>NC_059374.1:20144594-21344594 GCF_019703515.2 Myxocyprinus asiaticus
AAACGTATATAATAAATGAGCTGTAAAGTTTTTAAAATTGTAATATTTATTGTCGTTTTAGGGTTTGTTGTCATTACATCATCATGACAACAAAGTTGTAAAATTGGCTAAAACTTTACACAGAAAAGGGGAGTAAGTGATTTTATCACACTAAAATCATGTTAACACACATTTTGTTTACGTCTTGTGGCTACACTTTAGAAACAGTGAGTATTTTAACGTTTCCAGATTGGCCCCATTCACTTCCATTGTAAGTGCCTCACTGGAACCCAAGACTTTTTAAAGAAATGGAGGAGCAAGTAAAAATAAATTTTTGTGGTAATCAATATTATGCCACAAATGCTGTCGAGTGAGCTTAACTTGTATTGAAACCGGAATATTCCTTTAAAGTGCTAGTTCACACAAAAATACAAATTCAGTAATCATTTACTCATGTTGTTCCAAACCCATATGCCTTTCCTTCATCTGTGGAACACAAAAGGAAAACTTTTGAAAAATGTTGATGTTTCTTTTTCCATACAATGAAATTGAATGTTAACTAAGGCTGTCAGTCACTAACATTTTGCCTAAGACACCATTTCCACCTGGTATTAAGATGCGTTTCCAATCACATGTGTCATCAGCCCTAAATATAGGTCTAAAATGTTTTGTGATCAGATCACAAAATCCACATACGAATGTGGTTAAAAACGCATGTGTTCACATCACATTTGAGTAACATTGTAAACGCTAATCCATCCTTCATGTGGCCCAGCAGCAGTGAAGCACCACCCCTCACCTGTCAATCAAGTGCTGCGCTTAAACAAGAGTTTAAACTTTGCCACTTACGAGCGGCTTTAAAAGGAAATATCCGTCCGATTGGAAACATTTTAAAAGTAGAAACATACACAATCATGAGAGCTTCACGGATCTTCTTTAGTGTGTCTGATATCAACACAGATGACAAGCAAGAACACCTAAAGCTCCTTTAATACAGGTAATCCACCAAAATGAAGGATAATTCTGCTTGACATGTTGCATTTGTGCTTTAGATTATATTTCAACCGCACCTGGGAGAAACAACACACGTTTTTTTGTGCTTTCTTTGTCTTTTCTGACTTTTGCTGTGCTTTAATATCATACAGTAACACACTGGCATAGTGATTGATGTATGTCGTCATGAAACAGAGACCCTCCCCTCCAAATCCGAACACAAGTGGTCACAGGAGACCATTTAAGTGACCAGGTGTAATCAGCGATGTGTCTCACCTGACCATATGTGATCGGATCACCTGAGACCCATTTTAATACCAGGTGGAAACGGGGTCTAACATCATCTGTTATGTTTCTCAGAAGAAACAAAAGTCATACTGGTTTGGAACAAAATGAATAAATGAATAAATTATTACAACGTTTTAATTCATCGTCCAACTTTTCTAATCAAATTAGAGCAAATAATCTGTATGTTTCATTAAGCAAAGTTAATTGACATGACTTCAAATAACAATCACTGTATCATTAAACCCCTGTCCAACAATGTGACTCCTCAATAACACAGTACTTTTCAGAAATGCCTGCTTGTTAATCCTGCTCGCTCTGTTCATTTGATAGACACAACAGATTGAACAACACTGATCTGAGACGCAGAAAAATACCTGGTAAATGGAACAATGAGTGTAAAATCAATACTAATCTCTATCCCAGTAAAAAAAAACTGTCACTGTCAAAGGAAATCTAAATGGCCTTAGACATAGAACATCATGACAACTCGCTGCATTATTTAAAAGAAGCTACTTTGCGCACCAATATCTGACATTGATATTCGTAGAACAATAACGAAATAATATTATATCATCCTGAAGTTAGATAAATAAATCGTGAACCTCTGAAAGAACAAATTGGTTGATTTAAAGGTATCGTTCACCCCCAAAAAAATAAAAAAATACAAATTGTGTCATTATTTACTCACCTTCATGTTGGTCCAAAAACATGACTTTCATTTTTTCATGACACACAAATGGAGATGTTAAGCAGAATGTTAGGGAATGACAACTTTAGTCACTGTTTACTTTCTTTGCATCATTATGGATGTGAATGGTGACTGAGGCTGTCATTCTGCCTAACATCTCTTTTTGTGTTTTACAGAAACGAAACTCATACAATGAGGTTTGGAACAACATGACAGTGAGTAAATGTTGACAGAATTTTCATTTTTTGGTTAACTATCCTTTAAAACTAAGTCTTCTGGTTGATTTAAGTACACCTGCACTGCACAATTCAGGTCAGATGAGGATAAAGGAGAAATATCTGTAAAGACGATGGCCCATTTGTCTCCACTGGCTGGTGTTATACATTCTTATTAAAATGAAGGCATTAAAATGTTGACTTTTCCTAAGGAGACAAATTGTTGAGCTGTCTGTTAGAGACAGGGCAAGCGCCTGTGTTTCTAGAGTGGGCCACTGGAAGTGGCTTTGATTAATGGCAGGCCAGAGCTGAACTGCTCGAGTACCTTTCCCACTGAGAGAGCAATTCAGGGGCTGATGTGTGCAATCGGATACTAGAGCACTGCCAAATTACCAATGAGGCTGCTTTAAAGGAAGTCTTCCCCAAAGCAGTGTGAGAAAACAGTATGAGCTATGAATGAGAAAACAGAAAGACCTCTTACAATCCTACAAACAAATTTCCATTTCAGAAAATACCCATACAGAAATGAATGTGGTGTAAAAATGGTTCTGTGGTGGTATCAGATTTTTTAAAGGAAATTGTTCCAAAAGTTCATAAACCAATATGCTTGTGTGACCCCATGTCCACATGCGTGAACATTGAATTTTGGCTTTGCTTTACGCAACGCATAATTTCATTTCATTTAAACCGACTGATCTCAGTTCAGGACACTCTGTACAGTCAGTAAAGGGTTAAACTTTCAACGCACGGAGTCATGTGACAAAACAACATGGCGCAGATCACAGAGGAGTTTGTTTTTTGGAAAGGAACCTAATTACATTTTTACATTGAAACCTGTCCAAATGTCAGAGTTTCTAATTTCATCCAATATGATATTTTTTAAATTTGAGCGATTTATCGTGAAACGCACGCTACTTAACACAATGTACACTAATATGTACATCAGCAGGTTTTCATTAGAAATACTATATTTACTGTGCATTTTCACATTGAGAAAAAAAAATATTTCAGAGGATTTATATGGAGTAATAAGGTGCATTTCAAACTGTTTTGAGACCAGTGCAGACAGTGGAGGTTAAGTAATTCAGCAAGAGAGCATCCTACAGCTTTCTTATGCAGCCAAGTTCATTGACACCTAACATCCAGGCAAAAGTTCAGTTTCAGGCTGCAGATGATTTTTGCACCACTCAACATGGTTGGCAGACATGGGACAATGGTAATCAGTACATAGTTAAATTTTATTTTCATGTGGTTGTCAGTGATTGGACGATGCTGGCAATTACTTTTTTCTCATTAATTACGCTAATTTCTGATTGATAAAATGCCTCACACTGGCTATCAATTTTATTTTATTTTTTTTTTATTTATTTTTTTTATTTTTTTTGACAGTGCATAGAGAGAACTTTGAGAATTTGTTGCCAAAATAGAAAAGAAGATATTGTATCATAAAAGTAAAATCGAGTCAAATAATTTTTATTTGTATAGTTTTTTATTTGAGCTTTTCCGAATACACATTGTTCCAAAGCAGCTTTACATGTCTGTAATGTCTCAAAAACATTCCTGGAAACATAATAAAAAATCTGATAAAAAAAAAAAAAAAAAGAAAAACAACAAAAAAAATATTAAAAAAAGGTTTTTTTTTTACATTTTTTACTTAGTCCCGCTGTCCACATATGTGGACATACATTTTATGAAAACAATTTGCTCTAGAAATTTTATATATATATATATATATATATATATATATATATATACTTTCTAAGTATATATGTATATATAATTTCTAGAGCAAATTGTTTTCCTAAAAATGTATGTCTCAGGTCTCTGGAGGATATACTCATATACAAATAGGTCCAGATGTATAATGATGAGCATGATTCAGAGGTTGCATTTTTTGCTCTAAAATTACATTTTTACTCCACTGACGGTTAGGCTTGGGTTGAAGTTAGGGTTATGGGGTAGAGTCAATAAAATATGAATTCCTGCTGACTCTATCATTTCATTTACAACTAAAAACACAACTGGCCGCCACTATGGAAACATTTCATTTGGAAACTGAAACTCACATGAGCCCATACATTCAACAACACTTCCAGCTTCGGTCACTGGGGGGCAGTGACTTGATTTTCGACAAGCACAGAGCGATATCAGCAACAAAACAGGAGACCGAGTTACACACCTAAATGGAACACTTAGGGTCTGTTATTTGTTCAAATCCCTAACGCTAAGTACAAGCACTAGGAATAGTGTTGTTTGCTTGGACATAATGTGGCACAGGCTGAATATAGAGCATAAAATCCTTGCCTTGAATACCTGCAATACTAACTGCAGAGGCAAAAGGTTCTGTGACATTTTAGAAAGGGAAACAGGAAAGACTCCCTGCAAATTTATCTGTGCAGTGGTTGCTCATTGACCTGATGGCATTGTATGAGTGAGACCAGTGTTATTATGACACCGTGTTCATCTTCACAGTTGACTGGCTTCCCTCAGTGTCTACTGAAAGACCTCCACTGGTAATTTCACAGAGTTTCTCTAGAAAGCTTCAAACACTATGCTGTGCAGGTTGGAAAAGCTGTCAAATGTTGACCGGGAACAGTGTGTAACAACAGTGAGGTCGATACAGTGGATGATTTACTATAATTTTGGATAGTACACACCGTCCTAAAAATGTAAAGCTGAAGTATGTAATTTCTGTGACACTAGTGTCACAAGTAGAAGAAATAGCAAAAATAATGATTGCTTTCAAACAATTTTCCCAAACACTTTTCTTGGACTTCCATTTGTTAAACAAATAGATAGTTCCACCCCAAACTCATGGCCACTGGTTAAGTCAATGTTTATGTGTCGGTCTGGTCAGGATGCTCAAACAAATAGTCCAATGTATTGATTGCACACTTCAGCTTTAAATATTTAGTAAAGCACTATAAATCATACTTTCTGAGTTACAACATGTATTATAATTCTGTTATAAACTCTGTTTTCAGATTAAGGTCATGTGCTTTACGAAAGGTCGAAATGACTACACTGCACAAACAAGGATCATGCCAGCCCTTCAGTAACCATTTCGGTTACGCAATGTGAGACTCAGATTTGACTCAGTTGTCTGAGAGTAAACTGAATTCTTGATCTTTAAGCCTTTTTGAGTCCTTTTCTAACATCTAAACATCAAACATTTCATTTTAGGGTTCATTCAGAGTATACTGGAGAATCTGCTATGTGGTATTGATTAAAATGGGGAATTCATCTCTAAAATTTTAGACTGGTCACCTTTTTTGCACAACAATATCCTACAAATACTCAATAACTGCAAGAACAATGATAAGCAACTTTAACAGTAGTGAAACTAAATGATTAACAGCCCATTTCTGATTTATGTAAGAACATCACTGATTCAAAGCCACACTTTAGTACAAATACTTTGAGTGTCATCTATACTGGTTTTGCTTCCTAACCCATATTTTACATTGGACACCAAGTGATGACCTAACACAGTACTAAAATACCATAGAGTTTAATTGGATGCACGGCATTTGACGTCAACAACAAAAGATATGAAAAGTGTTTTCTCCTCCCTTTTAGAAGCCAAAAAGCCAATTTAATTAGCTATCCTATCTATGCACTATTATATGGTATATAATATCCCATATTTGGGTTGCGACCCATTGTTTTATACTATTCAGTCCCTCAAGGATTTTGCAATCTTGCATTTGCAAGAATGAATGCAAATTCAACCACTATTTGCATTATTTGCGGTAATTTTTCCGCATAAACCGTGAATCTGAGGTAATCCAATCACTTTTCTCCATGTTTCACAATAGCAAAACAAATGTTTGAAAAGCTTGATGGAGTTGAGACTCGAGACATCTTCAACTGCACAGCCGGAATTCTATTATCTACACATTGGGTTGCCAACTGTCCCATATTAGCCTGTACGTCCCATATTTTGGCCGAAATGACGATGTGCATGAAATGATGTACAAAATGGATGAAAAGGTGTGTCAAACTGTAACAGACCAAACTTTAATTACATATTCAAACATTAAGGGAAAACAATTTATAAAGATTTTCTAATTTAAACATGTATTAAACATATAAATATACATACCTTGTCCTTGCTATGAAAAACCTGAGCTTCTGAAATAATAATGAATAGACTTAAGTATTAGCTACTTTTTAGAAGTCAGCCTACTGTATTCTGAATTCTTCATGCTTTAGAGACATACTAATTTTTCGTGAAAGGATATTATATTGTATGTAGCGTGTTTCTTACGAAAACAGTGAATTCACAACGCAAGTTACGCAATACAAATTACGCATGTTCTGACTAGCGCATCATTTAGTTAAAGTTCACCTGTTCATTCACTTCACTGTGCAGGTGTAAGTTGTTATATTACATATACTGTATGTTGTGGATATAGTGATTAAACTCATGTATACATAAGAAGCGTTTGAATTAGGTATTTACCCCATTTTAAACTGGTTAATTTTGCAGGTGTTTAGCGCGTTCAACTCACGCAGCTCAAGCGGAGAAATCTCTAACATACTGGATTAATGGATTAGATGAATCCATACAGTGCATCCGGAAAGTATTCACAGCGCTTCACTTTTCCACATTTTGTTATGTTACAGCCTTATTCCAAAATGGATTAAATTCATTATTTTCCTCAAAATTCTACAAACAATACCCCATAATGACAACATGAAAGAAGTTTGTTTGAAATCTTTGCAAATTTATAAAAAATAAAAAAATGAAAAAAGATCACATGTACATAATTATTCACATACTTTACCATGACACTCAAAATTGAGCTCAGGTGCATCCTGTTTCCACTGATCATCCTTGAGATGTTTCTACAACTTGATTGTAGTCCACTTGTGGTAAATTCAGTTGATTGGACATGATTTGGAAAGGCACACACCTGTCTATATAAGGTCCCACAGTTAACAGTGCATGTCAGAGCACAAACCAAGCCATGAAGTCCAAGGAATTGTCTGTAGACCTCCGAGACAGGATTGTATCGAGGCACAGATCTGGGGAAGGGTACAGAACAATTTCTGCAGCACTGAAGGTCCCAATGAGCACAGTGGCCTCCATCATCCATAAATGGAAGAAGTTTGGAACCACCAGGACTCTTCCTAGAGCTGGCCACCCGGCCAAACTGAGTGATCGGGGGAGAAGGGCCTTAGTCAGGGCGGTGACCAAGAACCCGATGGTCACTCTGACAGAGCTCCAGCATTTCTCTGTGGAGAGAGGAGAACCTTCCAGAAGAACAACCATCTCTGCAGCACTCCACCAATCAGGCCTGTATTGTAGAGTGGCCAGACGGAAGCCACTCCTCAGTAAAAGGCACATGACAGCCCACCTGGAGTTTGCCAAAAGGCACCTGAAGGACTCTCAGACAATGAGAAACAAAATTCTCTGGTCTGATGAAACAAAGATTGAACTCTTTGGCCTGAATGGCCAGCGTCATGTCTGGAGGAAACTAGGCACCGCTCATCACCTGGCCAATACCATCGCTACAGTGAAGCATGGTGGTGGCAGCATCATGCAGTGGGGATGTTTTTCAGTGGCAGGAACTGGGAGACTAGTCAGGATCGAGGGAAAGATGAATGCAGCAATGTACAGAGACATCCTTGATGAAAACCTGCTCCAGAGCGCTCTGGATCTCAGACTGGGGCGAAGGTTCATCTTCCAACAGGACAACGACCCTAAGCACACAGCCAAGATAACAAAGGAGTGGCTACAGGACAACTCTGTGAATGTCCTTGAGTGGCCCAGCCAGAGCCCAGACTTGAACCCGATTGAACATCTCTGGAGAGATCTGAAAATGGCTGTGCACCGACACTCCCCATCCAACCTGATGGAGCTTGAGAGGTCCTGCAAAGAAGAATGGGAGAAACTGCCCAAAAATAGGTGTGCCAAGCTTGTAGCATCATACTCAAAAAGACTTGAGGCTGTAATTGGTGCCAAAGGTGCTTCAACAAAGTACTGAGCAAAGGCTGTGAATACTTATGTACATGTGATTTTTTTTTTTTCTTTCCGTTTTTTATTTGTAATATATTTGCAAAGATTTCAAACAAACTTCTTTCACGTTGTCATTATGGGATATTGTTTGTAGAATTTTGAGGAAAATAATGAATTTAATCCATTTTGGAATAAGGCTGTAACATAACAAAATGTGGAAAAAGCGAAACGCTGTGAATACTTTCCGGATGCACTGTATCTAATATCTACTATATGCAGATTCTGTAGATGTTTCTTCTTCTGTTTATTTCTTGCGCTGTTAATATCTTGCAGTATCATTTTTATCTCGTCCTATTTTCGTCAACAGTATGCTTTAATAAAATAGTTTCATTATCGTCATTATGCGCCTTTTTCGTCTCGTTGTTTTTTTTTTATCATTGACGAAATCAAAAAACCCTTTGTCAACTAACGTTTTCGTCAGTGATTTCGTTGATGAAATTAACACTGCACTTGACCCAGCCCATTAGCGCTTTGCAGGCAGAGTTTCACCTACCCACTTGCGCCTAGACTTAATACAGGCTTGCTCGAAATATCAAAACTTCATGGCCACGCCCACTGACTTTTCACATATGACGTATCACATAGCGCTGCACTTAAGGCATAGTGCTGTTAAAATAGGGCCCATTGACACAAATTAAACAAGTATACTATGATTATTTTTTTTATTTCAATACAAAACAACATAAAAACATCACAAATGGCATTACAATTTTTGAGCAGCAGCAAATTCAGTCATTTTGGGCCACAATAGTCAAGAAAAAGTGCAGCGAAATCCTGGTCAGAGTATCTTTAACTCTGCAAGGTCATTTTCAACATAATGAGCATGTACCAATCCCTATGTAAGTAACTTCTTTATGTGCAGTATTACAACAAGCCTATGAGTATGGTGGCAACTATAAACACTTTCCAGGGTAAAGGGCTGGAATGCACCTCACAGACTTTGCTTCAATCCCTTAGGGACCCAGGAGCTAGTGAGAGCCCTGGCAAACAAGGGCCACATTACTCATACAACTGGGTGGAATTAGTGTGGAAAGCAGGCTACTGGCCATCAAGCAAAGATTACACCAACTTTTTACTTTGATCAGGACCTTGTGTTACAAACACACAGACAGCAAAACATGTGACAGAGCCAATGAGATCAAAGGTTTTGCCAGGTATTTTCACATATTACGCTGGAGTTTAGGAACTGTGCCTAAAGTCACCATTTTCAGCTGAATCTCCACATCACCGATCAATAAGTCACCCAACCCCCAAGGCTATGAGCAGTACTATGAAAACAGTCGCACACACACTCAAGCACACACAAAGGAGGGTTTGAACAGAAGAACAATGTGAGAAAGAGAAGAAAAAACACCCTCAGGGTGCCAAAGGTTGAAAGTTTGACCCGACCCTAAAGAGTTGACCTGTATAGCCGTGATAAGGGCTGAAAGAGTCCTGTCTTTGCCTGATAGCAGGCTTTGGGGTGAAAAGTACTTGAGGGCTTAAAGTCTTGAACAACTGGATTCCAGAGGTCCGTTGAAATGACAGAGGTTTAAAGATCACTGGGTGGCCATAGTCTTGAGGGACAGGAAGGGCTTGAAGCACAAATGAAGCTTGACCAGGGCAACACTCTCTGAAAACATATCTTCACCGGAGGCTGGGTTATCCATTAATGGGTTGAATGTGTTTTCTTTGGCCCCTTCTATACTGTGTATCCTCATCAATGTCATGCTAATCTTTCAGTAGATTCATGATCTATCACTATAACTATTTTTACAAAATCATTACAAAAACTACTTCATTTTATTTCACTTTTTTTTTTTAGAAGCATTGGTAACACTATACATTATTTCTATTCATTAACAGTAGTAAATGCATTAGGTGTCATGAACTAAAAATGATCAATAGTTAACAGTATTTCTTAATTTTAATGTTAATTTCTTAAAACCCCAATTGTTCATTTTTAGTTCATCATGCATTACCTAATGTTAACAGTTACACTTTAATTTAGGGATCAGAAATTAGACAGTAATTAATGACTAGTAATTGGACTTGTAAGGGACTAGTTACGAACTTGTTTAGAATTATAAGGTATGTATTAGGCCTTTGTTCACTTATTTCTTACCCTTGCCTAATAGCCTTTTTACATTTGTCTTCCTAACAATGAACTTATTAGGTAAAAACAAAAGATACCATTAGCTAGTAAGGTGCAAAATACATCCTTTTTAGGTTCTTATTACACTGTGTGAATGTGCAGCTTATAAGTATAAAATAAATATAGAAGGCAGAGGCTTTTGTTGCAAAGTGTAAATAGCAACAAAAAGCATATTCTTTGCACTAAGTGCAAAAAGTGTTAGATGCTATTGCACCCTTTAATTAAATACTACCATAAAGTATAGGGCCATTACTGCAGTGTGTTTATTGTGTTTATTTAGAGTCCCACAGACACTCTACACCAATCCCTTCTTCTGCATAATATACTAACCTTCCTTGCTTTGTTGAAAAACTATATGCATTCTACATGTATTTTATACTTATAAGCCGCACATTCACACAGAGTACAGAGAACCTATAAAGGATGTCATTTGCATCATACTAGCTATTGATATGTTTTGTTTTTAGCTAATAAATTAATTGTTATGACAAAGGAAAATGTAAGGGAGCTATAAAGCAAGAATAAGAAATCAGCCAATTAAGTCCTCATAAATACTTTATAATGCCAAACTAGTCCATAACTAGTTACAAGTTTAATTATTAGTCATCCCTAAAATAAAGTTTTACCAGATTAACAAGTGCTGAAAATGTATTGTTCATTGTTAGTTCATGTTAACTATTGTAGTTAACTAATGTTAATGAATACAACCTTATTTTGAAGTGTTACCAAAGCACTTCAAAAGCACACTGTACATTTTTTATGTCCAGTAACTTCAAAATTGTGCTTTATGTGGTAATCTAAATTGTAATGTACACACAGCTGGCTATTATCACTAAAAGTAAGGGAATTGGTTGTAAGGGAAAACGATCCAATATACAGTTTAAATTTTTCTAATTTAAAGGTGCTGTAAGCTATTTTTTTCATGGAAAGGTATGCAAAAAATGTTCCTACTCCCTGAAAGATATTAATGAAATAGGTGTCATGAGTGACACCTCTAGACTCTGTAAACAGCAAACAAAAATGTGTCCGTGGACCGTGATCTCTGACCCTTTCGACCTGTCAATCATTTTTGTGCATTCTCATGGAATTGCAGTTGCAGCAAATCATTGAGGCTTAATGCCATTTTTATGCCATGTTGCTCATAACAGTTGTCAGTTGAGGGTGCTATTTTCCTGCTTTTGTTTTTAACAATCGTTTCTGCACGATGTCGGTCTCAATAAAGCTCATTTGGTGTCTTCAGAGTGCTGGGTTTAGGAAAGAGGGGCGTGGCTAATTCAATGGCTCAGTCTCGTGGAAGTAGAACGGCTAAAATTGCTTACAGCACATTTAATTATTTATACAAAAAGATTTAACCACAGAGGGCCATTAATGACTAATCGCAATCAAGTATTCCAGAGAGTAGTGTAGTGTAAAAACTCTTACTATACCCATACAGATACATATACATATACATACATACACTCACTGAGTACTTTATTAGGGAACACCTGTACACCTACGTATTCATGCGATTATCTAATCAGCCAATCATGTGGCAGCAGTGCAATGCATAAAATAATGAAGATACTGTTCAGGAGCTTCAGTTAATGTTCACATTAACCATCAGAATTGGGAAAAAATGTGATCTCAGTGATCTCGACCGTGTCATGATTGTTGGTGCCAGACGGGCTGCTATTTCTGTAACCAGGGCTAGCCTGTGGGTTTGTGGGGCTCCAGGCGAAATCATGAAAATGGGCCCCCCGGTGTGAAAATTTTCATAACTTTATAACATCCATAAAATGACTGCAAATGTGATGAGCAGATTTGTTTTAATAGAAAGCACTAAAAAGAAGCACTATACTGTATAGCTCAGTAGATGTCAAATAACGTGTCCATTAGCTTTTTTTCCCAACATAAAGATGTTATGCATAAGGGAATATATGTATTTTAGGTGCTTTGACAAGTCACCATTTTAGTGCCTTATTTTGATCGCCTTTCAACTTTTTCTAGAAGTACAAATAAACCAATGTCTCGATTAATATGAGGTCATGGAAACTGCAAGTATGATAACTACTGGTTAACATTTTATAATAAGGTTTGCATTAGGTATCATTAACAATGTAAATAAAATTTTCTAGCATGTATTAACCTATGCTAATATTACTTTATAAAAAATAATTGTTTATTGTTTGTTCATTTTAGTTCTTATTGTATTAACTAATGTTAACAATTGAATAGTATATGCAGAAATTAGCATTAACCAAGATTATTAAGTATTGTTTATTGTTCGTTCAAGTTAACTAACATAGTTAAATAATGTTAACAAATACAACCATAAGTGTTACCCATCAACGTAACACAAAATAAGAAAATGCTGTTTAAAATAGTTTTAGAGAGTTTTAATTTTATAAGACACTGCTGACAATGCTTGAAATTCCATTTCAACTACCTACATTACTATGCATAAAAATTGATTTAGAGCAACAAAATCAATGAAAACAAAAAGTTGGCCAGAATGTGTGCAAAAGTTGATACAGTAAAATTTCAAACAACAGGGGGAAAAAAAGGTACAGCAATGGGGGTGGGGAGTTAATTATGTGTAAATAAAATTACATATCGAAATATGTATTTGTAAACAAATGTAAAGAATAAACACATACTGTCCCTCTTAGAGCAGAGATCTTTGCAGATAGGATGGTTTGGTTATTTTCCAGATTAATTGCTCATATGTTCACTCTATGTGAGTTTTTTTTATTTATTTATTTATTTTTTTTGCGTCTGTATATCGACAGTGTCTGAATTCCTTCCCCAGCAGATTATTCTTGAGAAAACAAGAAAAGCCCTAATGATTTGACAAGTGCTGTTTCTACTATCATTTACACTAAATAAGCCTCAAAGACTCAAATAGCCACAAAGCAATATTTTTTATAACTTATTTCCTGCATTTCTGTCAGGCTTCTTCATTATTCAGCAAGATGTGCGATCTGTGTCTAATAACACTTCTAAAAGAAGCCATGCTCCAGTTCCCAGCAATGCTTTGAAATACGAATAAATTATGCAGATTAGTGCATACTGCTTAGCTGTACTTCTTGATAATTTTAGATATACTGCTGTTATTTTACTTGTTGTAACTTTCAGATATTTGTCTTTTTGTGATTATTCAGAGCTCATTTTATACTTAATATGTTGTTTTTTCGTTTTCACCGTCATTGTGATTTGTAAGTTAAATGATCAGGTTCACATGCATTGCCCACTCTATTGAGAGTGTGCGCAATAGAAACCAATGGACTGCAAAGAATTTCAAAAACAAAGACATCAACGTTTCTTAATTTTATGACTCGCTCATTTACTTTGCGTGTGTTCGCGGGGCCCCTCAGGCATGTCGGGGCCCTAGGCGGCTGCCTGTATCTCCTGTAGTTCGGGCCGGCCCTGTCTAACTGCCGATCTCCTGGGATTTTCACACACATCTGTCTCTAGAGTTCACACAGAATGGTGCTAAAAACAAAAAATAAACATCCAGTGAGAGGCACTTCTGTGGACGGAAACGCCTTGTTGATGAGAGAGGTCAACGGAGAATGGCCAGACTGGTTCGAGCTGACAGAAATGCTACAGTAACTCAGATAACAACTCTGTACAATTGTAGTGAGCAGAATAGCATCTCAGAATGCGTAGCACATCGATCCTTGGGCTACAACAGCAGAAAACCACGTCAGGCACTTTATTAGGACCATAGCGTTTCCAATATAGTCCTCAGCTCATATATATATATACATATTCAATGTGTGTTTTACATATATTTCCATATATCAGTATTCTGTATGGGATATTTGGTCCTGTAACTCCAGCGCAAGTAATTTAAAATCTACTGTAAGAACAGGTAGAAACAGCTCTTTAAAATAAGAAATGTTTGATTTTTACAGTGCATTTGTCTTTTTGTTTGTTTATACACACAAATATATCTCATTTTTATAGAGAATGTATCTGTAGGTACTGATCCCAACATAGATTACACAAATTGCACCATACGGTTACCTGCATTTATCTTTAACTTCCTGTTAAAAAGGGCATCTATAGTGTCCTCTCTGGAGACTAGTGGTATGTAGTTTGGGCTGCTTGTGGTTAAGCAGAGGATAGAGGGAGAGGCTAAGTAAACAAAAGATCTCTTGAAGCAACAGTTGAGAAGACAATAGATGAACTGTGAACCCCGGCATTGCTAGAGACATACATTATCTCTTTACTATTGAACCGCTTTAAACCAGTGTCTTTTTGGATTCAAGTTTGGTTATTCAAAGCAAAATCTTCAGATGAAAGTTTTTTTTAAAAAGGTAGCAAATATTTACATGACCTCTCATGCATTTTACAAAGTGTATGTCTTTCTTTCTTCCATGCAACACAAAAGGAGATGTTAGGCAGAATAACTGCCTCAGTCACCATTCACTTTCATTGCATCTTTTTTACTTAGAATGAAAGTGAGCGGTGACTGAGGCTGTCATTTTGCCTAACGTCTCTTTCTGAGTCCACAGAGGAAAGAAAGTCAGGAACAAAATAAGGGTAAGGTTATAATCTCTGGTGAAATGATCCCTTTAAGGTTAGGGGTTTGTTTGAATCCCAAACCCCAAGTATAAACAGGAACAACATCATATCTCACTTTTTTCTTTTAACAATTGGGTCTGATGGCAATCCCTTCTCTATTTCCATCTTTTCTTGCTTGACCTCTCTCTGTCTCTCAATCTCTCTCCATTTGCTCTATACAAAAGTTCTAATTAGAGCCTGTGTGTGCACCAAGGCCAATGTGAGCGCTCTAGGATCTCCCACTTCCAGGGATTCCTAAGCTGATCTGTGTCCCCAGAGCCCCTGCACGCATCACTCGCCTCTCCACCGCCCGCGGTGGATTGTGAGTACACATCAGCGGCAGATTAAATCCACTCAGTGGAAAGCAGCCCATTCCTCGGCTCGTCCACGAAGCAGAAATGACATGCATGACAGGACTGAGACCAAGAACAGCAGCACTCAGAGGTCTTAATTCAGAGGAGAGTGTGTTGGTTTTCGATGTCCACTGCTATTATATTTATTTTAAATGACTGGCTATAAGAGATGCCAAAACAACATATTTTCATAATTGACTTGTCTTTGGGTTGGCTGAATTAATAGTCTACTAATTGGTATTAAAGGGATAGTTCACGCCAAAAGGAAAATTCTGGCAGAATGTCCACAAAGATGCACTGAATGTAAATGGTGACTGAGGCTAGTATTCTGCCTAACATCTATTTTTGTGTTCCACAGATGAAAGAAAGTCATATAGTGTAGGTTTGGAACAACATGAGGGTGAGTAAACCGTAAACAGAATTTTCATTTTTGGGTAATCTATTCATTTAAGGATAATTAGGAATAATTTGTTTTAAAAACGGAACTGTTTTTAACTTGACAAGCCATCATAAAAACACAATGCTCATGGTGCAAGGTGCTCAAAATATTGCATGAGTAACGTAGTCACGACGGCCAGAGACGTTAGTCTGCATGTGCTTTAAATGGGATGAGTTGACTCTTCGCTAAACTCCACCCCCGTTGGTTACTATTGCTCCCTCAGAATGTATTATATTATTTTATTATGTATTATTTTATTTTATTTAAGTTTTGCAAAATGTCCCAAAGGAATGAATGGGAGATGTCAGTGGATGTCATGATTTTTGGCAAAATATGCTCATATACTGAATAAATATTATTCTCATGTAGGCGTAGTAAATGTTGCCAAGCTCTGACTGGTTAATCAACATTTTGGGGTGTAGTTTATTGAAAACTCAGTCTAACCCTAGAACGAATGTGGGCGAAAAACCACCCAGCTGTCTCATTTTTGACTATATTTTTTACTAGGGCTGTGAATCTATAAAACATTTCTAGATAAGCATTTCACCTGGGTATTTTCTGACCCACAAATTCATTTATGAGACACACCTTCTCCAAGAGGGTTTTCCCACGAACACTGTCTGACATCTAACGCACAGCATGCTAATCAGTGCACAACCAATAACGTATATCAAAACTACACATAAAACTAAAAAATATATATTAAAACTAGACAACCATTGTGACCCATCATCCCTTCTTGCTGTGTTCAGATTCGTTCCAGAAGACTGAGAATGCTTTAATGCTCTGGCCAGCATATATGAGTTAAGATTCACGACTCTGAGGGCCTCCTGCGTGTGGGGAAAAAGTTTAACTGTTATTGGTATTGGATCTCCTGACCCTGACCACAATGACCCCGTGGGGCCCCTGGGCTTACAGAACGTCTTGTGTGTAAGTCAGATGTCGACTGATCTTAACATCTGTCACTATTCACAAACCAAGAAAGGGCAAGCTGAGTTTATGAACAAGTATTCGTGACTGACTAACCTAGTGACCTACTGTATGTGATTACTTGAATGGACGTGATTATTGTATTGTCATCCCTATTTAAATTAAAGAAAAATAATGAGAGTTTGAAGCAACATGTCTACTGACTTAAAATAAAATAAAATCAACATCAAGATTTTAGTTTAAAATGTATATGAATTTATATGGGAACGTTTAGCTGCTGTGACTGGTCAAAATTTATTTAATGTTTTTTCAAAATTTTTGCCTTAAATAGCTCATTTTAAATGGTTGGAAAAGGAATTTAAAAAAAAAAAAATTTTAATGGATTGTTCACAAAATAAATTATAAAGAAAAATATCTCAGCTCTGTAGGTCCATACAGAGCAAGTGAATATTGGCCAGAACTTTGAAGTTCCAAAAAGCATATAAAGGCTGCATTAAAGTAATCCACACAACTCCAGTGGTTTAATCTATGTCTTCTGAGGCGATATGATAGGTGAAGGTGAGAAACAGATCAATATTTACAGTAAGTCCTTTTTCAGTATAAATCCCTACTTTCAATTTCACATTCTTCTTCTTTTGTTTTTGTTTTTGTTGATTCGCTTTCTTTGTGCATTTCGCCACCTACTGGTTAGGGAGGATAATTTATAGTAAAAAGGACTTACATTTTGATCTGTTTCTTGCCCACACCTATCATATCACTTCTGAAGATATGGATTTAACCACTGGAGTCATATGGATTACTTTTATGCTGCCTTTATTTGCTTTTTGGACCTTCAAATGTTCTGGCCACCATTACCTTGAACTGTATGGACCTACAGAGCTGAAATGTTCTTCTAAAAATCTTCATTTGTGTTCAGCAGAAGAAAAAAAGTCATACACATCTGGGATGGCATGAGGATGAGTAAATAATGAGAGACTTAATTTTTGGGTGAACTGTCCCTTTAAGTACAATGTAGTCTCTCAATTCATTTGAGGTCATAATAGCTGCATGAATAATAATTACAAAAGAATTAGCAAAGTGCTGTTTAAAATAATTTTAAATGTAATATAACATGTCTCAGCACAAGACATACCAGCATCCCAATAGTATTTAATGTCAACGGCTCACATGCCACTTACAGCTTCGACAAGAACTGAAAGCTCAGAAAATCACATTTGTATCTAGATATACTACAAAACTTCCTTAGATGAGTGTCATATGTTCAGATAACAAAGTCAAAGACAAATACCACCATTTAAGTAATAATTACAATTATTATATTTATTAGCAGAATCAAACAATCAGTCATTATTTGAGCACAGATAAAACACTGTGTTAAGGAGGACAACTGTCGTATTATAGCAGCACATTGTAAAGGAGAAAATCTGATATGATGTGTTGTGGACCTCAGATAGGAAACGGCAGGCTGGTGTCACTGGGTTCAGCATTTGTGGGAATGAATGGAAGAGTATCAGGTGCGCCGCAATACACAAAACGTGTGGCCACTTTATCTGTGTCTGACAGAAGGTTAAAGTCACTATCAGACCATCTTCACCACAGAGACTAAGGAGAGCAGTGTGGGGTTATCTTCCTCTCTGATAAATCGAGATAAAAGCACTACCTACTGTTTGAGAGTCCAAGTTTAACATGCACGACCATCACTCTAGCCTAAACCTAAATAGCCAAAATAGCAGAATTTAAGGATTTCCTGACCCTGACCTCAATGAACCATTGTTTTAGGGGTGGATCATCAATTTTAGATGTAAACTACGTCAAATAATGACATGATGACTTTCTGTGCAAAAAAATGAACAAACATGGGTTTGTACTATAGGTCTTCTAACCCATCTGTCTATCTGAGAAAAGCTCTTCCTGGCCGATCATTTTGACAGAGTTGAACCAGTGGTTACGGAAGGAAGGTCAGGGTCAAACTGCACTAAGCAGCCCTAATTTTCTACACAGGAAGACCTCCTCCTTTCACAAATCAAATAAAAGCTTGGTGTGTAGAGCTGGCAGACGTTCCTAACCTGCTCGGCACCGCTCTGATCAAGCCTGAGGACGTGAACACTTACATTCTCCTAAAAGGGATAGTTTAAATGTCAAAAATGTCAAAAGAAAAACAAATTCTGTCATCATTTACTCATCTTCATGTTGTTCCAAACCCAAATGTCTTTCATTTTTCCATGGAACACAAAAGGTTAGCCTCAGTCACCATTCACTTTCATTGTATGGAAAAGAAAAACTAAACATAATGAAAATGAAACTCCTTTTGTGTTCCACTGTAGAAAGAAAGTCAGATTGGTTTGGAACATAAATGATGACAGAATTTTCACTTTTGGGCAAACTATCCCTTTAAGACTATCCCTGTGCGTAACATTTTCTAAGATAAAAATACTAGGATGGAAATCAGCAGAGGTTAGTTTTCATAATCATCTCCTATAGATTAATGAAGTGTCAGTTACATTAAAAACCAACAGGAATGCTTCAAAAAACTTTTACTCACTTGTGTTGTTCAGCAGCTTCATTATCAGGCATCTCCATATCGCACACCTCGCATCGTTCTTTCTGGGTTTGGGCCTCGTGCTTCATATTTGCCCCAAGCTTGCTCAAGAACTCCCTCTGAATCAAGCTCTGATGGAAGAGCCCCCCATAGGCACTGAAATCCATGGACATTGCCAGGGAGGACGGCACATGTAACGACGAAGCCATGGACACAGGCAAGGGCAGCATGTCCTCGCTGTTATAGTTGGAAGGTATTGAGCACAGTGATGCAAAATGTCTTTCAGCTAGACTGGCCATGTTCACGAGGCCCGCTTGGTTGCCGTCTCCCTGGGAATCGGCAGAACTATCGGCAGAGTGGAGCTCGCGAGCGCTGGTGATGACGCTGCTTCTGGTAGGGGTTCCGGGAGTGTCCCGGTGCTGCCTCGAGTCACTGCCGCCCTCTCCGTTCCTGGAGAAGACGCCTTCATGTTGGTACTCTTCGTCTACCTGCATCATCTCTGTTTTAATCCTATCAAGCAATGGAGATGCGCTACCATGATTATGTGCAAAGCTTTGGGGCATGTTTCCTTGGAAGGCAGACTGACCCATGCTCATCAGGCCCTCTATGGCGGACTTTGTTGGGCTGATGGATGGTAGACCCAGTTGGGCTGAGTCTGAAGATCGCTTGTCAACCATGCTAACCAGGGCCAAGCGATGGCGGGTGGCATTACCATAGCCGCCCTCCTGTACGGACTGCTTTTTCGAGATAAATGTGCTCTTAAGGTACTTGATCTTGCGGTCATCGACATCATCAGCTCTGTTCTCGTTCATATTCATGTCGGTGTCATTCTCTTCAGATGCCTGGATGGTCTCCAAAATCTTCAGACATTGCTCCTCCAAGTATTCTATCTCTAAGATCTCTGCTGCATACAGCAGGTCGTCTAGGTCCTCCAGCTTGGCTTGAAGCGTGGCAGTGTAGGCATACTCGAGAATCTGCTGAAAGGTCTTTGGTGAGAGGAAGTCCAGAGTGTAATTTTGGCTGTTGCGGTGGAACAGTATCTCAAACATCTTGCTAGCACATGCAAGCACGGTTCTGTGGGCATGGAACTCCTGGCTGTCGACCATGATGACCACATCACACAATGTCCCGGAGAGGCGCATCTGGTTGGCCTTCTGCAGGAGCGATGTGGGGTGGCCAGGGTTTTGGAGGTGGATCACACCCATTTTAGTTAAATCCATTACATCAATATTTATAACATCTCAAGGGTTTGCTTTGCTCCTCTTGCTCCTTGAGTGCTTCTGCAAATGTCATTTGGTCATATAAAAAGAGAATGAGCACAAATACAACATGTCACCTGTTGCAATCATTTGTAATGCACAGATCAGTTCATTTATCTTACTTATACTAAACAGGCCATGTTAATCATCACTCAAACAGGTTAACTCAATGTTTTGGAAAATAAATAGGCAAAGGGTCGTTGTTGTTGTTGTTGAACCTTAATACGGAGGCCCTATCACAACATGTACTTAATGTTATGCAATCGCAATGATAGTAGTGGAAAGCTGCCAAGCAGGTGCGGCCTGTAGGTTTGTGAGGCCCTAGGCAAAATCATGAAAATTGGCCCCACCAATGTGAATACTGTCATAACTTTAAAATAGTCATAGAACCACTACAAACATGATGAGTGGATTTTTTTTATTTTTTTAAAGAGAAAGCACAAAAAAAAAAGCACTTTATAAGCTATAAAGTGCTTATTCTTTAGTGCTTTCTTTTTTCTTTTTTTTTCATCCAGTTGATAACAAATAACATGTCCAAGAACTTCTTTACCCAACATGAAGATGTTGGGTTAAAATGTGCATGAATGTATAAGGGAAAGTGTGTTTTTTAGGTGCTATGGCAAGTCAGAATTTCTTCACCATTTTAATCAGAAGTTTTTCAAAAAATGTTTAACCATTCTCTTTCAAATTTTTCTAGAAGTACAAATAAACTAGTGTCTTAATGTGAGGTCATGGAAACTGTAAGTATAATAATTACAGGGTAACATTTTACAATAAGGTTCTATTTGTTAGCATTGGTAAATGCATTAGGGTTCAATACAAGTTAAGCTCAGTCGACAGCACTTGTGGCATAATATTGATTACCACAAAAAATTATTTGGACTCGTCCCTCCTTTTCTTAAAAAATAAATAAATAAATAAATAAAAAATAAAACATAAAAGTTACAGTGGGGCAATTACAATGGAAGTGAATGGGACAAATCTTTGGAGAGTTTAAAGGCGGAATTGTGAAGCTTATAATTTTATAAAAGCACTTACATTAATTCTTCTGTTAAAACTTGTGTATTATTTTAGATGTAAAGTTGTTTAAATAGTCATTTTTACAGTCTTTTAGGGTTTGTTAACATTACATCGTCATGGCAACAAAGTTGTAAAATTGGCTATAACTTTACATAGAAAAGGTAAGTAAGCGATTTTGTCATACTAAAATCATGTTTACACACATATTGTTTATGTCTTATGGCTTTACATTTGAAACAGTTAGCATTTTAACATGTACAGATTGGCCCCTTTCATTTCCATTGTAAGTGCCTGACTGTAACCTAGATTTTTGCTTTTTAAAAGAAAAGGAGGGGTAAGTCAAAATAATTTTTTGTTGTAATCAACATTATGCCACAAATGCTGTTGATTGAGCTGGACACTGTTGACAATGCTTGGAATTTCATTTTTAACTACCCACATAACTATGTATAAATGTTTATTTAGTGCAACAAAATCAATGAAAACAAAAAGTTGGTCAGAATCAGTGTCAATCATACTTTGATTTCAGCCAATTTGGGAAAAAAATAATGTATAAATAAAATTATATATTTTCAATAGGGCCTACAAACACAACCACACAAACAAAATTGTTGTAACTTTTAGTTATTTGTTGTTTGGTGATTATTCAGAGCTCATCTTATTCTTAATACTGTATGTTGTTTTTGGTAATCACTGTCACTGTGGTTTGTATATTAAATGATGGGTCTACTCGTGGTGGTCGCATGATAACATTTTTATGAAAGAAACCGCTTCTTAATATTTTTAAGAATCATTCATGAACTATGCACTTAATCGCAGGGCACCCCAGGCCAACGGGGCCCTAGGTGGCCACATATTGCCTGTAGGATGGGCCGGCCCTTCTGCCAGGTGAAACTGAACCAGCAGCATTCAAGACATGCCTGTGAGGAAATTACGTTTCTGATACTATTCTCCTGGTTTTAAGGGGTCATGTCATGCATTTTTTTTTTTTTTTTTTTTTTACTTTATCATTTTCCTTGAGGTTTACTTATAATGTCACTAAAGGTTTTGGTACAAAAAACAGTCATACTATAGTATTAAATTAACTTTTTCCACGCTGGCTCTGGCCCTCTGTCTGAAACACTCGTTTTTCTGTGCTTTAAGACTTCATATACAGTACATGCCCACTGTGTTATTATTGGCTAACAACTTTCAGGTGCAAACAGCCCCCGCCAACACTCGTAGAACTGTTTTTTCCAAAAAATAAAAAAATGAAAACATGCAAGCGATTTACAAAATCACCTGAAAACACTCAGTCCAGGCAATCATTATTAGCTATATTATATCCCATGTCCCAAGTCCCATGTCCCATGTTTATGTGAAGCACGCAAACTACTACAGTTGTTCCGGCTGAAATAACAATAGAAAACTGAACAAAGTCGGCATACTGTCAATCCTGAATAATTATTAGGCAAACAATATATGGTGATACAATAACGCTATATAAAGCTATGAACAATGGAAATAGTCCAGACTAACACAAGCTGTGAATGTTAATAAATCTGTATCCAGTTGTAATGGATGGTCGACCCAGGTGTTCGCCTCTGTAGTGTGGCCGCTACAATACGCATCCCATGTAATGGGAAATACGAGATGTTCGCCGGTCAACCGGGGGAGGCGATCGCCCTCGACTGTTTCGATGCTTAAACGGGATAAAGGGGGCCACGATATGTTCATTTCAGCCAAAATACGGGATGTCCTGGCTAATACAAGACAGATGAGATGGCAGTTACTAGCCTTTACTACACGCACTCCACGCTACACATTCTTCTTAAATAATAAAATAATTTAATCTCACATCAATATTTTGTGAGCAATTATGTATGTTATGTAATACAGTATTATAATATTTATAGAAATGTATATGTTGAAAATATATAATTTCTTTGGTACGTAACCATTTAATAAGCTCGATCGGCTCCGTGTTGGAGTCCTGTTCATGGTGTATTTTGCGATTAAAAACAGCTGATTATACACTTCCTTACATATCAAACAAACACAGAAACAGCAGTATTAAATTTGTTACTCACCGCATTACTGTCATGTCCAGTATAGTTGGCACTGCTCCATCTTTCAATACAAGTTTCTTTGTAAAGTCTGAATCATTATAGTTCTCAAAAGTATTCTTAGAAAATTGTGCCAAACAAAACATAATCCCAACGCGTTCAGGAACTTCGTTTAAATAAACAACTCATTCCTATGCAGCAATAGGGCTGCAACTAATGATTATTTTGATAACCGACTAATCTAATGATTGTTAGAGTGATTATTCGACTATTCTGCGATTACTGCAATGATTAATCATTAGCTCTTCACCGATTATTCAGCTTGTGCCCCGACATAAAAGGTTGAATTAAACGTGCTTGCTAACAATACATAATTATAAAATACAATATTTTGTTGCAGTGTATAATGGGGAGAAGACTACCATCTCTCACAATTCTGTTCACTTCAATGAATTTTGAACTCACAAAAAAAAAAAAAACTGTCTCTTATCAATAAAGCTGCGTATTGCCAATTTTCTTCAGGATACGAAATGCACAGTGACACATATATTATGATTCAATAAGTCGTGAGCCATCACGTTATAATCTAGCTGCATTAAGCGTGCGCGCTCGAGGGATGAGCGTCCCCGCGACAGAGTGTGTATCAGCCGGCTACAGTTTCAATCTCTCCCCCTTAAATTGGGATATTCGCGCAACTCATAGAAGAGGTGCTGTCTGCACAGAGAAATGACAGTTTTGGAGTTTGCAGTTATTTACATGACCTGCTTCCTTATTATTTGAACTTTAATAAAGCTATAATGCATTAAATATAACTGCATTAAAGATGTGACGCCGGGGTTGTTTCCTTTAAAGATGCTCAACACGCAAGTGTTGCTTCAGCAGAGCAGCAGCTCCAGTTCTGCTTATTTCACAACGAGACTGCTTCTGTATTTACTTATTTTGTATTTTTGCATTATAATTCCCTCATACTTTGCGATTTACATCACCTGAAGCTGTTTGGAAGGTTTGGAGTGCGTCTGGACTGTGAGTTACGTTTTCTTCCTCTCCTCAGTCAGGCGCGAACTGCAGTGCTGCTCTCGCACGTCATCATTAGAGTTTCATATTTCATGTTACGTTAAATGAGATGAAACGACCGTTCGACAATGAAAAATTTTGTCAAAAATGTTTTATTGTCGATGTTGTCGATAACGTCGACTAATCATTTCAGCAGCAATGCAGTTTTTCCACAACCAGAAACACAATAACGTCTGTGGACCTTCCTAGACATCTTAATCTTTTCGTTGGTTAAAAGCTAACTATAGTAACAACAGTACAACCTTCAGAGTTGAAGTACCTCAGCAAATCTATCAGTTCACCACGACGATTATGTATGTTGTGGAGGCAGGGCTATTCAAATGACACTGCACAATGATGTCACAATGTAGCTAATATTACAACAAGTCGTTTTTGCAGAATAGAAACAATAAATGCTCTTTTCGGACAGGAGAGGACGTTTTGAGTTCTGAAACTTACAGTTTTTATAGTAGGTCTACATTGACCTCTTAAATGTCAAAATATCAAGGAAAATTTGATTTCTAATGACATGACCCCTTTAAAGGTTCATTTGTTTTAACTGTACCTATAATTTCTGGTAACACACAGAAATTAGTGTGACAGTCCAATAAAAGAATAAAAACTCACTCACATGACATTTCCGAATGACATTTCAGTAAGCAATACCATCTCAGCATAATGTGTCACAATCACACAACAAAATTAACAGTTGAACAGTGAACTTTAAAAAAAAAAAAAGAAGCTTGTTTATTATTATTATTTTGAGTCAACTATTTCAAATCAAAAATAATAAAGAATATATTTTTTATAATAATTAAAATATATTTTGTAAATTATTATTATTATTTTAAATCGCGAAATATATATATATATATATATATATATATATATATATATATATATATATATATATATATAGTATCTTATTCAAATCTCAGTTGTTGTTGTTTTTTTTTTGTTTTGTTTTGTTTTGTTTTTTTTTTTTTTTTTTTTTAGGATAAACGTGCAATCAATATTATAAGTTCAGCTCGTGTTATCTTAAATGCTGCGGTTGCTACTAGATATGTTAAACACATTTAATAACAATGATATATGGGGGAAAAGGGTACGGATACACACTCATAACCTTTCAGCCTTTTAATCAGACCAACATACCTTCCTTTCAAATATACCGGCACTGTGAATTACAGTTTATGGGAGTCACACATCACAACGACTATATTAAGCGTGCAGAATATCACAGTAAAAGCAAAAGATCTGAGACAGCGAAGACAACACAGTCATTTGATGATTCCTCCGTGCAACAGTCTGTATCAAGAAGCTGTCTTTACTGCACAAGCAATTGCGATATATATTGCACCTGATTGACATGTCGCTTTTAGGAACATTCGCAGTAGTTTCTTTTTTATATTTGATCATTTGATAACACTTACAAGTACGTGTCCTGAAGACACAATCATGCTGACTGACATAAACACGCGCGTGATGTATCTTAAAAGGCAAACAAGTTGCATCCGATACTCAGAAATAACTTATTCTTGCAGCAACTAATAAACATTTACATTGTCGGTCACAGCAACTGGAAGAAAAATTAAGGTTCAGCCGGCAAAGTTGTTTTCACTTACCTTGAACTGGCGCGTGAATTGAACACTTGTTATTAAGGCATCAACCTACTGATGTTCACAGAAGCCGCTTCACGCGCACTACACTCGCCTTTCAGATTCCAATCATCATCATCATCATCATTGTGACGTCAAAGCAATGGCTCGCTGTTTTCTCTGAGGCGCGAATAGGAGACGCTGTAATTATTAGAGAGGGTTTAGGATGCTGTTTTAAAAATAGGAACACTGTATGCCGGTTGTTCATTACTACTGCTACTCGAATAATTACTAAATTATTAATAAAGGTTTAAACATGCACACAACACTATTTAAATATGACTGTAAAGGAAACTATGAAGGCCAACTTTAAAATATACAGCCCGGCATGCTGTCTACACACAATTGCCTCGGAGGATTTTAACTTTAAAGAGCATGACTGCTTTAAAAAGATCTTAACATGACCATGAATGCAGGGTAGAGGGAATGAATGAGAATAACACCGCGCGCTCAAAAGCACCCTGACACTGAATAAATGGCCAGAGTCTTCTTATCTTAAGACATGCTGCTCAGAAAAAAACCTGTTCATCACCTAAACGTGGAATTACAGAATTGGCTGCTCTCTCATAGCCTACTTGGGAGAGCCATTTTCTTGAAGACACTCATGTTGCTAATGGTCACCTTAGTTAACAGAGTGTAGCCTAGTATACTAGAGTCAGTCAAACACCGACAATCATTACGCTTTACTAATGATTAGGCTGTGCTTTCTATAGCTACCCTCATAATTACAGTATTTGGGTATTGAAGAAAAAAGAAGAAACATGTTGAATTGTTTTATTGAAAGACAGATTAAACGTTTCCTTGCGCTCCTCGGTCTTTTTAATACATAGCCTACAGTATGTTCACACTATGATAGCACGTGCAGTCACGTATTTCAGAAACAACCGCCTCTACTGAGAGGTCTCATGCTTATATAGTGAAATAGTGCCACCTGCTGGTCGCAGCACAATAATTGGTCGGAAGTTTGAGGGAATTTAAACTTTGATCTTTTCGAATGGAAACCCTTTAGAAAGTTTCCCTCTTTTACGAATTTTACTTGTAATGGTAACAATATCTCCTGCTAGAATACAATAGTTACTAATACAGTTATGTTTTACTCAAATATATATGAATAGTTCTCCTACAAACAGTGTTTCAGAGCTTTCAGAATCTTTTGGTCATTTGGGATTATTTATTTATTGACAGTGGTAGCCCTCTGCGGTGGGCCAGATGTGCACAACACAACGATATTGGCAAAGCAAACAAAAGTTTACAACACACAAAAAGAAATCTAGCTACAACACAATTAAGTCAAAACACAAATAAATTCATCCACAACACAACAAAATTAAGCCACAACACAAATAAATTAATTGGGATTAATTATTTCATTTTGGTTGTGTTGTGGCTTAATTTCTTTGTGTTGTGGCTTAATTTCTTTTGTTGTGGCTTAATTTTGTTGTGTTGAGGATGAATTTATTTGTGTTGTGGCTTAATTTCTTTGTGTTGCGGCTTAATTTCTTTGTGTTGTGGCTTAATTTTGTTGTGTTAAGGATGAATTTATTTGTGTTGTGGCTTAATTTCTTTGTGTTGCGGCTTAATTTCTTTGTGTTGTGGCTTAATTTCTTTGTGTTGTGGCTTAATTTTGTAGTGTTGTGGATTAATTTATTTGTGTTGTGGCTTAATTTTGTAGTGTTGTGGATTAATTTATTTGTGTTGTGGCTTAATTTTGTAGTGTTGTGAATGAATTTCATTGTGTTGTGGTTTAATTTATTTGTGTTGTGGCTTAATTTTGTTGTGTTGTGGATGAATTTCATCGTGTTGTGGTTTAATTTATTTGTGTTGTGGCTTAATTTTGAAGTGTTGTGAATGAATTTCATTGTGTTGTGGCTTAATTTATTTGTGTTGTGGCTTAATTTTGTTGTGTTGTGAATGAATTTCATTGTGTTGTGGCTTAATTTATTTGTGTTATGGCTTAATTTATTTGTGTTGTGGCTTAATTTATTTGTGTTGTGGCTTAATTTTGTTGTGTTGTGGATGAATTTCATTGTGTTGTGGTTTAATTTATTTGTGTTGTGGCTTAATTTATTTGTGTTATGGCTTAATTTATTTGTGTTGTGGCTTAATTTTGTTGTGTTGTGAATGAATTTCATTGTGTTGTGGCTTAATTTATTTGTGTTATGGCTTAATTTATTTGTGTTATGGCTTAATTTATTTGTGTTATGGCTTAATTTTGTTGTGTTGTGGATGAATTTCATTGTGTTGTGGTTTAATTTATTTGTGTTGTGGCTTAATTTATTTGTGTTGTGGCTTAATTTATTTGTGTAGTGGCTTAATTTCGTTGTGTTGTGGCTTAATTTATTTGTGTTGCGGCTTAATTTATTTGTGTTGTGGCTTAATTTATTTGTGTAGTGGCTTAATTTCGTTGTGTTGTGGCTTAATTTATTTGTGTTGCGGCTTAATTTATTTGTGTTGCGGCTTAATTTATTTGTGTTGTGGCTTAATTTATTTGTGTAGTGGCTTAATTTCGTTGTGTTGTGGCTTAATTTATTTGTGTTGTGGCTTAATTTATTTGAGTTGCGACTTAATTTTGTTGTGTTGTGGCTTAATTTTGTTATGTTGTGGATGAATTTCATTGTGTTGTGGTTTAATTTATTTGTTTTGTAGCTTAATTTATTTGTGTTGTGGCTTAATTTTGTTATATTGCAGCTTAATTTATTTGTGTAGTGGCTTAATTTCGTTGTGTAGTGGCTTAATTTATTTGTGTTGCAGCTTAATTTATTTGTGTTGTGGATTAATTTTGTTGTGTTGTGGATGAATTTCTTTGTGTTGCGGCTTAATTTCTTTGTGTTGCGGCTTAATTTCTTTGTGTTGTGGCTTAATTTATTTGTGTTGCGGCTTAATTTCTTTGTGTTGTGGCTTAATTTCTTTGTGTTGCAGCTTAATTTATTTGTGTTGCGGCTTAATTTCTTTGTGTTGTGGCTTAATTTCTTTGTGTTGTGGCTTAATTTATTTGTGTTGCAGCTTAATTTCTTTGTGTTGTGGCTTAATTTATTTGTGTTGCAGCTTAATTTCTTTGTCTTGTGGATTCAATGATTTGCGTTGCGGCTTAATTTCATTGTGTTGTGAATTCATTTATTTTTGTTGCGGCTTAATTTAGTTGTGTTGTGGTTTAATTTATTTGTGTTGTGGCTTGTTTTTTTGTGTTGTGGCTTGATTTCTTTGTGTTGTGGCTTGATTTCTTTGTGATGTGGCTTAATTTCGTTGTGTTGTGGGTGAATTTATTTGTGTTGCAGCTTAAATTATTTGTGTTGTGGCTTAATTTTGTTGTGTTGTGGTTTAATTTATTTGTGTTGTGCCTTGTTTTCTTTGTGTTGTGGCTTGATTTTTTTGTGCTGTGGCTTAATTTTGTTGTGTTTTGGATGAATTATTTTGTGTTGTGGCTTAATTTAATTGTGTTGCGGCTTCATTGTTCTGTGGCTTAATTTATTTGTGTTGTGGATGAATTTCGTTGTGGCTTAATTTCGTTGTGTTTTGGATTAATTTCTTTGTGTTGTGGCTTGATTTTTTTTGTGTTGTGGCTTAATTTTGTTGTGTTTTGGATGAATTTCTTTGTGTTGTGGCTTAATTTCATTGTGTTGTGGCTTAATTTATTTGTGTTGTGGATAAATTTCTTTGTGTTGTGGCTTAATTTCTTTGTGTTGTGGCTTAATTTTTTGTGTTGTGGCTAAATTTCTTTGTGTTGTGGCTTAATTTCTTTGTGTTGTGGCATAATTTTGTTGTGTTGTGGGTGAATTTATTTGTGTTGCAGCGTAATTTATTTGTGTTGTGGCTTGATTTCTTTGTGATGTTGCTTAATATCGTTGTGTTGTGGATGAATTTCTTTGTGTTGTGACTTGATTTCTTTGTGTTGTGGCTTGATTTCAATGTCCCCATTTCCAACTGGTATTAAGATGCGATCACATGTGGTCAGCCCTAAATACAGGTCTCAACGGGGTCTAAACTTCTTGTGATCGGATCACAAAAATCTCATACAAATGTGGTTAAAAATGCATTTGTCCACATTGCATTTAAGGTGTAAATGCTAATTTGTCCTGTATGCATCCTGGACAGCAGCGAAGTGCCACCCCTCACCTGTCAATCAACTGCTGTGCTTAAACAAGAGCAAACTTTGCCAATAATGAGTGGCTTTAAAAGGAAATAACCATCCGATTGGAAAATTAAAAGAGTGTATACATACACAATCATGAGAGCTTCACAGATCTTCTTTAGTGTGTCTGATATCGACACCGATGACAAGCACAAACACTTGAAGCTCCTTTAATAAAGGTAATCATAAAATAACGGATAATTCTACTTGACATGTTGCATTTGTGCTTAGATTAAATTTCAACTACATCTGGGAGAAACAGTGTGCCATTTTTTTTTATTTATTTTTTTTCTATGTCTTTACTGACTTTGTTGTGCTTTATTATCATGCAGTAACACACTGGCATTGTGATTGATGTATGTCATCATGAAACATACACCCTCCCCTACAAAGCCGAACACAAGTGTTCACATGAGACACATTTAAGTGACCAGGTGTAAACAGCGACGTGTCTCACCTGACCACATGTGATTGCATGGCTGTGGGAATATGATTTATGTTGGGGGTGCTGTAGTGGGAGGTGCACATTTGTGTGTACATGTAAAAAGAAAAAGAAAAAAGAAAGAAAGAAAATATATCCCAAAATGTGGGGCTACACTTCTCCTAACCAAAAGAAAATATTATCCTTTATTTCTCTTTAAATAGTTAACGCTGATTGTTGTGTATAGCCTATGGGCAGGGTTGTGAGGGTTACTTTTGAAATGTATTCCACTACAGATTACAGAATAAATGCTGTAAAATGTAATTTGTAATGTATTTCATTAGATTACTCAAGGTCAGTAATGTATTCTAAATACTTTGGATTACTTCTTCAGCGCTGGTAGATTTTTTCACTTGTTTTGACTATAAAAACTCTGCCAGTACAATAAGACAAAATACACATGTTAAAAATACATCCTCTGAAAAACCTAAATATCTTATGCAGTGTTGTTTCTAAAACAAGATCAATCTAATTGATCTTGTTTTAAGGATTTTTAGATATTTTTACAGGAAAACAATACAAAAATTATTATTGGCCCTAATATCAAAGGTCTAATTTTCTTGATAGAAAAATATGATCGTGCCTGGTAAAATGCATGTAAAATGGCTAGAAATAGCATTTTAGCTTAGCGTAAAGCTGACAATTTACACAAGGTTTATTTCTGTTTCTTCTGCTCCAAACTTACTCCAAACGTACTTCTCTGTCTGCTCGTATGAATGTAACACATCATAAGTAAGTGTTTCACCGCTGTTCAAATGCACTTTGGATCGCATCATTTATATGTATAAATGTTTTCCATCTGAAAGAACTAAATATTAAATGAAATAAATGACAATAAAATGCAAAGTAATCTCTTCAGTAATCAAAATACTTTTTGAATGTAACTGTATTCTAATTACCAATGATTTAAATTGTAACTGTAGTGGAATACAGTTACTTATATTTTGTATTTTAAATGCGTAATTCCATTACATGTATTCCATTACTCCACAACCCTGCCTATGGGTTGAGGCATGTTTTTCTTAAGCCTTTATTTGAGGATGTGAAGCACGTCTTTTCATTTTCTGGTGTCTTTGACCAATGATTTTAGACACAGAGAACTTCAGAAACAACAATAGTTTAAGTGCTCACAGACAGCACAAATTCACTGGCTTTTTACCACTTTTCCGCAGTGGACTACCTTTTTACCTGGGTTATTTTAGGGCATTATATAGAAGATAAAAACACTGTAATCTTTATTGTCATGCACGTTCCCGGAAGAAAGAAATACGGATATGCTCGTTTTGGATAGGATTAAAATCAATAAGAACTCTGGCAATCATAAAATGTTCCCACAGAAAACGAATCCCGTCCGTATAGTGGTTTATGACATCACATGGCTTGTTGATACAGGGCTGTGATTTTACTGATGGTTTGTCAGAGGATGTATATTAGGATGGTGACCTTTTTTATTTTAATGTAATTTTTTTTTTGCTATTTGATTACCTTGACCTGCGCTATTACCATCTCTCCCTCCCCGGTTTTTGGCTTCAAGCACACAAGTAAACTTTTCTTATGGGCTGACAGACAGCAGCAGAGGTGGGAGGGGGTGATAATTAAGGGGGACATGCATAACATCAACTTGTAATAGGCTATAACATATTACTGTAACAGTCACTGTTAATGAATGAATGCAGTCATTGTACTTTTCTGAGATTTATTCTTGGCCATACAACAGGTAAGAGGCAACACGTAGTTAACGAAAAATTATTTCTCAAAATCTTTCCCTCACTTCTCTCACACACCACCGCCTGTCATGCACGTGCACACACCAAACCCCCCGGAATCCAACACGAAAGCACTATCGAACTTAGTGCATTATATTATCAATGCATTCATGACACTCGCACATAATCTTTAAACACGCTACAATATCAATCAAATGTATGCCAGTCTTGTATCTACCCAGCAAACACAGTACGTTCTTATGACGTCACAAGTTAGTCGTCCTTTCGTCAGCATGACATTACTTTCTGACGACGTTGTGACGACGTCTTCCATTTTTAAAAATTTTTTTTTACAATTTTTATTGATTCCACTCACAAATTAAATAAACATAACAGAAAATACGAAATCAAATTATATACATTAAGCCCCTACCCCCGAACATCCCCCACCCAAACACGCACTCCAGTGGTCATAATTATTTAGAACATAAAAAAAAAAGCATAAAAAAAGTATACTTTCAAAAAACAATAAGAATGCACATACATATTTAAAACTACAAATCCCTCTCCATTACCCCTCCCCAAGAACCCTCTAAAAAGGCCAAATATCTACCCCACTTCCTATTAAACAAATCCCATTTTCCCAGTCTTCTATATGTCACCTCCTCGAATGCCGTCACCCCGCCCATCTCTGTGCACCACTCCTGAAATGAGGGTGCTCCAGCCGACTTCCATCCCCTAAGAATGATCTGTCTGCCGATTATAACTCCGGCTAGGACCCAACTTTTTATATATCTATCCCCTATATTAATGACCGCCCCATCGCCTAAGATACAGAGTCTGGGGCAAAATGAAAATTGAGTGTCCAATACGTCACACAAAAAACTCTTAACTCTCAACCAAAATTCTTGGATCTTAACACCACCAAAAAACATGGGTTGTGTCCCCATCTTCTGATTGGCATTGCCAGCAGTGGGTTTGTCTTTAAGACCAAGCCTATACAAATAGAGGGGGTCCAATAGAATCGATGAAAAATCTTAAATTGCATAAGGCGCACTCTTGCATCTCTAGATGTAGAATTGACATTTTTTAGAATCCTAGCCCACACTCCTCCCTCCAATACCAAGTTTATCTTTCTCCCATAATCTCTTGAGAGAAGTTGAAGCTCCGTCCCCCAGACTCTGAACTAGCAGGGAGTAATACACTGATGCCTCATGACCTTTTCCAAAAACAGTAATCACCACTCTCAGGGTATCTGCCGCTTTAGGGGGTGTATGCTACTCCCAAATATAGTACAGAGCAGGTGGCGCAGCTGTAAATACCTAAAGAACTGAGATCTGGGAATCCTAAAATGTTGAACCATATTTTCAAAGGATCTCAACACTCCACTCTCATATAGGTCACCAGGCGTATTAACCTCCCTCACAATCCACTCTGACCAGCAGAAAGGGGACTTATTAATACATAATTTTGGGTTCAGCCATATGCTTGAGGCAACATTTAAATAAATGAATTAAACACTCTGGACACTTTTGTCCATACCGAGTGCAAATGTGAGATAACGGGGTGTAACTTAACTTCTCCGGTTAGTTTAATAGAAAGGCTTTGCAATGCGAAATAGGGGCAAGAACTTCCTGTTCAATACAAAACAGGGAGGGACTCTCTCAAGTGGAAGCAACCAATGAGCCAAATGTCAGAGACCGAATGCATAATAATAAAACAAAATCTTGGGTAGGCCTAGCCCACCTTTGTCAATCGGCCTATGTAACTTATTGAAATGTAATCTGGGACGTTTACCATTCCAAATGAAGGACTTCGCAATGCTATCAAATTGCTTGAAATAAGGAGGGGGACATCTACAGGGAGAGATTGTAGCAGGTAGTTGAATTTTGGAATACAATTCATTTTAATAACATTAACCTTCCCAATCATAGATAAATGTACTGTAATGAAGCCCACCTGCCCACATCACCCAAAAACCAAGCATGTCCCTACCAGATGGGTTCAAAAGTCACCAAATATCTGTAAGACCAAGATTTTTACACATCCTGTGAAATGTCAGTGTTGCTATGTGTTACACACATTTGCTTCACTATGATAAAGGAGTCCGTCAAAAGATTAAAGTCTGCTCCCAATATTATATCATGAGGGGTGCCAACGGCTTGGAACATCCCTTCAAAATCTATAAAAAAGCCCTGATCATCAACGTTAGGTGCGTAAATATTAGCCAAAATAAGACTTTGCCCCTGAATTTGTGCTAAAACAATTATGACTCTTCCTAATTTATCTTTAATCTGTTTGAGACATTTGAATTGTAGAAGCTTACTTGTCAGTATAACGATTCCCCTGCTCTTACTTGAGCCAGCACTAAAGAAAACATGTCCACCCCATATCTTCCCAAATTTTTCAGCTTCCTGCGGGGAAAGATGCGTTTCTTGAAGAAACACTATATCATTTTTTTATGCTTAAGAAGAGAAATAACCTTCCTTCTTTTTATGGGGTGCCCCAACCCATTCACATTCCATGTGGAGAGAGACAATCCACATCTGACATTTTGACATATTAGAAAAAATAGACTGTGTGTCAAAAACAAAATTATAAAGACCACATTCCAACATTAGTGCAACAGTCTAACCCCAAACTTCCCCCCAAACCAAACAAACAGAAAAAAGAAAAAACGTGTGCATTAACCCCGCGCATGACAGCGCCAACTGGCGTCCATCCCTCTAAACTCAAACAGTCCATGTACGCCTATGAGAGCCCCAGCGAAAACTTTGCCGTAGGATTGCTCAAGTCTGGTGCTTCTATACAAATTTTGTGAGACAGAATTAAACAAAAAAAGATAATCTATAAAACAAACTCCAGCCAATAGGTGGAGTAAACACATAGAACATGATTCATCCACATAACTGTCCCGAAGGTGTGTTCCTCCACAAAACAAACTTCAGCCGCTAGACGGAACCAGCACCAAAAAAACAAAAAGGCGCTCAGTTTCCTCGGACAGTCAAACGAATGTTCAGTGAGCCGGCCCATTCGGCTGCTACATGAGTGCAACAAATGACCTAATCACTCCAATGAATTGCAAGAAATACTCCACAAAACAAACTCCAGCCAACAGGAGGAATAAGCACAAAGAATGTGCAGATTCATCCACAAAGCTGACCCGAAGGAGTGTTACTCCACAAACAAACTCCAGCCGCTAAGTGGAACCAGCACAAAAAGAAACAAAAAAGGTGCTCAGTTTCCTCGGACAGTCAAGTGAATGTTCAGTATGTCAGTCTACTCGGCTGCAACGTGAGTACCACAAAATAACTTACTCACTCCATTGACTTTATGATGGACATCCCTGGCTGGGGACATGTGAATGTTTTACGGCCATCCTAAGCATCTATTCTCAATTTGGCTGGGAACATCAGTGCAAAAGCGACCTTCCATTGATGTAAGAGTTTCTTGCATTCCTTGAATCAATCACGTTTATCTCTTTTCGAATTCGCAAGGTCTGGGAACAAGAAAATGCTGTGGTTCTTCCAAGAAAGCCTTCCTTTACTCCTCTTTGAAATTTGGCCAGAATTGATAAGGGCCTGTCTCTCTCAGCGGATCGCTGTGCCGGAACCCTGTGAGCTCGCTCGATTTCCAGTTTATGGTCTTTTATGTCGAGCACACTCGGAAAGAGTCCGTCCAGGAATTTCACCATATCCTGACCCTCTTCGGCCTCAAGAATTCCAACAATATGGATGTTATTCCACCGGCTATGGTTCTCCATGTCCTCCAGTTTCTCCCAGACATGCTCCAAATCCACCTTGGTCGCTAGCAGATTAGCAGATAATTCCTTCTCCAATGACTCCAGATAATCGATCCATTTTTCGACATCCCCCACTCTTGTAACCACCTCAGTGAATTTCGTCTCCATGGCAGTGATCGATTGACGTATTACAGCAAGATCCTCCAAGTCAGCAAAGACCTTTGTCGGCATTGCCAACATGTTTAACATTTCTTGCCGAATTTCCCTCATTTCTCTGACCAAATCGACTCCTGGGCTCGAGGCCACCACGGGAGTGTCAACTTGAGCACGTAAGTGTCTTTTAATGTCTCCAGATCCCAAGGATTTTGAATTCTCTGACATATTGTCCTCCTAAAACAGTTATGGAACAGAGTGTATCGAATCTCACCGGGTTATGACATTAATGTTAGCAAAGTGCACAGAGCTCACCGTTCACACATCCGAACCTTGCATGGCGTCACAACGTAAAGTTCCATTTTTTAGAATCTTGGCTGACATCCAGAGATGTCGTGACCATGTCCTCAGAAAACGACGCTAATTAATCCTATGAGGAGTGTTGCAGCGACGTGATAGTTTGGTCTCCAGATAATTCATATGATAATTTTTTAATCTTGTTGAGAGCTCTGCCAAAGGTAAATTCACCACATTTGCCAAGCATTTTACTGAAAGAAATGAATCGATATTGCCATAATTTTGCTATTTATTATATATATATGCTATCATATATATATATATATATATATATATATATATATATATATATATATATATATATACTGTATATCATCATTGACTACTTCAATGGCAAATAAATGTCAGCAAAGGACAATTTACCACACTGCCAAACAGTTCACTTAGGAAAATAATGATTATTAATTATATATGAAATTATATTTCATCTTTGTGAATGCTTTGGAATGGGCACACGAGACAAAATTCTCTTTTAATTTTAATCTTCGGATAGAGCAGCGCACAGTTATCAAGACAGATTTGTATAGTGCAATGTTTATAGATGTTCCAAAATCTGTAATTAATCAAGTAAATAAAAAAATATAATTTCATTTGGAGAAATCACCTCATTAGGTGAATCAAGGTGTTTCAAATGTAGCCTGCTTGATTTTGAATTGTCCAACATTATCCTCAAAGTGAAATGGATTAAATTATATTCGTTCAAAAGATAAATGATGGATCTCAAATTTTATTTTAGAGAAAATTGGCGGCATTGAATTTTTTCTTAATTGTAAATTTGATTTCAGCAGTCTTCCCATTATCTAATTTGCAACATTGTGTCATGGATGATTATGTATAAGCACCATTTCTCCCCTCACAGATGTTAATTTGGAACAATAAAAAAAATTAAGCACAGAAATAAATAATTTTTTGACAGCTGTTTTAAATTGGTAACAATTATTTAATAGCAATGGAAACTTACTTACGTACTCAGAATTCTCGGAAAAGTATTAATTCTCAGCATCCCACAAGGATTTTAAGACTGTGGTTGATGCTGTACCATTAGAACTTGTTTAATTGTAAAAAAAAATTTAATGTTCCATAACAAATTTTGATTTCAGTGTTAAGTTTGAAGGTGTAACTATTACAGATAAAACAGCTAGGAAAATTCCCTCAGCCAAAGGTTTTTGAAATGGACAATTTCTAAATATTAACTGGAAAGAGTCTTTTAAAATTACAAGACGATATTGTATCACCAACAAAATTTGAGAAGTCTCATTTGAGATTATTCACTGGATTTACCCTGTTAACCAAGTTATTCCAAGATTTAAGAAAGGCACTGATTTAAAATGTACTTTTTGTTGCCTAGCATTGATGTTGAATGCAACTTTTTTTGACTGCATCCAAACAAAAATGTTCTGGTGCGATTTGGACTATTTTGTAAGGATTAATGATGGTACTGATATGCAGTTAAAGAAAATGTTTTTTTGTTTTGTTTTGTTTTTTTATAGTAAAATTTAACATAAAGCATAGTATATTATAAATGTATTGCTGATTTATGGAAAATACTTTATTAAAAAATGTAAATGGTCATAACAGACACCAAATTTTACACGCTTCAAAACAGAAATAAATCAATATTTTGATACATTAGCAGGAGTAAAAGTAAAGCCCAAAAGATTACAAATAAACCTTTAATTTTGAATCTTAATGTTTATGCCTTGTGTAATTTATGTCTATTTTGTACACTGTTGATTTACCCTTTTGAAAGTTCTTTCCTTTTGTTTTAAACTGGATTGTTTTAATATCATGTTTTACTGATGACATTAAAGGTGCAGTATGTAAGATTCATAAACCATTGTTATTAATGACACCTGTGGCCGTTAAGTGAACTGCAGCCAGCTACCTGTTGCTCATGCTTGTGCTTGTGCTCGTGCACACACTCTATATGGATGCGAACACTGGCCAAAACAATGATATAACGTACAAAGAGGCTGAACATGATTCACCGGCATCATGCTGACTGATGAGGTATCATAATTAAAATTACACAGTTATGATTGTTTTACTACAAACTTTGAGACTGTTTATTATATTTGACTCTTCAGTGCTGGAACAGGGCTAAAACAAAGTGTGGATATAGGTCTGACTATGCGAGACTGTAGTTTGAAGTAATCACTTTTCTTTGCATGATACATTGACTGCATTATATATGATGGCCTATGTTGGCGTTAGCTAGCTAGCCAGCTTTATCGATAGCTGTTTGGTGGATGATGACAGTAGCTGTTTATAAAATAGACTGTACATTATAAATATGTTGACACAATTCAGTATTGATGTGATTCCATCACAACTGTCATTTTGATGTATTGATGTGGTATTGTTTTATAACAATGTATATATGTAGAATGTATATATTTTCTGTATAACCAAGTTGCATTACACTAATGAATGGGTCTTTTTGCATTATCTTGAACATTGTCTAGCATTCATTTAATGTGTTATTGTAGTTTACCTTGCTGAATAATTACAGATTAACATTGTTTATGACAGTTACTGTGCAGGCAAGATCAAGTTAGCTAAAATTACACAGATAAATCCTTATGGCACTATATTTCACATGCTTTGCATAACACGCTGGTGTCAGGAGCACAACCTCTCCCTCAACGTCAGTAAGTTAAAGGAGCTTGTGGTGGACTTCAGAAGAAAAGACAGAGAACACAGTCCCATCACCATCAATGGAGCACCAGTGGAGAGAGTCAGCAGCTTCAAGTTCCTGGGTGTCCACATCACTGAGGAACTCACATGGTCCATCCACACTGAAGTCGTTGTGAAGAAGGCTCATCAGCGCCTCTTCTTCCTGAGACGGCTGAGGAAGTTTGGAATGAACAGCCACATCCTCACACGGTTCTACACCTGCACTGTGGAGAGCATCCTGACTGGCTGTATCTCCGCCTGGTACGGCAATAGCACCGCCCACAACCGCAAAACACTGCAAAGGGTGGTGCGAACTGCCAAACACATCATCGGAGGTGAGCTTCCCTCCCTCCAGGAAATATATACAAGGCGGTGTGTGAAAAAAGCTCGGAGGATCATCAGAGACTCCAGCCACCCAAGCCATGGGCTGTTCTCACTGCTACCATCAGGTAGGCGGTATCGCAGCATCAGGACCCGCACCAGCCGACTCCATGATAGCTTCTTCCCCCAAGCAATCAGACTTCTGAACTCTTGATCTCCCACGATCAAAATACATCAGCCCTGCACTTTATTACTCTTTTATCTCACACCGGACTGTCATAAATTATATTACTGTTATTATATTATGTCTCTCTTAACAACTGACTATCAACCGACAGCCTGAATGTCAATACAGTACAATACTGTACATTCTATATATATATATATATATATATATATATATATATATATATATATATATATATACTTTTTTATATATATTTTAATTTTTAATTTTTATTGAATAATGTGTATCTATATAGTAAAAAACAAAAAAACAAAAACAGCATATTGTATACTGTACAGTGTATGTTTTTATTTGTATATTGTTGAGTGTAATTATGTGTATAACAGATGTTTAAATTGTGTTGTGTTAATTTGATGTTTTAAGTTGAGTGTAATTATATGTATAACAGATGCTTAAATTGTGTTGTGTTAATTTGATGGTTTAAGTTGAGTTTAATTATGTATAACAGATGTTTAAATTGTGCTATGTTAATTTGATGTTTATTGTAAATTGGTACTGTCTCATCACTGTCACGACTGCTATGTTGATCGGAACTGCACCCAAGAATTTCACACACCATTGCACTTGTGTATATGGCTGTGTGACAATAAAGTGATTTGATTTGATTTTGATTTGAGTTATGTAAGCTTACCTGTCCAAATAAGAAGAATGCCAATTCAGGGTCGGTTTTGATCCCCAAAACCGAACAAAGATCCCTCCAGGAATCAAATGCCCTGTCGATGTTCACTCTAGTTTTCGCTCGACCACGATCACATTTACCTAGTGTTGCAGTTTGTTGTCGCTGTTGATTAGCGGAAGAGAAGCCCTGAGGCAAGGCTTTCGGGAGCACGCATAAACGTCACATCCTTTTGATTTTCCCGGCAAAAGCGACCCGCTCCCTTCGCATGAAAATCAGTCTACAGGCTTTAATAGGCAAGTTGCGTTACAAGCTGTTCACACATTGGCAAAAAAAAAATATTATTACATGAAAATTGTTACATATTGCACCTTTAAAAAAGCACGTAGATTCAGACGTCCGGAGTTCTGCGCATGCACCTCACTGATCTGTAACAGACGACTTCTAGCGGAGGCCACGGAAAATGTAAGCACTATTAATCTACTTTTTTCAACGACTTATTTGTCATTTTAAATAATGGTTTGCCTATTTATTGTAAACGACACTTTAGATATATAATATTTTATATTTTCACGCTTTATTTTTATTTTTAAATGCTCCGTTTGGTTAATTTGCGCATGTCCAGTCTTCTGTGAGGTGGCCTAAGGTAAAACATGACGTAAATGTTTTTAGCTCCCTTTTATTAATTTTAAATTGTCCACCTAACACGATCGTCTACACAATAATCACTTTTATATTTTCCAAACTTTGACTGCTGCCTAGTTCTTGTGCACGCACACACACACACACACACACACACACACACACACACTTACACCCACACACACACATACTCACACACACACACTCACACACACTCATACTGGTGCAGCTATCCTTATGAGGACTCTCCATAGACAATGATTTTTATACTGTACGAACTATAGATTCTATCCCCTAACCCTACCCCTAAACCTAACCCTCACAAAAAACTTTCTGCATTTTTACATTTTCTAAAAAACATAATTTAGTATGTTTTTTTTTAAGTGATTTGAATTATGGGAACACTAGAAATGTCCTCATAAACCACATTTATAGCATAATATCCTTGTAATTACCAGTTTGTAATCTAAAAAAAAGTCTTAGTAAACCACCTAAACCCGCCCACACTCACACACACACTTTCACACACACTCTCTCTCACACACACACACACACACACACACACACACACACACACACACACAAACACACACATTACTCTTGTGCACACACAGTTCTGTGTAGTCATGTTCATTTGAATGTGAATAAATTCATTTACATCTGGGACTCCGATTTTCCTTCATAACCTTCATATTTTGTTTGCAAGTAAGGGCGTGAAATAGGTCTTAAATTGCATTCTTACTGGTCTTAAAAGTCTTAAATTTAACTTGTTGAAACCTACAGAAACGCTGTGTAGTAGATAATTTGATACATTTGCTCTACTACTGCTGTTTATAACCAATGAAGCGGCCTACAGTGTAAGCGCGAGCTGTTGGACCGATCTGGTTTTCCCACGGTCTCACTTCTTGACACTCGATCATAAAACCCATGACAAGAAAGACAGAAATAGCTCTGTGTAACTACCAGAACTACCCAGATGCAGTGTAACGATTCTAGGGCTGGGCGATAAAATGATCTTGATATTTCACTTGTATAAAAAAATCCACAATATAGATGAATAAGCTTTTGAGTAATTTTCGATATTTAGCCATTATTGTACATCTAGACTAACAGGTGCATGTCGCTAAAATTACATGCAGTTTGACTTTCCCAGACTGTATGAAGTTGCTAAAATTAGCTGCTATGCTAGATTAGGCTATGCCAGTTGTCATCAATTAGTGGACTGTGGTTCAGGTCTGGACCCCGGACTGGAGCCATCCGGACATTCTATTGAGCAGCACGACTGGCTGCAATGGAGCTGTGTACAACATACGCACTCAAGGGCAGTTAACGCTGATCATGATAATATTTGAAACCAGCAGCGGTTCTAGCTTGTATGCCGCCCCCCTCGTGCCTCGTGCCGGCCCCCCACAAGATGCTACCCTGGGCAACTGCCCATGTCGCCCATGCCTAAATCCGCCACTGTTTGAAACATATGAAAATATATCGCCCTACTAAATAGAGACCACTTCATCATTTTTATAAATTCCTGTTACATGTCTCACCTTCATAGACTTCATCTGTAAACATTTTCAGTGCATTTTGTGAACATTAAGCAGTCCTTTTCTAGGATAACTGGTAAGTAAGCTATTGATCTGTACTTTTAAAAGGGTAATTCACCCTAAAATGAAAATTCACTCATCACCTTAATTTTGTTGCAAACCTGTGTGACTTGATGTTTTGGACAATGATAATTTCAATCACTTAACTTGCACTGTATGGAAAAAAGTTGCTGTGAAAGTGAATGGTGACTGAGAGTAGCATTCTGCCTAACATCTCATTTTGAGTTCCACAGAAGAGAGAAACTCATACAGGCTTGAGAATGAGGCGAGTGATGATAACATGATTATCATTTATGAATAAAATCAGCCATACATGTCAGATTTAGCTGAGACTGTTGTAAAATTTTGGAAGTTTTCATATAACAAGGTTTATACTTGTATTTCTTTGCAGTTTAATGTATTACAAAATGTCATATGAATAGTGAGTGCCTATAAGAATAGCATGTCACATGTTGATTTGTTGCTGTTTGTATCCACTGCAGTTCTTTCACTTTGCTTACAAGACTCTACTGCAGCCTCATAGAGGTAAAATATAAGTTTTTAATTCATTTATTTATTGGATAGTATTATAGTAATATATAAATTGTATATAAAAAGTATGTTTCTTGTGGCAGGATGTGTCATTAGTATTGAAATCACTTGACGATCATTCATAGAAAACCTTAACTAATACTGTAAAGCAGAGGTTCTTAAACTTTTTCAAACACATTCTTTTTGATTATTTATTAGGATTCAGCACGATATAAGGAAAAATGAGATACGCAATGTGATAATCTTATGATGATGTCATCAAAGCACATAGAACCCACACAACCTAAGTACACTCTTAAAAATAAAGGTGCCAGGAAGAACCAAGAATTTTTGAAGTCAGATTGTTGAATATTTGCAAATAATATTTTCATTAAAAAAAAGAAATTCACTGACACTGTCCAAGCCACAACCTAAAACAATAAAGTTGAACTGCGACGTTAATGTTGTCTTTTCACATTCACAATTACGAATGGCATTATGAATCATATTCATTTGTCTTGCAAAATCTGCCTTTAAGTTGTTCCTTTTAAAGCATTTAAAAGGTCATATTTAGTCAAAAAGAGTCCATGTCCTTATCAAGGAAATAATTATTGTCTGTTTTAATTGGAAACAAAACCTTTTTATCGGTTTCTTAGAATGAGCTCCGAAGAGAGAGAGACACACACAGGAGGTATGTGCATGCTTGGAGAGCCAAGAGGCAGGCATTGGCCAGAACTCCATCTCATCTGGAGCCTAATCCACCACTGGAAGAACCATCACTTGATCCACCACTTGATCCACCACTTGAAGAACCATCACAAATAGATGCAAACAGAGGAGTGTCTTTATTTGAAATGAAACTGACATGTGGAGAGCATTCATCTGACACTGAACACAATTTGCCCCTTAACCCTTTGACATGTACGATCACACTGGTTTGATCATTCCATAGTGGTTCCTGGAGTGCACGATCACACCGGAGTGATTAGAACGTTTGTGTCTAATGTCATCACCTGGGAAATTTTAAAATTCAAATCTGCTTTCCCGTTGTTTAGCTGCCACTGCTACAGAGAGGGACTGGCTAAGCGCTTGCTATGTACATGCCTAAAACAGCTGCTTGAACAATCTTTTCAACCACAGGATGTTTCTTTTATGTTACAGGCATTGAAACTAACAGAAGAATACAAATTTACTGCTCAATCCACACATTGTATAACCACGCAAAACTAACTGAGAAACTCACCATATCAGCTGTTGTACTGCCTAGCTGCTACATAGAAAGAGAATGGCTAAGCACGTCATTTAGATGTCTAAAACAGCTGTTAGAACTGTCCATACAATATGTTTATTTTATGTTACGAGCATTCAAACAAATACAGAATACAAGTTTACTGTCCATATCTATACATATGACCATAGCCTATCACTAGTCTTCCCTTTCCCCCAAGTGACATCACTTTTACCTCAGACTCGCATCGGAGCTCGTTATCTATTTTACACACGCAACTTGAGTTAATTTGATTTATTTACAGTTATATTTTCATAATTGCTACAGAAAAAGATGTGTGCTTTAAAAAAAAAAAACAATTTACGGATGAGGAGATCAGAGAAATATTTTTTAATTCTGATGATGAGGAGGGAGATTTTGACAATGAGGGAAGTGACACAGAAGTGGAGATGCCCCCAACCTCCAAGCCCTTGACTATGAGGATGAAGATGCATCAGCCACTGCGCCTACGCCTGCACACACGACTCCAAGGGAGGTGGAGGAGGTAAGCTCTTCCTGCTGGAGTGCTACTGGTAATTTTACCCCTCATGGACCTCAGTTTTTTTTTATCCCACAAAGTCAGAAGTTCAGGCCCCACCTGCATCCCCTACAGAGGTCCAGTGTTTTAAAATGTTTGTGACAGAGGAGCTTGTTGAGGAGATTGTGCAGGAAACAAACCAATATGCTTCAGAGCAGCTGGAGAAAACACCACCTGGAGTGAAAGGAAAGCTGGCAAAGTGGGTTCCAACTAATATCAATGAGATGTACTAATTTTTTGTGACAGTTGTCCTTATGGGATTTGTGAAAAAGAACTCACTCTGTGAGTACTGGAGCACAGACCGCATGTTTCAGACCTCATTTTTCGGGTCCTTGTTCTCCCAAGACCACTTGCTCCTCCTCCGTGGCCTGCACTTTAGCAGTAGTGCTAGTGCCAGTGTCAGCGATCCCCTGCATAAAATAAGAAAAATATTTACAGCCATCACTTCCTTGTTTCGTAACATCTTTGTTCCATTCAAGGATCTCTGTGTGGATGAGTCACTAATGAAGTGGAAGGGAAGGCTGACGTTCCAACAATTCATACCAGCAAAGAGGCATAGATTTGAGGTCAAGTTTTTTGTTTTGTGTCATGTACTCACTGGTTACGTGCAGGACATGATCGTCTACACAGGATCCACCACTGACATCCACCACTACGAGGGGCTTGGTATCTCTGGGTCTGTCGTCATGTCCTTATTGGCTCCTTACATAGGTAAGTACATTCACAACACATCTTTTTATTGTACTCTGTGACACAGTGTGGCTTTATCTTCCTCTCCCCTGTGATGTGGTCCGTCTTCTCTGTGGCAGACATTGTGGAATTGTGGACTGTGGTAAGCATATAGACATCCCACTTGTCATGCCATTTCATTGCCAGTTGATTTCCGTTTGCCTTAAATTCTACCTGGCCCTTGGTCATTTTGCTTGTAAAGGCTAGCATCCCCTTTCTGTTGGCACATATAGTCCCACTGGCACCTGTGCCAAGAGACAAGAGGTGCTGGAACAGGGTGGGACTGCTGTACCAGTTGTCCACATAAAGAACACACCCCTTCCTGTCATTAGGACACGCCACTGATTTCCTGCAATTCAGGATCAACCTGATTAGAGGGCTGTTGGAGGAGCACAGTTCACCACGGTATTGGTGCAGTGGGGGCCGTCCTGCCTCAGACAATCCCCTGCATCTGACAGCCAGGCATTTCCCCTCTGAAGTTCCTCAAACCACTTCCCAGGGCAGCAGGACCAGGCGGCACTGCAAGGTCTGTCTCTCCAGCACATGGAAGACAAAGGAGAGGTGCCTTACAAAACAGATGTGTGTGCCTTGCAACACTCCCTTGTGTGTTACTCCATGCTTTGAGGAGTACCACACACTCAAACATTATTGAACCAATAAAAGGTTGTTTAAATGTTCTTTATAGTTAATATTTAATGTTATTTCATACTACTTAGTAAATCTTATTATATATATATATATATATATATATATATATATATATATATATATATATATATATATTTTTTTTTTTTTATTATTTTTTTTATTTGTTTGTTTTGTTATAAAATTTGTAATAGTTCTTATTTTAAATGACTTTGGTCTATGAAATTTGTGCTTTTTGTTTAATCATAACTGTAAAAAAACTGTTAACATTTCATTATTATTCAATATATCATCCATTATGCATCTTGATAAAGCAGAGCCAAGTAACATAGTACCTCACATCATGCAGACTCAGGACATTTACAACTTAAATTTGAATAACACTCCTTTGAGCATATTTTTGTTCCATAAAAATGACTCTCCATGGATGAATCAGTGACAAAGTGAAAGGGTAGGCTGGCATTTCAACAGTTTATACCTGCAAAAACAAACAGATTTCACTTTTTTTTTGTGTGTTTTTTTTTTTTTGTTGGTGTGTGTGACATGCACACTGAGTATTTGCAAGACATGATTATTTATATCGGATCCACCACAGGCATTCACCATTATGAGGGGCTTGGGATCTCTGTGTCTGTTGTAATGACCTTACCGCTGCCTTATGTGAGGAAGGATACTGGTATACCAGTCTCACATTCTTCCAGCAATGATATGGGACCTGTGGTACTGTGTGGGCAAATAGGATGAGAATGACCATGATCACCTGCAAAATGACCAAAGAGAAAGCAGAGTAGTAAAATACTCACCAAGTACATGAGCGGTGTGCAACATTCCTTTTGTGTTAGCCCATGTTTTTTGTGGAGTACCACATCCTGAAACCTTATTGAGACTTCAAAAGAGAAGGCAATGTTATTATTTATTCATATTATTTACTTACCATCATAATATTTTATAGTTATTGATAAATTTAATAAAAAAAAATTTCATATTTAATTTACTGAAATCATTTAAGAAAATTCTTTACCATTATTTTGATAACACTAAATTGACATATGTCTCTAACAAAGCAATGCTATATGATAATAACACTGAATTCACATATGTCTCAATGCTATATGATATTTTACATCACATAGGATTTTCCCTTCATGGTGAAACATGAGCAGCTAATCGCGAATAAAGACAATGTCTGGCTTCATTGCTATAATATTATGTTCAATAATATTATCAGTACCAATGCAATCCTACTGTAACTTTAGCTGAAAAATATGTCCTAATAAAAAATCATAAAACAATAACTTTTCATCAAAGTGAGCATGAGTGAACACAACAAAATAAACAGTAACAAACGCTGCAATGTGCTAAATAGAGCATTGCCAAATCGATTACAAAGGCATGATGGTATTGTACAATACGACAAAACTAACGTCATAATGAATTACAAAACTGTATATGTAAGATAAACATATTTAAATCAAGCGTCTAATATAGTCTATGCATGTTTTTTAAAGGTTTTGAAGTGAAAATGAATCTTAACATTTACTCACAAATGTTTAGCCCTCCCGTGTGCATCGGCTGCAAAACCCCACGAACCAGCGAAATGCAAGGCTCAAGTAAAGTGAAAATAATGGCAACATAAACTGTTGGTTAATATGTTTATTATAACTTACTACAATATGCCTTGTGATTGGCTTGTTGAGCCCAAATGGAATTTAGATGGTTAAATGTTGTTACATTTAATGGCAAGCGCATAAAAAACTCACGCCGGGGGGTGAGATCCAGAAAAATGGAACGTACGTGTGGAAAGGTTAAAGATGTGGAAGAGCATGGGAGGTTATTAACAGCCTGAATGAAACCTTGACCTCTGACCTTGAAGAAGATGACCATTTGGAAGAAGACAGTAAGGACACGTCACTGGCAGAAGAACTGTCCACTTGGGCCAATGACTACCAGATAAAACACAATGCACTTGACAACTTGCTCAAATTGTTACAAAGGCATGGACACAATGAATTACCCTCCACTGCACGGACTCTTCTGCACACTCCCCGACAACTTGACACAGAAATTATCTGGGATGGAATACATTTACTTTCCTCTAAAACAGAAAATACAAGAAACATTGGAAAATTACCCTCTTGATGAAGTAGCTGGACTCAATTTTGCTGATTTATTATTTAATATTGATGGACTACCACTGTACAAGAGTTCAAAAACATGCATGTGGCCAGTCCTTTGTGCAGTCATGTTAGACCCTGTCACCATTTTTCCCACAGCTCTGACATGTGGTGTAGGACAATCAACAGATTCTTGGGTTTTTGGAAGAGACAGTAAGGGAACTGGGCCATCTTATAAATCATGGAATCCACTTCAAGGGAAGAAAAATCAAAGTTAAGAGGTGCTTTGTGTACGATGCTCCAGCTCATGCATTAGTTAAAAATGTCAAACAGTTCTCTGGATACTTTGGCTGTGACCGATGTGAGCAAAAAGGTGTGTGGCTTAACAGAGTCACTTACCAAGACACTGCTGACCTCATACTCCAGACAGATGAAGCATTCAGAAATCAAACACAACTCCAACATCACCATGGGAGCACACCGTTGGCTCATCTCCCCATAGACATGGTGAGATGCTTTCCCATTGACTACATGCACCAGGCTTGTCTCAGTGTAATGAAAAGGCTCCTGCTTATCTGGACTAAGGGAAAGAAAGAGTGGTGAGGCTTTCAACCAGCCAAATCACAGAGATTTGTGCAAGACTGCTGTCACTTCGAAACTGCATCCCATCTGTTTTTGCACGAAAGCCTAGAAGTCTTGAGGAGTTGGACAGATGGAAAGCAACTGAGTTTCGTCAGTTCCTTCTGTACACAAGGAAGATTGTGTTGAAGGGAATACTGCAAGATGACCTGTACTTGCACTTCCTTTCTTTTAGTGTGGCCATGACAATATTAGTATGTCCAAGTCTTGTGCAGGAACATTCCAGTTATGCCAATGAACTGCTGCATTACTTTGTGGAAAAAGATCGGGCACTCTATGGACAGGAGTTCCTTGTGTATAACACCCACGTCATTCTGCACATTGCAAGTGATGCTGACAATTTCGGTGGTCTAGAAAACTGTAGTGCCTTTGAAAATTACCTGCAGAAGCTGAAGAAGATGGTGCGTTCTGGCAGAAACCCACTGATTCAAGCTGCTAAGGGACTGGAGGAGGAGAGCAAAGAGAAAACAACAACAACAACAGTCCAGAAAATATCTACAAAGTCCCACGACTGCATACATTCTGAATGAGGGGCAAAGTTGTGAGGTCCATCAAGTGTCCAACAAGGAAGAAAGAGTGTTTTGCCATGTGTTCAGCAAACCTGACCCTCTGTTCACCAGCCCGTGCACATCATTTTTGATTGGTGCTTGCAAATTCAACAAAAAAACAAAACACCATTACAGCATGGATTCCAAGAACAGAACTCAAAAAACATGCAATTAAGATAAGCTCAGGAGAGAGAAGTGGGATCTTTTTGTCAGTGCTCCATAAATTATAATCAAAGAAGGTAACAGGTTAATTGCCATGTCATTTGATATGAAGTGAATGGAAAAGTAATAGACTCATTTTCATTAATAATGAATCTCTTGTTTCTTGTAGAATGTTTGCAATTGTCAAATTCTTGGAGGAGGGGACTTGTGAGATGGTACCAGACATTTGGCTGTTTCAAGAAGATGAGGTATTGAGTTCTGTCACTTGTATCAGCAACATCCATTACCAGAGGTGGGTAGTAACATGCAAAATTTACTGTTACGTTTACTTAAAGGAATAGTTCAGATGCTGCATGTTTCTCAGAAGGACGACAGACAACAAACTCTAATCAAGCTTCTGAACACAGGAATAAGGAACATTTACTGTCCTTAGCGTAACTGTGTATTGTACAAAACTGATGTTCTACATTTATTTGTTGCTTTATATACTCCACAAAATTAGTTACTACAAAACACAGGACTTTAAATTGTTTTAAAATGACCACAATGTTTGAATATTAGTAACACATAATCTTGCATCATAATCTCTCTTCATGATGTCTCTTTGAATATCTTATATTTTGAAATGTATTTGAGCATTCAGGCATGTGTCCGCATCAGCATGAGCGCTCTTTGAGCACACACGCATGTTCAGAGCACACACACAAGCCGCCTGTCAGCCAAAGAGTATGCAGCTATTACTAGACTGCTAGCTAATTATAAAATGTTGAGGTAATGTCGAATCGAATTCTGATTGGTCAAGCAAGGCATTGTTGTTTCAAAGCAAATGCTAGTTCTAACTGGCTATATCACAAATATAGCCAGTTATTTTTTGTCATTATTATCATTATCATCTTAGTATATTACATTGTAATCAGGCTACTTGTCCAGTCGGGTAAGTAAAATTGTCTTTCACTTGCCCCTTCAAAAATCCACTTGTCCCGGGCAAGCATACTAACATAAATGTCGAGCCCCGTTAAAAGTACTAGTACTTTAAGTTGTTTTACTACTCTACCCACCTCTATCCATTACATTTGTTTTTATTTTCAGTTTAGATGGATTACTATATCATCATTCAATTGCTGACTACAATTCAATTGCACTATTTTTCAATGCAGGTACAGTACTGCTACTGGCCACCAAAAAAGAAAAAAAAAGAAAAAAGTGAGCTGCCTGATACAAATAATTGGGCTCGTCACAGGATCAGGGTGTTTGCAAAAACAGGTATTTTTATTTTAACAGGCCATTCAAACAGTAGCGTAATTAATGTAACAGAATGCAGGTGTCTCCAGACACATTTTTGTTAATAGTTGTTAATAGTTCTTATACAACAGTTAGTTCCAGCCCTCAAATCTGACTGGATGAGGGGCCTTCCAAGAGTGATGATATAGGAGTCATAACACATAACTGTGATAATGGTTTGCCTCAATTCTGATTTACAGTCTCCACAATTTTCCATCAAATTACAATGTAATTTAACTTTCTTATTCAAAAAAACCTCAAGAGCCAGGAATCGAGCTCTGCATGCTCCCAAAGAAAACCTATTCCATAAAGTGACAGATGGAAAAACATGTCCTGTGTGAATGGCCCCCAAGAAGTATTAGATATAATTTATGTAATTTTGAAACAATGCTATATTATAGTTCCATGCCACCATATTTTTACTTCAGCTGACTATGAAAGAGCTAGGTTGAAAAAAGCAGTTGAGCAGTCTTCTCTTGAGAGCTGTGGTGACGCCCCCCCCCCCCCCCCAAAAAAAAAGACCTGTTAGCTTCAGCAGCTCTGATGAAAGTATGAACCTAAGCATGTGAAAGGAGTGCATGAATAGGATTAAAATTATTATTATTATTTAGTTATTATTATTTTCTTTTTTAAGATACTTCACCAATACATCCTCCCCAAAAGAAGAGCCAGGTGTACTGCACAACCACAGGTAAGCCTATGTTAAAGGAATAGTTCACTCAAAAATTATTATTCTCTTACTCGCCTTCATGATGTTGTATGACAGGTGTATATAGATAGATAGATAGATAGATAGATAGACAGACAGACAGACAGACACACACTGCCTGGCTAAAAGCCTTTAGCCTTGATTACGGCACTCATATGAGATGCTTGATAGATTTCTTGACCAACTACTAGCTACAGTATTTGTACCACATTACCATTACCTGTGGTGAGGAAAGAAGAAGATGAGAAACTGATGCACTCATCACAGATATCTCAGCAGATATTTTATGTAGCTATCTTGGACCAGTAACCTTTAGTTATGGTTAAAAAATTAAAAAATAGTGAAAAATTAAAATGAATAGGCTTGGAAATGGAAATGATTTAACAATGCTTTAAACAAATTTATTTTAATATAACAACTGAAGTATTTAATTTAACAGTATTTATTTATAAAATGTAAATGTATAGGGAATTGTTTTGGAATCAGATCGTGACTCCCAGAATTGGAATCGGATCAAATCGCGAGGAACCTAAAGATTCTCACCTTTACTCGTGTGTTTTCAGATTACGAGCGGCTTCACAGACTCACTTTAAAGCAAGCAACACGTGCATATTATTTAAATTAAATACATTTGACATACTTACAAGGTATCATCTAATCATACTTTCATTGATAATATACGGCAGGGTTCCTCAATTAGTTTTTACCAAGGGCCAAATTTTGTCGATAATACCACGGAGGAAGCCACGGGCCACTGTCGTGGATGTTATGACAAAGTGTTTGTGCTGCTGCTATTATTGTTATTGTTGTTGTTGTTATTATGAGAATCATTATTATTATTGTCATTATTATTACTATTGTTGTTTTTATTATTTTTTGTTATTAATATATATATAATTAATCTGTTTTTATTATTAGTTCTTTTTCTCAGTATTAGTAGTCTGTTTTATTTATTCAAACAATTATGAACATTTAGTTTGTATACTAATATATCAATCTTATACTGCCACGGTCTGAGTGCATAGCAAACACGTTGGCTCTGCGTTGTGGTGGTCAGGCAAAATAAAACAAAACTGTTCAGTCCATTCACCTTTGAATTGTCTATTTCAATGTCCACTTTCTTTTTTTTCACACTCTTCATGTTTTAGCTGTCTTCTTGGAGTATAGTCCGAACTCGGAAAAGCACATATACAATAAATTATACCCATTTATACACATCATTTTAAATTATAGACTGCCACATACCTCTGCGTATATGCGCTCGTACATCTGGGGGAATACCAGAGTATTACGTTAGAGGGGAAACCCCACTATTTCAGCGCAATTCTGCTGCAGATCGCAATAGAAAGTTAATGAAACAAATGCAGCAGCAACTGTGGAATAACTGTGAATAATGCCTTGTTTGTTATTTGCAAAAGCCTCGCCGGGAATTACGTTGCTTTCATACAGAGCCGCATGTACAGTATATGGGAGTTGAGAGTTTGCCAGATATATACAGGAAAGCAGCTTTCTCACAATATAAGCCACATTCTCGCAATACGCCTCTTGCTGATGTCCTTGTAAACACAATGGCTGTCAGTGATGCTGACTTTGAATTTTCAACGCAGCTGCTTGTTTGCGGGTTCCCGCACACAAAGTGACCCGAGCTGCAAAGCACAAAATGCTTGGCAGTGCCAGGCGAAAGTATAAACAAGGCTTCTAGTAAACGGTACCCATGGGCCACCTATCGAAGAACCCTGATATATGGTATATCTTGCTTTTTATTTGCCTTCTATGTTTGTTTAACTTAATTTTTGATTGTCACTACAGTGGAACCACAGCTGCGAATTCCACCTTCAATTAAGTCATGCAAGCCATTCAAACCATCATGCAAGAAAACCGCCATGAATCAAGGAAGCCATCAGTCAATAAAAATAACATCAACACCAAGAGGTGAAGACCTTCTCACTCCTGTTGTGTCATTAAGGCCAGCTCCTCCCAGAGACATCCAGAACAATGGTAGTATTTTTGACAGTCCAAAAAACATATTTAGTCAGCATCAAATTAATCCACTTGACTCCAGTCGATCAAGTAACGTCTTCTGCAGTGAATCAGTACGTATTTTGTGAAAAACAAATTGCTAATTTAAGCTTTATTAACTTTCAAAAATCACTTCCTGTAAACACTCGATGCCTCACGTCGATGTCGTGTGATGTCATCAATTCAGAAGTTCTGCTCTGTGCACTACAGAGGAATGAACATCATGTGAGATTCAGTTCAAATAGCTACAGAGAGCTAACCGGATGTTCCGATTTAAAGTTGAAAATGTTTTATTTAGCAATTTGTTTTTCACACAAACTTATCAATTCACTTCAGAAGACATTACTTGATCGACTGGAGTCCTGTGGATTACTTTGATGCTGCCTAAATATGCTTTTTGGACTATCAAATCTTGATGGCTGTTCACTTTCACTGGGTGCATGGTTTTCCTTCTAAAAATCTTCGTTTCTGTTCTGATGAAGAAAGAAGGTCATATTCATCTTGGATGGCCTGATGGTGTGTAAATTATCAGCAAATTTTCATTTTTGGGTGATACAACTTAATGAATTAGTAGATGTAGACATAAAAAACTAAGATTAATAAATGCTGTATTAGCATTTATTGATCAAGTAATTCTTGTTAGCTCATGTTAATGTAGTTAACCAATGTTAACGAATACAACCTTATTGTAAAGTGCTACCCTGATGTTAAAATCTTGCTGTCGTACATTCTTAAAATTGATATCCCTCAGATCACCACCTGAGCCTACTCACCCAAAAAATAATTAGCATGATGAAGGAGATAAGGAGAACCATAGCTGCCATGCCTGGGGTGATGGGACCAGTCAGCGTGTGGAGGAGTTGAACTTTAATGCATGTGGCACTATAGAGGAACTCCTCTCCCTTGAAGACAAACTAAAAGAAAGTGGTGTGTTGCTGGTGAAATATCTCCAAAAACCCAATAATAAAGTCCAGAGTTAAGTTAATTTTCAATATACATTTAATGTACACTGTTGAAAAAAGTATTTTATTTTGCAGACACACCATTTAAGTCTTGTAGGGGGACCAAACCCTGGGGAGATGCGGGCAGTGACCTCCTACAGTGTCTGGAAGGAGTTCACATTGAAGGGGAAAAAGCGGAAGAGACCACTGCTAAACACGCATTATGAAGGTTATGAAAGGTAAGTACAAAAATGGCATTGAATCCAAAACAATCTACACTTAAAACTATTGCTATACAAAACTTGCTGTTACGGGATTTCATTTCACAGAGACAGTGATGAGGTCCAGTTGAGGACTTCAGCAGGCAAAAGTGGAGGACATTGTGGCAGACACACTAAAACATGCTCCAGCAAGGTGTCAAAATTATGTGAGTTGCTTTAACCACTGGGTCTCTGTAATGGTTTGGGGCAATCTACAAACCCCATTTCCAGAAAAGTTGGGACATGAAGCGGGCAAATTTTCATTTTTGGGTGAACTATTCCTTTAATATCGAATAGTGATTAAAAATGACTGGAACTACCTGTGTGGTTCAACGGTTTGAACCACGCACCTTTCCAGCCAATCAGAATCGAACATTCTAACAGACCATAGTATAATAAAGCAATATCACAATCACGCTGTTGGTCTGTTCATCAGTACATTTGTAATTCAGAATGTAATCAATGCCATGCTGATATATGGACCAACAGCATGATTATGAGTGATATTGCTTTTACACAACAATCCCACAAATTAGTAAATAATATTGAATAACTTGTATCAGACAAAAATTAGCCTGTTCACACATTTCTCCCCTGCCATCAAAAATAGTTTCAAAAGAAGTTTTCATTCACTTCTATTGTTTGGGTCAAGAACCACTTGCTGTTTTTCAACAAATTGGTTGAGTAAATGATTCATTGTGTGTAAAGAAGCTGATTTGTCGCCACCTACTGGCTATAACGTGTAATACATTGCTGTAGAACTAAAATATACTCCATTTTCAGCAGCAGGAGCAGAAAAAGATTGTGCAGCAGCAACAAGACAGTGATGATGAGACAATCATACTTTTTGAGGGAGAAGAATGAAACATTTTTAATTAGGTTATATTGCAATCATTTTACATATTTATGTATTATTGATTTTGTTTCATTTATGATTTGATAATATGTTTTATTGTCTGTGCTTATGACCTTGTTGGTAACACTTTACATTAAGATTCTCTATGTCGAATGACTTGTGTTCAAAATGTATTCGCCTTGTTTGTATAAGAATTAACATTAAAGTTAATAAAAGCTTTAAATGTATTGTTAAAGATGTTAACTATTGCGTTAATGAATGTTAATGTTTACACCCTTATTGTAAGGTGTTATCGTAGTGTTTTTTAAAATCTCATTGTTAACCACATAATTATTCATTGTGTAATATCGGATGTTGGTTGTCTTGGTTTTTCTAATGTGCAAGTAGTATTTTAGTAGTCTACACAGTAAAATTGCATGAAATCCCTCAGAATCCCTAAGAAGCTAAGAACATTTGTAATATTTGTTAACTGCCAACAAATAAACGTATGAACTGGAAAGGAGCAGGTTGTGGCTAAATTAGTCATTTTTGAGATACACATGAATGTTGGGGTGGGGGATTCTAATAGCTTCCACTAGAAATATCATTATGATTGCAGTGTGTTTGGGGCCATATTCCATTAGGATTCAATGACTTGTATTGGTTTCCATTACAGACAAGGAACTCTAAAATATGATTTTCAGATTGCATGATACAGATGACATATTTGACCCAATAATCTGTGCTTGCAGCAATATTTGTTATTCATTTCTTTGTTTCCCATAAAAGCTATCTTAATCTGTTTAATTTTTAACAGTTATAATATTTTAGCTACATTTCCTTCCAACAGTGGAATTATCAGTATTTTTATTCCAGCTATTGTATAAACCAGTGGTCTATAAATATTTTTAGAAAACAAACTGATTTTTTGGATTGATTATTATTTGTGGCTGCATTTAGAGTAGAAATAAAAAAAATGATCATATGTTTGTCCCTGGAAAATAATTGGGGTCTGAAAGGGTTAAGACATGTTAATTGCACTGAAATTATAACAGTTCCACAAATTTCACAATGCCTCACAAAGTGTAACATTTAATGTTTTTCATCACTTTTATTAGAAAAGTTAAATCTGCTATAATATATTTTCTATTTTAAATCAGGTGTACCAGTGAGAAAACATTTTTTCCATATTTGGCCTTATATTGTTTATATTTTGTAAATAAATACTATGAATAACTAAATGTGTTTTGTGGTTAAATATTTATTCTATGCTTACATGGACTTATTTATTAATATAGTGAAGTTACTGAGATTTTTGGAGATGAAGTGAAGAATCAATACATTAAGGTCAACCCTGGTTATCTGCAGGTAAGGTGGGATTTAAAACATTACTACATAAGTGAAATGCAATGTCAGACGTACTGGCGATGTTGCTGGTACAAAAATATAGTTTGGTCATTGCATCGTACTCACTACGTACCAAGAATATTTCTTTTTCACAAATTTCTCTCGATATGAAAGCTTCCAGGATTAGTGAAGACAGCGGAGGCCCTGTGTGTGATCCTGTTAATTACAACCATTCATTGAATATTACGAGGTTCACCATGTTAACATGCTAGTCCAACTAGTCCACACAAATAACTTGATTTGTTTACTAATTAATCTATTCATCCATTTATATAGACTGTCTATTTTATGCATTTCATTATTATTATTATTATTATTAGACTCAAATAAAACGTAGGTTTCCTGATATTAAAGTTTTAGCATTAAGTGTAGATATTTAAAGTGTAGGTGTTTAAATGGTATCAGGTGTAATTTCGCATTTGTCCTTCAGGTGTCTGTATAAGTGTGTGTCCTGATGATGCTCTTAGCGCTGTACGATTACTCCAGAGCACTCGTAAATCTACGAGCATTTTCAAGTACTACTTAAGTTACAATGCTTTGGGAAATGGGCTGCAAAACTAAGATGAATCGTAAGATGGATTCTACAATCTACTTAGGTTTACGATGCTTTTGGGAAACGAGGCCCTGGTCCGTTCTGGGTTCCTCTTCACAATGTTACTGTCAGGTCCTCACCACGTTGCAGCAACGTATACAAAGACGTCGCCACAACGTATATGGGAATCACAAAGTTACATCAGCGCGACTTTACGTTGGTACGTCGTTGCGACGAATATGGTCCGGTCTGGCGACATCTTAACGTAACTTTGTTAGCTGGGTACCAGGTCCCTTTGCACAGGGCAGACAAGAACATCCACATTTTAGGTTCAAAAGCCTAAATTACACAGCACACAAGAACATAGCCGATTACATTTTTGCAGCAAGAGTATAGCCTATCAGTGTAACGTTAAAAGACACTGACAACTGTTAATATTAAATTGCTCGGCAGCAGCTTATAGTAAACCAAAAGTGTTACCATGAGATGCGCAGCTACAGTAGGTGCTCCAACAGTTAAAATAGACCAAACGTGGCTTGGTGTTCAGGGGGTGTTGAGATGAAGGCCCTCATGATTTATAAATAATTGTGACTCTATTCAGTGTTATAAATTATTCCTCAAGACTTCCTCAAGCATACAGTTTTTAGGAAAACATATCCAAAATGCTTTAATGTGTTTATTAAAAAAATAAAGACTGACAAAAAGAAAAGAACAACCATCATCTCGACACCAGGGGGTGCTGCAGCACCCCTACTTCTCATGGCCTTGTGTAATCGCATCTTAATACCAGGTGGAAACAGGGCCTTTGTGATGTGACTTGATTGTTGTGGTTTGATTTCTTTGTGTTGTGAACTTTTGTTTACTTTGTAAATTATGTTGTGTACCTCTGGGCTAATACCACTATACAACAGTTCTATTGAGCTAACTATAACTGTAGTAACTCTGGTACTTTTGAATAAAAAAATAATGGTAACACATTACAATAAGGTTCCATTCGTTAACATTAGTTAATGCTTTAGGTATCATGAACTAACAATGAAAAGTGGATTTATTCATATTTGTTAATGTTCGTTAATTACAATACAATTGTTCATTGTTAGCATAGTTAATTCAACTAATGTTAACAAACACAAATTTTGATTTAAAAAATGTATTACTACATGTTTAAATTAACATCAAGATTAATAAATTCTGTAAGTATTGTTAATCTTCAGTTCTTGTTAACTAATGTTAACAAATATAACCTTATTGTAAAGTGTTACCAAAATAATAATACAAAAATGGTACCTGGTAAATATTGGTAAGGGTTGGCATGACAGATTTCCAGAGAACATTACCCAAATGTTAGCGCAAGGTTTCCATTTGGTTATTTTTAGGAACCAATTCCCAACATTTTTGGAATGATATTTTTAAGGTTTTATAACCAAAAATCTGAACATTATGGGAACCAAAAATAGTTAGCTGAGTAACAGATACTTAATATTTGTAAATATGTGTTTATAAAAGCTTAAAATGAAAGCTATAGTCTTGATTTGACTATTATTTTGGTAATAAACAATAATGATTAAAAACACTCCTTTAGATTCTACTTTATCATTTTGCTGGATTAGTTTAGCACCAAAATACTATGTAATAATCATTAAGAACAGACCTTTATAAATCCATTATATTAAAAAAACATCTACAGAGTGAAAATTATTGCTTTTAATTAGCTTTTTCTAAAAACTAACAAACAAACAAAAATGATCTGATATACACAAGGAATAAAACAGACTTTATGTTTCAATGAGTTTAATTAAAATGTGTTCTTTGCATGTCATTTTAAAGCATACCCATCATACTGTTATTTCATTGGTCAAAGCCCCATATACAGTACATGGAACAATGTACAGTTTTGGGGCAAACTGGCAGTGAACAACTGAACAATTTGTGTACAATGGGCAAAAATAATAACATTCTCTCCCATAATCAAAAATGTTATTGAATATATAGAATGCAAACAAATCATTAACACTTCTGAAACATTAAACCATTTCTTCACCAGTCACACACTGCCATGCACTGTCCCAAGTAAGGCCGCCCTCTTCTGGCCTGTCACTTGTGATCAAATCTTTAACATCAGAGATGGGCAAGCAGATGGTCATGCAATGAGTGATGACATTGGAACTCTTATCAAAGTAATATGTGTCCTATTAGTCCTGTTTCAAACAGGACTGTTCGTATACATCATGTTATAAAAGGACAATCAGCTACCATTTACTAGAAAGCTATGTGAATATTCCTGAAAAAAACATACGACAAAGAACATCTCCAGAACACAATCACAGTGCACGAGCTTGCAGTCAACAGTGTGAAATATTCTTCTTCAGAGGTATAAAAATGAGCAGTCATTTTAGTGTTAAGTCGGTGCATGTTGGAAAAATGACTGAACTGTAAAAATCCCAAAGATAAGAAATCCACATTAAAGGGAGAGTTCACCCAAAAATAAAAATTATCTCATCATTTACTAACCCTCATGCCATGCCAGATTTGTTTGACTTTCTTTTTCTGCAGAACTCAAATGAAGATTTTTAGAAGAATATCTCAGCTCTGTAGGTACATACAATACAAATGAATGGTGACCAGAACTTTCTAGCTTCAAAAAGTACATAAAGGCAGCATAAAAGTAATCTATATGACTCCATTGGTTAAAAATACATCGTCAGAAGCAATATAATAGGAATGGGTGAGAAACAGATCAATATTTAAGTCCTTTTTTTACTATAAATGGCAACTTTCACATTATGAAAGTGAAAGTGGATATTTATAGTGAAAAAGGATTGAAATACTGATCTGTTTCTCACCCAAAGTGATTGCATCGCTTCAAACGACATATTAAATCACTGGAGTCCAGCTGCCTTAAATTCATGCTGCCTTTATGTGATTTTTGGATCTTTATAGGTCTGGTCAGCATTCTCTTGCATTGTATGGACCAACAGAGCTGAGATATTCCTCAAAAAAATCTTCGTTTGTGTTCAGCAAAAGAAAGAAAGTCATACACTTCTGGGATGGCATGAGGGTGAGAAAATGATGAGAGAATTTTTATTTTTGGGAGAACTATCCCTTTAAATGAATTTTTTTTTTATCTAATTAAACTTTAGTTGCAAAGTAAAATAATAATTACTTTTTTTTTTTTTTTTGGACCAAATAACAATAAGTGAAAATATCTTGATGATATTTTTGTTCAGTCTCTGATTAACTGTCTTTATATAACTGCCATTACATGTTATTAACATCCAAGAGACAAAACAGTTAAATGTAAATAAAATATGGTGATAAAATAAAATTAAAACCAACAATTAACCAAGCCTAACTTAAGATAAAAAATCCTTTACATTTTAACAATGCACTATGGAAATACATCAGAATTCCTGTATTACTGAATGGATAATTCTCCTGAATAACTTGCCTTGCCTTGTTGTAATGACCATCTTTGTGATAGAAAAATGCACAAAGAAGTACAAGAACCTTCAACACATTATAATCTTTCAATTGAATGAATTAAATGTCCAATTAACTCTTGAAACTTCTTGAAGTTTACTCAAATGAATGAAAATAAACCATAACCGAAAAAAGGCATACATACATATTACAAGTAAGACTCCTGTCTTTAGAATATACACCTTTTGTTCAGCAAATTCATTAAGGGCACTGTTAAATGAACATGTTAATGTTCACTAGGATGCTCCCACTCCTCTATTCGTCTTTTCATGCTTTATTCTCAGTGACGTTTGTTTTTGAGACAGTGTTGGGTTCTGCGACTTTCTTTAGCTCTGCGTTTTCATTTGCACTCCTCTCATCATCCAGAACTTTCCTATAATAGAGACAGTTAGATTAATTTGGGAAATAACCAAAAGTTAAAGAACACATGCACATTATCAAAAAGTTTGTCACCATTTGATGTTTTAATTCTAGACAAAAAGACAAAATGCCCCAGACAATAGATCACATCGTATCCCCATCAGTCCAATAAGACTGATTTGAAATCTGTCCAGTATGACTTTCTTTCTTCTGCTGAACACAAGTAAAGATGTTTAGAAGAATATTTCAGCTCTGTTGGTCCTCACAATGCAAGTGAATGGTGTCCAGAACTTTGAAGGTCCAAAAAGCACATAAATGCAGCATACAAGTAATCAACAAAACTCCAGTGGTAAAATTCATATCTTCAGAAGCAATATGATAGGTTTGGTATAGAAGCAGATCAATATTTATGTCCTTTTTTACTATAAAATTTTCTCCCTGCCCAGTAGGTGGCAATATGCATAAAGAATGCGAATTGCCAAAAACAAAAGAAGAATGTTGATGTTGAAGTAGAAGTGAAAGTGGAGATTGATTGTAAAAAAGGACTTAAATATTGATCTGTTTCTCATCCACACCGATCATATTGCTTCTGAAGACATGGATTTAACCACTGTAGTCTGAAGGATTACTTCAATGCTGCCTTTATATGCTATTTGGACCTTCAAAGTTCTGGCCACCATTAACTTGCATTGTCTGGCCCTACAAAGCAGAGATATTTGTCTAAACATCTTAGTTTGTGTTCTGTAGAAGAAAGAAAGTCATACACATCTGGGATGGCATGAGGGTGAGTAAATTTTCAGTTTTGGGTGAACTATCCCTTTAAATGTGCACAAACCGATGAGCTTCAGACTTTTAGTGTGCACTTGATTTAACTGATTCAGATGATCACATGCAGTGAGATTACAGTAAACAACTAATGGCCACAACAAACACACAAACACACACACACACACACACACACACACACACTCAAAGAGTGAGAACATCTAGAGAGTGTCTAGAGATCCATACTCGTTCTGTGCTGGAGCAGATGGGCCATCGGAGTCAGATGTCCCCAGAGAATGTGACCCATCCAGAGGGAGTTCTGTGTCTTGAGCCACAGGGAGTTCTCCATCAGTGTGGAGTTTGTGATTCACTGAGGGACTGATGGAATTTAAAGTGGAGTGAGAAGGACTTTGAACAGACTGGGACAACTCTAATTCATTTTCTGTGGCTTTAGAGTTTATCTCATCTGGTGGGACAACACTAGGAGGGGAAGTGGCCGGGCTAGGGGGAACTGCTACTGGTTCTTCTGCTGACACCACTGGAGGAACCTCAGCTTGTGTTTCTGGGGAATCACCCAGGTCTACCAGGAGAGTAACATTGGTCATGGGGTCTGAAGATGAAGTAGATGAGATGGAGGGTTTTGTTTGGGATTTGGGTGTACTGCTGTCGGGCGGAGACATGTGGGCGTGGTTAAGGTCAGGGGGAGGTGCTGTGATGCTGGAAGTGAGGGTGGTGGTCTCGCTAGCAGGACTGCTCTGGCTAAGTTCAAAGGTGTCAGTGACCGTGTCTGAGTTATTGGGCACAGAAAGAGGCAAGTCGACCACAGCGGAAGCAGTGTCCGTCACTTGCCTGTAGGAAGAGGGGGAGAACAGAGACACAGACGGGTGATCTCGACACAGAAGGGAGACACTGAGGGAAACACACCAAATCATGATTGCAGGCACATGGTTACAACAGATATGCAATATAGATTGGAAATGCAATATTGCATCTATGATTAGAGTTGTGAACTATTAATGGACACTAGAGGGTGCACTTCTAAAAGTATGAAACATGGAGAGGAGAGGATGAAGGGAAACATGAGTATAAGATTAAATACATTTTTCAGGTTCAATACAAGCTAAGCTCAATCGACAGCATTTGCGGCTTAATGTTGATTACCATGAAAAAAAAATCATCCCTCATTTATATAAAAAAAAAAAATAATAATTAAAAACAACAAATCATAGTTACAAGGTGGCTCTTACAATGAAAGTGAATGGGGCCAGTTGATAAATAAAAAAATACATACTGTTTTAAAAGTATAGCCACAAGACAAAAACATTGTACGTGTTAACATGATTTTAGTGGGATAAAATTGCTTACTAACCTTATTTGTGTAAGAGTATATCCAATATTACAACTTTGTTGCCATAACAACGTAACGCCGGTAAACACTGTAAGTGATTTTGTCACATTAAAATCATGAAAACACGTGTAATATTTACATCTTGTAGCTAAACTTTTGAAACTGTGTGTGTTTTAACACTTTAACACTCTGGCCCCATTTACTTCCATTCAAAGTGTCTTGAGTGTAATTGAGATTTTAAATAAACGAGGGACAAGTTGAAATAATTTTCAGTGGTAATCATCATTATGCAACAAATGCTGTCAATTGAGCTTAACTTGTACTGAACCCAAAACATTTAAAGACAACCCTTGTCTCATTGTGTGCAATTTAACAGTGCACCTCTGAAACAACTTTTCATTTCTGCTTATGTAACCAAAGCAGTATTTTCAGGGAATACTAATGTTAACCAATAATATCAAAGCCCACTTTTCATGATCCAATCAAATCCTGATTAATCAATTTAAATCCCACTGTGCATAGTTTCCTGACGAAAATTCAGTTTCACTGAAAAATACATTAAATTGATTAATTTTAAGCTGCTATGTGCAAGGACTAAAAACGTAATGTTTTTCATTTCAGATCATTCTGAGCAAAAACAGCATTTTTTTGTTCCAGTTCGGAAGTTCTGCAGCCTCCTTTCCAAATGGTAACCAATTAGAACAAAATAAAAGAGCGGTTAGTAACATTTATTTTTTTTTTTAAATGACATACTTTGCGCTAATGGATGGTGAAATACCAGTTGTGGGGTTGGCAGATCTAGCAAGAGAAACAAGCAATGTGGCCTGGAAAAACAAGTCCAAAAAATCCACTTACCACACCAAAATAAGTGAAAATAAGCCATTACATTTTTCTGGTGTGGTGAATTTATCAGCATAGAAATCATAACAAGCATAATTCAAGTATAATTTTTTATTACAGATCTGCTTCTGAGTCAAAACCCGGCAGCATCAAATCAGTATTAATGCATCATATCTAACAATAATTCATTGAAGACTTGGAAATAACTGAGAAATGTACTTTTTTACCTCTAATAATGTATTAATTGCATCTAGATTAGCCATAGATGTTCTGTATACAGTATGTAGTAATTATACATAGTTGTTAAAAAGGTCTTCGTACACAGAATGCAACATCCACAGTGGGCAATGTTTTTTCGGGCAACACGAAGTGGTTGCTGTTTTCGGTTATGTTCTGCAAAAAAAATTGTTCGTATTAGGTTTTCGTTCCTTGAACCGTTTTCAGTTCCTGGCTATGTGTATTTTCATTTTTTTTTTTAATTCTCCTATCCAACCTTACTGTGCAGAGGCAACTATAATAAGTGTTTGGTAGGTTGATTCCCCTGAAATGTGTAAACACTGTGGCTCTTTTAAAATTGCTTTTTGAGTGGCCCAACAACAACAACATTGGCTCAACCAATCGTGTGATTTTGGGGCGAGACTATCTGTTTGACCAAACAATAAAAGTCTTTATTTTTCCAATTCCATCTGGTGCTGTTAATGGTGCAGAACTTAGACGCTGCAGCTTTAAATACGTTGCAAATGCTGTTTTAATGTTGTCTTTATGTACTAAGTACAAGAAAGATGAATAAAATGCAGAAGTTGTTCATTGTAAAGGATCTAATGATCTAATTTTAGTTTTTAATGGCAACCTGAGTGTTTGTACGGCTTCAAGAAAGCAAACATACATCTGCGTTGTATTTCATATTAATTTCTTATATATTTACTAGTGCTGTCGATTAAAAATTCTAATCACGATTAGTCACATAATTTTTCATAGTCAATTGCGATTAATCGCAGATTTTAAAAGTGCTGAAATTTGACTATATATACTTCTTTTCCTGTCAAAATTCATTTATTTCCTTCTTAGAAAAGAAAAGAAAACAATATTGTCACATTTAATGTGTTTTTGTTCATGTCTTTTATTTTGGAAGTCTAGTTCCCGTTCTATAGTTGTGTTTTATGTCATGTGATTTTCTGTTTTATAGTCATGTGTTTCCTGGTCATGTGATATCCTGTTTCCCTCCATGTTCATGTGTCTTGTTTTCATTGGTTTATTGTCTTGTTAACTCGTTATCAGTTCTAGTTTGTCATTGGTTTAAGTTTATTAGTCTTGTTATCTTGTTTATAGTTCTGTCTGTTCATTGGTTGTCTTGTTACACTTGTCCATGTATTTATACCCTCATGTTTGCCATGCATTTTGTCAGGTATTGTTAATGTAACGTTGTTTGGTAGTCAAGTCAAGTCAAGTCAAGTCAAGTCAAGTCAAGTCAAGTCTAAAAACAGAAATGCACTAAAACAGAAATGCACTAAAACAGCACCAATTCAAGTTATATTAAACATGCTGACGTATTAAAAGAACTAGTCTCCCCATAGTTTGAGTATTCATTGCAATGGGCATTGAATCTCTTAAACTCTCATCCTCCACAGACTGGCTATCCTCTTTGCTGCAGCAATCATGCAGCCGCATTCACAATTCATATCAGGTGTCAACGCCAGCGTCAAGCACTGCTTTGAACTCCACATGAAAATTCTGCGTTTTCATGATAGTAAAGGTAAATGCGTTAATCGCTATTAAGAAAAATGAACACGTTTAACGTTTTAAATTAATCGCATGCGTTAACTCGTTAACTTTGACAGCCCTAATATTTTCTAATTTCTTTCTAGTCATTTTATATATTACATTTTGTTTATTACTTTTCTTTTTATATTGTTTCTTCCTCTTGCTATGCATTATTATTTATGTTTAATCTTATGTGTGCTGTATTGTCTTCACAAGTTAGAGATAAAGAGTTTCAAGGTCTTCAGCATCACAGGACGATGTTGTGAAGCAGTAATTTTCCATTGACTTTGCTTGGTATAATAACTCTTGTTGAATTTGTGCTGAAAAGACGAAGTCAGACTGAGCATTGAGAAATTTGCAATTAAGATTATTCAATAAATTCTGCTCATTTTTACCATCACTTCATCTCCTGCCCTCTGTTATATTCCCCTGCTGCCTTTGCCTGCATCTTGGGCTGGCAGAAGAGTTAACAGTAACACCTTCTATATATTGATAATGCATTGTAAAGGCATTTTAATGCATTAGTAATGTCTCATAATACACCTGATAATTTGTTATTACTTCTCATAAATAATTGTAACCACAATTATAATACATTATAATACATACCTATTCATATTTATACCTTAGAGTATAATGCATTATAACACCAGCAACAACCAATTTTATCTGCAGAAGTTTTAATTTAATATATACAGTACTGTGCAAAAGTTTTAGGCATTTGTGAAAAATGTTGCATAGTGAGGATGTCTTCAAAAATAATGACATGAATAGTTTTCATTTATCACTTAATGTCATACAAAGTCCAGTAAACGTAACAAAGCTAAATCAATATTCGGTGTGACCACCTTTGCCTTTAAAACAGCACCAATTCTCCAAGGTACATCTGGATACAGTTTTTCTTGGTTGTTAGCAGATAGGATGTTCCAAGTTTCTTGGAGAATTCACCACAGTTCTTCTATCTATTTAGGCTGTCTCAATTGCTTCTGTCTCTTTATGCAATCTCAGACTGACACGATGTTCAGTGGGGGGCTCTGTGGGGGCCATGCCATCTGTTGCAGGGCTCCCTGTTCTTCTATTCTAATCTTTTCTATTTGCAAAAGTAATGGTTGGGAGTCTAACATGTATATTTCCTGTTGACACACTAAAGCTGAAGATATAAATAACCATCTTAAGACAAATGCTTTTGTGAAGCATCTTATGTGCCTAAAACTTTTGCACAGTACTGTATATTTGTAATATATATATATAAAGCAATAGGTATGCTTTTAGTAAAGTGACAAAAGCAATGTCTTCTTCTAAACAACCATAATATATTTTTAAGTGGTTATAAAACATTACAACTCATGTTGGAAATTATAAACATTAAATATGCACAAAATACAAAATAACACCCATTCAATGTAAATTTTGAGATATTAAGAAAAACACTTGTAAAGCTACCAAGTTAAAATTGATCAGAAACTCTCTCTCTCTATGTATGTTGATCACACATGTGGCCATGTGTTATAATTGGATGTTGCTTGTGTTATAATGCATTATACCCTTAAGTATAACTATGACTAGGGGAAGTCTTATATTGTAATATAACTGTAGTTATAATTATTTATGAGAAGTTATAGCTTATTATAAGGTGTATTATGAGACATTATGAATGCAGTTTAATGCATATATCATGCCTTTACAATGCATTATAAATATGTGCTTCATAGAAAGTATTACCAAGTTAACATAACAAACTGCTGATGTTGACTGGTTTTGGATAACAGGCAAAACTCGGATATTTGGATAGTCTAGCGAGATTCCTGGCATTGTTGGTCAGGACAGACGATTTAACATTCATTCAAAGCAGGATGGCTGTTCTAACAATTGGGTACACTAAGGGTGTAGGGAACACTGATTAAATGGCACTGCAAATGCTCTGTGATGATGGCAGTTTGTTGTATCAGTTAACAGATGTCATTAATAACAGCACTACGGCATAACATTGAGCTTACTCTGGTTCAGTCAATGGAGTGGTCTCATTGGGCTCCAGATGCCCGTCGTGATTGGCTGTGGCCTCCTCCTCTGTCCTCACTTCTACAATGGGCTCTTTAGACACATCTTGACTATATGTGGAAAGAAAGGAACACACATCTGGTCATTATACAGCAATGAGTAGAGTTTGATGAGGTCACTTCTGTTGTGGCATAAGAGGAGCTCTTGTTTTTTATGCAGTGGTTTGCAGGCTTATAATAGAAGAGCATATACGACTGAAAATAACTAATGCTTAACATTCATATGCTTTACAATCCAAGGCCCTTGAGTGCTCTATGTGTGTGATATGAGCTGAAGAGATATGTTTGAATGGAATACATATGTATTATTTCATTTTGTATTTTGGTTTCCAGTTTCTGTTTAGCTTTAATTTGTTTTAATGGTAAATAAATCACTTTTTTATTTTGATTTTAGTTTTTATTTAGTTTCAGTATCATTTTAGTTTTCATCACTTATAACCACAAATTGTTCCATCTGCCTATGATAACACATACTACACTTGCAGTGCAGTGTGCTTTAAATGTGTCTTTACAGCTACATTTCACAGTAAATTTTAACTACCATCACTCTGGCATCTCCGGGGTATTTATGATTCAGCAGCAAAGACTGAAATCGCTCAGATCATTGGTAGTCACTGACAGTCACTGAATTTGATGAAGTTTGTGGTACAGAATTTTGTTTTGAGTGTGCTTTGAGGCCATCTGCATCAACTAAACTAGACTTATTTCATTTCACTTCATGACAGCTGTGCCATTATTTGCTGAAACACTTTGTTGCATGCTGGTTTATTGCTGTGGTGTCATCAATTTGAGATTTACCTCGCTCTAAACGTCAAGTATAAGAAGCAAATTGTGTTTAGTTGTTTAACATCTTCCTGTCTAAATGGGTGGTAAATTTTTTGAGGATACAAGTATTTCTTATTTAATTAGACCATCGAGCATTGATTGAAAATACAAAAACTACAGTAATTTTCTCTCCATGTCTATTTAGTTTTTGTTCGTAGTCCGTACTGTAGTGCACATTAACATTTCAGTGTTTCATTTCATTTGGTATTGAGTGAAAGAGCATTGTAAATACTCACACAAAGGCAGCTTTGTCTGCCTCGATATCTTTGCCTTTAGTCCCTTGCCCCGGTTTACCACAGATGCACATGAGGATGCCACACTTGTTGAGGAAGCAGCAGGTGGCGTCCACGATCAGCAAGAGCAGCACACACACCAGTATGAGAATACCAACAATTACTCCAGTGTTCAGACCCGTCCCATCATCCATGGAGTCTTGACCAGGAGAAAGAAAGAGAGATAAAGAGAGAGACAGAGCAAGAGGAATCATCAAACCAAACAAAACCTAGAAATGCACAAATCATATAAATGTAAAAGTCAAGTAAGCAGGAGTTATTTTCAGATCACACTATCAGGATTCAGCAAAGCAAAGACACTTGGTGAGGGCAACAAGGCAAAGCTAAAAACTTTCATTTTACACAGATAATTGTGCACTCACTGAACAAACTACACTTAAAGGGATAGTTCTCTCATCATTTACTCACACTCATGCCATCCAATATGTGTATGACTCTCTTTCTTCTGCTGAACACACAAAAAAATATTTTTAGAATAATAATTTAGCTCTGTAGGTCCATACGATGCAAGTGAATGCTGGCCAGAACACTGAAGCTCCAAAAAGCACATAAAGGCAGCACAAAAGTAATCCAACAGTGGTTTAATCCATGTCTTCTGAAGCGATCCATTGGGTTTTGGGTGAGAACAATATAACTAATATAACCCAAATATAATTAATTTTAATCAGCAGTCTTCTTGGCGATCATGATTTCAAGCTTGATTACACTTCCTAGTGCTTGACGCATTCGCACAGCTCTAGATGGCGATAGGAAGTGTAATCAAGCTTGAAATCATGATTCATGGAGTTGAAATCATGAAGTTTTAGCCACCATTCACTTGCATTGTATAGACCTACAGAGCTGAGATATTCTTCTAAAAATCTGTTTGTGTTTGGCAGAAGATAGAAAGTAATACACATCTGGGATGGCATGAGGGTGAGTAAATGATGAGGGAATTTTCATTTTAGGGTGAACTATTGCTTTAAAGAGACTATTCCTATTCATTTACTCACACTCATGCAGTAGTAGCAATCCCGTATAACATTCTTTCATGGAATATAAAAGATGATGTTAGGCTGAATGTGCAGCCTCAGCCACCATTTGCTGTCATTGAATGAAAAAAGAAATGCAATGAAATTGAATGGTGACTGAAGCTAACATTCTGTCTAACAACTACTTCAGTGTTCCAAGGAAGAAAGAAAGTCATACGGGTTTGGAAAAACATGAGAGTGAGTAAATGGTGATAGATTTTAATTTTTGTGTAAACTGTCCCTTTACATGTTATTGTGTTTAGCCATTTGCTTGACTGTCAGGAGAAAAAAAAGATGACTTACCCATAAATACCAATGCTTTTTAATTTCGTGATGACATGATGTCAACTGTCACAACATGTTTAGATGTCACAGATGTTTAGAAGACAGAAAAGAGCTTTATTGTGTCACTCAGACATAAAAATATATATATATATATATATATATATATATATGTATATATATATATATATATATATATAGATAGATAGATAGATAGATAGATAGATAGATAGATAGATAGATAGATATCAAAAAGAGAACACACTTCAGTTTTATGTAAAAAAGAAATTAATTTAATAATGCCACACATGTAAACATTAGCCCTAGTGGTGACTATAATACATTGCTGTTTCGTATACAGTAAGTTATTCATGTAGAAACCTCAAAAAAGTATTTGAAGTAACAAAATAGCATCTGAAAGATTTGTTGAAGTTTTTTTTTTTTTTCCCAAAGGACTTAATTTGTACAGTTTTAGTTCAAACATCTGTAGAACAAAGTCTATTAAATATATAAGACAGACAAAACAGTTTCTCTCTGCTTTTAATTTGGAGTTTAATTCTCTCATTCTTTAAAGGTGAAGTGCAAAATCTCTGCACCATCAAAAAAATAAAAAAATAAAAAATAATGATTGCAAACAAACACATGGAAACCCACAGAGGCCATACATTATTATTGTTTTTCTGTTTATTGATATATTATTGATTTTGTCAAGATGACGAGTAGTTTTATCACTAAAATTGTTATTTTTCTATTCCGTTGAAGGGATAGTTCACCCCAAAATTAAAACACTCTCAGCATTTACTCACTCTCATGACATCCCCGATGTGTATGACTTTCTTACTTCTGCAGAACATAAACGAAGATTTTTAGAAGTATATCTCAGCTCTGTAGGTCCATACAATGCAAGTGAATGGTGACCAGATTTTTCAAGCTCCAAAAATCACATCAAAGCAGCATAAAAGTAATCCATATTATTCCAGTGGTTTAATACATTATATCTTCTAATAGGATACAATCGCTTTGGGTGAGAATGTGAAAGTGAAAGTGGAGATTGATAGTAAAAAAAGGATTTAAATATTTATCTGTTTCTCACCCACACCTATCACATCACTTCTGAAGAAATGGATTTAACCACTTGAGTCATATGGATTACTTTTATGCTGTCTTTGTGTGATTTTTGGAGCTTGAAAGGTCTGGTCACCATTCACTTGCATAGTATGGACCTACAGAGCTAAACTATTATTTTAGAAATCTTCAATTGTGTCCAGCAGAAGAAAGAAAGACAAACACATCAAGGATGGCATGAGGGTGTGTAAATGATGAGAGAATGTTCATTTTTGGGTGAACTATCTCTTTAAGTGCCAGTAGTGATGCAAAAAATTACACACTCCACCTTTTGGAGTTTGTGGCTTTTAATACATGTCTGTCAGCTTTAAAACCACCTATATGCTAGCGCACCCCTAAAAGTGGGCAAATTTAACCTTTATCAGATAAGCGTGTTTACAATTTTCGGTCTTTCTCCTCCAGGAAAATAGACCAAAACTACGACTCATCTTGCACTACACAGATTTTTGTCCAATTAAATGCTCTCTAGAATGTCCCTCCCTCTGCAACTAATTAGCAATTAGCAAATCATGGCTCATGGTTGTGATAAAACTAAAGCCTATTGGCAATTTATTTAAAAAAAAAAAAAGGATGAGCCCTTTGTCCAGCCCAAAACTTCTGTCAAGTTCTGTCAAAAAATGTCAACAAAGGAAATAAACCTGTGCTTGTCAAATGATTTCATGGGGTCTTTGAGTTTAAAGTACAAGTATCTATAGATTAGATTTTTAATTACATAAAATAAAAAGCACAGTCAAAAGCATTTGGTAAACTGAAACTGACATATATGTATATTTTTTGTCTCTTCTTTAGTTGTATTCTGAGTTACTTTTGCCCATGAGGCTTAGTGTTCCCAGCACATGGATTAGAGTAGTACAGAAACAAATCATGCAGAAGATCCTCAACATGAGGAGAAAACATTTCCACTACACTATCAAAGCAAAAGCAGCAATAACGGAGACAGCAGGAGGGACACTAGAGTGTAGGAGAGTGAAGAACCGCTCAGAGTGACTACAAACCACAAACACAGACACAAGATCAAAATACACAATAAGAACATGAAAAAAATAAATAAAAGGAAAGGAAGAAAAGTATTGGCACCAGAACGTTTGTGTTATGTGTGCATGCGATGATCCGTCCAAATCCGAGCCCGGGAACAATGACAGGACGACAAAGAGAAACAAGCAAAGAGGGAAATGGGAAGAGAGAGAGAGAGAAAAACAAGAGGCAGAAAAATTTGTCAAACACAGAAACATAAAAGTTTCAACAGTTACAAACAAAAAGATTCAAAATGAAAAGGCAAAGTCAGGATAAAAAGGAAAATGAATATGAATGAATGAAAGCACAAGCTCAGGATAAATGAGAAAATGAGTGTCAATAGTTGGGTCATTCTCAGGAAAATGTGCCATTTGTGTGCTAGAGTATGTGTGTCCTCATAACTTACTACTGATATAATAAACAGAATCCTGAACATACAGTATAATATTTTATGTTTATTGTTAAAGGGGTCAATGACTTGCCTTTATTTTATTATTTTAAAATGTTCCTTGAGGTTCACTTATAATATTAGTAAAGTTTTTGCACAAAAAACAGTCATATATTTGTAAAACACGATCATTTTCCACCCTTATTCTTACTCTCTGTCAGAAACGCTCAGGTTTGGTGCTGCTTCTCCTTTAAGACTTGACAGTAAACGCCCACTGTTATGATTGGCTCTCTTCTCTTGACTGACCTGCTCTCTTCTTGCCATCTCACTGCTCACCACTACGGGGCAGGCTACGGAAGTGAATAAAGGTGAAGTAGGCATTTATATGTTGTTGTGGAGGCTAACAGATGCAAATGTCTCACAGTGTGACATCACAATGTGGAGGAAGTAGAGAATGAGTAGTTTTGGCAGCTTGGTTTCAACAAATGCTCTTTTTGCAGTGAAAAGTTTTGATTGTTATAGTACAATGACCTCTTATATGTTAAAAGATCAAGAAAAATGTAATTCCTAATGTCATGACCCCTTTAATGTTAATTTGATTGATTATTATACTGTTTATTATATACTGTATACTGTAATATATAAAGAATACTGTTAATTATATTGTTTATCATATGTAATAAACAGAATAATGAACTCAAACATTATTTAACAGATTTGATTTTTAGTGTGCAATACAAAATAAAAAAATAAAAATATTTTTAAAAGTTTGTTTATCATTGGTATATCAGGCAATTTGTTCTCATACACCACTATAACATTTCAGAATGGATACATTTTACCTACATTTAATTTAATTATTGTAACTATTTAGTTTCCCCACTAAAATACTTTATCTAAAAAAACAAAAAATGCACTTTTTGCTTAAAGGAATATTCTGGGTTCAAGACAAGTTAAGCTCAATTGACAGCATTTGTGGCATAATGATGATTACAACAAAAATGTATTTTGACTTGGCCCTTTAAAAAGAAAAAGAAAAAAAGAGCGAAAATCTGGATTACAGTGAGGCACTTTCAATGGAAGTGAATGGTGCCAATCCGTAAACATTGAAATACTCACTGTTTCAAAAGTATAGCCACAAAATGTAAACAATATGTCAACATGATTTTAGTGTGATAAAATCCACTTCCTAACCTTTTCTGTGTAAAGTTATAGCCAATTTTACAACCTTGTTACTATGATGATGTAATGTCAACAAACCCTAAAACAACTGTAAAAATTATGATTTAAGCAAATTTACAGCTAAAATTATACATGAGTTTTAACAGAAGAATTTATGAAGGTGCTTTTATTGGCCCCATTCACTTCCATTGTAAGTGCCTCACTGTACCTTTGATTTTTGCTTTTTTTAAAGAAAAGGAGGGGCAAGTCAAAATTATTTTGTTGTAATCAACATTATGCCACAAATGCTGTCGACTGAGCTTAACTTGTATTGAACCCGAACTATTCATTTAACCCTATTAAGCAGTGATATTCGCTCCTTTAAAATAAATCCTTCTGATTTCATCCTTCATAAATATTTCTGAGCACTTGGTTTTAAAGGTAAGTTTCTCATATGGTTTGTATCAGTATTTCATTATGTTTAAACATATATTGGCCTAGAGAAGCTCATTAGTTCAGCTCTGTGTTATGGATAAAATGACACTGATACATTTTTTACAGGACAAAATATAGTTCTTGGCACAAAAACAAGTACAAAAACACTCATTAAAAAACTTTAGTGCAATTATATTAGCTAGCTAAGGCTGTTATTGGACATTTTTGCAATGGTCTTTAACCCTATAACATTCAAACCCAAAACATTTGAAATGTAACAGGATTAGCTCAACAAATGCTTTAAAAGGGACACGCCCCTATAATGGTCCCCCAATGTCTATATGGTTACAGTACTTTGGGCCTGAGGTGGAAAAATATGATTTCTTCACAGTTCAGCAGTAACCTTTTCAAATTACATTTATAATAAATATATATATTTTTTTTCCCTGAAATTGTATGGAATAAATGCCATAGTTTCTTGAGAATGATCCAGTTAACAAAACAAAGCATGCAAAAGTCCATCAAAAGGTTTTGAGTGGAACTCAGTGGGAGTTGTTTATTGCACTATAATAACAGGATGATGTTACTGAAAATTACTGAAGATGTTACTGCAAAACAAGTTGAATTAGCACTTTCCTTTGTAATGTACATGTTATATACCGTTGTGCTCAAAAGTTTGCATACCCTGGCAGAAATTGTGAAATTTGGGCATTGATTTTGAAAATATGACTGATCATGCAAAAAAACTGTCTTTTATTTAAGGATAGTGATCATATGAAGCCATTTATTATCACATAGTTGTTTGGCTCCTTTTTAAATCATAATGGTAACAGAAATCACCCAAATGGCCCTGATCAAAAGTTTACATACCCTTGAATGTTTGGCCTTGTTACAAACACACAAGGAGACACACACAGGTTTAAATGGCAATTAAAGGTTAATTTCCCACACCTGTGGCTTTTTAAATTGCAATTAGTGTCTGTGTATAAATAGTGAATGAGTTTGTTAGCTTTCACGTGGATGCACTGAGCAGGCTAGATACTGAGCCATGGGGAGCAGAAATGAACTGTCAAAAGACCTGCATAACAAGGTAATGGAACTTTATAAAGATGGAAAAGGATATAAAAAGATATCCAAAGCCTTGAAAATGCCAGTCAGTACTGTTCAATCACTTATAAAGAAGTGGAAAATTCTGGAATCTCTTGATACCAAGCCAAGGTCAGGTAGACCAAGAAATATTTCAGCCACAACTGCCAGAAGAATTGTTTAGGATACAAAGAAAAACCCACAGGTAACCTCAGGAGAAATACAGGCTGCTCTGGAAAAAGACGGTGTGGTTGTTTCAAGGAGCACAATACGACGATACTTGAACAAAAATGAGCTGCATGGTCGAGTTGCCAGAAAGGAGCCAATGCCACAAAAAGTCCTGGTTACAATAAGCCCGACAACACCTTGACACGCCTCACAGCTTCTGGCACACTGTAATTTGGAGTGACAAGACCAAAATAGAGCTTTATGGTCACAACCATAAGCACTATGTTTGGAGAGGGGTCAACAAGTATTGTGCTCCTTGAAACAACCACACGTCTTTTTCTTTGGATATCTTTTTATATACTTTTCCATCTTTATAAAGTTCCATTACCTTGTTACGCAGGTCTTTTGACAGTTCTTTTCTGCTCCCCATGGCTCAGTATCTAGCCTGCTAAGTGCATCCATGTGAGAGCTAACAAACTCATTGACTATTTATACACAGACACTAATTGCAATTTAAAAAGCCACAGGTGTGGGAAATTAACCTTTAATTGCCATTTAAACCTGTGTTTGTCACCTTGTGTGTCTGTAACAAGGCCAAACATTCAAGGGTATGTAAACTTTTGATCAGGGCCATTTGGGTGATTTCTGTTACCATTATGATTTAAAAAGGAGCCAAACAACTATGTGATAATAAATGGCTTCATATGATCACTATCCTTAAATAAAAGACAGTTTTTTTCATATTTCAAAATCAATGCCAAAATTTCACAATTTCTGCCAGGGTATGCAAACTTTTGAGCACAACTGTACAAAGTACCTCAGCCAACACAGTGAGTAGCAAGAAATGAGCTATTTATTATAATTTAATATAATAGGATACTTATTAGAGGATACTTTGACTTCATTGTTTTACCTTGCGACCAGACAAATGGTTTGAAAAATGTCTTCAAAGACCACAAGGTGCGCCACTTAATAAACAATGTTCTACAGAAAGTGAATGTTAATCAAGATCTCAGAATGATTGTTAATGTTCTGCTGCAGATGAGTTGAGAAAACTTTGTGAAACAGTTGAGTGCCCACAACACTTCAGACCTGTGCTCATTCATCTGTGACTAAAGAACAGCAATCATTCATCTGAAGTACAATGGAGGTTATTATATGTGTAGAGGAGCGTAGAGGATTGATTGTGTTACACTAGATTAATAAAACACATATACATGATGTCAGTGCTTGTGTGAAAAGGTCATATTAATTTTGATGTGATGATTGAAAGTCAATAGTATGTCACAAAAACAGTGATTAGGGTTGTCACAATACCAACATTTCAGTAATTAATATCAAAACCATTGAAATTTCAGGATTTTCTTTAGCAATGCCTATACCACAGATAAAATATATATGCTACTGAACAAACATATTTATTAAAATGTTAAATATTAATATATGAACCAATTAAATTAAAACAATGTCATTTAATCTTCAAGTATTTTTCAATTAAGTTAAATTATTTTATTTTTTTATTTTTTATACAGTGTTTATATATATATATACACACACACACACACACACACACACACACACACACGTGCTGCAAAAAAGTATTTGCCCCCATCCTGATTTCTTCTGTTTTTGTGTTTATCTCAAACTAAATTGTTTCAAAAATTCAAACTAAATCTAACATAAAACAAAGGCAATCTGAGTAAACACAATGATAATGATAAATTATAATGTTATTTATTGAAGCAAAAAATGTTATCCAATACCAACTGGGCCTGTGAGAAAAAAAGTATTTGCCACCTTAGTTACTAAATCCCCAAATCTATGAAACTACATTCATAATGGGGTTCAGCTGGACTAGACACACCCAGGCCTGATTACTGCCAGCCCTGTTCAATCAAATCAACACCTAAACAGAACTTTTTCAGCAGCATGAAGTTGGCTAAAAGGTCTCACCCAGTAGCACACTAGGCCAAGGTCGAAATAAATTCCAGAAATCAGGAAAAAGGTGATTGAAATACATCAGTCTGGGAAGGGTTACAAAGCTATTTCAAAGGCTCTGGGACTCCAAAGAAACACAGTGAGAGCCATTATCTCCAAATGGAGAAAACTTGGAACAGTAGTGAACCTTCCCAGAAGTGGCCGACCTTCTAATATTCCTCCAAGAGCACAGCAATGACTCATCCAGGAAGTCACAAAAAAGCCAAGGACAACATCCAAGGAACTGCAGGCTTCTCTCACATCAATAAAGGTCACTGTTTATTACTCCATTATCAGAAAGACACTGGCCAACAATGGCACCCATGGAAGTGTGGCGAGGTAAAAACCACTGCTAGCCCAGAAGAACATTAAGGCTCTTCTGAATTTTGCCAAAACATACCTTGATGATCCTCAAACCTTTTGGGAGAATGTTCTGTGAACAAAAGTGGAAGTCAAAAGTGGAACTGTTTGGAAGACAGGGGTCCCATTACATTTAGCATAAATCAAACACAGAATTCCACTGGTGGTGGTAATGTGATTGTGTAGGGATGCTTTTCTGCTTCAGGGCCAGGGCGACTTGCATTAAGTGAGGGAAACATGAATTCTGCTCTCTGCCAGAAAATCCTAAAGGAGAACATCCGGTCATTAGTCCGTGAGTTGAAGATCAAGCGCAACTGGATTATGCAGCAAGACAATGATCCAAAGCATAGGAGTAAGTCCACCTCTGAATGGCTCAAAAGAAGCTAAATTAAAGTTCAAGTCCTGACTTGAACCCGATTGAGATGCTGCGGCAGGACCTTAAATGGGCAGTTCATGCTCGAAAATCCTCCATTGTAGCTGAACTAAAGCAGTTCTGCAAAGAAGATTGGGCCAAAATTCCACCACAGTGTTGTGAAAGACTGATCACCAGTTATTGGAAGCGTATTGTTGCAGTTGTTGCTGCTAAAGGTCGCACAACCAGCTATTATGTTTAAGGGGGCAGTTAGTTTTTCACATGGGTGATATAGGTGTTGGATAACTTTTTTGTTTCAATAAATAACATAATCATTTAAAAACTGTATTTTGTGTTTACTCAGATTGCCTTTGTTTTATGTTAGATTTTTTTTTAATTTTTGAAACAATTTAGTATGAGATATACACAAAAACAGAAGAAATCAGGACGGGGGCAAATACTTTTTCATAGCACTGTATACACAGATTTTCTTTAAACCAAAGTACTGGTAATTCGAAGATAGATCGCTACATGGGCCAGATTGATAAATGTGCCAATATTTGGGCTTTTTGAGACTATCAGCTTCAGTTAATAATTGTGCCCACTTGGCAGATGAACAGAAACATAAGTTCTACCTTGTGTCAGCTCCAAAATCTATCGATGAACTTGTCAATGGATAACCTGCGTTTCCAGTTTTAAAGTACTTGTGAAGAATTTTGATTAAATATTGGGCTGAATACAGGGTTTCAACTCTTTTAAATGAATTTACCTTTTTCAGTTGCTCTTGATTACTAGTTTAGGATTTTTAAATGAATTGTATAGAGGTTGCAATTTAAAAAAAGCACTTCTAGCTGATGAAATATTTTAGAGCTAAGCACAGCGAGAATAAAATATATTTACTATAATTTCGATAACTTTTCCATGACTTTTATAGGATTTATTGATTTCCATTAATTTTCCAGGCCTAAAAATTTAAAATGTAAAAATTCCCTGTTATTTTCTGTAATGTTTATTTAGTTATTATCATTTAGTTATATTACATAGGCCATTCTACTGTAGACATCAACATTGGCATTAGAAAAACCCAAATCTATCAACCACTACTCAATATCACTGCCAAGTTTTGTAGACTTCTAAAACGCCAACATTCAAGCTGTTCTCTGGCTTCAACATTATATCTAACATGTGAATGCCAGTTGCTTCAGAAAAGTTCTAGTCTAGAGGTGATCTTGACTTATTGGCGTGCTGCAAGAAGTGCGCTTCTGTACTCTGAGGTGTGAGTGAGACAAACAGACTTTGGATGTGGTCCATTCACAGGCTAGTATGCCAGAGAGATAAGCAATTCAGCCATCCTACGTCCATAGGGCCATCTCAGAGTGTTAATGAGAGGGAAAGACATGGAGGGGAAGAGAGAGTCTCTCTGCATTAAGAAAGTGCCACCAGATGCTTACTACATTACTAGTGAAGCAGTGAACTCCAGCTGCGGCCTTGGCACGCCTGACCAGACTGCAACCCCTCTTCTGAGCAGACACAGCACGATAGGCAGTGTTGGTAAACAGGAAGTGATTCTCCATATCGCAGTAAGGGGCGAAAAGGGGATGCACTGGGTTATTGCTCCGCTGCTAATGCTGAGAGCAGCCTGGTCATGCGTGGACTGAGGCCAAGTCAATAACATCAAACGGCCAGTGACTCAGAATGAACCTGCATGTGAATGCATGAGGCTTTTTGTATCTGCTATGGTGATCCAATGCATTACTGAAACAAAACATGCATTGCAACGTGAACTCATTGTGTGAGACAGATTAAAGCCATCTTATCAATGATACTGTACATCTTATCAAAACACATAGATTTTTATTTTGTTTCTAAACTCAAAGCAGGCTCAAGAAACACTAAATGCACTGCGCAAAATCTTAAATAAATCAAACTGCCCAGAGATCGTGATAAATTCGGTAAGGTTCGAAACATACTCTAACACTGTGTCCTAATCAGACGCAATGCAGGAAGATTCCAGCATCAATCTATTTGTCTGTCCACACTGAACACGAAACTGCTGAGAGATGTGGCACAAACACTGCCAATCAGAACGTATTTGACGTATAATGTACAGTTATAAGAAGCAGGATTTTGGATCAATGAGAGTTCACAGTGGGCGGTGCTACATGTAGTGATGCCCCAGAAATAGTAACGAAGCGATTGATAAAATGCCCTGTCGTAGTTGTGGCTGGGTAGTACTTTAAAAAATGTTATTTATTAATTTTAAGTACATTATAGGGTTATGCTTATTTCTAATATATTATTTATGTAGAATTGTGTGCAACAATGAACAAGGAAGGAATATAGATATTATCTTGAATTTGTTGAGCGGAAAAGTGTTTTAGAACTTTAAAAGTAAAGTAATTAGTAATGTGATTACTTTTTCTATCAAGTCATTAGTAAAGTAAACTGATTACAATTTTAGAGAAATAATTAGTAATTTGTAGTGGATTACTATTTTTAAGTAACGTACCCATCAATGGTTAAGACAAAACCTCTGCTTAAAATCGAAGAGATACCTTCGCTTGTCGATTTTTTTTTTTTTGTCACAAATGGGCACTATACCGGACATTAGTGTAAAGGGCCGGTCACACGAGACTTTGAGCATGCAAACTTATTTCAGACAGCACAACGGACAGAATATGATGTCACATGTGAGGGCTACTAGTTTTAATGAATAAAATCTCACAAATAACAAATAATATTATATTTAAAATGTTAGAATATACTTGCAGCCTAAAAATATATTTTTTTTTATGAGCCAAGAGGTCAGTGTGTGAAGTTTCGATCTTCTATTGGTCACACGTCTTCTCGTTATCCAGATAAGCAGGTCAGAGATCACCAAACTCGAACTTTCATCCGCAGCCGGATGTAAAATTTCTTTGCATGAGCTTGCGTTTCCAGTCTCCCGTGTTCAGATACGTTTGAATGGAAGTGAATAGAGGGCGAAGTGTAGTGAAACCGCACATGAAGTCTTCTTCTTTGGTCAGTTTTTTCTTAAAGGGTTAGTTCAGCCAAAAATGAAAATTCTCTCATCATTTACTCACCTTCATGCCATTCCAGATGTGTATGACTTTCATTTTGTGTGTTTCTTCTGCAGAACACAAACGAAGATTTTTAGAAGATTATCTCAGCTCTATAGGTCTACACAATGCAAGTGAATGGTGATCAGGCCTTTGAAGCTCCAAAAAGCAGATAACGTCCTTGGCGATAATGATTTCAAGCTCGATTACACTTCCTATAGTGCCATCTAGCGCTCTCCAAGCACTAGGAAGTATAATCGAGCTTGAAATCATGATCGCCAAGGAGACTGCTGTCAAGATGTACAGTTAAAAAGGAGTTACATTTTGGTCTGTTGTCACCCAAAACCAACTGGATTGCTCCCGAAGACATGGATTAAACAACTGGAGTTTTATGGATTACTTTTATGCTGACTTTATCTCCTTTTTGGAGCTTCAAAGGCCTGATCACCATTCACTTGCATTGTATATGGACAATCTAAAAATCTTTGTTTGTGTTCAGTAGAAGAAAGAAAGTCATCTTAGCTGGCATGAGGGTAAGTAAATTCATTTTTGGGTGAACTAACCCTTTAAGGCCAATTCACACTCCCCCAAGAAACTCAAACAAAAACAAAGGTTTTTTTTATTTATTTTGTTAGGTTTTGTTGGGTCAGTGTTTTCACCCTGTTAGAGTTTGTTGGAGCAATTTGACAATTACAGTTATGCTTCTCAACATTCTAAATCCAACAGCCCACTATAGAATGTTGGTGTTTTTAGAGTTTGTTGGGGCAGTGTGAATTGGCCTTTACAGGTCAACTACTGTCATGGCACAGCAAAAGTTTGAATAAAATCTTCCAGAGCAAGTTAGTTTATGTATACCTGCTAGCTACCGGAATAACATATTCGGTTTAATGGCACATCCATTTGCAGGTAACTCTAACGCTACCTTGACTATAGAGGTTTGTTAATGCCACAGTAAAGCAAAACGTTAAGTATGTGCAACAGTATCACGTGCTTGCAAGCATTTGCACACTTGCGTCAAGTATGTTTCTGGCAACTACATGAAAACAAGATTTATGTTATAAAAAATATAGCATCAACACGCCAATATCACCAAGCCAAATGTTTTGTCAGAGTGTTTCGTGATCTGCCAAGTAGCATGAATCACTGTTTATCATGCAGTGTAAGTGATGGTCCACACTGCATTCACTTGTTCTGTGTCATTACAGCTCTGAGTCAGCCGTTAAAATCAGTGTGGCTGAGACGGGTGAGAGTGAAAAGAAAAAGAGAGATGGAAGTATGGAGGGAGGGATGGTGGTTACCTGTGTTAGCTGCAGGCTCTGATGAGGTTCTGAAGGTGAGGGTGCCAGGCTTGGACTTGCCCTGCTGGTTCTCCGCCACCACAAACACATCATACTCTGTGTCCCACTCCAGTCCGCTCAACATTACATACTCGCTAACGCTGGGTAGACGAATTTCAGGCTTCCAGTCCAAGTCTTCCCTCTGAGCACAAACAACCAAATATGAAAGTGACCCATAAATTCCTTTTCTTCATAACCCCAACATTTTCATATAACTAAAATATTATTGAAATGTAAAGATGGGAGTTTGGACACTCACAACTTTGTATCTAACCAAGTAATGGGTTATCGGTGAACCTCCATCATCTTGTTTGATCCAGTTCAATTTGAGGGTGTTGCCTTTAGGTTGTAGTGTTCCCTCTAGTATCGGGGGGCTAGGTTCTCCTACATCAAACCAGTTACAAAGTAGTGAGAAAATTGACTACGCTAGAACATAAATCACGAATAAGTGCACATAAAAGAAAGGTAGGAGAAAGGAAGGAAATCAGCATTTATTGATATAAAATGGATACAATTCCCACCCACTTTTTCAGCCATCTTGGTTACGGAAGTATTTTCCCCATTCATTTTGCTCCATAGGGATAAAAGCATTCTTAGCTATGAGTCAAACCAACCAGTTCCAAAGTAAATCACAACATTATAAACTTTGACTTTAAGCAAAAACAAAATTTGAAAATCAGACAAAAAGACGAAGGTACTGTACAAGACTGAGTAGTTAAGCTGAAGTGTGTAATTTCTGCGACACTAGCGTCACCAAACGGAACTGCAAGAATAAACGTTGTTTTCAAACAGATTTCTGAATACACTCTCCATCTGCCACGTGTTGAAAAAACAGATTGTCCTGCCCTAAACTCACGTCAATAGCCAGTGTTGCTGTTTCCAGCTGAATGGGTCAAACAAACAGAGAAATTTTGGAAAATGCTACAAAGCCACAGTGTTTACACTTTTCGGTGAAATCAAGCTATTAATTGCATACTTATAGTTATCATTACTTGTGCTGTCAGTCTATTCAATTTTTAATCGCGATTAATTGCATAATTTTTCATATTTATTCGCAATTAATTGCAGATTTTGAAAGTACTGAAATTTTACTCTATTTATACTCTATATACCATATATACTTCTTTTAAAAACACAATTTCCTTCTTAGGAAAGAAAACAAAGAAATCTGTAACAATAATGCTTTATTAACATTTTCAAATCAGAGCTTTCCACAGTATAAAGATAGAAATGTATTTCGCAAAGTCTAAGTGGAAGTTTGACTAATTGAAAGAACTAGTTCCCCCATAGGTTGCATATTCATTACAATGGGCATTAAATCTTTAAACTCTCATCCTCCACAATATTAATCAGACGGCAGACTGTGGCTATCCACTTTGTTACAGCAATCATGCAGCCGCATGCACGATTCACGTCAGGGCTTCAACTCCACATGAAAAGCGCTTAACGTCTCGTTCTGCATTTTCGTGATAGTTAAGACTTGCCATGCTTCTGTGGTAATTAAATTGTGCCTTACAGAGGCTGCAAAGTACTTAACTTTTCTCACAATTTCCATCTGGGCTTGTTTTGTACAACATATAGCATTAAGAGGTCCTTTCTCCATCATTTGATCACTAACACGGCAGTTGGGTATGTGTTTTGTGGTGTGTGCGTCAGTTTAATGACTCCGGGTGAACACATCGCAAAGGTTCTGCCCTGGTTTTTGCTTTATTAATGGAAATTGTGTTAATCACGATTAAGAAAATTTACCAAGTTAAACTTTTTTTAATTAATCGCATGTATTAGCACGTTAACTTTGACAGCTCTATTCATTACATATTAAGATATATGATATAAGATATAGGAGAAAGTATTTTAACTTCAAAAAAATTACGCACTTAAATCAGCTTTAAAGTGTTAAATGAGGGAATGAACTACAATCCCATGAAGCATTGCGAATGCCATAATTTTATTTAAAAAAGATGGAAAAAGTATAGAACTACTTATTTTAATTGTTGATTATAAGTATAGAAAAAAATATTTTAAGTTTATTGAAAAAATATTCAAATACATAAGTTGCGTCATGGAAGTGGGCGGTCCTTACAGAGCTTGTTTGTCACGAGTTGTTTGCTGCGACTCTTTGATTGGTGGATTTTTCTCATGAGTGGATTCATGGGAGGATTCATGAGTAGTCTAGCTCTTCACCAGGAATTTCACTATTAAACATTAATTTTAAAAAATTAAATGTAAATAACGTGGACTGATGGCTTCAACAGGAGCATATACCATCAAATAACATTGTTGAAGCTCACGGTAGGTATGCCTTTAAAGATTTATAAGTTATCATTTAAAATAAATTTCCCTTTGAAAAAAATAAAAAAAAAAATTATTGGGAATTTTACTACCAGAACCAGAATGCTGAGCCACAAGATGACATAAATAAATGACACACAGCAGCTGTCAATAGTTATCAGCACTATCGGCCACCCTGGTCTGTAGATATCTGCATTGGCCACTGAAAAACTCATATCAGTCAACCACTAACTATGTGCATTAAAGGTTATTTTCTAAATATCCAAATGTTTAGTCTCCTGTACACCAATAATTCCATTTAGGCCAGTAATAGAAAGATATGACACTTGCTTCTTGGCCGGGCTTCCTTATCAGTAGAGCTGATATTTGGAGGTCACAGAGAACTGCAAACGTCCCAATAGAGCAGTCATGTGTATGAGCGGGGTCTGAATTGGGAATATTTCTATGGCGCTGTGCACTGAGGCCTCTCCTTCACGGGCCATCATGATCCATTTAGTTTTAATGACCAGCAAATGCTTATTTGATTCACTACATTAGTCTGATGCTGCTGAGTGACACACAATAACATTGCTGTGAGAAGCTACACGCGTACAGTGTAAATTGAAAAATGGAGGCATTTTACTCTCATTAATGCAGTAATTAGCTATGCTTGTACAGGGGGACAGAAACCCTTATCAAGTTACACACAATCTCAATTTACAGATTTTATACAAGAACCACATGGCTATTTTCCTTTCATTAATTTGGAATGACTTGTTGATTTAGTCTGACATTAATCACTCTTTGCATTGTCTATGAATTAGTAAAATGATCAGTGCTGTCAGTGCATGAGTCAACAGTAGCATCTCCTCTCCAATACAATATTTTTTTGGAGAGGTACAAATTAAATTAGTTGAGATTCTCTTTGGATCTTCTGCACGAACACATTCGTTACTGCAAAAATGGAGAGGAGATTAAATGAGATGTGTTAAAATACTGAAATTAATCTTAATGTCTTATTAGGTCACAAAAGTGCAGGTGTGCAAAATGGCAGAAGCCCATCTAATTGGTGAGAATAGTGGCAATCCCAAACAATCAGCATGAGCAGAATCAATAACGCTTATCTCTTAATAATGAAAGTTAAAGTGCAGAATGGTACTGACTAATTCCATCCTTAGCCATATGTCCCTAACAGCAGTGTGCAGGATATTCTACATGAAACATTGATATGCACTAGGGAGTGAACAGGAGTAAACTCCATTAAAGGAATATTCAGGGTTAAATAATATCGACAGAGTTCAATCGAAAGCATCTGTGACACTTACACACTTACAAAGGAAGGCTATGGGGAGAGCGATTAACGTTGCCCCATAGACCTCCACTGTAAATACATAATATAACTGTCAGCCAATGTTGGGGAGTAACTAACTTAAGGTAGCGATGCTACTAACGAAACTATATTTTTCAGTAGCGTGACAGTTGTTAAGCTATTTTCACAATAGTGTCGCTTTTACAGTAAAAAAATTATGCAGACTAGATAAAACAGACCAAATATTATTTAAATTATTATTATTAAATTATTTATTCATAAAGTGTTTTTCATTGTAATGGATATACTTTTTTAAATCAAAAAGGAATTTTAGTTATCTTGTCAGAAATTTTTGAATCACTTCACATCAAAATGTCGTTCGTCATTTATATCTGTATCGACCAAAAACTTCCAAGAATATCGCTATATAATTTTTTGCTTTTATCGCTCACTCTTATTAAATGGTTATTTTAATATTGTTACAGTATAAGAATGGGCAAGGAGGAGGAAGGCTGAACAGCCAATGTAAAGTTTAATCAGAAACTCAACATAAAACAAAAATAAACAAAGCAACGTGGCCGCGTGCGTCTCTCTCTCTCTCTTTCGAACTGGCTCCCATTTATCTCGCTCTCCTGCTGATCAGCTGATTCAGCGCCGGCCGTGCACCATCACGGCCCGGCCATGCCCTCCTCCTTATCACAAATATATAAACCCAGCCTGGTTTTATGAACATAACATGACTGTGGAAACATATTTGCAGAACAAAATTAAGTGCTTCATTACATGTTTAGCTGCAGTTTCCCAGTGAAATGTCCATCAGGTGGCGCCAAAAGTGAGTGAAATTATTTCGTATTAAGATGAGGTTTTTCATGTGAATATTAGTCGGGGGTTTTAATGAGTAAAACATACCTCCTTAACCTAAAACTTAACCTAAACCTAACCAATAATGTTTTAAAAAAGCAAATGAGGGGTGAACAAAACAGACATCCTTTCACTAAACCAACACCTAAATCTAAGCTATAGTGTTGTAAAATGAAATATGACATGAAAAGCATGTTTTCTGAAGCAACAACATCATCTCGTGTCCGTTCTATGACCCTCTCATCTCACATGTCAGCTTGCATGCTTGACTTGTCTCGAGCCGCGGTCTTCCAGGTCCAAAGTCCAACACTATCAGGTGAGCTTCCGCATAAGCTAATCACACTGCAATAAGTGTGTAAATGTAGGTGGGTCTGTATTACAAGTGTTATAGTAAAGGTGTTTCGATATCATAGCAGTGTGTGAGTAATAGTGCAAAAATAATAATCATCCATTGTAGATTTGTGTGAAAGTAAATAAATGCACAGTTGCTGTTGCGCCTCTAGTGTTAATTTCACCAGGAAACTACAGCGAAACGAAGAATCACGCACGTAAAAGTCAGTTTGCAAAACTTGTTATAGTAACAGTCATTCTGAGACTAGGTTGCATAAAGATTTTTTGTTGGTTTAAATTTTTTATTTTATATATATATATATATATATATATATATATATATATATATATATATATATATATATATATATATTGTGATACAGTATATACAGTGACCATGATTTACATCACTCGTACCGCGATATAGAATTTTGGCCATATCACCCACCCCTACAATCAGCTGATATTATTCATTTAGAAAATTATACATTTTACAATCTAAAATTATATATTTTAAACTTCCATGTAGTTAGCTATATTTGTTAGTAGCTTGTAGTGTAGCTTACTACTTTTTTAAAAGAGTAACTTAACTGTAGTTGAACTACTTTAACCTGTTGAAGCTCAAGCTCCCAAAGACCCCCTATGACTTTCTTTTTCTGTAGAACACAAGCGAAGAATTTTAGAAGAATATTTCAGCTCTGTAGATCCTCACAATGTAAGTGAATGGGTACCAACATTTTGAAGGTCCAAAAGCATATAAGAGCAGAATAACAGTAATCCATACAATTCCAGTGGTTAATTCCATATCTTCAGAAGTGAAATGATAGGTGTGGGTGAGAAACAGATCAATATTTAAGTCCTTTTTTTCTATCAATCTCCACTTTCACATTCTTCTTCTTCTGCTTTTGGTAATTCACATTCTTTGTGCATATTGCCACCTACTGGGCAAGAAGAATTTATAGTAAAAAAAAAAAAAAGGACTTAAATATTGATCTGTTTCTCACCCACACCTATCATATCAATCTGAAGACATGAATTTAACCACTGGAGACTTATGGATAAATGTTTTATTGTGCCTTTCTGTGCTTCAAAATTTTGGTACCCATTCATTTGCATTGTAAGGACCTACAGAGCTGAAATATTCCTCTAAAAATCTTTGTTTGTGTTCTGCAGAAGAAAGAAAGTCATACACATCTGGGATGACATGAGGGTGAGTAAATTAATATACATTTTTGGGTGAACTTTAATCATAAAAGAGGAAAGTTTTACATGTTTACAAATTGACATGCTCATGTCAACATCATGGCAACTGTGTTTTATTATTATTATTTATTTATAATTTTTGGGGCGGATTTTCTCCCCTTTTTCTCCACAATTTGGCATGCCCAATTTCCAATGCACTCTAAGTCTTCATGGTGGCGTAGTGACTCGCCTCAATCCGGGTGGTGGAGGACAAATCTCAGTTGCCTCCACATCTGAGACAGTCAGTCCGTGCATCTTATCACATGGCTTGTTGAGCGCGTTACCACAGAGACCTAGCACATGTGGAGGCTCACGCTATTCTCCGCGGCATCCACGCACAACTCACCACACACCCCACTGAGAGCGAGAACTACATTATATTGACCACGATGAGGTTAACCTAATGTGACCCTACCCACCCAAGCAACCGGGCCAAATGGTTGCTTAGGAAGCTTGACTGGAATCACTCAGCACACCCTGGATTCAAACTCGTGACTCCAGGTGTGGTAGTCAGCGTCTTTACTTGCTGAGCTACCCAGGCCCCCCACTGTGTTTTATTATTAAAATATAGGCTATATATATATATATATATATTCAGGAAAGCCTCTGTCCAACAAACTCTAACCATGGAAACATCTTAAAAACTAATCATAACTCAAGGTGTATCCTCAAAGTAAACATTTTTTAATTACAAGACATTCTGAACATTTCTTGTATAGGAGGGGTCATAAATTCACATGCAGGCAAAAGCAACTGGAACATCAAAAAGATGGTACTTTGGGGCAGAGAAGAGGACTTCTCTAAAAGGTTTAAAGGTATGTGAAAAGGAGAAAGAAACATAGTACTGTAGAAGTTACTAAAACCTGCTCAAAATTGGAGCATAAACAAACCATTGAGATCAACCACTTGCCTAGTCTACAGTAGTTGTTTTTAGTGATTTCCTAATTTGGCTATAATTGTACACTGGTAGCAGCAAATCCAAACCAGCCCGAGATAAAAGAATGTCAATGTCGAACGTCTATAAAACTGCTGCATGTCAAAATTTTTAGACTGAACATAAAAGAGTGAGATTATTGTACCCAGCAATCGCTCAAGGGAAATGTTTTTCAGCTCCAGAGCTTTTGATGTCATTTCCATGGTTGGCAGGACATGGCATCAACTTTTTTCTCATTTCGTATTCACCATAGAAGATAATTTGTGCAGTCAGAGCAGAGTGGTTGCTCAAGGGTAACATTCTCCGTTAAAAATTGGGAATAGATACATTTTCATGACCTGTCTGAGAGGATTTAATTCTTGAAATATGACAGGAGTGAGTTGTAATGGCTGGTTAGGGATAAATGCAGTGATCCTGATGTGAGTGTGGGCTAATCCTGCACATGAGAGAAGAATGGAGCCAGGGCCTACAGGGGCCCAGAGTGTTTACCTTCTGCTCATCAGTGTGGATGACATCACCAGCACCATGCAAGCCAAATGACACAGTCACACCATATGCACGCACATGATTGGTTGAAAGGAAATTGGAAGAGGTTGCATGAAAGATACAAAAATACAGACACAAATGTAACTATGTGCAAAAGATCAAGGCGTTAGAACAAACTGTGCAGAGAAACATAACACAAAGCAACTTAAAATGGCTTTAATCACAAAGATCACAACATTGAACACAAAAACAGGGACACATTGAGCAACATTTCTTCTGACATATTGACAAGACTGTTTTTTGAACACAAAAAACAGACAAACTAGATTTGTAATTGGTTGTTGCCTGTACAAAACTTGCTGCCACAATGCTAGCTATTTAGGTTGCTGTTTATGGTTGCTGTGGTGTTGCTATGTGGTTGCTAAGGTGTTCTGAGTGGTTGATAGCATGTTGCTATGCAGTTGCTAGGGTGTTCTGGGTGGTTGCTTACAGGCCCAAGTCAAGAAAGTCTAGCCATAAATCTGATCATTTAGCAAATAGCACACCTCTCCTCAACAAGGCACATCATTTGAGGTATTATTCAAGTAATGTTAAAGTTGAATACTTAGGGTTAGGGATCTGTTCAAATCCAAGTCTGAAATCCAAGCCTGATCTTATGAAAATTACGTGATGGTGCTGACATTTTTGCTAAATTATATTACGTGGTTCCTTGCACATTTGCGCCAGTTTAGAAGTGAACCTGCCACTGTGTGGCACTAAAAGTGAATTACATTTTCTCCCAAACAGATTTAGATTTAGAGCCCTTAAGTGCAGCGCTATGCAATATGTCATATGCGCAAAGTCAGCAGGCAGGCCATCAAGTTTTGACATTTTCATGAAAGCATGCGCTAAGTCTAGGCGCAAGTGGGTTGGCAAAAATGCATGCGCAAAGCACTAATGGGCTGGGTCAAGTGCAATTTAATTCTGAAGTTCTTTTCTGGTTATTGCACCATCAGTGTCCTATTATATATATTCCTTTTCATGTCAAGCAACTTTGATATAAATGAAGACAGCCCATTCAGGTATTTGGAGTGTAAATGGGGTGTATGCAATGCAATGCTCTGTGACTGAACTGTCATTTGCGCTGCTCCGGAACACGTATGGTGTGTGTGATGGCTCTCGTCCTGCTTGCCCATGTGTTACTTAAAATATGCTTTGCATCTCTCCCATTTTTAGTTGTTTTGTAATGTATATTTGTTATATGTTTCCCTGTTTAATGTTTTATGTTTAATTTCTGTACAGAGCCTTTGAGCTTTGAAATGGCGCATTCCAAAATAAACGTATTATTATTATTATTTTTAATCCATCATCTGCTGGTGGAATCCCCAAACTGCAAATGCAGGAACTGATTTTAGACTTTGCCCCGTGATTAAACATGCTTCTCAAACGTCATAGCGCAATGACCTATTTCTCAGGTAAATAGAAAATTGTGCTTTGCACCACTTCATTAACATTCATTACACCCCCAGTTTGCATGCATACACCCACAGATAAGGCAAACACTCCCACCCACGCACTTGTGCTTTGCGCTGGCATGAAAACTGTGCTTAGAATGAACTTTCTCAAGAAATTTGAAAACAAGACATAGCGCACATAGTTGGTTATGTAATGCAAAGGTTATAATGTAACACCTTACAAGTCATGCACTATAGTAAAAGTGTGTTGATGCCATAAGATTGCACTATGAGTGTAACAGGGCAAAAAGTGTTAATGAACTGATAAACTGCCATTTTAATCAAGATTTGTGTGAAGGGAAATAAGTCATTGTTGTTTTAGAGTAAACTGCTGCAATACGTACTACTGTACGAGCCACGTAAAAATCATTTAGCGAAAATGTAGGTATTGCAATGTGATTCTATGAGACCAGGTTGTCAAATCACTAACCCAAAGTACTGTATGAGCAATAGTAATAGTGATGCTTGCCTTAGCATGCACCTAATAAGTTGTCAATCTTTTGTTTTCTCAGTGAAAAATATATACTGTAATACTACAGGTTCATGCATTAGTTTTTGGACACAGCATGTGATACTGAAAACACATCACACAGGGATCTGAAAAGCAAGAGAAATATTCAAAGTTGAGGAACTTTAAATACTTCATTTGTACTAATAATTGGATTGGAACTGTTCGTTTCCTAAAGCCAAAGAGATGTGGAAGCATTTTGCAGCCACAAAGCCACAGAATAATGGACATATCAACTCACTGATATTACATTATATTACATAAAGAAGGATACTGGTTCCTGTTTTCATGTAATGTAATCATTACTATTAAGATGACCATAAGGCTGCATAACAAACCTGTATCCTCAGACTGAAAATGAAAAATCCCATCTAGGTGCATATGAAAACAAAATGTTTAAATTTTAATTATACATTTTATTAATTTTTTTTTTAACCGAGGAGTCAACTACCTTAACTAACATTACCTTAAATACCCCATGAAATGGTTTGATGAGCTCCCTTTTCAGTTTTGATGTATTTTCAATTGAAACAAAAGTTGGGATAGGACATATCGAAGGGCTCGTCCATTTTTATTTTAAGCCAACAGTCTTTAGTTTATGTCATAATTTGTTACTAGCTATTGCTAGTCAGAGACATTAGCCCCGTTCACACATGCAACCAGGTAAATTTCAGGAAAATCGCTGGGTTGCCTTTACGGGTAAATCTACCAAATGTGCTGTTCACACATACCATCAATAAGGAAATGTATAGGTACTGATACAACTTTGCATTAAGGAAAACTGCCAAAGCAAAATTAGGGCCATGTTCACAAATGACCTCTAAACTGCAAATTTTCTGGATAAGGCTGTATGTGTGAATGCGACTATTGTTAACATTTTTTGGTCCATTTTCAGAGAAGAAAAAAACTGTAAATTTTAAATGCATCTATATCTGCTCAAATTGAATTTTGTCAACTTTCTGGTGTACACTAGTATATAGATCACCTTACAGCTAATAAATATGGTCCAAAAGCCAAAAAACTTGATTTAATGGGGTCTTTAAATCCTACCACCACTAGAAAATGAAATCAAAATTAACACACCAAAGATGAAAATTAATACAATAAGTAAAACATGTAAATAAACTACAGTATGATGTATATAATGTATAAAAACGCAATATTTTGTAAAGATAACAATGCTCACAGGACACTTACTTGTGTAAGAATAACCTAAAGAATCCAGTTGAAAAAAAAAAAAACATACAGATGGGGAAAAAACAGAAAGTGACATAAAATGGCAGGATGAATAAGAGAAGTTTGAAAGTATCAAAGGGTAAAAGACTAAAAGAAGATCAGACAGCAGTTCTTTCTCATAAATCATACTTTACCTTAATTCCTGCACTAAATGCATTTTGTTTCCTGTACTGACATAAATTAAATCCCAATGCACAATGTGTTGAGTGTATTATGTTGGTAATGGCATCTTTCTGGGAGTCTAAAACATTCTGCTGATCACACAAACAACCACCAGATGGAGGAAGAGAGAAAATGTATGTGGTGTGTGCATTCCTGAAGAGAATGTCAACAAAATCACAGAAGTATTCCCATAGTGTGCTGTTAGGGTTGATTTTTATTGATATTTTGAGGCATGAGAAGCCTGACTGGTGAGAGGAGAACATCTTGTTCCAACGTGTAGAGTAAAATAGGACACAAAATTCTGCAAAGTACATGAATCAATTATTCATATAATAATTGACGTATGGTATAAATGTATGTCTTGAATGTGCTTAGTAGCAGTAAATCAGTCTTGCATTTAATTTTCATCCACAGTGGTTTGCAAATGAAACCATTAACCAATTCTCTCATTTTACTGCATTGCAAATCTTAAATTTAGTCCTCTGTTATGTGTAGGAATCACTCAAAGTCAAAATTAACAATAATTATTATGGATGTGCAATGCATTTCCTGAATGGTTCCTGAATGAGTAGTTGACTAATAGTGTTTCTTAAGACTGAAACATACTCTATGCAAGTACGCGCCTACTACAAGTTACAACCCCCTTCAAATAACAGGCGATAAGTCTTGCAACAGCTGGACATCACATTCATCACACTGTGTTTGTTGTGTTTATTTGAGTCCCACAGCAACCCTACACCTACACCTATCCCTACCCCTAAACCTGCATTGGGGAATTTTTAAATAAAATTCCCCAATGCGGGAATTCTGCCATATTAGTAGGGCAGTGGTGGCTCAGTGGTTAAGGCTCTGCATTACTGAACAGAAGGTTGGGGGTTCAAGCCCTAGCACCACCAAGATGCCACTGTTGGGCCCTTGACCTTATCTGCTCTAGGGGTGCCATAACATGTCTGACCACAGCTTAGCTGGGATATGTAAAAAAAAAAAAAAAGAATTTCACTGTATATGTATAATATGTGATAAATTATAATTATTAATTAGGTGGCGACAGTGAGGAAGCTAGCATATGTTAAGCTAATAAGCTAACCAATTAGCTTGTGAGAGAACAGATCAGAGAAATGTTTAATGTCACCATTTATATCTTCAGTTTAATAATATGATCTGTGTCATATAATTTTAAAGTTATTCTTTGTTATATTTACACTGTTAAGACAACATGAATCATACAGCGATTGCATAGGATTTTAAAAGTTATTTTAGCCAACAGAATCGCTTTATGGGGGGGGGGGGGGGGGGGTTACTTGGAGTGGGTGTGTCTTGTAGTGGGTGTTATTTGTCGTCTTGCAGGACGCAGACAGATAAACTTACTGTGCATAGTGAATTTCTATAATGGAATTGGTAACTAAAAACTACTGTGTTTGAATGATGCAGCATCCAGGCTACTAGGTGTGATTGTAAGCCATACTTCAACAGACAAAATTAATGAGTGCACCTTTAATTGCGGTCTGGACACATTTTGGAATGCAAGTACACATTGCATTCTCAACGTTGCTGCAAGGGGCGCTATAATGGACACTATTGTTTACTGTCCACTTCTATGGTGAGTTTTCTCTTGCAAACCAACTACTGTCATGGCGGAGTCACATGAATTTAAAGATGCAATTTTCTGAGAGGGTTTTAACCCACACACTGTCTAACAGCTAAAGCATGGCACACTAATAGAAACAAACCTTTTTTTTAAAAAAAGAACAAGTGTAAATTATCAACTGGACTTTATTTATCAGCTATTTGGTTGTTGGACTAGTTGACCACCGGGCGCTAGTCCTAATTGCAATGTAGCATACTGGCATTGTTTTTTTCTTAGAACACAAACATTTTCTTTCATCTGAGGAAGTTCTTAGTTTACATTCACAATGTATCCATAGGCTTCTCCTATGAATTATTAAAATAACCACCAGGTTTTTCTAGGCTATGAATAATACATAACATGCAGGTACAAAACAAAGTAAGTGTATGGATATCCACGTGGGCACTGAGTCAGAAACGCGGTAACTAAATCAAACCACCCACATACTGGTTAGAAAAGGTGGCACTTTAAAATTGCGTGAACAGGCAGATTTGTGCGCAGAGAATGTGAGTGGATTGGAGTGGCAACATTTCCCCTCTGCGCTCATGTCATTCTATAGTCACTCTGCTACAGCTCCACTCCAGGTTGTCCATATCCCACTTCCCGCTCCCTGATAAGTGAAAACCGGCTCCGAGTTCGCTCCATGGCAAAATTTACGGCTAACTACTGCTCCACTGTAAAGTTATTTCAGTATGCTTTTAAATATCACAAACCTCCATGCAGAAGATGTATTAAATGAAAAATAAATGCTTTATTGTAACACTAACATTAGCCTAAATCTATATTAAACTATTTAAACATTGCAACATTCCAGGGCCAGATCTAGGGAGGTGCTAGGGTGGGCTTTGCCCCCACCCAAATTATCCTTATGGCCACCCAAGCGCAAGTAAAGCAAAGGGTCAAATTGGTGCTAACCCTAACCCTAACGAAATATCCTGGAACTGAAGACTCGCACACCCAATTTCAATTTCCCAGTACTCCGGTTCACACAAATAAGGCTGGCAACAGAAATGCATCTATTCTTCAACTTCAACCTATTCAGACATGTTTTGTAAGTTCGGTTCTCTGGTTTGTGTGCAGCAGTGTTGTGTTTTCTGTTGTTTATATCTCTGTGGTGGTCCCAAACAAGCAAGTTTTTGCTTGAACGGCCGATCTCATGAGCAAGAGCAGCGTAACTGCTGCTCTCATGCACTCTCATGAACGTGCACTGGAGAGCAATGGTCGGTCAAGATTTTCACTAAATAATCAATTAGATTTTGGTTTGTTTCTCACCAAACTTTATCATATGCCTTCAGAACAATATACATACAATAATTTATTAGTCTTCTGAATTATACTTTTGCATCCTTTTGAAGCATGAAGAGAAGGTCACCATCAACTGCCATTGAATGACATCACTGAGCAGAAGTTTGTTTCAAAATGTCTCCCTTTGTGTACCGAAAAAGAAAGTAAATTAAATTTAGTCAGTAAATAACACACTAGTTATTGCTGTTGAATGATTCGTAATGTAATCAAGAATTTAATCATGTAATCCATAAAAGTAACTGTAATCTGATTATGCACATTATACAATGTAATGTAATCCAACTGCAAGTACTAAATGTTTGAAATCTGATTATGTAATCCAAATTATATGTCACAGATTTAATACCCAGCACTGTGCACAAGTCATCCATTTCAAGAGCTCTGCATAACACTGATCTGTATGTGTGTGTATGCTCCAACAGAACCATGTACTAGCATGTCCGGAGCTGACATAATGGTGACCCAGTTGCAATGTTGGAAAATATATTGTGGCCAGACGCTACCATGATAGAGCTTTCTAGTAAAAAATTCAAACATGTGCTGTGCAAATCAAATATTACCCACACCTAAAAAAACCCCACCAAGACTAAAGTGAGTATACCTTCAAAATGTGTTTCAATGTAAGATTTCTAGTTCAGTAAAATGAGAGAATTGATCAAGGGTCTGAACATATTTTACAAGCCACTACAGACTGATTGCCAGAAAAAACTAAAATCATTTTTCTTAAAACAAGATAAAGTTGCTTGAGAAGCACAAATGTGCAAGATATTAAGACATATTTTCAAAGAATATATGTTGAATTAAGTTTCTTTTTCACACCCCATTGGAATTTTTTTCTTCTTCTAGATTTAGGCATATCTCACTAAATTTCACTAGATTTATGCCTAAAACAAGAAAAAGATTGGTGTCTCAAGTGACACACTATACACTGTGCTTTTACACTATACTGTATACTATGCACTTGACCATCTATGTGTATGAATTTTCAAAGTGTAGTATCATCTCAAATGGAAAACTAATGTTTTGATTACTTCACGGAAGCATTTGCCGTTTTTCAGCTGACAGAAGTGACGTTTTAAACGCTGCTAGCTTTAGCATGTTAGCAAACATCTGTCTAACACTTATATCTCAAATAACATACATATTTACACCGCGTGGGGTGATGGTAAAGCATTCAAATTACATTTCCAAGGTGCTGACTTCAAAGAAGTTTACATAGTTGCCAAATTCACAATGAATTACAATTGTTTTGTCTGGCTAGCATCGCAGCCAGCTAACCATCTGCTATGCAGGAAAAGTAAAAAAGTGTCCAACATGACACTTTCCCCCCACCCCAAAATTTTACAGTTTATTTCGGTTGAAGTAGTAAATCATCCGGGTGCTCATGACACTCTTCTTCTCTTTGCATTTTTTGTGTGAAAATGACATAGAAGAGTGCAGAAGTATGCAAATTGGGATGCTAAACAACTAAAAACAACTCTTTTTTTACACAATTTAGCTTTTAGAATGTATAGATATTTTTTACAAGAAAAAAGACAAAAATACAGATTAAGAATACATTTTTTGCAGTGTTAAATCTGTGGATACAACATGACGAATTTAACTACTTAAATCATTTCACCCTACTCTTTAACACCATGAGCACAGACTGTATCTTTTAGCATCTCCGTCATCCAAATTCTTCACACCAGCCGGTGATGAGGTGTGTGGGCCGTCACGGCGCTCTGCTGTTGGTGGAACAATGTGCTCTTGAAAGAGAAAAACATGATACTCACGGACATGCTCAGTTTTGAAGACCACTGGCAGGCTGCTCTCGCCGTTGCCTTTGCCATTGATGGCAGACATCTTGACTTCGTATTCGGTTTCGGGTTTAAGGCCGGTGATTGTGACTGAACTGTGATCTGGTGGGAAACCGCGAGGAGCAGATTTAATCAAAATCCCTTTCATTAATTCATAACAACGGCAGCATGTATGCAAGTATCAAGCTGTCAAACAGGTGACATAAAACCTTGCTATTAAACATTGAAACAAATTTGACATTTACAATGTAGACAAGTCTATCAGCCACACGTCATGTTGACAATACATCTCATACAGATGGTGACAAGAAAACACAGCAACAGTTTACACAAAGAAACAGCTTGCCCAAAAATGAAAATTCTGTCATAATTTACTCACTCGTTTTTACCACCCCCTATGGTCTTTTTCTTCTTCTGTGGAACATAAAAGATGTAAAAAGAATGTTAGCCTCAGTCACCATTCACTTTTATCACATATTTTTTCCATATAATGAAAGTGAATGGTGACTGATGCTTACATTCTGCCTAACATCTCATTTTGTGTTCCACAGATGAAAGTGTCATACAGCTTTGGAAAACATGCAGGTGAGTAAATGATGACATTTTCATTTTTAGGTGAACTATCTCTTAAGGTTACACATTTTATATGTAAATATAGTTCCTTACTATAGCAATAAAGAAAAAAGCAATGTGTATTTACAAGCAACTCCACAAAATAATTACATACAGTTATATATCATAATTCATAATTATATATAGTCATAATTCATTTTTTCATGGACACTTTCCAGGCTCTCACTGGCCCTTAGAATTAAGACTTCTATATGTAGTGTACCTTTAAGACTTCTATATGTAAATGCTCTCTATAATGATTGGCTAACCTTTTCTCATGTAAAAGGAGTAACAGCACTCCCACCAGATGAATATTAAATAGGCATTGATGTGTGTGGCAAGGAGGAGGGCGGGGCCGGGCCATGATGACGCACGCCCGGCACCTAATCAGGCTAATACAGGCCAACGAGAGGGATAAAGGGAGAGAGAGAGAGAGAGAGAGAGAGAGAGAGAGAGCTACAGGCAGCTGCCCTGTATGTGTTTGTGTTGTATGTCTTTTGCTTTAAGGTGATCATTAAGTTATTATTTATGCTGGTTCTTGCCTCCTCCTTTCCCTTTTACAATGTATAAATAAGGGTGTTCTCACATTAAAAGTAAAGTTCACCCAAAAATTTTTATTTACATTTACTCACCCTCATGCCATCCCTGATGTATATGACTTTTTCTGTTGCTGAACACAAAGATTTTTAGAAGAATATTTAATCTTTGTTGGTCCATACAATGCAAGTTAACCACTGGAGTCATATGGATTACTTTTATGCTGCTTTTTTGTGCTTTTTGGACCTTCAAATTTCTGGCCACCTTTCAATTGCATTTTATGGACCTACAGAGCAGAGATATTCTTCTAAAAATCTTAATTTGTGTTCTGCAGAAGAAAGTCATACACATCTGAGATAACATGAGTAAATTATGAGATTTTTAATATTTAAACAAGCTCAAAGTTCTAACATCACAATTTCTGAATTATTTGTTTTAAGAGCTTAGTTTCCATAAATGTTTGGGGGTGAACAGGAGAATTAGCTTTGCATTGTAAACATTATATAGCCTAAAAATTCAAATGAACACTTTTATTTCAGTTTTCAGTAATATACGAGCCATACAGTGATGCTGACATTCCATATCATATGTATGGTTTCTTCCTCAGCTTGTCTCATGTGACTTACCATCTTTCACCTCATATACACGCTGCACCCAGTTCCCTCGGCCCACTGCTCTCCACTCTGCTCGGTACTTGAGCACAGGAACTCCTCCAGTGGAGTCAGGCTCCTCAAAAAGCACCTGAGCCGTGCTGGAGTACGGCTGCACTTGAGTGATGGCCGGCGCTGAAGGCACATCTGCACCACAGGGGAGATACGTTTTACAATACGCAATGGGAAAACAATATTTTAACATCTTAGACCTCATTTTAACAGCTCATTGTACTGACTGTACCACTTTGTCCTCAATATCATGTCCAACAACAGAAAATATACAATGTAAAAAATTGGATAAATGCAGTTGTTACCTTAAAGGTGAAGTGTGTCATTTGTTTCATCTCTTATCCCAGCTTAATTTACAGAGACAAGTATAAGTAATCCATTGGTGGGTTGATTCCATCGAAAAGTGTAAACACTATGATTTTGTGGTGTTTTTAAAGCATTGCTCTGTTTGTTTGAGTATCCTGACCAGGGGGGTATTCCAGAAAGCAAGGTTAACTTACCTTGACACAAACTCTAAACTTTTGGTTGATTAACCTATGCATTGCTTGCTCACGGTTATTGGTTCCAGAATGCCAATTCTGGGTTAGTTCACTCACTTGTGTGCATTCATGGTGAACTCAGAAAGAGATTCTCAGCAGAGTGCCGAATTCATGAGTCACCAAGGAAGCAGACGCTAAGAAGAAATGCGCGCCATATTTCAGTGATTCAGAACTTGATGTTTTAATGACTGTAAACGAGCATTATAAAGTCATCTTCACACGTAAAAGAGATAGGAGCTGCATCCGTTTAGGACTGAGAGTTTGCTTGACAGAATGTATACTAAATCAGTGTGTGAATTTTTAATTAATACAAATATAAAGTTTTACCATACTTGTAAAAGCTTAATTCAACATTTATATTAGACCTCTCTCTCCTATATTCATATATTTATAGGAGTTGATCCTAATGAATTGAGTTGTCATTTTGAAATATTGTTGCAAATCCTTCACTGAATCAGATAGAGTGGTTAAACATGATCTGACTCTGACTTAAAAAAAAAAAAAAAAAAAAAAACGGCAAGTTATCATTACTTTCCTAAGATGTCCAACTTGAAATGAACAGAGACAAGTATGTGCACTTGACATATGTGAGACTTAGTTAAGAAACATAGAAACATAGTTAAGAGCTTAAAAATGTTTTTGTTGCAATTACAAGTGACGATCACCTGTCGCTTGTAACTGCTCTCATTAAATGCAGAATTAACGCTGTTTTCTCATTTCTCCTTGAGAGAACCGTTTTTGTCCGGTGTCTCCGCATACAGGGAAGCGGTAATCATGCCGACAACAAGATGAGCCATCACACCCGCACCCTGGATTTCATTGCGACTGATGGCCAAAGATTTCGGACCATAATAAATATAAATAATAGGATAAATGTTTCTCAGAGGGCTGACGGCATATTCACTGTTCTCTTACAAAGCCATTCATGTTTAATTGTAGGTCAATATAATATTTATACAACCTCAGTTGCAAGTTTAAAGTTAATCCATAGCTGAGATTTAAATGTTAAATCAGTGTTAAATGTTAAAAATGAGCTGAATTAAGATGCACGGAATGTTTAACAATTATGTAATACCTGCAACAATTTGATGACAGTTAGATGGCAGTGCACAATGGACTTCAAAAGATTATCTAATTTATATGGGCTGTGGTTTAATGTTTTTGTGGAATCAGACTTTTTCAATTTGTTTGCCTTGTGGCTCCCTCTGGTGGACAAACAGTAAAACAGCCTGTCTATCTCCATATTTCTAACTGCTTAAAAATGCAGCTGTAAAAATAGCTATTTCTTCTGTTATAGCATTGCCAAATTGATACAATTTTGCAGGTGACCTCAGAATGTTCCTTTTTTCCAGTTTTTTAAAGTTTTGCTAAGTTTGAAAATTGTGCTCAAAAGATACAGGCCATTTAGTTATCATGGGCCACAGCCCAAAATGTATTTAATTATATCTTCAAAACTATTTGACATATCAAAATTCTTTTGATAACTTTTTGTCTGGAGGATCTGTAGATGATGTATTCAAAGTATTGTGCGAATCAGACAAACAGCCTAGGACGAGTTCGAAAAAGTATGTTTTCAAAAAAATCTATGTAATAAAAAAGTTTTCATGCGGGAATGGAAATCCATGTGACCATATCATTGGGGGGCACTGGCTACATTTTTATTGTAGCCTCTACGGTTCCAGAGTTATTAGCAAAAAAACAAATTAGCTAATTATAGCGCCACCATGTGGCCAATTGTCACCAAATTTCGAGCTGACACCCTACTTTTGTATAGTAATTTCCATAACCCTCAGCCATTCCAAATACGAGATATAAGGTGCTAAAATTTGATTGGCCGGTGGCGGCCATTTTTATTAATTTGTCAATTAGATTTTTTAAGAATATGTTACCATTTGAACCAAAGAAGATGCATATTTAATTTGAACTTTGTCGCTCAAACGGCTGCCAAGTTATGACAGTTTTTTTTTATTGTAGCGCCCCCTAGGGGTGGAATTTTACAAACCTTTGCTGACATCTTTGCTAACGTCCTGTTGACTATGTATACTGGGTTTGGTTACATTTGGAGATTGCGTTGAGTAGATCTTGATCAATTACTCATATTGCGTTAAACCAAAGGAATTGTATCGTTAATCTTCAGAATGATTTTACATATCGAAATTCTTTTGATCGATTTTTGTCAGGGGGGTCTGCAGATGATGTATACCAAATTTCGTGCCTATCGGTCTAACGATCTAGGAGGAGTTCGAAAAAGTAGGTTTTTCAAAAAATTCAAAATGGCGGAAAACAAATATAGATGGAAATGAAATCGGAGACATATGTTTTGTAGGGCTTGACTCAAGGATTCAGAAGAAAAATAATGTTAATTCTAGCCCTTACAGTTCAAGACTTATGACCTTTGACTTTGTTATAGCGCCACCTATAGGCTGATCGGGGGTAGGAACATGTGTATATCTCAGTTGTATGACTACTACCATTCCCCAAAGTTTCATGTCTCTAGGCCTTACGGTACGGTCTGCACGATCAGTTTTAGGGGAGAAGAATAATGATAATAAAAACCCTGACAAATGCAATAGGGTTTTGAGCCCTTCGGGCTTGGACCCCTAATAAAAATCTTAACAATAAAAAGGGCTAAATATAAATATATAAAGCCCTCTCTTTACAGAGTGTGAAGGCCTTTCCAATGCGTTGCAGTATTATTTACAATATTACATGATGCATGTGGACAGATGATTTTCTTTATTTTATACTTTGCTTATATGATATTATGCTTGAAATCAATTATAATCAGCTATGAAGTCATTTTCATATATGCACATAAATGTAATCATTTATCTATACATTCATGTCATCAATGTTCTTGATAATAGTCAAAATGTATGCAGGAATATTAAGTATTTATTTTCTTATACAATGTTCATTGACTATGTTTTTGTTACTCATGATACCTACCAAAGTGCTAGAATTAGTTATGGTTATGATAAAAAAAAAAATATGTCTCAAGTAGTACTGTTCATGCAGTTTTAGGCCCTGGATGTCATCAAGACACAGGCTGAATGTTTTGTTTTCTCTGCTAGAACAAAAACATTGAGATAAACCAAGCTTGCATGCAGATTTGCATTATATAGGTTTGGACAAATTTCTTTTCATCAGTTCTCTCCTTGCTCTCTGCATTGATCCGTAAATTGAGGTTATCCGCTTACTCTAAGTAAACTTACCTGGGTAAGTTGCTAAACCTGCTTTCTGGAATACCCCCCAGCTTGAAACAGCAACACTGGCTCAACCAAAGGTATGATTTGGGATGGGACTATCTGATTTCTGACCAATGGAAGATGAGGGAGTGTTCGAGAAACCTATTTAAAAACTATTATTAATTTTGCAATTTCGTTTGGTGTCGCGAGAGGCACAGGAATAACACACTTCAATTTAAGGAGTCATTTCTACCAAACATTACTTTTGTTGGTGGAACCTAATATATCTTGATGCAGTCTTATTATTTAAGGAGTGATTATTTGGACTAGGTGTAAATAGCACCTGACACATAGCACGACTATTTGCACTCCAATAGTCTGGTGGTAACACACAAATTAAAGATGAACTGCGCCACCTAGTGTCGCTGCAATGGCATAGTGTGTAAAGACGCTGTTGATGTGCTTTTATTGTGTGGAAAACCTGGGTTTTAGGGGTGTGAAAATGCATCGATGCATCACAGCGCATCGATCTTTAAAAAAAATTTTGATTAATTGATTATGGAATTTAAGAATCAATTATCTTTACTATAGTAATACCCAATGTGACCGTCTCATATTACATTAACCTTCTCGGAACAGACATGGAGCGGAGCATGCGAGATTGAAGATAAAGAAATCGCACTTTGAAATATAGAAAGTTTATGCTGCCGAGTTCACACTGTGAACCTACATAAGATAAAATGTATGGATAGATGGATGCTGCCGAGTTTGGCTTTCTGTCCCAAAATGAATAGGGAATTTGGTTACTACATACCACAACCGCCTTTACACACTGCTAATAAACAGTTTTTTAATCGATGACTTGCTCGATGTAAACATGGATCTTATCTGCCTGCACATGACATTTCGTCTTTAACTATTGGTGCAATATCTTAACGTTACATGATATGCAAATCTATTATGCATATTTAATGGTTTACCATCTGTTTGTGTCTGTGTGCAAGCCATTATGTTACATCAGACACTATGTTATTCTTTATTACTTTCTATTTCTATTATCTATTATGCATGTAAAATATCTATATGTACCACATTATGTCTAAATGTAACATATTCATAATATCTATTGTGCATATCATGTAATGCATTTTTGATAATATATGCAGCTACACATATAAGCCAAACCTCCTTGGTCCTAAATGCATCTGTGACTCTAGTGCTCAAGTCTGGTGCATTACTGCGCTGTCTAAATTACGAATGTTCGGTAAAAACTTTGAATTTTTTCAGCATATTTTTTGAAAATAATTATAAAACGTTCCAAAATAATCAAACTGGATCGAATTGTGACCAAATTTCAGATTTCCCGATGCATCGTAATCATTAGGTAAAGATTGTAATCGAATCGAATCGTTGTCAGAGCGAATCGTCACACCCCTACTGAGTTCGAGTCCTCCTTTTGTCCCACTTTTCACCATCCTGTTTCCTGTTTCCACGATTAATATTTCCTTTAATATTATTTATAATAATTAATACAAATTTACATAAAAGTTGACTGCCTCACAGTGATTTGGTCACGGTGACAGTCAGAGACTTGAGAGAAATGTTTGATCTGGGTAAAATTAACAATGGTTTTACCATAGTAATATTGTAGTAACCATGTTTTTTGGCAGAAGCCATAGTTTTAATGCAATTAACCATGGTGTGACTACAGTAATATGCTGTTAATATAGTAACCATATTTAATTTTGTGGTTAGTCTGATTTTACAACAAAATATCATGGGAATACTTAGATTACTGTAGTAAAACCATGATTAATTTTTGGTTAATTTAAAATGAAGACTCCAGTCATATCAGTAACCTTATAAAAGCTGTTTTATTCTACATGGAGAGTATCTCCTCATGGGGGCTGCCATGTTAGAATCACATGACCAGCTGAATATTACTCGCTTATTCTCAGTAACTGTCCTGTTATTTGATACTTTCACGCATTGATTAAAGTAATCATGGCTGACTGTGAATACTAAATTTCTACAATGGCATCTGAAACAGAAAAATATTTATTTTAAATTATGCTGCATCCAAGCCGCTAGGTGTCAGTTAAGTCCAAGATGACACAAAGACAAAATTACTGAATGCACCTTTATTTAGGAGTGCAAATTTGCACTTAGTGCAAAGAAGATACTTTTTGTTGCTATTTACACTTAGTGCAAATAGCATCTGTCCCTTAGTGCAAATAGCCTCTGCCTATTATTTAATTTTTTTTTTACTTGAATAAAACCAGTTACTTTAGATGTTACCATTTGAAGTACATGTTTAGGTTATTTTACAAGACATTTTACAGTATGATTATAGTACTGTACTTTATCTAATGAACTAAATTGCAAGTTATTTAACATACATAGACCCACTACACTTAAAAACATCAAACTCTCCATTTTAAATCAATTTACTACTACCATGAACAATTGTGTATTTGTACATTTTGTGAAATCAATATAGCCAAAAGAGAAAACAGACCGGCTGGGATCAGGATGAACTCTTTGGACTCTGTCCCGATCTCGTTGGAAGCAGTACAGTTGTAGTTGCCAAAGTCGCTTTGAGAGTCTGGATTGACCTGTGATTGATGAAGTAAATGCATTAACTGGCATGTTCTAACTCTTGCACTTATCTTTAAATCATGCATTTGACTGCTGTCATTTAATTAAGAGAATGTGTATTTACTCTTGACAGTGTGCTCTTCATGATACAATATAAGTGAGATGCATAGGCTGAAGTAGTGCTCTACAGCAATACTATCCCTTCCCAGGTGAATCTAACAAAAACATGTCACATTTCACCCCAGAATCAAAATGGAAAAAATACATGTAATTATTATTTATTTTTTTACTTTTGAGAAAAGAAAAAAAAAGTATATGCAGATTTTCTTTCTAAATAACACAAATTTTGTAAGTACAAAAGTGTGAATCTCAAAAACACTCTCTAATAAATAATTGCTTTTTTTTTGTGATAAAGTAATTAGAATGAGATTTTTTTTTCATTATCGTAATGAGATTGTTTCACAATACAAAAAACCCTTAATGGTGCTTAAAATAGTCTTGGTTTTCTTTAAGCAAAATCTAATTGATTTCTTTTTGATTTGGGGGTGAAATATGTCCCGGATATATTCAGAACATTGTGGGATTTACCCTCATGGATTCATGTGTATATCAAATATTTATGTTCTCAGGAGGGTGCTAATGTGTGGGCCATACCTCAAGATAGCTGGCGGAAGGCGTGTTGTAGGTCTTGATATTGGAGATGTTAGCACTAAGCAGCTGGAGCCCGTCTCGCAGCCACGTAATAGACACATCACTGGGGTGAGCCAGGACTTCACAGCTGATGTTGGCCGGGTTGCCCTCCCATGTGTACACTGTTACTGAGCCCTGGATTTTGGGGGCGTCTGTGATGAAAGGCAGAGCACATACAAATGAAAATAAACAAACGTGCTGGCTCCAACTGACCCTATATCTACCTAATGCCCGTCTAGATCCTCTGTGGCCAAACAAAGCCCCTTTTCCATTATATTTGATGCCTTTATTATGAGGATAAGGCGATTACATTTTTGGGTGAACTATCCCTTTAAGCACTGTTTTCAGAACTGAATCCTTCAAACACAATGTTGAGCTGTGCGTGAAGCGGCACAGTTATGCAGGGCGAAGGCTGCTGAACACATCTGTTTGCAGCATACATAAAAGCCAATCATGCTTCACTGATTTCAAAAGGCCCCTCCTCCAAACAGCCTCCCTGAATAGCATGCTGGGGGCCAACTTCATGCAAGATGCTCCTGTGACGGACATGGCTGGGCCCACGTTCCCTCCCAGACTGTGTGCGAATAGCTCCCAGCACTCTGACATGCTGTTCGTGTTCTCACATTCATCAGAGCTTCAGATGACATAAGTTCCATCACAACAATGCTAGTACAAATGCAAAAAAAAAGAAAAAAAAAAAAAAAAAAAAAACCCGCAAAGAGGATAGCTGCTATTTTCACAGCATTCACTGCAACTAATGTGAAAACAAATACAAACACACAGAGTGAGGGGAGCACAATGTGAGTGGAAATGGGTGGTAACACTTTGCCTTCTATGCATTAACGTGAAAACATACTTTGTTTTTGCTATTAAGAGATACAAAGTAAGAATCTAAGAAATACAAGTAAATTGGCATATTTTTTGTGTGATCTTTGTGTAGACTTCAGTCAGAATTTTTTTTACATTTAAAAGAATGCTCAGAGTTTAATACAAGTTAAGCTCAATTGACAGCATTTGTGGTTAATGCCAAAAAATTTTAATGCCAAAAAATAAATTTGACTAAAAAGTCACATCTTAAGGTTACCTAACCCTAACTCTAAGATGTGATAAAACAACAATCTTCTCAATGTTAATCTGAGTTTTTGTCCTAAACAGCCAAGACAAGCAGTGAGCCATAATACATTTTGCCAATGCTTTGGTTAGTATTTTTATAGAGTTGGGCTGGGCTGCCCTGCCAATAGTAAAATCTAATTGGTACAAAAATAACAGAATATTAACCAATTCAACTGGGGTATTTTTGGGCTGCCGCCTGCCATTTTTCACACTCAAATTGAAAAGCTCACCATTTACACATATTGTGGACGGACTAATTGCCAAAAATTTGTCAAATTTGCATATTTTGTTCTGGACATCTGAGATATAACATTGGATTATTCACACAAGCAAGTTCACAGACAAGTACAAAATTGCAATTCATTTGAGAAAACTCCCTAAGGTAAAAGCAGATATAAACTTTTTAGCTATTTGGGGCATATAGCAGCAGTGATCGGCACATAAAAGAAACGTTTATATTTGATGTCTTACAGAAATCATATTATACTTAGTGATTTTTTTGAAAATCTTTCAAACTGAAGTATTAGGGCAACAAAATAAATACATTCCTGAGAATGAGAGCTTTCATTTGATAATATGATTTGTCTATTTACATGCTATTTGAAAGACTTTTATTTTCACATTAATATTTCTACCACATGACCTCTAGGTGGCGCTGTTTTGTGACGCAGATGTTTTCAGGCCTTAATTTGTTATTTAACAAAAACCCCTTTTGGACACGCAAATAGGCTGTGATTTTTTTGTGTCACAGCAATTTCACTCCCAATATGAATGGACAAAATACTAATTTATATGGAGGTTTTTTCCCCTATCAGCTGATTTCTGTCCTGTGGTGGGGGATGGGGGTGATAATGTTGGGGGTTGGTTGCAATTTTGAAAACTACGACACTGTACTGAGTTGAGTATGCTCCCTAGGCTGCAGCAGAGCTCTGTATCTCAACATGCCAAATGCAGTGCTGCTGTGAATTACGCTTATGCCTTTCAATATCAAATAGAACGTTCAACTGTTCTAGTTAATGAGGCTTCAGACAGACTTACAGCGAACTTCCAGATTTGCGGACTGTGCGGTCTCTCCGATGGCGTTGCGGGCTGTGCAGAGGTACTCGCCTGCGTCAGTGTACTGTGCATACTTAAGGGTGAGCGAAGACACGCGGGCATCACTGCGGACCAACACATCCCCATCAGGACTCTAAACAGAGAAAGAAATCACTTCAAAATCACACTTTTGTCTTCCATCACCCATTAAAAGAATAGTTCACCCCCAAAAATTTAAATTCTGTCATGATTTTCTAACCCTTATGTTGTTCCAAATACTGTATGGCTTCACCCATAATACTTTTTTCTTCTGTGGAACACAAAATAAGCTATTTTAAACAACACCAAAGCTGCTCGTTTCCATACAATGCCTGCATATTGAGACCAAGACAAGCTCCAAAAAGGACAAAAAAGCACCATAAAAGTTGTCCACACTACTTTTTTGTAAAGTTTTCTGAAGCCACACAATAGTTTTGTGTGATAAAAAGACCAATATTTAAATCATTATTCACTGATAATCTTCAACATAGCTCTTGCGTGAAGAAGAATCATGCCAGGTTTGAGGTCAGTAACACCAAATGCTGATGGTTCTCTTGTGTTTTGTAACCCAACACAATGTGCATCAGGTTACAAGCCTACTGTGCAAAAAATAATAACTGAATAACAACTTTTATGAATACAAATAATGCATTTTGTTGTTCCTTACATAAAATATTTATTTCTTCATTTATTTATATATTAATTTGTTTTATTTATTTATTATGCTTGATAGCCTCTGGTCACAATATGCTTACATTGTATGGAAAAAAGTAGCTATGATATTCTTCAAAGTATCATTGGTGCCCCATGAAAGAAAGTCATACGAGTTTGAAAACATGAGAGTGAGTAAATTATGACAAAATTTTAATTTTTGGGTTAACTTTCCCAGTAAAACTTTATTTTGATGGTCCCAAATAGATATTAACTGACTATAAGTGACTTATCAACTGGTTTGCTATAGCTAGTAAACAGTATTTCAACAAACATGCAGTAGACTTTCAGTAGCCTGCATATAGATCTTTATTAGTGACCTACTTACATTTATCAACTGACTTGCTTCAGTAGACTTTCAGTAGCCTTTATAAAGATCTTTATTAATGACCTACTTACATTTATCAACTGACTTGCTATAGCTAGTAAACAGTGTTTCAACAAACATTCAGTAGACTTTCAGTAGCCTGTATATAGATCTCTATTAATGACCTACTTACATTATTGTTCAGAACATCAGTTCATTAAAAGGTCATTAATAAAGATCTATATACAGGCTACTGAAAGTCTACTGCATGTTTGTTGAAACACTGTTTACTAGCTATAGCAAGCCAGTTGATAAGTCACTTATAGTCAGTTAATTATCTATTTGGGACCATCAAAATAAAGTGTTACCACTTTCCCTTAATACATAGGTTTGTTAGCGAGCACATGCTACATTTGTCCTAAAGGCATCAAATAGTCCGCAAAAACTCCACTTCAAATGCAAAACAAACCTACAAAGACAGTACGCTACCTTCTGAGAACATGGCAATATAATACAATTCTTCATTTTTTTTTTTAGTATGCAAGGTATTCTGCTACCCTGAAACAAGCTACAGCTGAGAAATAAAACTTGAAAAGAGGGGGCTGGTGAACTGCAGATATAAATAAGAGTCTTTTATGTGCTGAGTCTTTGGAGCGAAGACATGAGGGGAAAACATCAATAATGCAGACCGTGAGGTAGGGGAAGCCATTTCTACACCTTGTGACGTTACTTCATCAAACACTACGTCACAAGAACTCAACGGCCTCTGACAATTTTACAATTTTACAATGTCCCAACACTCATTTTAAGGATCTGCTACAAGACAAGCAAAGACAAGCATGCCACGCTTGCATTTTCTTTTAGCTTGCAGTCACACTTAACCTTGCGGGTCTTATGAAGATGAGTGGTGTCTATAACCAACATTTGTTCAATGACTGTTCAATTTGCATATACCCTTGCAGTCTTGTTGTCCTGAAAAGAAAAGAAGCAACTCTTGAAAAGCAGACCTCCTGAAACAGAAAATGTAAAGCAATTTCCAGTTTCAAAACAAAGGAATATTCTGTGTTCAATACAAGTTAAGCACCATCGACAGCTTGTGTGACACAATGTTGAGTACCACAAAAATTAATTTAGACTTGTACCTCATCTTCTTTAAAAAAAAAAAAAAAAAAAAAAAAAAAAAAAAACACAAATTTGGGTTACAGTGAGGCTCTTACAATAGAAGTGAATGTAATCTGTAAACATTCAAATACTCACTGTTTCAAAAGTATTGCCACAAAATGTAAACGACATTCGTATTAACGTGATTTTAATGTAATAAAATCGCTTGCTAACCTTTTCTGTGTAAAGTTATATGCAATTTTACAACTTTGCTACCATGACAACATAACGCCGTAAATACTAAAACCCTAAAACGACTGTAAAAATTATGATTTAAGCAACTTTACAGCTCAAATAACACATGCATTTTTAACAGAAGGATTAATGTAAGTGCTTTTATAAAATTATAAGCTTCACATTTCTCTGTTTGAACTATCTAAAAATTGGCCCCATTCACTTCCATTGTAAGTGCCTCACAGTAAACTCGATTTTTGATTTTTTTTTAAGAAAAGGACGGACGAGTTGAAATGTTGTTTTATGGTAATCAACATTATGCCACAAATGCTGTCGATTGAGCCTTTACTTGTACTGAACCTGGAAAAATCACAGTTATAGTAAGGCACTTACAATGAAAGTAAATGGGAACAGTCTATTTTTTATGATTAAAATTTTTATTAAAACACAGAAAAGCAAAACATAAATACACAGAATCAACTTTTAACACACACTACCACCCCTCCTCCTCCCCATCCCCAACCCCACCCGACCCTCAACAAACACCCCTGTGGTCATACATGAGCACATACAAAAGAAAACAAAAACCAAACAACTAATAAAAAAATGTAAAAAATCACACACATTAACAACTACCTCTCTCTCTCCATTATTCCACACCGAAAACCCTCAAAGAACGCTAAGTATCTACCCCATTTCCCAACAAACAAACAAATCCAAATTCCCTAGTCTTCTATATGACCCTTCTTCTAAAGAAGCCACCATCCCCATCTCCGAGCACCACTCCTGAAATGGGGCGCTCCAACTGACTTCCAACCCCTCAAAATCACCTGTCTGGCGACCATAACACAGGTTAGGACCCAATCCTCCACATATTTACTCCTCACATTGATCCCAAAATACAGAGTCTGGGGTAAAACGAAACCCGAGTGCCCAAGATGACACATACACAATTCTGAACCCTCAACCAAAACCCTTGGATCTTAACACACCCCCAAAAAAGATGGGTTGTGTCTCCATCCTCCGATTGGCATCGCCAGCAGGTGGGTGTGTCTTTAAGACCAAGCCTATACAATCTAGAGGGGGTCCAATAGAATCTATGTAAAATCTTGAATTGCATAAAGTGAACCTTTGCATCTCTAGATACAGACTTGACATTTTTTAGGATTTTTTTGAATTCTAGCCCACACTCACTCTTCCAATACCAAGGTTAAATCTTTCTCCCATAATCTCTCAGTTGAAATTAGAGCTCCGACCCCCAGACTCTGCATTAGCAGGGAGTAATACACTGATGCCTCATGACCTTTTCCAAAAGCAGTAATCACCATTCCTAGAGTATCTGCCACTTTAGGGGTGTGTGTGCTACTCCCAAAAACAGTACAGAGCAGGTGGCGCAGCTGTAAATACCTATAGAATTGAGATCTGGGAATCCCAAAATGTTGAACCAAATTTTCAAACAATCTCAACACTCCACTCTTCTATAGGTCACCGAGTGTAGTAACCCCCCCCCCCCCCCCCGAAAATCCATAATTTTGGGTTCAGCCATATGCTTGAGGCAACATTAAAATAAATGTCAGAATTAAACACTCTGGACGCTTTTGTCCATAACGAGTGCAAATGCGAGATAACGGGGTGTAACTTAACCTCTCCGGTTAGTTTGATAATGTAAGACTGGCACAAAATTGTTTGCATCACTTCCGGGAAAGTCAAAGAACTCTGCGAGAACCAATGTCATAAAACTCTCACACAGAAGAGCATCTCCACCTGAGAAAACACACCCCACTGATTGGGGACCATAAAACACAAATCATACTCACATCTGCTCTCTCTCTCTCAACTCAGATCACTTTAAGGACACCAAAAACTAAGTTATGACTTATCCTGTTCTGTAATGTAAAAGGTTTTCTGATCATACATGTTTGGTATCATTCAAGAGGTCTCAGTGCAACTGGTATAACGGTCTCATTCCCTTTCAACAAAGTCAAATCACAAGTAAGATTTAAGAACTTAGTAAAATACTGTATTCTTTCAGGGGCATGACCCCTCCCAGGTCTCTCCCAGACCAGATGCAGATTAGGTGCATTCTTCGTAAACATCAATCAAACACTCAATCACAAGTTTCAGAGGTCTACCTTCAAACTCCTAAATTGTAAACCAAATCCTGGATAACATCAAACACACACATCTGAAATAACAACAGAATTGTTTTGGTATTTAAAGAGAGATGACAAAGGAATCAGGGTCTCTGTAGCCAGATGATCCACACAGTAAACATTGTGTGTAGTTTTTTCTCTACCAGGTAATTGCAATTTGTTTTTCTTATGTTTGCTAAATGTTTGAATGGAATGCAACTTTAATTATATTATTATGCTTGGTTCATTGACAGCTTTGAATTTGATTTAATATTTTAATTAGATTGTTTGAATATATTACTATTACCTGGTAAATAAATTGTTATTATGATTCATTCTGAAGGACTGTTTTCTAGTATATTTCTTATTAACTACAAATCTATGGTCAGAGTTGGCTTAACTAAGCTTCTTCAGAAGTAACCCATAAGTTAAGTATGTAAAAGGCTAAACGGCAAACCGAGAATCTATAATAGAACTTAGCCAAGTAGAATTAAACGGGAATACTAAGGGTAGGACCGAGAATCTGTAAAACAGAACTTAATTGACTGGGGCTAAACGGTGAGACGAGACTCTATATGAACTTAGCCAAATAAGACTAAACAGTTAAAGCCGAGAACCTATAAGGACTTAGTCTGAAATTACTAATATCTGAAACTAATGAGTTTTGTAGTTAAAGGACCTGTGTCCGGCCAGCACAGGACCCAAATAACATTGAAATAACAAATGCAGTCTAGAAGAGAGAATTTAAAAATAATAAGATACAAAACTTAAATTCAGAGCATAGATACATCAATGATGTTTTTTCATAATTGGAGTCAGATGAAATAAAGAAAAGAATTAATGATAAGATTAATAAAACTTGGAACTCAAATCAATTGCCATTGGACACTGTCCTTAGACCAGTGGGTGACTTCCCCCTCACAATAGAAAGGCTGTGCAATGGCGAAATAGGGGCAAGAACTTCCTGTTCAATACAAAACCAAGGAGGGGCTCTCTCAGGTGGAAGTGACCAATGAGCCAAATGTCTAAGACCGAATGCATAATAATGAAACAAAATCTTGGTTAGGCCTAGCCCACCTTTGTCAATCAGCCTATGTAACTTATCAAAATGTAATCTAGGACGCTTACCATTCCAAATGAAGGACTTTGCTATGCTATCAAATTGCTTGAAATAAGGAGGGGGACATCTGCGGGGAGAGATTGTAGCAGGTAGTTACATTTTGGAATACAATTAATTTTAATAACATTAACCTTCCCAATCATAGATAAGTGTAATGAAGCCCACCTGCCCACATCGCTCGAAAATCTTTTTATTAAGGGATCAAAATGAACTCTAAATAAATCAGACAAATTTGCTGGGAATAAAATGCCCAAATACTTAATGCCCTGTTTGGGCCCTGGAAGGCACCCAGCTGGAAAGCCGCTACTGGGAAGTACGCTGTCAGAGCCAAAGGTTCGGATTTAGACCAATTAACTCTGTATCCTCAGAACTTGTGGGGTCTGAGACGAATAATAAAATATCATCTGCATAAAGCAAAAGCTTATGCGCCACACCTCCTGCCACCACCCCTGGAAAATAATTTCCCTTCTTTGCGGCTGCTAATGGTTCCAGGGCAAGACAGAACAATAATGGGGAAAGAGGGCAACCCTGCCAGGTGCCCCTATTCAGAGTAAAATAAACTGACATTAATCCATTTGTTTGTACCGCCGCTACCAGGTGTCTATAAAGTAACTTAATCCATCCAATAAAAGTATTCCCGGACCCTTATATTTCCAAAATCTTAAAAAGATAATCCCATTCTACCATATCAAATGCCTTTTCAGCATCAAGTGAGATGGCCGTGAACGGAGTCTGATCATTCGCCACTGACCACATAATATTGATGAGACGCCTAATGTTTTCAGAAGAGCTGCGGCCCCAAATAAACCCCATCTCATCTATATGTATAAGAGATTTCATAACTTTACTTAATCGCTTAGACAAAATTTTTGACAATATTTTAATGTCTAGCTGGATCAGGGAAATTGGATGATAACTCTTACACTCACTTGGATCTTTGTCTTTTTTAAGAATCAGGCTGATCCGGGCTTGTGTCATGGTTGGCGGAAGCTTTCCATTCTTTAATGATTCCATATAAACTTCTAACAAAAGTGGAGCCAGTTCTGTAGCATAAGATCAAAAAAATTCTGCGGCAAACCATGTGGCCCCCTTAATTACCTCGCCAAGCTCCTCCAAGGTTATCTCAGAATCAAGAAATTTTTTTTGCTCGGTCGTCAGTTTAGGGAGTTCTACTGGTTCCACAAAATTTCAGTAGACGAAGACGTGGAACTATAGAGATCAAGATAGAATTCTTTAAAAGCATTATTAATATCAATGGCCGAGGTAAAAATGTCAACACCAGCAGATTTCACTGAGGGAATGGTAGAAAAAGACTCTCTCTGCTTTATATATCTAGCCAAAAGCTTCCCTGCTTTGTCTCCCGACTTGCCCTGAATAACCAAAACACCACCTTCCGCGACAAAATAGTATTATATCTGTATTTCAATCGGGTCAATTCTCTGAGGCTATCAGATGACATTCGGCGCTTCAGCTCTGCCTTGGCACTTTTAATATTCCCTTCCAACTCCACAAGTTCTCGTGCTTTGGATTTTTTGATGAATGAGGCATACTGTATGATCCGACCCCAAAGAACTGCCTTAAGTGCCTCCCAAGCCACACAGAGGATACTGAGGACCAGTTGGTCTCCATATAAACATTGAATTCAGCTTTTAACATTTTTTGGAAATCAGGATTTTGCAAAAGGGATACATTAAAGTGCCAACTATATGATTTCTTTTTCTCCATATGTGGCAATACCTCTAAACTCACCAGGGCGTGATCTGAGACTAAGATGTTTCCAATTGAACAATCAACAACAGATGAAATGAGGGACTTATATACATATATATATATATATATATATATATATATATATATATATATATATATATATATATATAAAACAAAATCTATTCTAGAATAAATCTTATGGACTGATGAAAAAAATTTGTAGTCTCTACCAGATGGGTTTAAAAGTCTCCAAATATCTGTAAGACCAAGATTTTTACACATCCTGTTAAGTGTCAGTGTTGCTCTAGGGGGCTTACACACTTTTGCTTCACTATGATCAATGACTGAATCCATCAAAAGATTAAAGTGTTCTCCCAATATTATATCATGAGGGGTGCCAGCGGCTTTCAACATCCCTTCAAGATCTATAAAAAAGTCCTGATCATCAGCGTTAGGTGCGTAAATATTAGCCAAAATCAACCTTTGCCCCTGAATTTCTGCTAAAACAATAATGATACGCCTACGAGAGCCCCCGTGACAACTTTGCCATCGGATTGCTCAAGTCTAATGTTTCTATACAAATTTTGCGAGACAGAATTACATAACAGAAAATAATCTATAAAACAAACTCCAGCCAATAGGGAGAATAAACACAAAGAACATGAAGATTCATTCACAAAACTGTCCCGAAGTTGTGTTCCTCCACAAAACAAACTCCAGCCTCTCGGACAGTCAAACTTATGCTCAGTGAGCCGGCTGTTCATGAGTGCAGCAGATGACCTAATCCTTCCAATGTCCTGCAGAAAATACTCCACAAAACAAACTCCAGCCAATAGGAGGCATAAACACAAGGAACATGCAAATTCATCCACAATTGTCCCGAAGGAGTGTTATTCAACAAAACAAACTCCAGGCGCTAGGCGGAACCAGCACAAAAAGAAACAAAAAAGGCGCCTAGCTTCCTCTGACGGTCAAGTGAATGTTCATTGAGTCAAGCTCACTTGGGAGCAACATGAGAAACACACCATGGCTTACTCACCCCATTGTCTCTATGAAAGACAATGCTTGCTGTAGGCATGTAAATATTTTGCGGCCATCCTTAGTATCTATTCTCAATTTAGCTGGAAACATTAGTGCAAAAGCAATCTTCCATTGATGTAAGAGTTTCTTGCATTCCTTGAATCGATCACGTTTCTCTCTTGTCGAATTCGCAAAGTCTGGGAACAAGAAAATGTTGTGGTTCTTCCAAGAAAGCCTTCCTTTAATCCTTGCCTCGCATAACACGAGATCTTTATTGGATGATCTCAGAAATTTGGCCAGAACTGATAGGGGCCTGTCTCCCTCCACGGATCTCCGAGCTGGCACTCTGTGAGCTCGATCGATTTCCAGTTTACGGCCTGTTATGTCAAGCAGACTCGGGAAGAGCTCATCTAGGAATTTCACCATTTCAGACCTACGATTCTCAAGGTCTTCCAACTTTTCCCAGATGCACTGCAAATCTACTTTAGTTGCTAGCGGGTTAGCAGCTAATTCCCTCTCCGATGACTCCAGATAATCGATCCGTTTCTTGACATCCCCGATTCTTGTAACCAACTCAGAGAATTTCACCTCCATGGAAGTGATCAATCGACGTATTACAGCCAGATCCTCCAAGTCTGCATTGACCTTCGCCAGCATTATAGACATACTGGACAGCTGACGTTGAATTTCTCCCACCGCACCGTCCAAACCAAGTCCCTGGTCTGTGGCCCTGTCTGGGGTATCAGCTTGAGCATGCAAGTGTCTTTTAATATCTCCAGAGCCTGAGGATTTTGAATTCTTTGACATATTGACTTCTTAGAACAGTTATGTAGCAGGGTGTATTGAATCTCACCGGTTTAAGACACAAAAAGAATTAAAAACTAGCAAAGTGCGCAGAGCTCGTCGTTCACACCTCTGACCCACGCATGGCGCCACATGACTCTCTAGGACAGTCTATTAACATTAAAATACACACTGTTTTAAAGAATAACCACTAGACATACACATTATATGCATTAACATGATTTAAATGTGATAAAATCACTTACTAACCTTATCTGTGTAAAGTTACATCCAATACCAGGATTACAGTGTGTCAATGTCATGTCAACGCAGTTGTAATATTGGAAATAACTTCACTCAAATAGCATTAGTAAGCATTTTTAATCACACTAAAATCATGTTAAAGAGGCCCAATTATGCTTTTTGGGATTTTACCTTTCCTTTAGTGTGTATTATAGCTGTTTGCGCATGTAAAAGGTCTGCAAAGTTACAAAGCACAAAGTCCATGGCAAAGGGAGTTCCTCTCTCCAACAGGAAACACTGCTCCTGATTTGCCTGAAATGCCTGGTCTGCAGTCCAGCCAATTCTTCTGTGATTTAGCTATGTCACTATGTAACACATTTGCATAATGTCCGCCTCAGGAATGCGCTGCTCAGGAAGCCTCGGGAGCTGAAACCCAGTTATGGTAAGGGCCGTTACATTTCTGACACATGCTCTACACGGTTGACCAATCACAACAGACTGGGCCAGCTGACCAGTCAGAGCAGACTGGGCTTTTCGGAAAGGGGGGCTTTAAAGAGACAAGACCTAAAACAGAGTGTTTCAGACAGAGGGTGAAAAGAGGTACTGCAGCAATGTACAGTATGAGAAAAATCATGTTTTTTGAACATTAAAGCATGTAAACCTATACTAGTAGAACCCTAAAATAAAATTATGAACCTGTAAATGAGCATAATATGGGCTCTTTAACATGTATGATGTTTACACCTTTATGGCTATACTTTTGAAACAATTTGTATTAAATGTTTATACACTGGCCCCATTCACTTCTATTGTAAGTGCCTCACTGTAACCACAATTTTTGCTTCTTTTTAAATAAACGAGGTACAAATGTAATTATATATATATTTTTGTAATCAACATTATGTCACAAATGCTGTTGATTGAGCTTAACTTCTATTTAAATCAGCCTAATGCGGTTCGCTGGCCTTATCTGTTCTCCCTGGTCATGCTGGTCTGGTTTGCTGATCTTAAAGTTGTTTTGAGCACTTGTCAGCTGGTCTGGCAAAACTAGGAGTCTAAGCAGCCTTAACCAGCAAAAAGACCAGCAACAGCATTTTTTATTTTTTATTTTTTTTGTCAGGGTATGACAGAATAACAAAGAGTTCTGAGATCTAGCCCATAGCGATGAAAAAAGAAAGATGAAAAAGTGATTTGTTCCATCTATTCAAATGTTGTTCATTAGAGAGAAAGAGGCACTGGCCTACCAATACTATTTTCAGTGCATTAAACTGCATCCTTTGGCTGAATAGATCTTAGAATGGATGGAATGAACTCATTTTCTTTTTCACACATTTACACACACACACCACCTCAGACAGGATGGCAATGAGGACAGGAAGTTCCAGAAGACTTAATCAAGCCCAACATTAGTATTCGACGCTCCACAAGCAACTGAAAACTGCTCTCTATATATTTCTGGCCAGCCACAACCCCTTACACAAACTCTGCTATGAATGAACTCAGCAGAAGCAATTTGTTTAAGACAAATAATTATGCCGGTGTTGTCCCAGGACTGTGTCACACTTACAAAATGCAGAGTGTTTTTTTTTTTTTTTTTTTTCAAAAACCGCCCTACAGCCACCCAGCAGAGCCGACTGGGCTAATTGAATAACCCCCTAATGGGAGCGCTAAGCCCCATCCAGCCCATTTCCAGCCCTCTTTCCCACACTTTTCCCCATCAGCGGTGGCCAAATGGCCAGACCTTGACCCCCTGTGCCATGGGATGTGCTCTCATCACTGGACTCTGGTTACTACATGGTACTGGGGTCAGGCCATTATTATTATTATTGAATCACTGTGGAGCAGCTAGACAAACTGCTATACATTTCAATCGGAACATTAAACTGACTTAATCTTCCATTCTTCTCCAAGATAAGGCTCTATTTATTCATTTGCAATGTGAGAACACTGCATCATTAAAGTTTTATAGCCATTGTTTTCAGCAAAAAGGTCTTTTTAATAATGCAGACTAGCCTCTGCAAAGATTGGATGGAGGTGGTTTCCTCAAATGTCTATTTTTGTCAGGGTAGAAAAGGCAAATTATTGATGTAAACAACAACAAATCTATTTTGTACCACCTTAATTACTTGTGCAAAGAAGGAAAAATCCATTACATTAAAATAAAACCTTCAATAAGAGGGAATAAAAATGATCAGACACGATCAGTCTTTCAAGGTCTGAAAGCTTTGTGGAGAGTGCATAGAATGGAGCCCTGTGATGTCATAATAAAAAATAATGATGTCATAATTAATCATTCACATAACAAAAATGTCTTGATAAGGAATAATGTAATGATCAGACTGGGTAAAACTCTTAAAAGGCCTGAAATCTTTGTTGAGAATGCATAGAATGCAGCCCTGTGATGTCATAATGAATATAATGATGCCATATTTAATCCATGACACCACAAAAAAACCTTGATAAGTAAGAATGTAATGATCAGACAGGGTAAAACACCTCTTTCAGAACAGAGAATGCAGCCCTGTGATATTATAATTCAATATAATGATGTCGTAATGACCTAATTGATTAGACACAGAATGTTGGTTGGTATGAGAATGAAAAAGAGGTCATGCACTGAATAGAAAGCAAAAACTACAACTACACCAGGTGAACCACAGTTATTTTTAATTCAGTTGAAGAATTTGATGAAATTTCAGAGAATTTATCTGATTTGATCTGATGTGCAAGATGTTTATGTAGGTGATGGCTATCTTCATAATTTAGTTTATGGAGTCATAGATACAGAATCTCTACCTTGTGGTGTTCGGGCCGAGTCCAAGAGGCCTGCAGAGAACACAGACAAAACACAACACAAAAAGGCAAAGCAATCCTTTAGAAGGAATCCTCCATTAACTGTTTAATAAAAACATTTGCTAACTGATTATGCATAATTTACAATCCTCTAAAAGGTGCAATGTTACAAATGATGCATGCGTTGTCAAAAAAACATGTTTAAAAGGCAGTTTCAATTTTTTTTTAATTTCTTTTGCTCTGTGTATTTTAGTATTATATACATTCATTCAATTCACAGCCTTGATAGGCTCATCATTTATTCTCGTTAATCGTAAAAGTCAGCTTATACACTGCAAAATATCTTTTTCTTAGTCAGTATTTTTGTCTTGTTTTTAGGACTTGTATTGATACAGATTTCCCGACTGGATTCAATTCTGATTCACAAGCTCTCGATTCAATTCGATTCCAATCTCAATTCGATTCCAATCTTGATTCGATTCGATATCGATTAATATTGGTACATTTCTGTTACAATGTTCATTTTGCAAAAGAATTCTCTCTTAGCTTGTGCTTTTAATTTTAAAGGAACCTTCTAAGCAACACTTCTAGGCCCAATTTGAAAATATACATTTTATAAATTTTATTTTATCATTAGTTTTTCATCAAATTAGTCACATTTCGCTTTTGAAAAATGTTAAAATTCAGTCTATTCCATCAATTATTGTCTTGAAATTGCATATATTATACTGCATATATTTGTTTTGTTAAATTTGTTTTGTTTACTTGCATAATATGTACTTTATTCAAGTATTTGCCTTGATATGTAGAACACATACTAAATCGGTACTGTCTCTTTAAGACTAGCGGCATCAGCCAGTTAGCACATGAAGACGTGAGTGGTTTCTTTAGCACATCCATGTGTGATTAGATCAACAAGTGACTGTAAAAAACAGAAAGGGTATCAAAAGAGACATTATTCAATGACATATGGATCCGTGAATCTCTTCTTTGGACACACAGAATGAGTTAAACCAAAATTTTACTTTCAACACGCAGTGAAATGACCTCTGTGCTCATAACTTTTCTCCACTATACTACTGAGTGAAATCTGAACATTTACTAGCCAGTGGCACATGCAAGTGGTTTATTTGCATTATAGAGGGTTGCTTCATAAAGTGAAAGATCAATCTTGGGATTTAAGAATCAATATCGAGATCATTCAAACTAAGATCACAATCCATCGAAAAATCGATATTTTTACCCAGCCCTAATTGATTTACAATAAAATACATCTAAATAAACTTAAAACAAGATTAATTTACTTAAGAAGCAAAACTGTGTAATATAATATGTTTTCAGAGAATATATCTTGAATTAAGTTTATTTTTTTTATCCTATCCACAAATTGATTTCTTGTTTAAAGCATAAACCTCACAAAATTATGTACGATTTTTGCTTTTAACAAGAATATTTGCCAACGGGGTAAGAAAATAAAATTAATCCAAGATATATTCTCTGAAAACAAGTATTTACTGAATCTTGTGCAATTTTAAATCTCAAGTAAACTTATCTTGTTTTGAATATGTTGAGATATTTTTTTTAAACTAGATAAAAATACTGATTAAGAAAATGATTTTACAGTGCATATCCATCTCTTACAGCTTATAAAATCATTCTTGTTGCTTTATGAAAAAGTATTATAGTCACTTAAAAAGCATAAGTATTGTTTAAGATGTTCAGTGTTTTTACATATCAAGATTAAAAAGAAAATGCTGTAATTACTGATCAATTTGCACAATATTTGGGGGTTACAATGAATACATATATTTACAGACCATGCAAAAACTTTCCCCATGAAAGTGGCTGCAGTTCTCCATCAACTCACGTCACAGTTCACGTGGAGGCTGAGCGTGCACATGCTTAGCATCACGATGCAACAGACAGGAAATTGTGACATGCTACAACACACTGAGATGATCGGCAGACAAAACACACAAAGAACAACACGAAAACATGCCACTAATCGAACAATGCCTGAATTGGGCTGTGCATTGTGTTGGCAGAGCAGGGCACAACAATGTGTTTCTGTAGTGTGCTTTCAACAAAAAAACAAAACAAAAAAAATGTGAGAGTTGAAAAGCACCAAGTCGTTTTGCTAGAGCATCAGGAAAAAACGAAACCCTTGCAGGCTTGTTATGATGACAGCAGGCAGAGTGTGCTAGTCTTGCAGCTTTTATTTGGCTAACTACCTCCCAGGAGACTTGAGCGGGATAAACAGTTATGATCAATGCCTTTTATTCTGCTACGCCGTCTAATTGCTCCTAATTAAAGCTAATATCTTAATATAAACCGGAGCCCTAAGCTAATGATGAATGGTTCAATGATATTTCCAAGGTGGTTAAAATAGCAGAACAAAATGAACAATCTGCTTATGTAAATGAATTGTTCAGGTGATTGCTTACATTATTATATGATAATTCTGATTACATCAGGTGGAAAGGAACACTAAGCCTCAGGCCTGTACCAACAATGCTGTGATCGCTCAAATTGAGGTGATAAATCTGTGATCGTAACAACAATGAAAGGAAAACAAATGCTGGAGTACTTCAATGGTACAGTATGTGTCTGGCACCCCTACTTGCCAGCTTATTCAAGCAGCAGTTTTTGAACTCCTCAATAGCATGTATTAATTCTGAGATAATTGGAGGATCATGCAGCGTTCTGAGAATACCTTGAGGACTCTTTCAAATGCATGAGGTGTTAATTGTAAAACACAAAACAAAACAAAACATGCAGTAAAGGAAATTACATCAAAATTTACCCTATATGAGGGCCTGGGTAGCTCAGCGAGTAAAGACGCAGACTACCAGCCCTGGAGTTCGCAAGTTCGAATCCCAGGGCGTGCTGAGTGACTCCAGCCAGGTCTCCTAAGCAACCAAATTGGTCCGGTTGCTAGGGAGGGTAGAGTCACATGGGGTAACCTCCTCGTGGTTGCTATAATGTGGTTCACTCTCGGTGGGGCACGTGGTGAGTTGTGCGTGGATGCCGTGGTGGATGGCGTGAAGCCTCCACATGCGCTATGTCTTCGCGGTAACACGCTCAACAAGCCACGTGATAAGATGCACAAGTTATTTGTACTTCAAGCTTGAATTGTGCCGATGGTTTGAAAATATGTACTTTTATTATGGAATTTATGTGCGGGTAAGGAGGCATGATTAATTCTGTTAATTTTTTTATTTAATTGATCGGACTAAATTAATAAGTTAAATCGACAGCCTTAATAAATACATCACATTATGTAACTTAAATGCATAACAAATGCCATTTGGTGTTGTCTTTAACCTCTTGCAGGACAGTAAATATCAACAAGGCAGCTATGAGAGTCTCACGCTTCAGTGACAACAATCATGAGGGGAGAGAGGGATCGGGGTTACTATATCTCGGTTTCATCAGATCAGCCAGTTGTAAACGCTGTTTACCAAGTTCAGGGAATAGGATGCTTTGCACTCGATGCAGGGTCACTGGTACGGACAGACAAAGCTATCAATTATGCCACTAGCAGAGAGAATTGATCTGAATGAGCTTTGTGTCTGTTGAAAACAAGAGCTGACCTACACATGCCCCCACTCCCTCTCTCTCTCTCTCTGGAGTGTGTCTGTAGGGTTTAGGAGGGGAAAAACACTGTAACAAACTTGCAGCACTTGTTTAAAGCAATTAAATAATACTTATTTCGTTTACTACACATAACATTAGCTTACACTCTGAGCTGCATCACAGCTTTAGTGTTACAGTTTTACTGCAGAAAATAAATGACTGTACATGTTGAATGTTACAGTTTGCTGAAGTCATATAAAAAGGTCAATGCTTATTGACACCATTATCACTTTTAAAATGTATTTTCAAGCAAGTTTTTATTTTTCCTTAATTCCCAGAATATTTGGTTATTGAAAAAACAATTATATCTTCCAGAAAAATTAACATAAATTTGAGACAATTTTGAGACAATAAATTTGAGACTATTTTTTTTTTAGACAAAAGTGTAGAAGAAATCCAACAACAACAATGGGCCTCAGAGGTCAACATTTTTATATATTATTCACACAATGGAGCCTGTTCAGTAGCCAAATTAACTTTGAATTTTAGCTCCAGTCACCATTCACTTTCATTGTATGGAAAAAGATACTGTGTTTGGGAATATGAATGATATAATATTATATTTAGTGCAGTCAGTCGATTTCAGCAATTTCAAAATTGCGATTGACTTTAAAAATCATGCGATTAATCATGATTAACCGCAGATTAAGAAAGTGCTGAAATTGAACTCTATATGTACTTTTTCCTGTCAAAAAGCATTTATTTCCTTTTTTAGGAAAGAATAAAAACCAATACTATCAAACAAAGCATTTCACAGTATAAAAACAGAAATACACTAAAATAGCACCAATTGAGGTAACATTAAACGTTTCTCAATGTGTAAGTGGGAGGTTGACTGATTGAAAGAACTAGTGCCCACAGATTTATTGCATCCTCCAAAAATATTTATCATTGCTGTCCACTTTACTACAGCAATTGTGAAGCCGCATGAACATGAATCATGCCGCTTTGAACTTCACATTAAAAGCACTTGCATAAAACATCTTGCTTTGATTTTAGCGCTGGCACTGTCCACGACTCCATGTAATGATACGTCATCCAAATTGTCCAGTTAAACGGAAGTGCAACACGACACTGGGGAAATGCTGATGCTTCACTCCAGTGGGTCGTGTGAATGCAGCTTATCACAAATCCCATCTGTGTTTGTTTTACACCAAAATTTATGGTTAGGATGTTCTTTCTCCATCACTTGATAATTCACACAGAATTGTTGTTGTGTGTGTTTGTGGTGTGTCCGTCGGTGTAATGAATCTGGACAATTTGCAAAGGTTCCGCCCTATTCAGTCCAGTGCTCTGAACTCACACTGAGCTAAATAAAATGTCAGAATCTAATGTCAAATTGGTAAATGCGTTTATCGTGTTAAAAAATTGATTAAGCATCTGAAATTCATCGAATGTGTTGACGTACTAATTTTGACAGCTCTTATTATATTATATTATTTTATATTTACGGCTGGAAAATTGAACGTGTTTATTTCTGCGATTATTAGCTGACTGTCACACGTTAAAAAAGCTAATGTTTTTCACCACTTTCTGTGGCTAAAAAAATTGGCATACATACATTTCCAAGAGGTACACGCTCAACTCGACTGCACATCCTAGCAGAGAAACTGATTGTGAGGAGCAGTACATGCTTATTTATTACACGGCGCATGCCCAGGACATAATAAACATGGGAGCGGATTTACTGTGTGGAGAATGAAGACTTCACCCGCAAGTGGTGAGCCAGGAGTGGGAGAGATACGGGCAAGCTGCCGTATCTCATTGCATTGCCCGAAAATGCTCAGTAATCGGAACCAAAAGAGAAAAAGTACAAGAGAAACCCAGCATGTGCAAGAAAGAGACTGAACAGCAACCAGAGAAAAGAATAGTTTTGAGATTTTAAATTTTAATTAATATAAATACTCAGGTCTATGAGTGTATAAACCAACAGTGATCTCAAGCCATTCACACTCTCAGACACTCTGTGTCCATTTTATACTGCTCTTTTTTCATGTGTTAATGTGCTTGACAGATGTCTCAAGGAGGGGGGAGGGGGAGGCTACAACTGAGAAAAGTTTAATTCTTCTCTTGTCTCTCAGTGGGGATGTGGTCCATGACCTATTCTTTATCGCCTTGAGCGCTGCTACCCTGCCATTTTTATAACCTGCTCATTTGTCTGGCACTTAGGAAGTGGCCCAGAGATGGCAATATATGACAGTCCTAAACTCATTTTTTATTGACCCAACTATTATAATCAGATAAGACATGAGCTGGGCCTTTTAGCGGGATAAAACATAAATTTAAAAAAAACAGGAAATTCAAGACATTGAGCGATTTCCATACACATATGAACACAGGTGTACATTACAGACAGCTGTGTAAAAAGGGCACGGAGAAGGTAGAAACATGCATCACGCAAAACACAAAAATAAGATCTAAAGGTTTTTAATAAACTTCTCTTACATTCTAGCAAAGAAAATGTAAGCCACATACATGCTGTCACGGCCCTGTCACTCTGGGTTTTTGTCTGACATTATCATCCCATGTCTGTATTCCCTGCCGTGTGCTCTTCGGTCTGTCTGGTTTCATGTCAGGAGCACGTTGTCTGGATCCTAACTTCCTGTCTGGTTCAGTTTCGGTCCGTGTCGGGATCCAGACACTTGTGCTCCATGTCTGTCTGTTATTGACGTGGGTGTCATCTTGGCAGCATGCACTCTAGGGTGTCTGGTGTGTGTGTGGCCGAACTCTCGCACAGGTGTTCTGTCTTGTTTTTGTCACCTGTTGTGTGCATTGTGTGGCATTTGCCTCGCAATGTATGCTCAAGTTTCGTTTAGTGTGAGAATGTGTGGCATCTCTTTCTTTGCCGTTGCTACGCATTCTCTCATCTTGTTTGTCAGTTGGCATGGGCGTATATTGCCTTATTGTCTTGGCGATGTGCGCTCATGCCATTCGGGTGTGCCCGACTGATTTATCGGATATTATCGGCCGATATTAGCCTTTCGCAGATATATTGGTATCGGCTTATTTTTTTTCTGATATGCGCAGATATGAAAACTTTTTTTCAGAACATATAATGCAGCAAACAATGCTTTGGGTGATATAACTTTGGTGTCATAACATAGTTTGTCCGGCAGAGCGTGCTCTGACTCCATTGTTTACAGAGCTGAGCTGATGGTGGTTCTGCAGACAGTGCGGAGTTAAGTGGTGCAGAGTTAAGCGGTTTGTGAAATACATACTGGAAAGTTATTAAACAACGACCCCATCATTTTCCCTTTTCAATATAACTAATATAACGTTAACCCTGTCCCTGACAAGCATGTCACTCATGTTTATCACATCTGTTTGCTATGTTAGCCAGCTATAGTTTGTCAGTGCAGTAAGTAATTTAGCAGATTGAAAGGTAAGCATCACAGCATCTTTTTGCAGCTCATTAGACAATGGTGCGGTGGTGGATTGTGTCTGTTGAATGTTGATTTCACACTACATTGTTACCTAGTTGGTGAGACGCAATGCTGGAAAGTAAATAAAGTCCATCTTTTACTCTCCGTGACAACGAACTTATAGCTAACTAGCTAACCACGTAGCTACTTTCATTGCTTGTCAGCTGAGTGGCAGTTAATGTGTAAACATGTATTCACCAAACTGTTTTATTCAGGATTCGCAGTTTGGTACCCCCTTCAACCGAACAGTTCCAGTCATTGCATTTACAAAATGTAATATTTAAAAGTCTGGTTTTCCACTGTTGAAAGTTTCCCCTGAACTTGAATAGCAGAATACGGTGTAACACCTCTGCCGCTGTTTATCTCTTGACTCAGCAGGTGTAAATGCTTCTTGTTTTACAACCTGCCACTAATTGACTGGCATTATTAAAATAGTCAGCATCTGACTGATGCTAAACTGTACTGATGTTTATTTGGCTATTTATTTTATATTTATTTTGTTCTTTATTTAAATGGTCAGCAGTTGACTGATACTAAACATACAGTACTGATTTTTATTTAGCTATAATTTTAATTTATTCTTTATTTAAATGGTCAGCAACTGACTGATACTGAACATACAGTACTGATGTTTATTTAGCTATTTATTGTATTTGTATTTATTCTTTATTTTCTCAGTGATCATTTCTAGAATTGATTGACAATGTATTATAATAATAATGTCAAATATTCTTTGATAAAAATATTTGTTTAAGAAAGCAGCCTTCTGAGTACCTTTACATAGTCATATCGGTGCAGAATCGGTGCACAATCCACATAGAAAAGGTCTGTTTTCATTCCAGCTCAAAAATGAACCATATCGGCCACCATATCGGTAATCAGTAAATTTCCCCGGAATCGGTCTCAAAAATCCCATATCGGTCGGCTCTAGTTTTGTTGTCTTGTGAGAGCACTTGGCTTTGTTTTATTTCTGTATCGCTGTGTGCCTCTCTGTCTTACGTCATACCCCAATCCTTGTTTGGGGCAGTGGTAGCTCAGCGGTTAAGGCTCTGGGTTACTGATCAGAAGGTTGGGGGTTCAAGCCCCAGCACTGCCAAGATGCCACTGTTGGGCCCTTAAGCAAGGCCCTTGACCCTATCTGCTCCAGGGGTGCTGTATCATGGCTGACCCTACACTCTGACCCCAGCCTAGCTGGGATATGTGAAAAAGAAGAATTTCACTGTATATGTGTGATGAATAAAGAAAATTATTATGTTTGCTTATTATTAGTTAATTTGCCTCACCTGTCCCCTGTTATCCCAATTGATTTCTCTCCCTATTTTAGCCTCCTTGTGTGTGCTGTACAGTGGCAGTTTGTCTTGTTTCCAGTCTTGTGTGCTTGTGTATCCAGTTGGTCCTTATTATTATTATTATTATTATTATATAATTCCCATCTCTACCTTGGTCTGGTTGGTCTTGTTTCCTGCTGCCCCAGCCTGGATTATATTTCATTTGGGGGGGGTTTCCCCCCTTTTGGGTAATTTACTTTGAATTTTGAATTTTTTTTTTTTTTTTTTTTTTTTTTCTTGTGAGAGTTTGAGTTTCCCCTTCTTTTTGTATCTTAATAAATTCCCTGTTTTTTACCTCTGCGTTTGGGTCCTGTCTCTTCATCTGTGACACATGCTGCAGTTTTGGGAGTGGGCACAGCATTTAAAGTCAGTAGTGAATTTAGGTGTGAGTGTACGGAATGCACATGTAACATTTTGGAATCTCACAGCTGTAAACAAGAAACAGGGTTGACCAGAGTTTGGTGTAAAAAAAAAAAAAAAAAAAAACTTTTCTTTTAACTAATATTATTGACTGGATGTACTGATGTCTGCATATGAATATGCATATGTAAACACCTAGGATTGATTTTAAAGTATTTTACACTACAAAATACAGAAAACATGCTTTAAACTGTAATTTGTAACATTGTTAGATTACCCAAGGTAATTAACATAATCTAAGCACTTTGGATTACTTAAATCTTTTTTTCACTAAATTAACCTCTTCAATGCCTCTGTCAATGTTGCAAAAAAATTTTACGCTTATAATACTGAAGTCTCCGAATACATAAGTCAGGCATATATGGTTCGTTTGAAAGCTTAGAATCGGAACTTTCTTAGATAACCATCACTTCTGCATTTGTTACATAAAATAACAAAATATGGCCTAAAAACATTTGCGTCCCAAATCAGCACCACCTGAAAGTCATGTGGTAGAAATATGAATATAAAATTCTTTCAAATAGCATGTAAATAGACAAATCATGTATCAAATGAAAGCTCTCATTCTCAGGAATGCCACTGTACAGTTGCCCTAATACCACAGTTTGAAAGATTATCAAAAGAATCACAAAGTGAAATATGATTTCTGTAAGATATCAATACAAACATCTCTTATGCACTGATAACTGCTGTGGTAAGCCTCAAATACCTAAAACATTTATATCTTCTTTTACCTTAGGTAGTTATCTAAAAAATAAGCAATGTTTTACTGTCAGTGAGCTTGCTTGTGTGAATAATCCAATGTTATATCTTAGATGTCCAGAACAAAATATGTGGTCCAGCATACTCCTAGATTGAGCTTCTGGTCCACTCAGAGGCCAAGATATTCAACAATGGGGGTAAAAAAATTAGAGCACATCTGTGAGGGCTAAAATGCATTAGAGTGCCACCTACATTTCAGATCGGCATTTTGTGATGGAAGGTGATAAAGTAAAAATTATTGCTGCCATCTAGTGGAATAAAATAAGACTATTTGGAGGGAGACAGAAAACCAAAATTACATGCTTAAAAAGTTAGGACAATTTTTTTTTTTTTTAAGAAAGTAAAAATATACCATATTATATACGAATAATTGGAGTATTTTTCTTAATGGGGGGGGGGGTGGTGAGACTAATTTTTGGCAATTATTCCAAAGAATATGTAAATGGTGAGCTTTTAAATTGGAGTGTGAAAATGTAAAAAATTTAGTTGAAGAGGTTAAAAAGAATGGGTACTGGAGTATTCAAACTTCAAAAATAATTATAAAAGTATCATAAAAGAATTCCTTACAACTCGCAAATCATTTATTTACGCAAGTCTTCTGAAGCCAGAACAGCTTTACCCAAAAAAGACCGAAATGTACGTTGTTTTTCTTTACTGATAATCTTATCATAATTTTGCAATGTTAATCATTGTTTTGACAACCAGACAATTTGACAACGAATCATTCCGACTGATTTGTGAACTGGATTAACCGATTCATTGAAAAGATCCAACTCAAAATAATCGGACATTGTTTCTTCTGTCATGAACTCTCGTAACTCTGTGGTAAGTGAGTAACAACTTCAATCTGTTCCTCACACAAAGCCATCGTATGGCTTCAGAAGACTTGAAAGTGAGTACATTTTGACCTTGTGAATCAACAGACTGCATAAACAGCATTTTTTAATTTAACTAATCTGATTACCAATGATTTAGTTGTTCAAATCAGTTTTGAACACATTATGCAGATTTAATATAAATGTGGTTGTCTCTACCTATTCTGGAGTGTATTCAGTTGTAGAATGCAGCTGTCACTCCTATAAATAACCGCCCTCTGGACTGTATGTACAGAAAGGGATTAAGCACTCAGAAGAAGAGAAACATTCGTATCTAGCTGCAGTGTGTTCGTGGGCTGAGCTATTTAAAAAGGTATTCCAGTGTAGTAGGTTGTGCAACAAAGAAAAAAGAAAAAAACCTTAAATAAAAAGTCCCATTTCTAGAATGTGATGTGAAAGAAACAGTTTCACTAAATGTTTTAATTTAGTGCTCAGTTAATTTAGTGCACAATTAAAACATTAAATGTTTTAATATACTTTAAAAAATAATAAGCAGATTTACGGCAATTTGCTTTAATGTGATTATAACACAAACTGTCGATTGCCTTTTACCAAGCTGATTAAAGTCAACATTAAAAAACGCTTTTGCAACCCATATTACTTTCATAATGTGACATATTTCAGAGTGAAAAAGGATATGCAACAAGAAAAAAAAAAAGAAGAGTGATTTTACACTTGATTTTATCCATTGGGAATTGATTGGATCATGAAAAGTGGGCCTTCCATATCTAAACGGAATGAGAGTTTGCATTTGTTTGCTTGATTGGGACATGGAGGCTAAAGTTCCTATGGTAGAGCTTCTTTTTCAGATATATTGTAATTTACTATTACTGCCATAACCTTTAGGACATTAACCAGCTTTAAACGACGGCCAGATTATGTACAGCTGTAGCCTAAACCACTGCCTAAATAGCTATTTAGCTATTGGATAACGTTAACTAATAGCCTGTGCTGCCTAGGTGATGTCAGCCTAAAAACAAAAACAAACAAACAAACAAAAAACAAAAAACAATTTAAGATGCAGAGCTAGTTTTAAATTTTATTGAAAGATTATGGCCCACTATGACCAGGAACATGGTTTATGAAATTAATACTGTCAATTTATATTTCATGTTGACTTTAAAAGACAATAAACAGAAATGGCTATACTTAATCCTAAAAAATAAAACCTTATACTGCCAATGTAAACTTCTAATTATTTTTGTAAACATGAAACATGGTGATCAACACAGGCCATTAAAGAGCTGCTGGCATTCATGACAACCCAACACCCACATGATGAGATGAGCAAGACAGTGACAGCTCGACAGAAAGACACACTGGAAATGGCAAAGCGGTCCAAAAAAGGCTTAAAAAACAAAGACATGCTCCTTTAGGAACCTCGTGATGATGGTGGCTCGGCACAACCAAAACGTCCAGCTTACTTTTCAGGCTTCCAAGACACATTATTTTGTATTCACCTCATGGATGGCGAGTGAAGACAATAGCTCTGTTCCAAAGTCTAGTGAGCATCCTCACTGCCTACCACCTATATAGACAGCATTCTAACCATCATGGAACCTTATATGTGATTGATTTGGAACACTCTACATAGGCAATTACTATGCGTGCCAAACAAATAGCACACAATGAAGACACAACTTGCAGCTGAGTTTGACTTTAGCATGTTGCTAAGCTAACGGTACAATACTCTGATAAGCATAAAAATACATAGTACACACAGATATTGGGTAAAATAATCCTTTTTTAATTTCACTGAACTATTTTTTATGATTTGTTACAGTATTGACTGAAATATAAGTTTGTTTTTTTTATAATCAGCATTTCACTCGATTCTTCCACCATTTTAGATTTACTTTTACACTGTGGTACACTACGGAATCCTGGGCTCTCTATCGTCATCTGTGGTTGAAACATAAAATTGCAAATAACTTGCCGAGGAACATTGTTTATTTATTTATTTTTTTACATCATTTGTGCTACGCCACTGCTCTTTTTGCACAGATGAATCTGATGATTTCAGGTAAACTCAGCGTTGCCTGTGATCAACATATCAGAGTGGATCTGTCTGACAAGCTACACCAAGAGTCACTGATAGTAAGAAGAAAGTCCTTCAAGACATGTATCCAAAATATGTGTCTGAGCAAGAAAGTATCATATTTGCCACTGGACCTTCTTTAATTTGTTTACGGACATGATGCAAACACGCAAGGATGAATGACAGAAGCCTAACATTTCCTGCCAGTTAAAACAGCTCTGAATGTAAATTGCTATTGTGCTATTGTACGTTTACCATAGTGTCTTGTGAGTGGTGGTGGCGTAGTTGGCTAAAGCGCATAACTAGTAGGTTGCTGGTTTGATCCCCACAGCCACCACCATTGTGTCCGTGAGCAAGACACTTCCAGGTTGCTCTGGGGGGGATTGTCCCTGTAATAAGTGCACTGTAAGTCGCTTTGGATAAAAGCGTCTGCCAAATGCGTATAATGTAAAAAAGCGATTTTGAACACGTATTTCTATGCGCTGGCTCAATAATGGTATTTTGTTAATTTCTAACTAAACATTAAATGGGAAATCCTCTGTAGTGTGCCTTTAAGGTGCTTAATGTACCGTTTGGAACAGCTTTCGGGATCATATCTATGATGCCTTAATATGCTGCCGCTGCAGGCAGCTCACTAGATTTTAGAACAGAACAAATGGAAGGCATTTTTAGAGCTAGTGTCCATCATCACTTTTCCTGCCAGGAACTGTTGCAATAGCATTGCAATTTCACCACCTTCACCACCATGCAAGTTTTTAACATTTGCAGATAGTATAATGACTTTAAGAACTTCAGGTAATCGAAACAGCAGGCAGTCAATTTGCAAACGTCTTAAGGATGTCGATAACATCACGGCCATTTCTAGGATTAAGAAGTAGATCTAAACGGTCCATTCCCTGGACGTCGATGTTACTATACCTGCCCTTCTGATCTCATACCTGATAAATCCTCTTTTGGTGCTCCTGCAGACAAAGAGAATTGTATGCATGAAACAGCCAGAGGCCCACCATCATGACTCGTCCATTTAGCTAGCTGCTGCCTGATTTTAGGCTAAGACCATGATCAATTTATTGCTACTCTTCTAGCTTCTGTTCCCACTTCTAACTCAACAGAGAGAAACCAGTTTGACGACTGTCTACATTGCTGTCTGTGTGTTCGGGGTTACCTGTTCTCCCTCGCTGAAAAGGCGGGTACCGAAGCTCCATGTAATGGTGGGTGTGGGGTCTCCGGTGGCCTCGCATGTTAACGTGACTTGTTCATCCATTTCAGTGGTAGTCTTGCTTTCCAAATATGTGATTTTGGGTCGCACTGAGAGGACATGATATAAAGGGTTAGTTCAGTCAACAATTAAAATTTTGTGGAACACAAAAGGAGAAATTAAGCTTGATATTCACATTGCTCTTTTCCATGCAATGAAAGTGAATGGAGACTGACGCAGCTACAATAATGACAAAAAAGCATTAAAAAGGTAGTCCATACGACTAGTTTTCTATATTCAAACTCTTCTGAAGCCATTCAAAAGCTTACGTCATTATTCTCCGCAGTTTAACATTCTGTTTGCTTTTGTGTATATATGATATAAAAAATGCCGTGTGAAGATGCATCAGGCCAGGTTTAATATAAATGATGCCAAATGGCATTGGTTGTCACGAGTCTTGTCAACTGTTTGAATATGCACAAGTGTGAATGAGATTTGAGAGCTGTGAAAGAGGGGATCATTTTCATTGAATGATGACTTAAATTTCACTATGTACCTCAAATAAAGACTATTAAATGGCTTTAAAAGACATAATATAGAATATAGCACACAAGTCATCCAGAGTACTTTTTTCATTTTTGTGAGCTTAACAGCATCTGTCTCTATTCACTTTCACTGTCCATAAAAGAGCTGTGTGAACATTCTGCAAAAGATCCCCTTTTGTGTTCCACAAAATAAAAAAGTTATATGTGTTTGGAACATGAGGGTGAGTAAATAATGACTACATTTTAATTTGTGGGTGATCTATTCACTTTATTCCCCACAGAATAAAACTATGTTTTTTATTCTTAGTGTCTAAACTTCAACACTGACTTTCACAGAGCGCTCTACGTTTTAGGGATGTCCTCTGAGATCTCTCATGAATTCTTACCAAAGACTTTAAGACTAAGTTCTTGCTCACTCTCCCCAGCTTTGTTCTTAGCGATGCATGTGTAATCTCCCTCGTCCAGCTTTGTCACATCTAGTACTGTCATCTCTGAGCCGTCTTCATTGAAGTTGTATTTATCCCCACTCTCAAGCTGAAGATCATTTCTGAGAGAAAATAAAACGCTAACATATTGAAACAGTACAGCAATGAGGCAAACAAATAAGGAACTGTTTCTTATCAAAAGATGTTTTCAATATTCTTCTACTAAGAATTTACTGATGGAAATATGTATAGCCTTTATCACTTAAAGTGAACCATATTGAGTAAAATGCGTATACAGCAATGAGGTTGACAAATAAGGCAATATGTCTCCTCAAAGTGTCTTTCTAAGTAAATCTAAAGAGATTTTACTGATGAAAAAACACATTAAGAAACAGAAAATACTGTTAGCCAAACTCGCTCAGCTGTATTGCTTTCATTCTACTTCTATTTGCCTATCTATTTGTGGTTTTTGTGCAGACATTCTTGAAATCATTGGATTCTTGACCATGGTGGCCACCTCTTGATTTAAGGTCAAACAGGTAATAAATATACCACAACCCTTGGCAGAGGAGAGGACCTGACTTATTTTGAGACAAATAAACACCTCTTTCACCCCATTCACCTCTCTATAACCAAACAAAAGAACCTTTAAGGCAAGTCAGTTCTATCTGCAGCCATATTGGGAATAACTTCACGCAGCTATTTCCAGTCATGCAAGTACAGCTCCTATCTACTTCAATCTCCAAAACTGTTGGGCAAGATATGTTCCAATGACATATTTTAGATCAGCAGTCAAATCTGAAAACAACAAATTTGTAAATTTGGCTACTTTAGCTCAAATCACGCAAAAACAATAAAAAATAAAATAAAATAAAATAAAAAAACCCTCTTTTAACTGTACAGCAGGACTTTAAATTCTACAGCTGCCAAATTGAATGTTGTAATGCCACTATCAAAAAGGTGATTGGCTCTTTTAACTATAGGGTGGGATATCCATTTCTACAGTCGCAATATTGAGCATTGTAATGCCTCTACTAAACAGGTGATTGTTTCTTTCAACTGTAATGCAGGGCTTCCATTACTACAGTCGTCATATTGAGCGTTGTGATGCCTCACAAGGCAATTGGCTTTTAAGATTTTGGAAATATATGGGTTTGGGAATACTTTTATTGGATGGATTAAGTTACTTTATAGACACCCGGTAGCGGCGGTACAAACAAATGGATTCATTTCTGATTATTTTACTCTGAATAGGGGCACCCGGCAGGGTTGCCCTCTTTCCCCATTATTGTTCTGTCTTGCCCTGGAACCATTAGCAGCCACGATAAGAAAGGAAGATGATTTTCCAGGGGTGGTGCTGGGAGGTATGGCACATATGCTTTTGCTCTACGCAGATGATATTTTATTATTTGTCTCCGACCACACTAGATCTATGCCTTGCCTCCACAGAATTATTAACTCCTTTTGTAAATTCTCGGGATACAGTTAATTGGTCTAAATCCGAAGCTTCGGCTCTGACAGCATACTGCCCAGCAACAGCTTTTCAGCTGGGTGTCTTCCAGTGGCCCAAACAGGGCATTAAATATTTGGGCATTTTATTCCCAGCAAATTTGTGTGATTTAGTTAGAGTTCATTTTGACCCCTTAATAAAAAGGTTTTCAAGCGATGTGGGCAGGTGGGCTTCATTACATTTATCTATAATTGGGAAGGTTAATGTAGTTAAAATGAATTGTATTCCAAAATTCAACTATCTGCTACAATCCCTGTAGATGTTCCCCTCTCTTATTTCAAGCAATTTGATAGCATAGCGAAGTCCTTCATTTGGAATGGTAAGCGTTCCAGATTACATTTCAATAAGTTACATAGGCCAATGGACAAAGGTGGGCTAGGCCTACCCAAGATTTTGTTTTATTATTATGCATTTGGTCTCAGACATTTGGCTCATTGGTCGCTTCCACCTGAGAGAGCCCCTCCCTCGTTTTGTATTGAACGGGAATTCTTGCCCCTATTTCACCATTGCAAAGCCTTTATATTAAACTAATTGGAGAAGTTAAGTTACACCCCGTTAACTTAATTTGGACATTTATTTCAATGTTGCCTCGAGCATATGGCTGAACCCAAAATTATGTATTAATAAGTCCCCTTTCTGCTGTTGAGAGTGGAATGTGAGGGAGGTTAATACACTCGGTGACCTATATGAGAGTGGAGTGTTGAGATCTTTTGAAAATTTGGTTCAACATTTTGGGATTCCCAGATCTCAAGTTTTTTAGGTATTTACAGCTGCGCCACCTGCTCTGTACTATTTTTGGGAGTAGCATACACCCCCCTAAAGTGGCAGATACTCTGGGAATGGTGATTACTGCTTTTGGAAAAGGTCATGAGGCATCAGTGTATTACTCCCTGCTAATTCAGAGTCTGGGAGACTGAGCTTTAACTTCTATCAAGAGATTATGGGAGAAAGATTTAAACTTGGTATTGGAGGAGGGAGTGTGGGTTAGGATTCTAAAAAAAATGCCAAGTCTGCATCTAGAGATGCAAGGGTGCGCCTTATCCAATTCAAGATTTTACATCGATTCTTTTGGACCTCCTCTAGATTGTATAGGCTTGGTCTAAAAGACACACCCACCTGCTGGCGATGCCAATCAGAAGATGGAGACACAACCCATGTTTTTTGGTGGTGTGTTAAGATCCAAGAATTTTGGTTGAAGGTTCAGAGTTTTATGTGTGATGTATTAGGCACTCAGATTTAGTTTTGTCCCAGACTCTGTGTTTTGGGCGATGGGGCAGTCATCGATGTGGGGAATAAACACATAAAAAATTTGGTTCTGTGTAATGATTGCCAGGCAAATTATTTTAAGGGGATGGAGGTCAGCTGGGGCGCCCCCATTTCAGGAGAGGTGCATGGAGTTGGGGAGGGTGGCAGCTTTTGAGGAAGTGTCATTTAGAAGACTGTGTAACTTAGATTTGTTTGTTGGGAAATGGGTCAACTATTTTTGGAGGGCTCTCGGGGAGGGGCAGTGGAGAGAGAGGTACAGGTATAAATGTGTGATTATTTTATATATATATATATATATATATATATATATATATATATATATATATATATATATATATATATATTGTTTGTTTGTTTGTTTGCTTTTTTTGTGAATATACTCATGTGTGACCACAGGAATGTTTGTTGAGGGTCAGGGCAGGGTTGGGGATTGGGAGGTGGAGGGGTAATTGTGGGGTTTAAATGATGATTCTATGTATATATGCTTTGCTTTTCTTTATTTACTGTAGGAATCAATAAAAAAATTTATTTACAAAGAAAAAAGGCAATTGGCTCTTTTAACTGTAAGGTGGGACATCATTCCTACAGTCGTCATATTGAGCATTGCGATGCCTCCACTAAACAGGCGATTGGTTCTTTCAACTGTAATGCGGGGCTTCTATTTCTATAGCTGCCATATTGAGCGTTGTGATGCCTCTATCAAAAAGCCGACTGGCTCTTTTAACTGTATGGCAGGACTTCCATTTGTACAGTCGTCATATTGAGCATTGCGATGTGTCTACTAAACAGGCAACTGGTTCTTTCAACTGTAATGTGGGGCTTCGATTCCTATAGCCGCCATATTGAGTGTTGTGATGCTTCTATGAAAAAGGCAATTGGCTCTTTTAACTGTATGGCAGGACATCCATTAATACAGTTGCCATTTTGAGTGTTGCGATGGCTCTATCAAAAAGGTGATTGGCTCTTTTAACTGTAAGGCGGGACATACTAGGGGTGGGAGATATGACCAAAATCTTATTTCACGATGAGTCATTTTAGATCACGATAACGATATATATCACAATATAGTTAAAAAAATGTTTCTGAAAAATCAATACAATTTTATTAGATATTATGCCATGACACAATGTGTAATTTTGAGTAAACCAGTCAGTGAATTAAATACTTTATAAATAAAAACTACTTCATCTTATATAATTTTCTTTTTATTTGCAAGTTGACAAACACTGTTTAAGTAAAACAATTTAATAAAAAAATGCCACATTTCAGTCTGATGATGTGCACTTATCTTCTTTTTCTTTTTGTTATTATTATTATTATTATAATTATTATTATTATTAACTTTCCTCAAGAAACTTAACATATTCTCAAAGCAATGCAACAAAGAAAATAACATATAAATTAATACAATTATCCATAAATAAACAATTAAGCTCTTAGTGTTTTTAGTAATCTATATAAAGAAAATATAAAATATCTGAAGGAAAATACGGTATGGATGGTTTGTTTCCTGATATCAAACATCATTCAAACGGAATTTTAGAAAGGGTTTTATGTGCATTTTAAAAACCCACATGACAATGAGAGAAACCAGAATGAGTAGCGGGTGTGATCTGCAATTTTTCTGTCACTAGAGCACAAACGAAGGGAATGGGATGCCTTCAACAGTCGCACGCACTTGCTTGTTTCAGATTGCGTGTCCGTGCAACACTCGCACAAAACACAGCTGCGCGTGTTTGGATGGGAGGCATGTGTGGAGCGTGGGATGAATCTCATTGAATTTGCTTTGGCGGACGCTCAAGCAAAATTTCGGGCCTCAGAAGCAGATTCAGTGACGTTTTCTTGCGTTCTAGACATGCTTTTCATCTAAAGACAAGTGCAACTGTCTGTGAGGAACCATGTGTTTCATCATTTCTCTCAGTCTCACATGAAGCCCTGACCACTGATAGACACGTGCACAAGGATATTTACATATATCGACATACACAATGTATAAACCTTGCAAAGTTTTCTGCTCTGTATCACGTTTTCTAAAGCCAAACCATTTCCACACCACAGAAGATGCACTTTTTCCTTCTTAATCTCCTCTTATCTTCTCATTCAAATGAATTTGAGGAACGAGCAGTCCCTTCACCTTCCTCCATTTATCCGACAGTGTGTGTAATGCAATGTGTGGCTTGTGTGGCAATTTTGTGTTACCGCGATAGAGACGATAATCCAAAATGTAAACCGGTTGGCAAATTTCTACCAGTTTATCATGTCTACTGGTGTATCGACACCATACTGAGTGTTATGATGCCTCTATCAAAAAGACGATTGACTCTTTTAACTGTAGGGTGGGTACTCCATTCCAAATCCACCATATTGAGCGTTGTGATGCCTCTATCAAAAAGGCAGTTGGCTTTAAGGTAAAGTGGAATTACAACCGACATATTGTATTTACAGTTACGATTTCTCCTATTTTGAGAGTAGTCTGGCTCCTTCCCTTATAATGTCTCTGGGGACTTGTGTCTTACACGCTCTCCTCCGAGAGCAGAAAACGAGAAAGTACTGTATGCATTCCCACTGAGTACATGAGGGCAGCTTAGGAGACACTCCTGCTTTGAAAGTACTAATGGTTAACTCTTTTGCTACTATGCCATGCCATCCACAAAAGTTCTTCATTTATTTATAGGATTTTCACCTGGCTTTGAACCACTAATCCAAATAAACACAATCTTTCGTTAGAGGTGGTGAGGAAATGTGTGTTTTTTAGTAGTTTTTTGTTTCTATTAGAAAGATCTTGAGGGAGACTGTGAGCTTACTTCGTCCAGGTCACCATCGGCTCAGGAAATCCGTCAGCATCACAGGCCAGCATGGCTGAGTAGCCAATGTCAGCTGTTGCATTTGTTTCCGCTTGACGGATTCTTATAGTGGGAAGGACTTAGAGGAAAAGGAAAATTGCACATTTGATATGTGGAGACCCACCAGAGAAAAGCACACACATCTGAACTGTCTATGGTACGTATTATGGTACCATTGAGTAAAAACTGTATGTACAGGTTTTTTTTTTTTTTTTTTTTTTTTTTGGCTACCTAAAATGGAACACTTAAACATAATCTATATATATATATATATATATATATATATATATATATATATATATATATATATATATATATATAGTATATATACAGTATACTGTATGAAAAGTATATATAAGTAAATGTTTTACATTTTCTATGTATATATAATATATATTCAATATACATGGATTAAAAACATTTCTTGATGAAAAAAATAACAATAACATTTGTTAAAAGTATAGTTTATTCAAAAACATAAATTCTGTCAACATTTCTTCACCTTCATGTTGTTCCAAACCCGTAAAACTGACTTTCTTCCGCCAGTCACCATTCACTTTCATTGTATGAAAAAAGATAGAAATTAGGATAACATTCTGTCTAACTATCTCTTTTTGTGTTCAATGGAAGAAAGAAAGTCATAAGGGTTTGGAACAACATGAGAGTGAGTAAATGATGACATTGACATTTTTGGATGAACTATCCTTTTAAAAGAGCACATGTGCACAAATTGCAAGACCTGCACACCTGCTGATAGAGGAACTACAGGTGCATCTCAATAAATTAGAATGTCGTGGAAAAGTTCATTTATTTCAGTAATTCAACTCAAATTGTGAAACTCGTGTATTAAATAAATTCAATGCACACAGACTGAAGTAGTTTAAGTCTTTGGTTATTTTAATTGTGATGATTTTGGCTCACATTTAACAAAAACCCACCAATTCACTATCTCAAATAATTAGAATATGGTGACATGCCAATCAGCTAATCAACTCAAAACACCTGCAAAGGTTTCCTGAGCCTTCAAAATGGTCTCTCAGTTTGGTTCACTAGGCTACACAATCATGGGGAAGACTGCTGATCTGACAGTTGTCCAGAAGACAATCATTGACACCCTTCACAAGGAGGGTAAGCCACAAACATTCATTGCCAAAGAAGCTGGCTGTTCACAGAGTGCTGTATCCAAGCATGTTAACAGAAAGTTGAGTGGAAGGAAAAAGTGTGGAAGAAAAAGATGCACAACCAACAGAGAGAACCGCAGCCTTATGAGGATTGTCAAGCAAAATCGATTCAAGAATTTGGGTGAACTTCACAAGGAATGGACTGAGGCTGGGGTCACCTGGGCTAAGGAGAAGAAGAACTGGACTGTTGCCCAGTGGTCCAAAGTCCTCTTTTCATATGAGAGCAAGTTTTGTATTTCATTTGGAAACCAAGGTCCTAGAGTCTGGAGGAAGGGTGGAGAAGCTCATAGCCCAAGTTGCTTGAAGTCCAGTGTTAAGTTTCCACAGTCTGTGATGATTTGGGGTGCAATGTCATCTGCTGGTGTTGGTCCATTGTGTTTTTTGAAAACCAAAGTCACTGCACCTGTTTACCAAGAAATTTTGGAGCACTTCAGGCTTCCTTCTGCTGACCAGCTTTTTAAAGATGCTGATTTCATTTTCCAGCAGGATTTGGCACCTGCCCACACTGCCAAAAGCACCAAAAGTTGGTTAAATGACCATGGTGTTGGTGTGCTTGACTGGCCAGCAAACTCACCAGACCTGAACCCCATAGAGAATCTATGGGGTATTGTCAAGAGGAAAATGAGAAACAAGAGACCAAAAAATGCAGATGAGCTGAAGGCCACTGTCAAAGAAACCTGGGCTTCCATACCACCTCAGCAGTGCCACAAACTGATCACCTCCATGCCACGCCGAATTGAGGCAGTAATTAAAGCAAAAGGAGCCCCTACCAAGTATTGAGTACATATACAGTAAATGAACATACTTTCCAGAAGGCCAACAATTCACTAAAAATGTTTTTTTTTATTGGTCTTATGATGTATTCTAATTTTGAGATAGTGAATTGGTGGGTTTTTGTTAAATGTGAGCCAAAATCATCACAATTAAAATAACCAAAGACTTAAACTACTTCAGTCTGTGTGCATTGAATTTATTTAATACACGAGTTTCACAATTTGAGTTGAATTACTGAAATAAATGAACTTTTCCACGACATTCTAATTTATTGAGATGCACCTGTAAATTGGTTGCCAGTGAATCTTTTGACAAACTTTTGCATTTAATTTAGTTAGTACTCTCCTCATAATGAAGAAAGATCTCACGAACTGGGTTTTTTATTTTGTTACAGCGAGCAAAATTTTGCCTGGGGGCAACACCATACTACTCAAAACTAGAGCATAAAGATAAATAAGAGCTCACCATTAACAACGACTTTAATTTTGCGAAAATCGACTTCCCCTCGTGCTTTAATGCGACCCTCGCAAGTGTACAGCCCCTCATCAGTCTTCCTGATCCCTCGGATTTGGAGATGGTTGTTATTCAAAGCCCTGAAACGGACTGCACAGAACAAGGTGAATACATTTTTTTGTTGGTTTGCACAGAGATGTCTGATAAATGGAGTACAAAAATGACATCAATCATATGGAATATATCAATCTCAACACTTTTTTCCCACCTATTTTCACATAGAATAATTTAAGAGCAACATTTTTGAGAAAGAAGCATTAGGCTGCAATAAAGACCCTATCAATTCATTAACATTTTCTGAAGCAAAGGGGAGTTGTGCCTGTACAAAACTGCCACAATACTAGGGTGTTGTGGGTGGTTGGCAAGGCTTTCTGCAGTTGTTCTGGGTGGTTAATAGAATTCTGGTATGTTATTGCTAGGGTGTTTCTGGGTGGTAGCTAGGGTATTGCCAAGGTGTTCTATGTTGTTTATATAGCGTACTGGTATGTGGTTGCTAGGCTGTTCTGGGTGGTTGCTAGGGCATTGCCAAAGTGTAGTGGGTGGTTTATAGCCAATGCAAGCACCACTAATTATTTATTACATAACAGTAGATAATCAATTTTTCTTACCATCTTTTTCAAACTGGATCTTTGCAGCTTTGTATTTCCAGAGGACAGTTGGTGGAGGTGAGCTAATGACATCACACACTATATTGGCAGTGTCCCCTTCAGTGAACTCTTGAGGTGACGGGACATTTGTGAAGGTGATTTTTTCTGGAAGAATGATCAGCAGTTGTACTTCAGAAAAACACTCATAATAATTAATTATGCAAAGTTTGATTTTGTATATATCTTATAACTACTAGCCTGACAGAAAAACAGGCCAACAGAAGAAAAATCCTTATAAGTGAATTTCCTTATAACCTTTTGTTAACACTTATGGAATTTTTTAATTCCATGTTAAAATATTTGTTGTAAACAGGCATCTTACGGTATATTTTCAGATTGACGGTGGCTTCAGCCTCCTGATCCCCACTGCTGGCTAAACATTTATATGTGCCGGCGTGATCAACCTTTGCGTTGTAGATCGTGAGAGTGGAGGACGTCTCGTCGTTACGAATCACGCTGACGTCCTGTCTGCCGGGCTCAATTTTCTCCCCTCTCGGAGAGAACCAGTTGATTTCCTTCACTCCACCGATAACTATGACCCAGCAACACAAAATAGACACATCACCATTCATGGGCTGTTTTGTGTATTAAAAATGTAATAATATAAATCGTCCTGTTAAAACTTAAGCTAGTGGAACATCCACATAGCAGAAATGCATCAGTCACAAGCAAATTAGGCCTTTAGCGATTGAATTATTTGCTTAAATCAATTGGGATTAGGTATCACTGGCACAACAGCTGTCAGTAGGCACCACCTATAACTTCAACTGATTCTCTGGTTACTAGTCTATTACTCAAATCACTGGACCATAGGAAACAGCACTGGTGAAGACTCAGTGTTGAGGGCAATTACCAGAGCCACTGTTCCATGTCTTTGAGTCTTAAAATGAAGCCAAGGAGAGTGTAACCAGGAAACTGTTTTCCAAAGTAAGATACATCATCATCATGATGGCGCCGCGGATGGCTGGCTCGGTGTGGAGCTCCTCAGATCTTTTGTTGTTTTTGTTTGTTTGTCCTGTGTTTAGTAATCTTTTTCCAGTCAGTTTTAACAGAGATGAACTGCTGAACATTCGACAGCATGTACCAGACAATCTTTTCCCGGTTTTTGAATATTCAGACATTTTGCTAGACATTTTAGTTGGAGGCGCGGCTTTGATACTCAGGAGACGCAGGCGAGGGAGACGAGCCGGTGCACTAGTCAAACTCTGTCTGCACGGATTTCGAACAGCGCTGCCGAGTATTCACTTAGCGAATCTCCGCTCTCTTCCTAACAAAACGGATGAACTACATCACCTCACCTGCACAAACAAGGACTTTTCAACCTCTGCTGCCTTGTGCTTCACAGAAACCAGGCTGAGTGAAGCCATTCCGGACAGCGCGTTAACAGGGAAAACGAGAGGCGGTGGAACATGCTTTTATATCAATGAAAGTTGGTGTACAGATGTAACAGCGTTAAAGAGGATGTGCTGTCCTAATTTGGAAGCGCTCTTTATTAACTGTAAGCCTTTCTACTTGCCGCGGGAGTTTTCCTCGTTTATTCTGGTAAGTGTGTATATCGCACCAAACGCATGTTTGAATGCCGCACTGCAACAGCTGGCTGATCAGATCACAGACATGGGACAACAATACCCTGACTCAGTTATTATTATTCTTGGGGATTTTAACAAAGCAAATCTCACACGTGAACTGCCCAAATACAAACAGCACATCACATGCCCCACCAGAGACAGAAATATACTGGATCATTGTTACACAACAATAAAGGATGCATATCGCACAGTCCCTAGAGCAGCTTTGGGACTCTCTGATCACTGTCTGGTTCATCTTCTTCCAACCTACAGGCAGAAATTAAAATCAACCAAGCCAGTAGTAAGGACTGTAAAGAGATGGACCAATGAAGCAGAGTGGGAACTACAAGCCTGCTTTGACTGCACTAATTGGAGTGTTTTTGAGGCTGCAGCCACAGACCTGGACGAGCTCACAGATACTGTTACATCATATATCAGTTTCTGTGAGGTTATGTGCATTCCTACTAGGACTTATTTAAAGTTCAACAACAACAAACCGTGGTTTACAGCAGAGCTCAGGCAGCTTCGTCAGGCCAAAGAGGATGCTTACAGGGGTGGGGATAAAGTCTTGTACAATCAGGCCAGGAACACACTGAACAGGGAAATAAGAGTGGCTAAAAGGAGATACTCTGAGAAGCTGAAAAACAAGTTTTCAGCTAACAACCCTGCATCAGTGTGGAGTGGCATGAAACAACTCACAAATTACAGGACTCCTACCCCCAACCCTGTAGGGAACCAACAACTGGCTGACGACCTGAGTGTGTTCTATTGCAGATTTGAAAGGCCCAATCTCACACCCCACACCCACTCTGACCTTCACTTCACACAAACACCAACACCTCCTGCAACCCCCCTCCTCCCACCTCCTGCTACTCAACCTGCACTTAAGATCTGTGAAGATGATGTGAGCCATGTCTTTCGGAAACAAAAGACGAGGAAGGCTTCAGGCCCAGATGGCACTATACACTTCCAGAGTGAGGAAACAGGCTGGAAAAATCACTCTGGACCCCACTCACCCTGCCCACTACCTTTTTGAACTGTTGCCTTGTGGCCGACACTTCAGAGCGCTGAGCACCAGAACTGTCAGACACAGGAACAGTTTTTTTCCCCTAGGCTATCCATCTCATGAACAGGTAAATTGCCCCACTGAGTATAACTATGTGCAATACACAGTTTAGTCTTTTTTATATTTATCCAACACATCCACCCTCTTCTGCCATTTCATTCCTCTGAAAAAAACAAAAAACATTTGCACTATACATAACAGATTTGTATTTGCACTGTACATAACAGATTTGTATTTGCACTGTACATAACAGATTGTATTAGATTTGCACTACCCATGTGTATGTGTGTATGTATGTATGTGTGTGTCTGTACGTATGTGTATAATTAGTTTTATTTTTTATTTTTTATTATTATCTATGTCTTGCTGCTGTTTTTGTATTGTTGTACACTGGAAGCTCCTGACACTAAGACAAATTCCTTGTATGTGTAAGCATACTTGGCAATAAAGCTGATTCTGATTCTGATACAGGGACACAATGGTTTAACATATTTCTCTCTCAAGTCTGATCCACATGGGTCTCATTTACTAGGTCCTCAGTGATATTTACTGACATCGGAAACCATCAGCCACATTAAAGTTAAATTTACACTAGTGTAGTATTTCAGCAAATAGTTTGAATCATCTAGATTAGAACATTATTGCTTTTGTAGGTCACAACATCATGGAGAACTAGATATACTTCCATTTGACCCTTCAGAACTAGGCATCATAAAAATAAAATACTGTATCTTAATTTGTGTTCTATGGAATAAAAAAGTCATACAGGTTTGGGAATATTCATGAACAGGGGATGGAAGATATAAACAGTAATTAACTATTTCAGCAACATCCAGTGATCAACAAGTGAACAGTGCTCTGAACTAAATTTGACTTCCCTGAAACAAACACATTTGCTTGTAAGGCCAAAAAAAAAAAAGAAAGAAAGAAAAAAAGGAAACGTTTACACAAAATTGTAAAGTTTGTTAACATTTACTCACCCCTTTATCATTTTAACACAGTATTCATTTCTTTCATCCATAAAACTAAATAGATCTCAGGCAGAATGTCAGTTTCCATATAAAAGTGGATGGCTATTTATACTGCCAAGCTACAAAAAGGTTTTAAATAAATTTGTAGTATTTTGAGAATAATCTAATAATAGGTCTTTTATGAGAATAAAGTCATAACATTACGAGATTAAAGTAGTAATATTTTGAGAATTAAGTCAAAATTACAAAAATAAATTTGTAGAATTATAAAATTAAAGTCATAGCAATACAAGACTTAAGTCATAATATTATCAGAATAAATTTGTATGAAGAATTATGGGATTAAAGTAACATTTTGAGAATAAAGTCATAATGCTACTAAATCATAAAATTATGAGATTGGGGGTTATATATTTATATTAGTCAAAATCACAACATTACGAGAAAAGGCGTCTTTAATCTTATAATTTTGACTTTATGGTTGTAACATTATGATTTTTTTCTAAAAACATTACTACTGTAAACTCATAATGCTACGACTTTGTTCTCTTAATATTACGATTTTTTGACAATTACGACAATATTATTCTCTAAATCTTAGTTGTTTTTTATATTTTTATTTTAACGTGGCACTAAAACGCCATCATATCCCCATCCAATTTCATTATATGGTTCTGGCCAATATCTCCATTTGTGTTTCACAAAACAAAGAAAATAGTTGAGAGGTTGAACGGCATGAGCATGAGTAAATGATGACAATATTTTCAGTTTTTAACTATTCCCTTAAGTATTTTGTTGCAATGAAAGAGAAAGGGAAAGAAAGACAGACTGATAGTAATGTGCAGATGGATAAACAGATGTAGGAAAAAAAAGAACAATTGAAATTCAGTATGCAAATATTACAATAACCGCGTTTCCACTGTCAGGCCAAATGAGGGCATGCTAGTGCAAGCCAGGGCCAGTTGTGTTCCCACTGTCACTTCCAGTGCTTCACCGTGCCTTCTTGCAGCTTCCTCGGGGCCTACGGCCAATGGCCTTTAGCCCGCTGATTAACCTTGTGCCAAAGAAGGCCAACTGGGGATTGAGGCGGTCAGTGTCAAAGGCAGAGTTTTACTGAGTCAGGTCAGAGGTTTCAGTACCAAGATACTCTTTCCCCAGTTGTTCATATCTAGCTACCAGCTTACCTCAACAGATCAACGGAGAATGGAAAATCATCAGTACTGGTCAGCAGATGAAATCAGGGATCTTTTGAATATTTAGGCTGATGAAAATGTGCAATGTCAGATTGATGTGGCGTCTGCCGAACGAAGACGTGATTAAGTATATTGTCGCTGAACTGGCCAAGTTGTGTATCCAGTGCACAATGGTACAGGTTCAGGAAAAAATAAAAGAAAAAAATTGCAGACACAGTAAAAATCTGTGTTCATTTCAAGGGCTAGCTAGTCTCCAGAGTCTGATACCTCAGCTTGAGTTTCTCTCTTGCTTGTGAAATGGATGTGAAATGGATGGGGTGTGTGATGTTGGCACCAGGGCATTATATTAAAGGCAAGTCTTAGGGCAATGCTGCGTGACTATTGGCCTGATGGTTGGAATGCAGATCGATTTTGGTCTCGCGACTCGAGTTCCTAGGCTATTAGCCTCAGCTTACCAGTTGATAGCCCTGGCTCGCACTGGCCCTATATTGGAAAAGTGGCTGGTTAGGCTTTATCAGTGTCATCAGATTTTGAATCAGACGATTTTATCAGTACAAGACTTTCAGACTTTAATGTAACATTTTGTAAGATGTACTGTATAAAGTTTGCAAAGAACAAGAATGCATAGCACAACAAAGGTTCAAATCATCAAAAGGTTTAGATGGAGTCGGCTGGAGTTGAGCTAATTGAAGAAAAGTGTTTGAAGAAGAAAAGCAAAGAAGCAAGAAAAATATCAATCAAGTGCTTCCCTTTAAGAACTGTAATGAAGGCCACTGTGTGTCTGGTCAAAACTTACCTTCACAAATGAAGAACCGAGACTCGCCAACACTGATCTCGCTCTGGGCAGGTGTGATATCGACTTGCAGAGAAACTGAAAAGAAAAAGAGAAAGAAAAGTATTAAGATAAAGAAACATCAAATAACATCCCTTTAATAGAGCAAGTTAGTGCAAAAATCCAAACAGAAACTTTTTAAACTGTACTTTTCCACATGCATATTTCAACAGCACAGAGAGCCTCTGAGAGCACTTTAATTCCACACAAGCAGCTGATCTCTCCACTTTTATAGCCGCACAAGGAACTATAGAAACCTCTCTGTCATGGGCTCTTCTGATAAACAACATTGTGTCATCTTGAGCTGACTAAATGAGAGGTGACAACAGACAGTAAAGCTAACAAGCTCATTGTCAGACCAACCAATTCACCTACTTTTTTCAGGATCATTTGTTGTGTTATTGCCACAATACCTGATGTGCGGCAACACTGCGCATTCAGCACAATGTCAGAAATGCATCTCATTAAGGAAAGTATTTTAATACCCCTTTTTAAACCCATTTTAAACTAGGCCAAACAGGCTGCTTGGTTTTAAAAATGATTCAGTACATCAAACTATTTTTCTTCAGAAACACTAAGAGCGACAACAGCAAAACAGGTCGATACAAAGGATATGTTAGGGAAATGAGTAAAGACAAAGAGAGCAGACTAAAGAAAAAATTGATCAGTGCACAGATGGTGGCCCTTTGTCTTTCGGGTAATTTAATTAATGGTCAAACTTGGGTGAAAGTAAACCTCAATTAAATCAGCATATTCAATCAATACTACTGGATGTTTTATGCTCTTAGTGGACGGACCATACATTGCATGTGTCTTCCCACATTTATAGTCTTATCAAATATTGTTTGGAAAATATTTGTTAATTTGTTAATTTGAAAAATCTGTTAACTTTTTAAGGGGATAGTCCACCCAAAACAATATTCTATCATCATTTACTCACCTTCATGTCATTCCAATCCTATATGACTTGGACATTCTGTTAAATATCTACTTTTGTGTTCTATGGAAAAACAAAGTAATTCAGGTTTGGGACGGCATGAGGGCAAGTAGCAGATGATGACAGAATTTTCATTTCTGGGTGAACTATTCCTTGAAGGCAAATGAAGGGAATGACACAAAAAGACAGCTGTCCTACTGAGGACAGGATTCTTTTAATTTATTAGCTACTCATTAGCAGGGCATGCCGGAAGATGTATGGTGACACCAGTGTAGTGTGCATAATAGCCACAGAGCTCTAATCTCTGAGGTCACTGCTTTAATTTGATTTGAAGAATTACAAGAGCGGCTAACAGTGAACTGTTCTGTTCAACTAAAGACAGATCTGACATCTGCAGTGACACAAAAATGCCCAGGACCACTTTACTGAGAGAAAATATTTAAATTGGTCATTTGATAAGAACTAGAATTTTCCTTGATCTTTTGAGATAAAAGATAAAACATACTGTAACTTTCGGAACTAAAATCTTCCCAGTCTAAAAAGCCTGTGTGTGTATTACGGACATTTCACATTGCAAGCTTGAGCAAGGCATGTCCGAATCTACAGCAACTACATCGTAACTACAGCTGCAGACTCGCCAGGGCTTTCACACTGGAAGAGTTTTTTACAGCGCTACAGCCATGGCTCTATACTGAAAATAAAGTGATTTCTATGTAACTACGTTGAGTATTTCCTAAGCTCATATCTTATAAAATGGTTATCAGGATTGGGCGATTGATAATATTACAAACTTAATCATCATGAAATCTTATTTACAGCATGCTGATGTAACCTAATTTTGTCTTGTAGAATTCTTTCATTTAGTGGCAAGCAACAAAATATGCTCTGATCCTTACAAACATCATCATTCAGTGAAGAAACTAGATTTGTTCATGAGGGGGAAGGGGACGAGCCTTTGAATGTTGTTTTGCACAACACAGGACACAATAACTCAGTTTGGATTGATCAGCCAGCCTTATAGTCAGAAATTCGTTTATACAACCACTGAATAGCAATATCTCTTTGTTCAAATATCAGCTAAAACTTTTAAGTGCTGAATACTTTCTTCATAAGAACAAAGAGGTACTTATAATGAAAAAAAAATGTTAACTCACCATGTGCACCTTTAACTGAAGCAACTTGCTTTTTCCATTGTTAATTAATCCTTTTAAAATGTAAGCCGAAAACCCCTGCTGCACTGCAGCTCACACGGTGCTCAAGCTACGCTCTGACGTGCTGCTGAAGCTTCCGGTGTGAATGCTCTAACCTGTTAACGTGGCTGGCGAAAAAATTACGCTTTGCTTACGCGCTGCTCACGAGTGTGATATGAAACACGCATTAGGTTTGTCACGTACCTTCATAACATCTTACAGTACGATACCAGGTCAAGTATCACGATACCACTCATGTGTTTTTAATAATGGTTAGAATGATGCAGCTATTCTGTTGTTGTATTCATTCTTTACAGTTTCATACATTTACTATTAGGGCTGGGTAAAAACAGTGATTTTCCGATGCATGATCTTCATTTGAAAGATCATGATATTGATTGCTAACTCCCAAGAACAATCTTTTAAAAGGAATATTCCAGGTTCAATACAAGTTAAGCTCAATCTACAGCATAATTTTGATTAACACAAAAATTTATTTCTCCTTTTCTTTAAAAAAAGCAAAAATTGAGGTTACAGTGAGGCACTTACAATTTAAGTGAATGGGGCCAATTTTGGAGGGTTTAAAGGCAGAAATTTGAAGCTTATAATTTTATAAAAGCACTTGCATTTATTCTTCTTTTAAAACTCATGTATTATTTGAGTTGTAAAGCTGACTGAATCGTAATTTGTAGGGTTGTTTTAGGGTTTTAGGGTTTACAGCGTTACATCGTCATTGCAATGAAGCTGTAAAATATGAAATAACTTTACACAGAAAGGTTAGTAAGCGATTTTATCGTCATAAAAATCACCAAAATCATGTTAACATGCATAATGTTTGTCTTGAGGCTATACTTTTGAAACAGTGAGTATTTTAATGTTTACAGATTGGTCCCATTGACTTCCACTGTAAGTGCCTCACTGTAACCCAGGTTTGTGCTTTTTTTTATAGAAAAGGAGGAGTCTAAATACATTTTGGTGCTAATCACGTTACGCCACAAATTCTGTGGATTGAGCTTAACTTGTATTGAACCTGGAGTATTCTTTTAAAGATCCCATAAAATCTAAATTAATGTTTTGCTGCTTTTAGTCTATCTATTAGCTTTAAGGTCATCTATTTGCTAGTGTACTTTTAAATGTTGACAAAATTAATTTTCAGAAAATAGAAGCATTTAAAATCTGCCATATCTCTCTCTTCCTATCACGGCTCTGGTGAGTTTGCCGGATTGTTTTGTTTGTTTCGTCATTGTCTCTCCCTCATGTCTTGCAGGCGTGGCCGGCATGCATGATCGGGGCATGCATGATCGGTGTTTCTATGGGAACACTGATTGTTCCCGGGGGAACGCTGATCATGCCACTGATTAGCGTGCCAAGCAACACTTGTTCTCCTCTAATTCACTCCCTTCTTAAGACCTTCATGTTCTCAGTATCTTTGCTAGATTGTTGTTTGATGTAAATTATCTCACTCTCTCTGCCTAGTTGGTCCTATCTTGTGTATCTGTTGGTTGCCCATTGGTTGGTATTCCTGACTTCCACAACGCACACACTCATCTTACCAACACACTCTTCACGGATTACCCCTTGCGTGTCCACAGCACGCTCGCTTACCAGAAATTGCTTCTGCTGCTGCAGCAGGTGCCGGGATCTTCAACATTCCATAATTTGTCTCGCTATCGCTCATTACAGAACAATCTAGCCAAGTATGGACCCAGCGGAGGAATCCACTCTTTGCTCTGCCCTCTCTCAGCAGGGAGCTTTGCTGGGACATCAGCAGGATCAAATCTCTGCTTCAAACCGGGCTCTGGAGTTGATGGCTTCGCAGCTCACCGAGCTCACCTCTGTTGTGCAGCAGCTCTGTCTATCTCCTGATGCTCCAGCCCCGTATTCAGGTGATGCTGAATCCTGTAGCGCATTCCTTTCGCAATGCTCCCTGTTTTTCACATTACAGCCCTCCACTTTCGCTATGTGGGACTGATTTCTGCATGGACTTTCACACATCCACACACTCATCTTACGAACACACTCTTCACGGATTGCCCCTTGCGCAGCTACACTGCGCTCGCTTACTGGAGATCGCTTCTGCTGCTGCAGCTGGTGCAGGGATCTTCGACATTCCACAACTCAGTGACTGCTCATATTTTTTGTTAATAAATCCTTTGAACTGTTCCTCTTGGGTCTGTTTGTCTCACTATCGCTCGTTACACTTCCAGCTAAAAAGGCTCAGGAAAATCCTTTACACACATAGAGGTTCAGAAACCTTGCCCAATCAAATACTTTCTTGAATGAGAAGGCACCCTCCTCCTCCAACCTATCAGCACGTCTGGCTATGTTTAAACTGGCACTGGTCATGTCTTCGCAGGTCACTTCAAAGGGAACACCATCTATGCTGTAGGGTTGATCCAAACAGATTTTCCAATAAGAATCGCTTAAAAAGTGACTTCTAACTGACCGTTATAACCTTTCACCCATCTGAAGCTCACAGTGGAGGGTAATTGTTTTCAAAGATAATAAGGCATAAGGATAACTACTTATGAATAGGATGCATCAATGCAGGAGCTGGATATGAGGAAAATAGTTTTAGTTTATTTATATAACCTAGAGGTTTCTTGTCATGTACAACTTGAGTAAGTGTTCTTTATTCTATCTGCTTAGTGTATTGTGATTCAAAACATGGATATATTATCTTTTACTCACTTGCTTCTTATTTATCTGTATTGGAACTGGCTCAAGCCTTGTTGTAAGCAAATACTGCAATGCGCTGTGTTTGTTTTAATGCTTGTTATGCAGTAACGGGTTTAGTTAGATCATCGTTCAGATCTCAAGTCTTTGGAAAAGCTGGCTGGTATTGAGATCACTTCTCTAGTTTCCCCAGTAAGCAGTTCTGACATGAGCAGCACACAGTGGAAAGGGATGAGGTAAAGAAGCCCTCGATAACGTGCAGTCAACCGAAACACTTCTATGATGCTAGTGAACTGCTGGTATTCCTAAAGCGACAGCACCGGTTTACCACTTGTTAAATGAATGTAAATGGTTTAAAATAGTACAAATAATGTATGTACACAATAAACAAGTAACAATACAAAGGCATCATATTTATTGATGAAATACATGGATTTCTAAAAAAACACATTAAGGCTAAAATGTGTACAAAATGATGAAAAACTAATGATAAAATAAAATTTGTACAATTATTATAATGTAAAATTAACATAATTAGCTGGGGGATAATTTCTTTCATATGTAAGCAAAATGAATATTATAACTTAAATATAACCATTAGAATGGAATCTAATCAAATCAGGAAATCTGTATCAATACCTAGCCCTAATAGTTTTTATTATTGTATTACATATTAGAATATTATTATTAAAAAAAACTGTATTCACTTTCACACACCATTGCATATTGTTCCGGTTAAACCCTTTCACAAAAAACTAAAGGAAGATTATGTATCCTCATATTCCAGCTGCGCTATTTTTTAATTGTCTGTCTATGTACACATGTGGCAAAAAGAGTTCCTAATAAACTAACTTATATTTTGTTCCTGTCTGCTGCCTTTGACATCACAACTCAAGATAGTCGTTAGTGAAGGGTTTGGGACTGTGCATGTCCTTGTGGTGCCATGAGCCAATCATTGTTGTCAGCCTGTCAAGAAGTCATTTTCCTACAGCTCTAGAGTCATGTCACATAGCGTTTGGCTCATGGATGCCCAGGAGCCAAGTTAGCTGTATGCAGCTCACATATAGTACACCAAGGGGGTCATGCGCCAGCCAAGTAACTGCCAAAGAGATGAATGGGATTGCTAAGAGAAAGCTTTTTCCAGGTATTAAAGACCTCCATGGTCTAGGGCATGGTTCGTGTAAACTCCAGTACAGCTCGTAATTGGTACAGTATGAAAGCAATTCTGCCTGCTTTATGTAAGTGAACCACTATTGATAGCATATAATTTGACCATTACAGTATTATAATGCATTTTTCATTGCTTCTGACCTCCGCAGAAATTGCCTTACCAATCAATAGAACCAAGTGTGCAAACAGCGTTTGTGACAGCTAAATTTCACAGCATTATACACAGGTACCCCCGACGTCTTCTGGGGATTGTTTTTCTTGTATTCCAAGTTTAATAGTAAATAAGTGTGAATATTGCTATGTACACTGGTTTCAGCATGTTTGTGAGCCGTGACTGTGTGCTTTTGTGTTGATGAGAGCTGTCTGTGTGCGTGACTACATCTGGATGGGTCTGTGTGCTCACAGTCTCACCCACCCAAACCTCATCTGTTTATCACATTCAAAATGACACAAATGTAAAGCGTTTTAACAATGTTGTCAGGACTGTTTTGTAAGGCTCTTCAGTGAAATATTTGAATGTGTTTTTTTTTTTAACTCTAGCATTTGACTTGCCAAAGAGCTGGGCGGTGTGACCAAGATCTTATAACACAGTATGAGTAATTTTATATCAAGGTAACATTTTGTATCACAGTAAAGTTAACATTGATGGTAGTCAGCAAATAATAATAATATAATCATTAATTAATATTCTAAATGACCAAGTGGCCATGCCTATTTTTGGTAATCTAGCAAATTCAATACTTCACAAATGAAAGGTCCTTCCTGTCATTTTATTATTTTCTTTTTTGTTTCTTTTTTGGAACCTGATGGATGTAAACCAAAACATACAATTCATAACAAACAAATGATAAATCTGTCATAAGTGCAACAAATTTTTTCACATTATGCAACACTTAAGTTAAAAGACAACTCAAAATAGTAAAACTGCTAAATATAAAAACTGTTACATTTTATAAAGAACATTAACATACAGTGTATATATATATACACACATATACACTAGAGCTAGATCATGTAGGTCCCCATCGTGCTGCCAAAACAGCTCTGACCTGTTGAGGCATGGACTCCACAAGACCTCTGAAGGTGTCCTGTGGTATCTGGCACCCTGGACGTTAGCAGCAGATCCTTTAAGTCCTGCAAGTTGCGAGGTGGGGCCTCCATGGATCGGACTTGTTGGTCCAGCACATCCCATAGATGCTCAATCGGATTGAGATCTGGGGAATTTGGAGGCCAAGTCAACACCTTGAACTCTTTGTCATGTTCTTGAACAATTTTTGCAGTGTGGCAGGGCGCATTATCCTGCTGAAAGAGGCCACTGCCATCAGGAAATACCGTTGCCATGAACGGGTGTACGTGGTCTGCAAAAATATTAAGGTAGGTGGTACGTGTCAAAGTAACATCCACATGAATGCAAGGACCCAAGGTTTCCCAGCATAACACTGCCCAGAGCATCACACTCCCTCCACTGGCCTGCCTTCTTCCCATGGTGCATCCAGCTGCCATCTCTTCCCCAGGTAAACGATGCACACACACCCTGCCATCCCCATGATCTAAAAGAAAACGTGATTCATCAGACCAGGCCAACTTATTCCATTACTCCATGGTCCAGTTCTGATTGTAGGCAGAACCTGACGTAGGTCTGAAGAGCACGGACTGGACACACTCTGTGAAGTTTCTCCTGATACAGCGTTGTGAACAGTGGAGGACAGAAAGCCTCAAGAGTGACCGGATGTACGGTTGAGAAAGGAACCTTAGGCAGGTAGTCAGAATGAGGATGCAATATCGCTTTCGCCATTCCTGGGGCAGTCTAAGCAGGATGGCAAGACAGACAGAGTCTGCAAATCCCCAATTATTTTTAAAGAAGTGATAGCCATAAGAAAAAACATCTTTAGAGTCAGGAGCTTGTCAGACACCGACTCTAGAGGTTCAAAGGGGGTCTCAACCAGACCCTCAAGGACTATAGATAAGTCCCATGAAGGGATCCTGGTTCTAACGGGAGGCCTCAGTCGCATGGCCCAATGAACGAAGCGAGCGAGCAAAGGATATTTCCCCAGTGGCACCCTATCAATCAAGGCGTGGCAAGCCGACAGAGCGGCCACATAACCCTGAGAGTGGCGGGGCATGTGCCTTCTGATAATTTCTCCTGCAGGAAGTCCAGAACTGAAGCAATCTGGCAGTTAACTGGATCTGCATTATGTGCAGTGCACCACCTTTCAAAGACACCTCATTTATTGGCATAACTTTTTCTAGTGGAAGGAGCCCTAGCACTCAGAATGGTCTCAATAACTTCAGGTGAAAATCCAGTGTCCCTCAGTTGGTACCCTTCAGGGGCCAAACATGAAGGTTCCACAGCTCGGGCCGCGGATGAAATATTGTCCCCTGCACTTGAGACAGAAGGTCCCTCCTATCCGGTATCGCCCAAGGCGAGCCGTCGAGGAGAGATATTATCTCCGAGAACCATACTCTGTTCGGCCAATGCGGAGCTATCAGTAAGAGGCAAGATCCTTGTTGACGAACTCTGGCTAGAACTCCCGGAAGCAGAGAAACCGGAGGAAACGCATACAGGTGCATTTTGGGCCATGTATGCGCCATTGCATCCAGACCCAGGGGGGCTGGGTGACTCAGAGAGAAGTAGAGGGGACATTGTGCTGTCTGTTGGGAGGCGAAGAGGTCCACCTCTGCTTCGTAAAATCTTAACCAGATTTGTTTCACTACCTCGGGATGGAGTTTCCATTCTCCCGTCGGTATTTTCTGTCTGGACAGTCAATCCGCTCCCACGTTCAGGCATCCAGGGATATATACTGCTTTGAGTGACAGGAGCTTGCCATGGGCCCAAAGAAAAATCTGACGTGCTAGTCTGTTTAGCTGGCGCGACCACAGAACTCCTTGGTAATTTATGTAAGAGACTGCTGCTGTGTTGTCCACCCGCACCAGGACATGGCAGCCTCTCAGATGCTGGAGGAAGTACTTCAGGGCCAGAAATACAGCCATCAACTCGAGACAGTTGATGTGCCAATTGAGCTGATGACCCTCCCATTCCCCTTGAGCTGGACGACCACTTAAGACTGCTCCCCAGCCCGACAGGGAGGTGTCTGTCGTTAGCAATCTGCGACGGCAAGATGCACCTAGAGTGGGACCCAAGGTGAGAAACCGGGGTCTGAGCCACATAGAGAGGGTAAGTAGCCCGCGGCATGTAACCCTTATTTGCCTTCGGGGATTGGTCCTTGGATGAAATCCTCTGGCTTTGAGCCACAACTGAAATGGTCTCATATGCAAAAGGCCCATAGGGATCACAGAGGACGCAGATGCCATGAGACCTAACATTCATTGATACTGAAGAACAGTACGATCTTGGCCTAGCCTGACTCTGCTCAGGGTATTCTGAATGGTCTCAATTTGAGCAGGAGACAGCTGTGCCTGCATCGTGATCGAATTCCATATGATCCCTAAATATGTCGTTCTCTGCGCAGGAGAACGAACGCTTTTCTTGTCGTTGAGTCTCAACCCCAGAGAAACTAGATGAGCTAAGACAACATTTCTGTGCTGTAATGCCAGTTCTTGCGATTGCGCTAGTATCAGCCAGTCATCTATGTAATTCAAAATGCAGATGTCCTGGAGTCGCAATGGAGCCAGTGCTGCATCCATGCACTTTGTGTATGTGCGAGGTGATAAGGCTAGGCCGAATGGAAGAACCCGATATTGGTAAGCTTCGCCCCCGAAAGCAAACCTCAGGAACTTCCTGTGTTGTGGCAGTATTTCTATATGAAAGTATGCATCCACGAGATCGATCATGACTAACCAATCGTGATGTTGAATTTGTGACACAATCATCTTGACAGTTAGCATCTTAAACATGAGCGCCTTGACTGAGCGGTTCAAGCCTTGAAGATCTAAAATCGCACGCAATCCCCCATCCTTCTTGGGAACCAGGAAGTATGTGCTGTAGTAACCTGACTCTCTCTCTGGAAGGGGAACATGTTCTATGGCCCTTTTGACCAGAAGAGATTGCAGCTCTTGTGACAGTAAATGTGCTTGTTCCGGTTTCACGGTAGTGGGGACCATGCCGTTGAAATGTGGAGGACGGTGAACAAATTGAATTCTGTAGCCCTTTTCTACTGTCTTTAGGACCCACATAGAAATACCTGGCAGTAGCTTCCACACTGCCAGGTTCTCTGAAATGGATACTAATTTTGATACTTCCTATTGAGGGGATGTTGGATGTTCCATGTCCTGGGCGACAACAGGAAGCATCGGAACACTCAACATTTAGCTGGAAACCACTGCCCCCCAAAACACCAGAGGCAGTGGGGATGGAGAGGTTTCGTGGGGGTGTCGGAAAGGAGCAGGTAGATGTTTTGCATGGCCCATCCCGAGGGGGGCTGCTCCCATAATGCTGGGCGTAAGACCGCCAGGACTTCTTTTTGGAAATAATGGTCCTGAGGTCTTGCCTTGGAGGCTGCTGAGGGCGACGAGCAGGTCCCAATCTTTACAAGGGGGAGCATGACTCACCACACTTTGTTTTTGAGCCTCCCTTCTAGAAGGACCGGGGCGAGGCCGGGTGGCCGGCAGCCCCTCCCCTGAGTGCGGTGAGGAAGGAATTGCACAAAGGCTTCCTTGTGTTTTTTCACCTCCCGAAACCTGGTGACAACTGTATTCACTGAATCGCCAAACAGGCCGGAAGGTGAGACCGGAGCATCAAGTAGGAATACGCTGTCCTTATCTTTGATGCTCGTGAGGTTTAGCCACAGATGCCTCTCCGTGCTGACCAAAGCAGCCATTGAACGGCCGATAGCGCAAACCGTCTGCTTGGTTGCACCGAGAGATAAATCTGTGGCTCGATGAAGCTCTGAGAATGCTTCCTCATCGATTGTACTACCCGCACTCAGGTCCTTCAACAGATCAGCCTGGTATGCCTGTAACACCGCCATGGTGTGTAGCGCAGCACCAGCCTGACCTGCTGCTTGATAAGCTTTCCCCACATGCGTTGAGGTGGTTCTACATGGCTTTGTGGGGAGAGTTGGACTTTTTAATGATGATGTCGAACCAGGTGAGAGATAGCCCGCGAGCATCTCTTCTACCTGTGGCATCATCGTATACCCCCGTGCCTTAGCACCCACGACAGTCGAATATGTCGACGTTGAAGGCACAAAGATACAGAAAGTATAAAGTTTCCCCCATGAATGAGACAACTCATCATGGAGGTCTTCAAAGAAGGGGAGAGACTGATTTTGTGTTCCCTTCCCCTGGCCACCAGACAGAAATCTGTCTTCTAGTTTCGATCGTTTGGGGGTCTCTTGTTCGCGTGGCCAGTCTAGCTGTAATCTGGCCACTGCACGAGTAACCACCTCGAGTAATTCCTCAACCGCTTTGTCATCATGTGAGGAATGTTCAGAGGTAGGCAACTCAAAGTCCGCAGACCCAAGAGGTTCATCGTCCCCCTCATGAACCGAAGAAGTGCCAGGGCGTGCTTCGAGATCACATGAAGGACAAACTGGATCTGGAGAGAGAGCGAGCAATAGCGACGGACCCATCTCTCGCTCCTCAGCCAGATCCATACGCGAGCCCCACGATGGAATGGTGGGTGCCGGCTTTTGTAAGTAAGCGAGACGAGCGTGCAGCGTCTTCACTGTGAACAGCTTACAATGCTCACACTCGTCTCGCTCCAACGCAAGAGCAGCGTGCTCTTCCCCCAAACAAAAAAAACAAAACTGGTGTGTGTCCGATTCAGCCATAGGACTTAAGCATGGAAATGATCGTTCATTTTTTCCTTCTTTTGTCTTTTCCACACTTGAATGACAGAGAAAGATAAAGTTTTTTGCACACTGCCTGACAAATCTAACTACTATCAGAAGAAAAATAGAGAGCTGCGAAGCTGAGAAGCTGAGAAGCACAAACACAACACAGAGTGGTCTGAAGACAAAAGACCTGACGATGCGCCTGTGGCACATCTATTTATAGCCCCTGGTACTGGCGCATTCTGATGATGTCACCAACAGAGGCTATAAAGGTTCTAGTCAATTTCATTGAAGTGTTGCACACATATTCACAGCTGGTCACTCCTAAAGACATTCCCATAAGCGCTGAATCAAGTGCAGCATTAAGTGTAGCTTTTGACAGGGAACAAAACAAACTCACTGACAGCAGACAGCACAATTTGAGAACACGTTCTTGCTTTTTTTTTTTTAAACACAGCTGGATGGCGCACAAATCTGAACGCAGGGACCTCAAGACGTGTTTTTCAACTCCTAAAACAACCTAAAAATGTTATGTTTATGACGTGATGCAACCAAAGTGAGACGTACCAAAAGCATCTGTCTGGTACAGGTGTACATTGATGCGTCATTGGAAAAGCACTTTGTAACAGCTCACAAACAGAAGGGAAGGAGAACACAGGGAAGCAGGTTTCCAGGCTCAGGTAGGACTTTTAATCGGCCACTTTAATTCTTTATAACTTCAAAAACTCAGCTTCACAGGCAAGTAGACTTAAATACATTAGCTTCACAGGCACATAGTAACTTAAACACATCAGCTTCACAAACATAACAGATTAAATGTAGCAGCTTCAGGAGCACCGTGGCCTTCCTTGTGCCAGACTTTCTCTCTCTCTCTGCTGGTGGAGTGGCTGTTTATATGCCGCTCTCCCCATGCTCACTGGAATTAGAGACAGGTGTTACACATAATCTAGCTCAGGTGCAAGTGCCCTTACCACTTTCTCTCTCTCCAGACGGACGCTTGACCACGCCCCCACTGCTACACAGTTATAATAAATGTATCTCAGACAGACTGACAAATTCAATTGCTAAATGGATTGCAGTGAACTGTAGGCCAATGATTTGCTTTTGTTCAATAATTTGGAATTAAACAATATGTTGCCTTCTAAAGCCAATTGTTTTTTATTTTCTTATCAATGCTTTACTCTTCTGCCACAATAATGTAATTATCTGAATTATTTTTTTATATATATATATATATATATATATATATATATATATATATATTATTTGTAATTATTAAGTATATATTATATATATTAACTATAGTTATTTAGTCATGTAATATATATTGAATTCTTGTTATTTGAGGGGCTTTCTCAGCAAATATTTATATATGTGATTGATTGCGATTATTTCGATTAATTAATCGGCATACCATGTAAAAAAAATGTAATCGATTGACAGCCCAATAATTTATAGATATTATCTGAACATGTAATAAACTTGTCACTGCCGCATTTCTTTTTCAATTTTAGGGGAATTTTAGTGCTTCCCATGTAGTCTTAAAGCAATCACCATGGTTGTATATTAAAGGTGCTGTAAGCGATTTTTTTTTTCATTAAATAAGTGCCTTAAGATATCGCACTGCTCTTTGTGACAGCTCTAGACTCTGTATAAACAGCAAACAAAAATGTGTCCGCGGGCCACGGTCTTTGGCACTATCGACTTGACAGTAATTTTGCGCACTCTCATTGTATTGTTATTGCAGTGAATTACTTAAGTTTACTGCCATGTTTATGCCATGTTGTTCATTACAATTGTCAGTTGAGGGCGCTATTTTGCTGCTGTTGTTTTTAACAACCATTTCTGCATGATGTCGGCCTCAATGAAGTTCATTTGGTATCTTTGGAGTGCAGGGTTTTGGAAAAAGGGGGCATGGCTAATTCAACGACTCAGAATTTAAATTCATCCTCTTTAAATCATCGCTGCTTCAGCCATACATATTCAAACGGACGTCTCTGGCTGTTGCGTTGTGTCTTACTCTGTATTTTTGAGCACCCCTTTATGACAGTTGTGTTTTTAAGTTGCACTCCATCTAGCCGTTTTTGAACGCAACAAGGCGTCTTATGTAAAAGTCCCTAAAAACTCTTCCAAACAGGTGAGGTGAATCCCAAACCAGCCCACTTATACAGTACAAGTGATTAGTTGACTTATCTAGGCAACTCACTCAAATTAGTTAATTTTGAAAATATATTGTATTGATCATCCCTCTCCACAATCAGTTTCTGCCTGAAAGGTACATTTACTAATAAGAAAACAGAATAATTTAGACAGAGCCATTAAAACATTGTGATGTTTGCTCATCAATATTTTTTTCCCCCTTTATATTTTCCTCTCATCTCTGTAGGTGCTGTACCATTTTCTAGGAGTGAGATTCTCAAAAACAGCTCACAACATTCTCTATATGATGTGGCGCTGTTGCTTGGCAACATGACATCCCGTGTTGTGAAGCTGGAGTGTGTGCAGAGTATGTTAATGTGCTGAGTGGCAGGGGTGTCCAGCGATCCACCAGAGCACAGCCGCGGGCTGTGTAACATATGTAATGAGAGCACAGAGACTGTCATTTCTATGCACAGCACTGCACAGAATTCTACATAGTGCTCTTTTAATTTCAAAGCTGTAGGGGCGTTGTTTTACATAGTGGCATTTTAAGACAGCCGGATTCTTGGGCCCACGGGTATAATGCCTTTGTTTACACCCTGTTGCTCTATTCACCTGAGTTGACTCATTTCTACATAAGCCACAAACAACTAAAAGTTGTCGACTGAAAAGGTTAGAGAATGGTGAATTAGGTCTAAATTAGGCCGATTCGGTGAAAGAAGAGGGCTGTTTGAAAAACAAACCAATCAACTATGCTAACTCCACGGCTGGTTGAATGTTTTAGCAACAAAGAGCTGGTGTGAAAGGATGTTTATTAAGGCATCTTTTTCTCAACATTTTGGCCTTCCATCCACACAGAGACAGCGTTTTTGACGGCGAAAACTGAGCTTTTCGAAAATGCTCTCTTCAAGTGGATGAATTTGAAAACGTCTTTGTATTGTAGCATGGAAACGTAAAACGGAGATATCAAAAACAATGGCGTATTTGTTGTCATGTGACACAGTCATGTGATCCATTCAAACCAAAACAATCAAAATGGTAGCCCATGTTGTAGCGGCATTGTTGCGCCTGCTATTCACTTTGATGGAGTTGCTAAAGGTAAATGTTATTTTGTACAACCTTACCAATGCATTCCTTCAAATGCGACGGGATGTTTACTCAGAATTGCTGTCCGGTAACGGAACACGAGGACAATTGCGTTTCAGGACATACATGGAATTTTTTTGCATGCGCAGTAAGGGGATTAAAGAGTTTTCATGCATTTTAGTGTGGACAAGCAACTTTTGGAAAACTTTTGAAAAAGGCAGTGTGGACGGAGAATGTTTTAAAAACAAAAACACTGTTTTCAAATATATCCGGATTAATGTGGAGGTAGCCTAAATGACACTGTATAACTGCTTAAAGCTGCTGTTAGCTCGAATTGTTTTGAACTACCAAACAAAAAGTTCCCTACCATTTCAAAGTTTGATTTTTTTTTTTATTTGACATCTATACAAATTTAACGCTCACGTCGAAACGCTCAAAAAACAATGCCAAACGAGACGCAGCCAAAAATGTCCATCTGAATGTGTATGGCTGTAGTCGCAGTGCTTTAACCGTTAAAAGCAATGGGTTTTTCACCAAACATTATAACACATAGATGTATATCTATCGCAAATGGATCTACACAATGCCCTGATTGTGTAACATTTTTAAAAAGCATTTAAGACAATACTAAAAAAATAAAATAAAACAAAATAAAATAGAATAAGGTAAATGTTGCTATATTGTAATGTTTTTATTTCAAAAATGTCCATCTGAATGTGTATGGCTGTAGTCACAGTGCTTTAACCCTTAAAAGAAATGGGTTTTTCACCAAACATTATAACACATAGATGTATATCTATCGCAAATGGATCTACACAATACCCAGATTGTGTAACATTTTAAAAAAGCATTTAAGACAATAAGTTAAAAAAAAAAAAAAAATAGAATAAGGTAAATTTTGCTATATTGTAATGTTTTTATTTTTAATATATCAAAGAGATGATGCAACAAATGTTAGAACGGGATTTGTTACTTCCACGCTGAAATTTGAGACTAGCTGTAAAACACATTTTGAGCTACACATATAACACAAGTTACACATACTGTAAGATACACGCATATATTTTCTGCTGAGTAGATTACTTCAGAATTGCAATCTGTTTGATTGCAAATCTTCAAATTGTTAACTGATTACAAATTACATGACTAAAATTGCAATCACTAACGTAATCTCTTGATTTACATTTTTTAGGTAATGTAATTGGAATATTTTGGATTACTTGTGGATTACCTCTAACCTAACTCTTGTTTATTTGATGTCACATGCATTTAAGTAGTATAGACTGTACTATTTTGATCTAATGTTGCTTAAATGCATTTAAGACTACTTACTTAATGAATCAAAATAGAAGAATTAATATGATTTTTTGTGTGTGTGTGTTTTACTCGCTATTTTTTGCCAAGATGGCAGAAAAAGATGTTGTGAATTATTCATATTTAGGAGAGGATTTTTTTAAACTATTGTTTTTCAGGTTTTATTTATTTATTTATTGTCCAGAGTTACAGAATCAGTAATTAGTGACGGTCACTGAAAATTGTGTAGACGTATAATTTCACAGCTATACATCAGCAGCGTTTAGTAACTTGCATTATTATTCATCAAGAGAAGGCATGGCTTAAATTATCAGCGGTAGGCTGATTTAGAATGAAAAATGTATGTAATCTGTTACTACCCTGCACTGTGTACATGCATATGGAATACTGATAATTCAGCATTGTTGCACAGAACATTTTCATGTTATAGCAGTAGTCATTTGTATGAATATAGTACTCATTTGTTTTGTAATAAACAAAGAAATAGATATTATGTGATAGTAAACTTTTATGGATATAAAATAAATAAGACTGTTACTGAGATTAAGTGAGCAGTATTCAGCTGGTCATGTGATTCTAAAAGGAGGAGACCCTCTCCATGTAGAATAAAACAGCTTTTATAAGGTTACTGATATGGCTGGAGTCTTCATTTTAATGTGAGTGGTCATGATTTCCTACATATATTGCAAAATTACAGTTCATGTCTTTGGAGTGAAACTTTTTTAAAGAGGAAACAATTACTGAGTGCACCTTTAAGGGTAAAATGGGATGAATTTAAAGACAAAACTTTTACCATGAAAACTGTTAACCCATTCACACTCCCGAGGCATCAGATCCTGCCAATTGTGCAAGAGACTCGCATGTCAACAACACCTTTTAGCGTCTATTTCTAATGCATCTGGCAAGCGCATTGCTTTCATTGAGAAACCTTTGGCATCAATAGACTGACGCAAAAAGCATCTGCATTTTATCATCGTGAAATTATATGTTGAGGTACAATTTTATCATTGTGACATGATACAGTATGTTGGGGTATGATTTTCATTTCATTCAAACTAAGCAACATTTATTCACAGTGGCTACTGTTTAATCAGCAACATGTATTATTTTGCAGAGGTTAATGTTTAATCTGTTGTTTTCTTTGCACATTCTGCTCTGCTGAAGTGACCTGTTCATTCCGGGTGTATTCTGTGACTTCCAATCCCATTTATGAAGAACGGACCCAAATGTAAGTTTTTATTCAATGATCAGGGTCCCCCGGTGTCCGCTGTAATACATTCCGCACTCGACTCATTCTAACACAGGTAAAAGTTACTAACGTCATGGTTACTTGCATAACCTCCGTTCCCTGATGGAGGGAACGAGATGTTGTGTCAATGTAGTGACACTAGGGGTCACTCTTGGGAGCCCGAGACACATCTGGTCTTTGATAAAAGGCCAATGAAAATTGGCGAGTGGTATTTGCATGCCACTCCCCCGGACATACGGGTATAAAAGGAGCTGGTATGCAACCACTCATTCAGGTTTTATACTGAGGAGCCGAGACAAGGTCCGGCCATTTCAGTGGGTAGTTCAGCGTTGTGGCAGGAGGGACACAACGTCTCGTTCCCTCCATCTGGGAATGGAGGTTACGCAAGTAACCATGACGTTCCCTATCTGTCACTCACTCGACGTTGTGTCGATGAAGTGACACTAGGGGTCCCTATACAAAACGCCGCAACTGGCTGAACTGTGTTATGTGAACTGGCGGTGTGTGACGGGCAGACAACTGTGTGCCTCGTAGCCAGCGCACCAGGCCGACACGTAACCTCCCCCAACATAGTTATGCGTGTCGAACGGCCCTTTGGGGACAAGTCGACTACCCAAAAGATAGAGACAGGCTAACCCAGTCGTGGCCTCTTTTCCCCTTCTTTTTTAAACTCCCTAAAAAACAAGGGGGATTATCTGACTGGGCTGCCAGGTCTAGTCAGGGGGTGTCCCTCCCAAGGGGAGGACACCGTGGAGATCACACCTCGCCCAAAGAGAGGGAGGGATATTTAAGTGGAAAAATATGTCATGTGGACCATGTGGAGAGTCTCATGGTAGATCCTACCCAATGGGGGAGGAGTTACTACAAACATGGAGACTGTGGCAGAGGAGGATCTGTCCAAGGAAGACACAGTTTGCCAACAGGGAAACAAATTAGCAGAAGATATACATCGCATGGGGTCACCTTACAGGTAACCGCCACATGCGGAGCACCTACCCCAGAACAGGGCTCTTAGTTAGCATGTGTCCTGGGCCAGCAGCGAGTCTCTCCGAAAACTCGACTACCACAGGGCTCGGAGGAAGTCAACCAGGGAACATAGTTTGTGAACACTACTGGAATTAATGGCACACATCTTCAGCTCAGAGGAGGTGAAAGGCGCTATGTGCAAGCGATACACCCGGCCGGCTATCCCGGGCTTATCCGCTTGTATTGCGTGCCACTACCTGGGACGAAACCAGTTCCACCCAGAAGTTGTGGAACCTTGCAAAGGTGTTGGGTGTTGCCCAGCCCACTGCTCTGCAAATGTCTGTTAGAGAGGCACCCCTGGCCAGGACCCAGGAGGCCGCTATACCCCTGGTAGAATGGACTTGTAGCCCTACCAGGGCAGCACGTCCTGGGCGTGATATGCCATAGCTATGGCATCAATGAGCCAGTGGGCAATCCTCTGCTTGGAGAGAGCACTTCCTTTCCGCTGTGCACCAAACAGACAAAGAGCTGCTCAGAGATCCTAAACCTCTGCATGCGATCCAAATAGATGCGTAAAGTGCGCACCGGACACAGCAATGACAGGGCTGAGTCTGCCTCCTCCTGGGGCAGCGCTCGCAGGTTCACCACCTGGTCCCTAAAAGGGGTCGTGGGAACCTTGGGCACATAGCCCGGTCGGGGTCTCAGGATCACGTGAGAGTAGCCCGGACCGAACTCCAGGCATGTTTCGCTGACAGAGAACGCTTGCAGTTCTCCTACCCTCTTGATGGAAGTGAGCGCAGTCAGGAGGGCAGTCTTCAAAGAGAGTGCCTTAAGCTCAGCTGACTGCAAAGGCTCAAAGGGGGCTCTCTGTAGACCCTGAAGAACTACAGAGAGGTCCCATGAGGGAACGAGGCACGGTCTGGAGGGATTCAGCCTCCTGGTGCCTCTCAGGAACCTGATGATCAGGTCGTGCTTCCCTAAGGACTTACCATCCACTGTGTTGTGGTGTGCTGCTATAGCAGCAATGTACACCTTCAAGGTGGAAGGGGACAGCCGCCCTTCCAACCTCTCCTGCAGGAAGGAAAACACCGATCCGACTGTGCATCTCTGGGGGTCTTCACGTCAGGAAGAACACCACTTAGCGAACAGATGCCACTTAAAGGCATGCAGGCACCTCGTAGAGGGGGCCCTAGCCTGAGTGATCGTGTCTACCACCGTGGGTGGTAGACCGCTTAGGTCTTCCACGTCCCATCCAAGGGCCACAAATGGAGATTCCAGAGGTCTGGTCGCGGGTGCCAGATGGTGCCGCGTCCCTGAGAAAGAAGGTCCTTCCTCAGGGGAATTAGCCGGGGGGGGGGGGGTCTGTCGCGAGGAGTATGAAGTCCGAGAACCATGTCTGGGTGGGCCAGTAGGGTGCTACCAGGACGACCTGCTCCTCGTCCTCCCTGACCTTGCACAGAGTCTGTGCAAGTAGGCTCACTGGGGGAAATGCATATTTGCGTAGGCCAGGAGGCCAGCTGTGTGCCAGCGTGTCTATGCCGAGGGGTGCCTCGGTCAGAGCGTGCCAGAGCAGGCAGTAGGAGGATTCTTAGAAGGCGAACAGGTCTACCTGTGCCTGTCCGAATCAACTCCAAATCAGCTCGACCACCTGAGGGTGGAGTCTCCACTCTCCACTGAGGGTAACCTGCCGTTACAGCGCGTCCGCTGTAGTGCTGAGGTCGCCCGGGATGTGAGTGGCTCGCAGCGACTTGAAGTGCTGCTTACTCCAGAGGAGGCGATGGCTGGTGAGTTGTAACATGGCGGTTGACATATGCTACCGTTGCTATGTTGTCTGTCCGAACTAATACGTGCTTGCCCTGGAAACTCTGCAGGGTGAGCAGAATTGCTAACAACTCGGAGGCAGTAGATGTGCCAATGCAGTCACGGGCCCGTCCATAACCCTTGCAAACAGCGCCCCAGCCCGTTTTGGAGGCGTCTGTTGTGACCACAACGCACCTGGAGACCTGCTCTAGGGGAACACCTGCCCGTAGAAACGAGAGGTCGGTCCAAGGGCTGAAAAGACGGTGACAGACCGGCGTGATGACCACGCAATGTGTCCCGCGGCGCCATGCCCATCTCAGGACTCGAGTCTGAAGCCAGTGCTGAAGCGGTCTCATATGCATCAACCCAAGCAGGGTGGCCACCGCTGAGGATGCCATATGCCCCAGTAGCCTCTGAAAGAGTTTCAGTGGAACCACTGTTTTCTGTTTGAACGCCTTCAAACAGGCCAGCACCGACTGTGCGCGCTCGTTCATGAGGCGCGCTGTCAAAGAGACTGAGTCCAACTCCAAACTGAGGAAAGAGATGCTCTGAACCAGGAGGAGCTTGCTCTTTTCACAGTTCCGAAGCCCTAATCGGCTGAGGTGTGAGAGCACCAAGTCCCTGTGTGCACACAACATGTACTGAGAGTGAGCTAGGATTAGCCAATCGTCGAGATAGTTGAGAATGCGAATGCCCACTTCCCTTAACGGGGCAAGGGCTGCCTCTGCGACCTTCGTGAAGACGCGAGGGGACAAGGACAGGCCGAAAGGGAGGACCTTGTACTGATTCGCCTGACCCTTGAATGCAAACTGCAGGAAGGTCTGTGTCAAGGTACGCGTCCTTCAGGTCTACCGCCGTGAACCAATCTTGATGTCGGATGCTTGCCAGAATGCGTTTTTGCATCAGCATCTTGAACGGGAGTCTGTGTAAAGCCCGGTTCAGTACTCGCAGGTCCAAGATTGGCCGTAACCCACCGCCTTTTTTTCGATACGATGAAGTAGGGGCTGTAAAACCCCTTCTTCATCTCGGCCGGAGGGTGGCGATCTCCGCGCGCAAGATAGCAGTGTTTTCATTCTTCACCAAGGTGAAGTGGATACCGCTGAACCTGGGCGGACGCCTGGTGAACTGAATCACGTAGCCGAGTCGGACAATCCGGACCAGCCTTCGCAACAGATTGGAAAGCGCAAGCTACGCATCCAAGCTCCGCGCTAGGGGGACCAAAGGGACAATCTTGTTGGACATACCGGTGGGTGGGGCCTCGCGGCGGGGCGGAGCTCGAGGTGCCACACCATGTCGTGGCCGTGCTGAGTTCAGGGACATCAAAGTACTTACCTGGCTCCTTGTGACCACCCCCGAAACAGCCTGGGACAGGGGAGGAAGAGGCCTGTCCTCGTGACCCGTGGAGACTGTCACATCGGGGGCGGATTTGTGCCACAGCTGGGCGCTCAGGGGCGGGAAGACCGCCGCTGGAGTGCCAAACCGTCCAAATAGAATGGTGGACGGTGGTCGTGATGACGGCCGTGCACACCGAATACGTGACCCAGAGAACAAGGAAACCGCTCTTGCTGAACTCTTGGGTACTGCAGCCACTTGGGCATGCAGCGCAATTAAATGCAAAGGTAACAAAAAGATTCTCCTCCCGGCCCTCGACCGGGGGATGGAGTGGTCTGCTTACCAGCTCCAGAGCAGTGGGTTTTGTTGTCCCTGGGTTGCCCGTCTCAGGGGCACTTTGAAGCCTATCACGGGTTCTTGGTGGCCGCGAGATGGGTGGCGTCTGCTTCCTGCGGTGGGCTCCACGCCGGGGCTGGGCCGAAGGGGCAGGCTGTGGTGGAGCAGGTGCAGTCACCGCAGGGGGACGCCCTTGGCGACGAGCAGACGTCAGGGCAGGATATTCCAGATAGCCTCCGTCTGCTGCTTCACCGTCAAGAACTGCTGGGCAAAGTCCTCAACGGTGTCTCCGAATAGGCCAGCCTGGGAGTTGGGGGCAGCAAGGAACCATGTCTTGTCGGCCTCACCCATCTCGACCAGATTGAGCCAAAGTTGATGCTCCTGGACCACTAATGTGGATATCGTCCGCCTGAGAGACCGCGCTGTGACCTTTGTCACTCGGAGAGCAAGGTCGGTCACCGAGCGCAGTTCCTGCATCAATCCCGGGGCGGAACTACCCTCGTGCAGTTCCTTTAGCACCTTGGCGGACTTGCAGGAGAGCCATGGCGTGCAGGGCAGAGGTGGCTTGTCCAGCAGCACCGTAGGCCTTGGCCGTCAGAGACGACGTAAACCTACAGGCCTTGGATGGGAGCTTTGGACACCTGTGCCAGGTGGCGGCGCTCTGCGGGCACAGGTCCACCGCGAATGCCTTTATCCACCAGGGGGATTGCCGAATAGCCCTTGGCCACCCCATCGAGGGTAGTGAGGGCGGGGAAGCTGAAAGATCGGGACTGGGCAGTAAAAAGTGCCTCCCACAACCTTGTCAGCTCTTCATGCACTTCCGGGAAGAAAGGAACGGGGGTGGGGCATGGCTTTGAGCGGCACCGCGAGCCCAGGAACCAATCATCAAGCCACGAGGGTTCAGGGGAGAGCGGAGGGTTCCACTCTAGCACGACGCTCGCGGCTGCCCGAGAAAGCATGTCGTCATTTCCGCGTCAGCCTGTGACCAGGTGACCGCACCCGAAGGGAGGAGTCCAGCTGAGGCTTCCGCATCTGACTGTACAAGCCCGCTCTCCGATGCTGCGCTCGAGAGCTCATCACTTTCGCGAGCTCCGAATATGAGGTCGAACTCGCCGTGAGACGAACCGGCGGACTCATTCGGAAGCCCGATCGGGGTAGACGAGTGTGCTGGGGAATGGGAGGTCCGCAGGGGGATACCTGGCGGAGGCGGTCCCATTGGAGTCCCCAAATCGCCCCTAGTGCTAGCCGCGCTGGCCTCATACCCGTGGGTAGAAGGACCGAGGCGGGGAGCCTCTGGGGTGGCTTGCTTTCTTACGAAGGTAAGCCGCGACCGCATCATTGCCATGGACATGTTCTGAATGAGTACATGACCCATCCACGAACGCTGTCTCTGCATGAGCAGTGCCCAGACACGAAAGACAGTGATCGTGACCGTCAGAAGGCGAGAGATAATGAGCGCAACCAGGAGTAACACACAAAGGAAAGACATCTTTAAAAAGACGCGTCTTTAAAAAGACGTTCCGTGTGTGCCGCTCTTTTAGAGAAATATACTCTTTTAGAGAAATATACTCTTATTTCTGCCAAAGCGCCCAGGGTCATTCTCTGCAGTGCACCAGTGCAGAGGAGGAAGATGCCGCTGAAATGCACCGTCAGATCCAGCAGAGGTGAACGAACAGTCATGAAAATTCAGCTCAGTGTGAATGACCGTTCAGCTCCGAAGAGAAAATCTGAGTGGTTGCATACCAGCTCCTTTTATACCTGTATGTCCAGGTGAGTGGCATGCAAATACCACTCACCAATTTTCATTGGCCTTTTATCAAAGACCAGAGGTGTTTCCGGCTCCCAAGAGTGACCCCTAGTGTCACTACATTGACACAACGTCGTGTGAGTGACAGATAGGGAACACAGTGTATCTTTTTACACAGATTTATCATGTTTCCGCACTTAATTAGGTCGCCTGTCAATTTGTGCCTCTTGCTGAGAAGAAATATCAAGTAGTACAGTAGAAACTCACTAATTGAGTGTTTTTCCTTTCACATGTGTGTGCTTTCACTGTGTTCATCCTGCTCTCCAAAAAATTATGCTGATTTCAGTTACATTATCACCTAGTTCATTGTTGACATGACAACTTAATACAATAGGCTTGGCCGTTTCCTCCGCTGTTACCAATACAGTTGTCGTGCTGCTGTTGCAGCTATTTTTACCGTAGCTACTGTTTGTGTAAGACACCTGTCATGCTGCACTGGCTCATAGGCAAGCTTAAGCAGATTACCGCTGTGTGTTTACAGTCGCTACTGCATCCTGAGAGATGCTACTGTGTGGAGAATATGATGAGCTACTTATCCACAGCCCTGGGTCGGGTGCAACACTTCCTCAAATGAGGGAGCTACCGGCAATCTGCTGAGCTTTGGTTAATTTCAAAGCTCCAACACTGTGTCCACCAAGGCTGGACGATACAGTAGTTAAAACATATCTCAATATTTTTCACTTTTTAGGATATTTGGTATCGATATTTATGCATTTGCCTGAAAATGGCTTAAAAGAGTGATCTATTTTTAGTCAGAGGAGCCACTATTTCAACCAAAGCAGCCATTGTTGCCAACAATTTCCTAAATAACATTTTAGTGATTTTTTTTTTTCAAATGTTTCACTAAATGATGAAAATTAAGAATGATATTTAACATAGTAATACACAGCAATATTTACCAACATTTCACAAAAAAAAAAAAAAATACCACGGAGACTTCCATGAACCTTTTTGAGTGATGATGTAAACAAATCGTTAAATCAGAGTTTATAAGTGTACAACAGCATGTGATAAATCCAGTGAGTGGCGTTACATAATACAGTCAGTCACTTGCATATGGGGGACGATCTGGGGAGATCCATCAGGCTGTGAGCAGTTGCTAAGTCAGGCCTGCATTTGCTTGCAGATCACACCACAAACACAGTGATCATCCCTACTACCCGCTGCTATGGAAACCAACCCCCCCCCACCCAACCCTCTCTGCTCATAAAATGCAAGTGGATGCAACTGCCCACCCCTGGAACAGCTCACCATTGGCAGTTCCTGAGCAGGGTTTGTGAACAACAACATTCATTTAGCCAAACCCTGGTGGTCCTTACAACTATTGGGTAAATTTTAATTTAATCATGGATTTATTTATTTTTATTCTGTGTATGATGTTATTTTATCATGTGCTAAATTTAGCTCCATACACTCCTGTAGGCTAACATCTTGACATTACATAATAAAGTGCTTAATATAACTATAACTTATTAAGGATACACCGATAATTAGGCAGCTGAAAATGGCATACAGCAAATTGCAATTTTCAGTTTTCTCCCAAAAGAGAAAAAGGCCAAAAATTTTAACAGAAACTGTTACTTTAAAATACGGTAACAGAAACACTCACATGGAGAATAAATATTGTGTACGTTACACATTAAAGTCCACATCCCTAGGGATGCACCGATCCGATACCGCTCCAATACTGATGTTTTTAAACAGATCGGTTATCGGTCCGACGAGCCCGATTCAAATCCGATACTGTGTGTTAGTCATGTTCGTTACAGTCAAGCTAAAAAAAAAAATTAAAGAAAAGACAAAAGAACTCTTAAAACACAATTAAAGTAGTTCATATGACTCGTGCATTTTATTCAAAGCCACTTGAAGACATGTGTTAGCTCTGTGAATCACAAAAGGCTGTGTTTTATAAGTAAATAAAAAAGAAATAAATACATGCGCAGCTCCAGCGCATTATTGAATGGCGCTGCTCTGTTTACACACACACACACACACTCACGGCTATTTTTAGCCTTCACGTGGTGCGCCTATATTTGAGCGCTTCTCATGAACAACATCTCAGATGTAGATGCTCAATACTTTGGTTCACTTATATGCATTTAGAACGGCACCGGAGGTGCCTTTTACCAGAATTTGAATAAGCGAATTAAACTACTGTGAACTTTCCTACGAACAGACACATAGGACTTCCTGGAGAGTTTAGAATGTCAAAATAAAAGCATGAGGGTTTAAAAGTTAAAGGTGCACGGAGAGACTCACGGAGGCAGAGACATGAACTCAGTAGCAGGGTTTAATGAACAGATGATTGAAACAGTGATATAAACGTGAGTAAATCCATTTGAGCAGAGTGGCAAACAGCAGGGACCGGTTGCACCAGCTATACATAAGTTACAACTTAGTCTAGTTGTAGCGTAAATGGGCACTAAGTCACAATTTACGCACTACTAAATATTTGAGTGTTGCAGCATTAAACTTGGGTAGAATGTAACCCTACCTTTAAACTAAATATTTACGGAAGACTTCGACCAGAAGTAATGGATAGAATAATAAAGCAGACTGATATTTTATGACATCAATGAGCTCATGTTTTGCATGACAGGCATCAATCATTTCAACATACAGTATGATGTTGACATTTACACTCGTTTACATTTACGAGAGAGCTTGTTACAGTTGATGTTCAAACCTTGTTTGTTCACGTAACTGTCAGCTGTAATAAATTATATTCCCATTAAAATCTGATACGTAGCCTAATAAAACAAGATTTAATTAATGATATAGGCAATTTAGCTTATGTAAATAACAATATTCATTAACTGTATCTAAAATGAATAAGGGATAATAAATAGGCTACTTATACAACAGGCTGTAAAAATAGACATTTATTCATTTTAATATTATCTATATTTCATATATGTTGAAACTTACACAGGAAAGTGCACTGTTAGATCATGATTCCATTGAATCATGCTGAAGTAGTAAGTTTTTTTACATAATGATTTCTCCCGTAAGTGTAAATGTCAACATCATATGTCGAAAGGACTGAAGTCTGTCAACCAAAACATGAGCTTGTTGATGTCTTTAAATGAGTCTGCTTTTTTATTCCATCAGTTACTCCTGGTCAGAGGCTTCCTTAAATATTTAGTTCATCCGTAGGGTTACGTTCTACCTAAGTTTAATGGTGCAACTCTCAAATATTTAGTAGTGCATAAATTGTGACTTAGGGTGTGTTCACACTTGGCAGGTTTGGTTCGATTAAAACGAACTCTGGTGCGATTGCTCTGTTAGTGCGGTTCATTTGAACAAGTGTGAACGCTGTCACCCAAACCTTGGTGCGCACCAAACAAGTGGACCGAGACCGCCTGAAAAGTGGGTCTCGGTCCGCTTCCAAATGAACTCTGGTGCGGTACGATTGATATATGAACGCAACATGGACCAAAGACGTCTAAACGGACCAAAAACAGGAAGTAATTTGCCTAATACTGACTTGGTTCTTCTCATCATAGGAGCTATGTTGCCCATTACAGTTCGGTACAGGCGTCGGAACCACCGTCAGCCGTCCTTGCGGCATATCTTCATATGTGTGTGCAACGGAGGAGTTCCTAGCACTGTTTTGACTCCTTTACTTATTTTATTAGCTCTTCGTTTGTTCTCAGCTGGTAAAAATACCACCATATATACACATTACATTTCGCCCAGCAGCCAGCATTGTTTTACATTTATGCATTTGGCAGATGCTTTTATCCAAAGCGACTTACAGTGTACTTATTACAGGGACAATCCCCCCAGAGCAACCTGGAGTTAAGTGCCTTGCTCAAGGACACAATGGTGGTGGCTGTGGGGATTGAACCAACAACCTTCTGATTACCAGTTATATGCTTTAGCCCACTACGCCACCACCACTCCATATGTTTTGGATGATCGGCAAGTTCCGTCAAAAAAATATACGTCATAAAAGCTGTCCAGTCAGGTTGTGACTTTTTCCTGATGCCTTTGGTTTTGTATCGTTAGGTTCGGTGTTAAAAATGCCAGTGTGAACACACCCTTGGTGCCCCTTTATGCCACAACTAGGCTAAGCTGTAACATACGTATAGCTGGTGCAACCGGTCCCTGGTGAGTAATATCCAGACAGGGTATAGACACGATGAACAGATAACTCACAACTGTCTTATGATACTTGCGGGCAATAATGAAGACACCGGTATGTTTGACATAGTAGAAAGGTGTGGAGTCTCAGAGATACTATCGATGAGAACAGACAAAGAGTGTGTGTGAAAGTGGGGTATATATGCAGTCCTTAATTAGCCACTAATGATATGCAGGTGCGTGTATTCAGAACTCAGGGGAGAGTGAGCGCTGTGACTGCAGTGAGTAAGAAAGAGAGAGAGAGACTGGTGGATCCGTGACAAAAGATGCACGATTGAGCTATATTACTATATATTACTATTATAATATATTATTATTATTATCATTTGTTTACAAATTATAATAATATTTAAGTTGAATGGGTTCCAAAAAATAACTGTGTGAATGAAAAGTGAGCCGATATCTTACTAAATTGAACAAAAAAGAGATCTGAATCCTTTAAAGTCCAGCTATAAGTTTGCAAAAAAAAAAAAAAAAAAAAAAAAAATGCATTGGCTTCTTTTCTACTGATGACTTATATTGGAATTACTGTTAATTTTGCTGCTACATTATCCAGTATACTAGTTAATAATAAAGTTTTTCTTAATAAGCTATACATTTATATTAAAATAATGTGTAGTTAGTGGTTTGTGTTTCTTTACATATTAATGAATACTCCCAATTAGTTCCACACAATAATGTGAAGATATTATAAACTGATTTTGCAAAAAAAAAAATCAATAACACTGGTATCAGATCGGTATCGGTATCGGCCGATACTGAGATTTCCGATATCGGAATCGGATCGGAAGAGAAAAAGTGGTATTGGTGCATCCCTAAAGTAAAGTGATCACTCTCTTGGTTATTAGAGCATTAATGAAGAGCGTTTTCCAGTTCTGATATTGTGTGTCATGGTAGTTTCTGTCAAGCTCCAATACGACACTAAAGAAGCATAAAGGCACCATTAAAGTAGTCCATATGACTCGTGCATTATATTCAAAGTCTCTGGAAGCCATACAATAGTTTTGTGAATCGCAAAGAATGCGTTTAGTAATTAAATATATTGTCTACATTTGCAGCACGCTTCAGTGAATGAGCACTGCTCTATTGTTGACACACTCAAAGCACACTCACGGCTCATGAAGCACTACTGTTTTTAGCGCAGCTCAAATTTCTTCCTGGAATGTTCCACCAAAATAAAAGCCAAGGGATTTTAAAGTTAAGAAATTACGACTGAATTCTTTTTATTGTATAATACAGCATTATTATCATTATTACTATTATTATTAATACATTTAAATAATATTGATATTAGAGGTGCACCGATACAAATTTTTGAAGGCCTAGTTTTGGGTATCGGACGATACCGAGTACCAATATGAGTTGTTATGTGTTTGTAAACGTATGCCGTTCTATATGCATTTGATATCTTAATATTGCCAATATTAGCATTTTCAATCATTAAAAAGGACAATTCAGGACTGTTTTAATAGGGTGTAACTTACCTTTAAAAGTTTCCCAGTTGAGCCTGACTGAGTGTGACATCTGTTCGATTGCTTAATAATGTGTTGTTATTAAGCTGAAGTAAAGTGACAGACAGTAACTCCCATCACTTTTTCCTGCTTTGTCTTTACACGTAGCATATGATTTTTGGAGTTGCTGTGTTCATGGCTTCAATGATCATCTGGTGCGAGCAGAGCCCTTCTGAAAGTTCAGCCTTCAAGGTTAGCATATAATAGCATACCGCGGCGGTTCCATAGACATTCTATGGGCATACACTGGCGAGGAGACAAGAGGCCATTCTTTATGAATGGATGTCTATGGAGAAGACACTTCATGACATTGAATGAACTGCTTTTTGTGAGGAAACAGTTCATCACTTAATGAATTGACCACCTGTCCGCTCATCTTAAACATGATTTACACAAAATAATCTGTTTGGTGAAAACTATGAGTTTCATATGATAAAATTGCTATTTATTAAGGGATTTTACGACATGTAGGTGTCAGATTACGGCTCTCCCCATTCATTTGTATGGTATCCGTAAACGGTGACTTACTGTCGTAACACGCTAGTTGACCACTACTAGCCGTTACTCTGTCTTCTATGATAGAACTGTGATGGTTGTTATCTATACAATAGAAGATCTCTGGTGCGAATCTGATCACAGCGCTCTTTTTTTTCCTCCTTCAAACACAAATGTGTGGAGAGAGAGAGAAGGCGGATTAAATGAAAACTCACGCATTCATTTCAAACGATTTCTTTCTTAACTTTCTTGCTGTATTTTATCTGTCAAAATGACATTTGGAATTATCCGCTAAAAAAATCTAGGACGACAGACACAGAAGGGAGAGAGAGAAGGCGCGTGCACGTGAGAGAATCCACATTTATCAGGTAAAGATGGATAAAATAAAATAAAAAACTGATGATCTAGATTTAAATGGTTTAAACACATTAAAATGTTTCTCATGGTTTCAAACTGGTCTTAGAAGCACTATGCACACATGTGCAACCATGTCATTAGATTAATGTACACGTACTCAGAAATATGAAATGATGACACCGATACTGAGTACGAGTATTTATCCCTCAGTATCGGCCCGATACGAGTACTACCGAGTGGTATCGGTGCATCTCTAATTGATATCCTTTCACAACTAAAATGAACACAAAAGAGATCCACTAAAGAATCCATTTCACATTCCAGTTTCACATACAATGTGGGGAAAAAAATGTGCTAATAGAACTGGCTTCATCTTCACTGAAGATTTTCGCTGGAATTACTGTTAATTTTGCTGCTGCATTATCCAGTAGATTAGTGAACAATAAAGGTTTTCTTAATAGGCTACACATTTTTTTGCATTCTTCTCTGTCTATTCTATTTTATAATTAAATGTGTAGTTACAGAAAAAGTTGTTTCAGTGTACCCCATATAATATAATTTAAAATTTGTTCAGTTATTCCAAACAAAGTCTAGATTAAAATAATCAGTTTTGGTTTATGGCCCAGTGTGTCCAGAATTTTCATTTCGGAGCATCACTACTTATTAGAATTTACTATAATATAATATAATTCAGTCATCATCAAATTGGAAAAAAAACAATGCATGGTGGCTGAGATTTTAACATTTTCTTTAAAAACTGCGAGTGGTGCTTGGCTGTGCTTCTCTATCAGCCACAATACTTGGGTGTTGTGTGTGGTTGCTAGGGTGTTCTGAGTGGTTTTATGAGTGTTACTATGCAGTTGCTAGGGTGTTCTGGGTGGTTGATTGTTGGCTCAAGCCACAAAAGCCCACCCACAAGCATCTATGATATCTGGTCTCTAGATATGGATCAGTTCCTTCAGAGCAAGTGGTTTGCTAAAATGCTTACTATGAACAATAGTAGCTAAACTGAACACTTTAAAATAAGGTTCTATATGCTAATCATAAACCAACAATGAACATTTTCTACAGCATTAATTGTTTTACTAATCCTGGTTAATGAAATTTTTTAATAATATATGCATAAACAACTGTTAACAGATACAACTTTAATGTTAGAAATTAACTGGTACCCCTTTACAATAAGGTTCCATTTGTTAACATGAATAACAATTAACAATACTGTATTTAATGTTTACATTAGTTAATGCAATACAAATTGTCAATTAACATTAACCAAGATTGATAAATGCTGTTTAAAAACATTGTTCAGTATTAGTTCATGATCCCTAATCCATCAACTAATCTTAACACGTGGAACCTTATTGTAAAGTGTTACCAATGTATTAGTACCGTATATGTAAGAATTAACATTAATCAAGATTTAAAAAATGCTTTTAGAATATTGTTCATTGTTATTTTCTGATACCTAATGCATTAACTAATGTTAACATACACAATCTTATGGTAAAGTGTTACTGTGATGTTGATGAATGCCTTAGCAAGGACCACTAATTGATCCTACTCAGCATTGCAAATGTCAAACAAATAGTCAAAAACATTATCAGAGTAATATGTCTTATCACAACAGCACACTTCAATACACTTGCAGCCACTTTCTTCTCTTTGCCTGTTGAAATGATCAGTGACTCAGCGAGGCACATCTGAGAGTTACTCGAGGCAGCCGAGGTCTGACCATATTCAGTCAATTTGCTCTGAGTGCCTATCAACATCTGCGCATAACTTTACAGAAGCTCTCAAATGCAGCGGAGGCCAGAGGATAATTCCCTCTCCCTGCCCATAATGAGACTTTATTTAAGTGGCAGACTACATAGAGCTGGGAAGGCAGATAGTCAGAGGCACTTAAAGAGGCTGGATAACAGCATCAAACCCCTCCTCCTCCCCTTCAAATGCAGCTGCTGCCTGTGGAGGCAAGACTGTTTGTGCTGAAATCAAGAGCTCATGTTGCATTCTGGTAACAAGAGGAAAACCTCAGCCATTGAGAGTTGAGGCTTAAGCCTAATAATTTGATCAGGTCTCTATTGCAGGAGGCCATTATGATATCAAGCTCATCAAGTAAATGATGAGGGAGTTCATGACCTGACCACCACAAAGGGGGGAGTAGACACAACCTTGTGCTTTCCCATAATTCTCATTTTGATCAGGGCAAAAGATTGGATTCATCTTATTGTGCCCAATGATTTATTGGATAATCTCACAAAACCTGTCAGAAACATGTTCGGGTCATACACTGCCTGGCCCCAAAAAAATTTGCATACTCTAATATTTAGCTGGACCGCCTTTAGCTTTGATTTGGGTGCACATACATCGTGGCATTGTTTCGACAACCTTATGCAACATCACAACATTTATTTCCATCTAGAGTTGCATACATTTTTGGCCGAGATCTTGTATTGACAACAGGATAGTTGAACCACTCCATAAAGTCTTCTCCAGCACATCCCAAAGACTTTCAATGGGATTAAGGTAAGGACTCTCTGGTGGCCAATTCGTGTGTGAAAATGATTCCACATTTCTTCTGCGAAGCTGATGGTTCATCACTATCCTTCCTGGTTTTAATAATGCGTTGGACAGTTCTTAACTCAATTCCAGTGATTTCAGCAATCTCCTTAGTTGTTTTCTTTGCTTGATGCAGGCCAATAATTTGCCCCTTCTTTTCCACAACCATGGGATACATCTTCCGACATGGTTGTTTAAGAAATGAGAAGCTACACACTGCATCAGTTAGGTTTAAAATAATTGTTGCCAGCTAAAACATATTAATCACTGCAATAATGATCCAATCATAGGCTCTTAAGTATCTGCTTATTTAAATGCAAACAGCGATTTTTTTTATTTTTATTTTTATTTTTTTCCTTTGGCCAGGCAGTGTAAAAAAGGAGCCAATTTTTTATGCTTTGCATTGAAACATTATTTCTATGACTTTTCTGCCAAAAAATCCCATTACACCAACACCAGCCACAACACGTACCTTTAAGCGAGTAGTATTCGGCTGGTCCTACATATATTGCAAAATTACAATTCATGTCTTTAGGAGTTAACATTTTTTAATGAGGAAAAATTACTGAGTGCACCTTTAAAAAATTGTTCAGTGTTAGTTCATGATACCTAATGCATTAACTAATGTAAACACATGGGACTTTATTGTAAAGTGTTACCAAATTAACATTAACCAAGATTCAAAAATTCTGTTAAAGTATTGTTCTTTTTTAGTTCTTGGGAACCTGGGTTCCCTATCTTTTACTCACTCGAAGATATGTCGATGTAGTGACACTAGGGGTCGCTCTTGGGGAGCCCCAAACACCTCTGATCTTTGAGAAAATGGTAATGGGAATTGGTGAGTGGAATTTGCATGCCACTCCCCCGGACATACGGGTATAAAAGGAGCTGGCTCGCAATCACTCATTCAGATTTTTTCTTCGGAGCCGAGTGGTGTTGAGCAGTAAGTTCCACTGCCGTTCCATTCACCTCGCATCGAGAAGTGTATGCTGTTGGATATATGGTGCATTTCAGCAGCTTTCACCCCCTCTGCACGATTGATGCAGAGTACGCCCCTGGGTGCTTCGACAGCTGAGAGAGTATATATTCTTGCAAATAAAAGAGTATTAAGTACACGCACTGACGGAGAGCATCTTTTTAAAGATGCCTTTCCGTCTGTGTGTAATTCCTGGATGCGGTCAGTATCTCTCCGCCTCTGAAGGCCACGAGCGCTGTCTCACGTAGTCACGTTGAGGCGGCATTCGTGGATGGTTCATGTCCTCACTGCGAGAACATGATTATGGCAACGTTGCAGTCGCGGCTTTCCTTCTTCCAGGGGAAAGCCACTCCAGCCGCTCCCCTCCTCGGGCCTTCTACCTACGGGTACGAGGCCGGGTCGGTTAGAGCTGGGGACGATTTGGGGACCTCAATGGGAGTGGTTCCGCCGGGTAATCCCCCACGGACCTCCCATTCCCCGGTACTCTTGTTTGCCCCGGTCAAGTTCTGGGATGAGACAGGCAGCTCGCCTCAGGGTGAGTTTAACCTGTTGATGTGCATGCCCCCCCCCCCCAGAACTGATGTCACTTTGCTTAAATTAGTTCACATTTACTATATAGTGTAGTCAAAAAAGAGTTAATGTCGACAAATTATAAAGATGTATAATTTGTCAACATTATGAACAATTTTGAACAGCACACTATATAGTAAATGTGAAATCATTTAAGCAAAGTAAAGTTAAACCCATGGGTGGGGTCAATAAGCATCAACAGGTTAATGTCTCTTTCGGAGCTCATGAGCAGGATGAGCTCTCAATCACAGCATCGTAGAGCAGGTTGGCACAGTCGGACGCTGAGGACTTGACCTTCGGGTGTGACTGCCCAGTCTGAGGCTAAAGCAGAACTGACCGCCATGCTTGCCCGGGCCGCCGTGAGCGTCGGGCTGGAGTGGAACCCTCCACCCTGCCCTAAGCCCATATGACCGCCAATGGGCGGCTGTCCCCCTCCACCATGAAGGTGTATGTGGCCACTATAGCGGCGCACCACGATGCAGTGGATGGTAAGTCCCTGGGGAAGCACGACCTGATTATCAGGTTCCTGAGAGGCGCCAGGTGGTTGAACCCTCCTAGGCCACGCCTCATTCCCTCGTGGGATCTCTTCGTGGTCATGCTGGGCCTGCGGAGAGCCCCATTTAGGTCCCTGGAGTCAGTTGAGCTAAAAGCGGTCTCATTAAAGGCTGCCCTCCTGACTGCGCTCACATCCATCAAGAGGGTTGGGGACCTGAAGGCGCACTCTGTCAGCGACACCTTCCTGGAGTTTGGTCCGGAATACTCTCATGTGGTCTTGATACCCCAACCGGGCTATGTGCCCAAGGTTCCCACAACTGCTTTTAGGGATCAGGTGGTGAGCCTGCAAACACTGCCCCAGGAGGAGCCTTGTCGTTGCTGTGTCCGGTGCATGCTTTGCTCATCTACTTGGATCGCACGCAGAGCTTTAGATGCTCTGAGCAGCTCTTTGTCTGCTTTGGCGGACAGCAGAAAGGGAATGCTGTCTCCAAACAGAGGCTTGCCCACTGGATCATGGATGCCATCGCTTTGGCATACCAGGCACAGGGCATGCCCCCCTTCGGGTTACGAGCACACTCCATGAGGAGTGTGGCGTCCTCCTGGGCACTAGCCAATGGCACCTCTTTAGCAGACATCTGCAGATCAGCAGGCTGGGCAACACCCAATACTTTTGCGAGATTTTACAATCTCCGGGTTGAGCCAGTTTCATCCCGTGTGTTGTCAGGTACAATTAGGTAAGACAGCTGGCCAGGTGTATCATTTGCACACAGCGCCTTTCCCCTCTGGGAGGGGAAGACGTGTGCTTTTTTCCCCCATGCGAGTTCAATGAGATGGTGGACCCTGGATGTCCTTCCTCCCTAGCCCTGTGGCCAGCAAATTCGTAGCTGGGCCCAGTATGTGTGCTAGGATGCTCTGTACTGGGGTAGGTGCTCCACATGTGCTGGTTACCACTGTAACCCCTTGTGATGTATTTTCCGCAGTACGGTTTCCCTGTTGGTAAATCCACGTCTCCCTTGGGCAGAGCTCCCTCTGCCTCCGGTCGCCGTGTTTGTAGAGCTCCTCCCCTCTGGGTAGGACCTACCACAGCGCCTCTTCCACGTGCGGCTGGCAAGCCCATGTGTTGCATTTGCCACATGTTAACCTCCCCTTTGGGTAGGATATGGTCTCCACGGTATCTTTCCCTGCTGGGGAAGAACTCCTTCCCCGATGCAAATACATATGGCCCCAGCCGAAAAAAGTCTTCACTCTACGGGGAGAACAGAAAAAAAATAAGAGAGAAAAGGCCGTGGTTGGCACGGCCTGTTCCGATTGTAGATACGTCTGGCCCCCCCTCCCGAGGTGCGAGGGACTGTGCAACGTTCTTGAGGGCACTGGGGGAGGCTACGTGCAGACCGGGTGCACCTGCTATTGGGCACGAAGCGGCTTGCTTGCACCTGCACCGGCAGTCCACGTAACACAGTTCAGCTAGTTGTGGCATTTCGTGTCACTACATCGACACAACGTTGAGTGAGTGACAGATAGGGAACATCCTGGTTACTGTTGTAAACTCCATTCCCTGACACTACATCGACACAACGTTGAGTGAGTGACAGATAGGGAACATCCTGGTTACTGTTGTAAACTCCATTCCCTGATGGAGGGAACGAGACGTTGTGTCCTTCTTGCCACAACACTGTACTACCCGCTGAAATGGCCGAGACCCTGTCTCGGCTCCTCAGCGTAAAACCTGAATGAGTGGTTGTGAGCCAGCTCCTTTTATACCCGTATGTCCAGGGGAGTGGCATGCAAATTCCACTCGCCAATTCCCACTGGCCTTTTCTCAAAGATCAGAGGTGTTTGGGGCTCCCAAGTGCGACCCCTAGTGTCGCTATATTGACACAACGTCTCGTTCCTTCCATCAGGGAATGGAGTTTACAACAGTAACCAAGACGTTCCCTTGCGTCCTTAAGAAACAAATCATCCAAATGGGAAAATGTATCAGCCGATGTGATAATTAAAAAATTCTGAATTTATCGGCCTTGTGATATATAGAATAGAATAAAATAGAATATCTTTATTGTCATTATATAAGTACAATTATTATTGCACAGGTACAAAGAAATTAGGTTTGTGACTCTCCTTACGTTACAATAGAACAATAAAACAATAAGACAAAATAAACCAAATAAATAAAATAAAAGTACCAAACATGATAAGGAAAATCCAGCAAATGTAAATAGTGCAATAGCTCAGGTATGTGGTGCAGCAATGGAATCAGTAGTGTGGAAGGGTATGAAATTTCAAACAGATATCGGTTGACCACTAGTTGATAGATGATAATGTGGTTTGCACCTGAAATTCCATAATTTCAGCATTGTTCTTTACCTTGTTAAAACGTAATTACAGGACTAATGAAAGATTGCAATGTTAACATGTGCAAACACTAAGCTGTGATACACAACACACAATTTCTTCTTGCACTGCTGATAACTAACTAAAGATCCTACTGCAAGATTCTCTTCTGTTGTCTTATTAGGTGTCTTGTGATTTGCTTTACTAGAGTTTTTCTTTTAGATTTGTTTTGTTGAGATATCAAAGTATTTCACATAGACTGAGAAAAAGTCAAAGACTTCTTTGCTTTGTATAACCTTTTCATTTAGCCTATGTTTGTTTGCAGGGGGAGCTTAAAATATTGACATATGACGATATTTACGATTCCAACTTTAATGAATGAAATGAGCTCAGTTCTACCTTGCTGCCTACATAAACAGCATTTTAAGGCATCATATGCATGCTCCTGAAGTGAAGGCCTTTCCAAATAGCAGGCAGCAAAAATATGCTCACTACAAGATACCTATTTGAGTGTGCTATGTATTTTTATGCTTATTACAGTATTAGCATAGGAACATGCTAATGACAAACTATTAGTTGTAAATCGAGTTTCTTGTGCGATTCACATGAAAAGCACTATTTGTGTGGTGCATGGAGTTGCCGCTTATGTAGAGCATTTCAAATCAGTCACTTGTGAGATTCCTTTTAAGTCAAGATGCTGTCTTAGAAGGTAGCTGCCTTTGTAGGTGGTAAACAGCAGATTACCACCTGCTAATAATCAGGACTTGATTGGGTAATTAAGTCAACAAGTGGGAGCACTGATGAGATATCATCTTAACATTTTATTATTGATAAAAATATCAGTGCAAACCATTTCTGCAAAGAGGCCCCCATGTTGCATGTTTATGAAGAATGAGACACCATCTCAAAATGCCCTCTGGTACCTTCTTCGGGGCTCAGCAATAATGATGGGCCAGTGTGACAGTTTGCCAGCAGTTGATGGAACTGTCACTTGTCCTATCAGTCCAATACTTACTTTCTTACATTTTATATCTTATATGTTTTGCGAATTCTGCTGTAAATATGTCACCATGGTAACGTTATTCAGCTAGCTGACATAGGTGAGGTTTTGTTGAAATTGAGAGTGACTTGTGATAGTCTTCGAACAGTTTCCGTTGTTTTTAAATTTGCTATAGAAATAGTTTTATTGTACTGTGTATTGGGAGCATTAATCCTAATTTATACTATGGAAGTAGCCAAACTTTTTTCTCCTGAACGAACTAAAGCACCCTAGGTGAACAAAGCCGGCATTTATACTATGCACAGCATAATTTCAAAATTAGTTAATTTGTGTTGTAAATCATATAAAACATTTTTTTTACTTCTGGACAATTTCTGAGAGACAGATTTCAAAGTCATCCATTTTTAACGATTGTAACCTAAATGCTCCCCAGACGGCAAGTGTGATTGTAAATATAAATAAAAGAACTTCACTTACAAACCACACCCGTGATAAGTTTTAACCAATCATCAGTGCTCTTCATCTAGCTGAATTTTCCTAGGTCAAGAATTTCATAGATGTATGTGAACAGGAGAAATATCACCAAAGCAACACTTTGGCAGAAAAAAAATGTCACTGCATTTCATCATGATTTTAGGCCAAATAAAAGAAGCCTGTTCGCCCAGTAAGTATAAATTAGCCTTTAGATAGAATGGTTTGAATATCTTAAACGAATCAGCAATGTTCTGCTCCGTATGCCATCATTTTACAGTAAACGTGTTTATGAAGTTTATGGAGTTAAATTATAGCTGTAAAATGTCCATGTATTACTGCAAATTAAAAATATAATAGAATATAGCTGCAAGCAGCAATGATCGGAGCCAAGCACCGCTGGTATTCACTAATATCAAAGAGCTGTAGTACAACAGACGTAAGACTAGTTGAGGCAGGGTTCGAACACTCAATCTTTTGAGCAATAGTCCAGAGCTTTAACCACTGCACCACACAATGGACTAATGCACTGACCTTCATAAAGTACTTTAGCTTTGAAATAAAGCGGCTCACTAGTTTCCGGTTATATGTATTTACAATGTACCATAGTTGCCTAGTTCCTGAAAACAAATATTGTTTGGAAGAAGATTTTAAAGTACAGACAGGAGAAGAAATACACTGAACATTACTGTGTACAGCGTCTTCAAAATTCAGTGGAAGAACAGTTTTCAGAGCTTTAATTCAGCCCAAGCCGATCTGTGAAAGCAATGGCAGGTAAACACACCAAGCGCATTTCACCATTTCCCCTCACATGGAAGTCTCGAGTAGACATTTAACCACAGATCAGCTTGAACCGCAAATGACAGAAGGTTGAAGGAGACTAGTAAAGGGTGTCAGCACCAGCACTTTGAATTAAACAACTACACATTTCAAACCCTGCAATGATCCATGTGTGAGGGAGGACAGAGAGACCTGATGAATGCTTGCATCACATTGTTTTTGTTAAATATGTTTTAATCTCTATTTTGTGTAATTGTTTCATTGATAAGTATATCAAAATATATTCAAAATATATCATATAAATATAAATGCTTAAGTAGAAGAGCTGCCAAAGATATTGAGTTATAATGTTTGAAATTGATTAAATATTTGTAGTGTTGTTAATTTAAGTGTAGTGTTCAAAGTAAACGAACAGCTAATGTATTAATACATCAATCCATCTGGGACATTTGACCAAAGTAAAGTCATTTGCAATTGTTGTATGGTGGAATTTATTGTTGAAGCTCAATATATCAGAGTTTGAAAATATGTTTGAGAGAATATGATGGTGTGTGTGTGTGAGAGAGAGTAAAGTTTGAAATATGTCTTCAGTGGCCTCTTATAGATTTCACCCAGCAAAACCCATCTTCAGTCTGACCCATTATTAGATACTTTAATCCTACCAACGACAGTACAGCTGTTAACAACTATTAACAAAAGCACAGCAATAATGATTTTGTGGAGACACAACCACGTTTTTGGTATACAAAGGCATTTTGAACAGAAAGACATATAGTGTATAGTGCACTGCAAGTCACAGCAAAAATATTAATACTATATTAATATTATTATTTTATTGCTTTGCTTTGTCGTCATGCAATTTGGCTTGAATGTTCGCTCCAGGCGTCAATGGCTCATTAGGAATACATTGTTTCAATTCAAAACATTTATCGTGGGAGGCCTGGGTAGCTCAGCGAGTATTGATGCTGACTATCACCCCTGGAGTCATGAGTTCAAATCCAGGGAGTGACTCTAGCCAGGTCTCCTAAGCAAACAAATTGGCCCGGTTGCTAGGGAGGGTAGAGTCACGATTAGTGGTTCTCACTCTCAATGGGGCACGTGGTAAGTTGTGGAGTCTCTGCAGTGTCATGCACAATGAGCCATGTGATAAGATGTGTGGATTGATGGTCTCAAAAGTGGAGACAACTGAGACTTGTCCTCTGCCACCTGGATTGAGATCAGTAACCATGCCACCATGAGAACCTACTAAAGTAGTGGGAATTGGGAATTCCAAATTGGGAGAAAAATAAAAATAAATGTTGACTGCAGTGACAAATCACGCTGAAAATTTGCGTTCAATGTGTAAAGGCCTTAACAATAGTATTTAAGTTTTATTTGAATATAAGGGTATTGGAACAACCCCAGGTGGGACCATTGAAAATGTTGACAGCAAAAATCTGAGCTACTGGCCAGAATAAGCCAGTTTAACAAATCATTACTGTTGGGCCCTCCTTAAAACAGTGGTGCTCCTTTTAAACAGCTTCTGAAGCAGCACAGAAGATGACAAATGTACTGTCACCACTGTGAAATAAAGATTTAGCACCAAATCAGCAACATCTAATGTTTGGTTTGGCCTTTTTGGGTAATGGGTACAAACAGCGATACATTCTAAGTGCATTAAATACATACAAGGTAACATGGAGAAACAAAGAAAAAACAAAGTGTCACATATAGTGTTACAAATGATCCTGTACTGCTCTCATTTCATGTAATTTTCTCTCTTAGTTAATATCAAACAGGGACTGTGGTGATGAAAATACATTAAGTTTGCAAATAAACAAATAAACACTTCAGAGCCTCTCAAACGCACACTGCCAGCCAGTTCTCCACTTAGAGAAATGCACAGAGCAGTTTTTCTTAACTGGTGGATTGTGACCCAAAAATGTGTCACAGGTCTGTTCTGATAAATTCTGCAAGACTACAGTAAATACGTGTTCACATGCAACAAAGAAAAAATCTGTGACGACCAAAATGGGTGTTGTCAGGTGAATTGTTGGCTTAATAAACAACTTTAATAACAAAACAAAAAATAATAATAATTATACATTTCAATGTTTGGCATTTCTGTTTAATTTTGATTGATAAACAATTTTGGTACTGTGTTTGATTGTCCAATGTAAACTCTGGTTCGTGAATCAAAACCATTTGAGAGACCACTGATGTAGAGTACTGACAATACTAAATTCTGAAGAAAACACAGTATGAAGCTGAAAGCCCAGTATACCTACACTTCATTTTTTACTTGCAACCCACTTTGTTGGCTCTAAATGGCACTGCCATGCCCCTACAGCGCTCTATAACCACTCTGGCGAAATAACGCTTTTACACAGCGTGATAAGCAATACCCATGAACAATGGAAGTACCTTTGCCAATTTAAGCAACAGAAAGCACAAACGCTGACTGAACTAATCAAAGCTACCGGAGTTCGAGTATTTCAGACAGTCAATCAGCTGGCACATACTGTACAGGGGGAGGTCGAGCCTTGTCAAAGGTCTTGGACATGACCAGTGAGGGGATCAGCTGTGGAAATGAGCTGATCCAAATTCAAAGAGACAATGGATCGACACTGAGAGGATTCTTTTAAACCGAGCTGTCAGTGGGAAGCCACTGTAGGTGGAATACCGTGAGAGCCTCTTAACTGCAGAAGATCACATTTGGGCCAGTTTGTTTTACAAGGTCTTGTTTAACGGTATGGGAAATCACCCAAGCCATTTTCTCAAACACCTGAATATATTACAATGGGCAAAGATCAGGGCTGGGTGATATATGGTATATTATATGAAAAAAATTAATATTTTTCAATAAATATGATTTCTTTTTTTTTGCCAATCTTGATGATATTAAAATGAACTCTGTGGATACATTGCCATTACGTTTTCTGAAGACCAAGCCAAGAGTCGTCAGCATGAGAGTGCTAAGACTGTAATACTTTACTAGCATCTCTTAATTTAAACCGTAGTAGCAATTATTCATTTCTGCAAACCAGCACTTTCAGACAGTCTATTTTAATGAATCATTTCAAAACACTAATTCAATTATTAATTTGCACCATCACTCAAAAATGTCCACAGAAGTCCCTTTATGGTATTTCACATGCTTTAAAATGTTTATTGCGTATTGTTATATTAGTACATATAAATTAAAATAAATACCAGCCCTCCTTGTGTTCATCTAGACTTTACTGTTTTTTATGCATTTTTAATATACTTACACTAGCAACAATGTCTGTTTGGTCAAAACGATTGCTTTTCTAATAGAACAGTATTTTAATTTCTGAGCAAATACATTTAATTATTTATCAAATATTGCCAATGAATGAAAAATGAAGAAATAATTTGTCTAGTTATATCACCCAGCCTTATTAGTGAAGATCTACAGTAGCACTGTAAATCAAGCTAGTAGGATGTTTACAGGATAATGCTGACTCATAATTTGAGCCAGCACTGAATCTATATTGGGAAAGAAATCTCAGAGTGGAAAAGAACTCAGAGAGGTTTTTACATGAAAAATAATATAGATGCCTACTCTCTTATATGAATGTTATTTTCAACATGGATAGGGATTCTCTCTTCCAATCCTTTCCATTTCATCTATCGCAAATCATACTAAGCTCTTCAAAAAAACAGGGCATAATGGCCTATTATGTAACACTTCAGAGCATTTCTTTGCTGTTAACACAAAACTACTTCAGATTTAGATTGTGTTCAGATCAAATAACAAAGACGACTGCTTGCAGTATCATACCACTGAAAATTTCATACTAAAGGAATACCAAGAAATATCAAAATAAAAATGCAACCACAGAAATATCTCAGCTACCACAATGTTGTTTCATTAGTGTGCTTAATTAATAGACCAGACCAGAGCTAAAAACATCCTTTTAGAAGTGATACAGTGCAGTCACAAAACTGCACTCGATGTCAAAAGTCATAAGACTGCTTAGACTACAGAACTGACTAGTTTAACAGATTCTGCATGAATATTTTCATTGTGTCTCACATAGTGTCTCAAGGTTGGTTGGCTACTTTGATGAACCAATGCATCTCAATATGCTGCTATCTGTCATTTGCCATAACAAATGAAATTAATGTGCAAATTATTTGATGAGCTGAGGAATTGAAAACAGTCTAAATGAGTTTGAAATAGGAGTGGGAGGTACAATCAAAATCTACTATTACATTATGATTAATTTTATATCATGGAAATTTATATTTATGATAGTTATTTTTTGCCAGAAATCCAATGAAAAAAATCATTTATACATTAAATAACTATGTGGTATTGCCTTTTATTTGAATAATTCAGTGAATTGTGTGATTTTTTGTTTTTTAATTGGAACTTGGATGCAAAACAAAGGATACAATTATTTAAATTTTCATTTATTCATTTAGCAGCCACTTTTATATAAAGCAAATTACAAATGAGAAAGAGGCAATAACATGAGAAGTGCTCAAATACAAAGTTTCAAATTCCTCAGAAAAGTACAAGCAGGCAGGAAGGTAAGAGACATTTTTTTATGAAGAAAGAAGTCAGTTAGTGCATAAGTAGGATTGGGTCAAGTGCACACGAAAGACATGCATCTTTAGATGTTTCTTGAAAATAGTTAGAGAATCAGCTGCCTGGGTGGAGTTTGGAAGGTCGTTCCACCAGTGAGGAATGGTGGAATTGAGAGTCAGGGAAAGCGATGTTGTGCCTCTGTGAGATGGCATTACAACGAGGCACCATTCACCTACCGATCGCAAGCTTCTGGAGGGCACATAGATTTGAAGTAGTGAGTGTAGATAGTGGCTGTTCTATAAGTAAGCATCAATGCCTTGAGCTTGAGCAAGAAACCATTGGCAGCCGGTGCTGAAGAGAGGCATGACATGCACTCTCTTGGGCTTGTTGAAAACCAAATGCCCCGCTGTATCCTAGATTCATTGCAGAGGTTTGACTGTACATGCAGGAAGTCCTGCCAGAAGGGCATTGCAGTAGTCCAATCTCAATATGACAAGAGCTTGGAAAAGAAGTTGTGTAGAATGCTCAGATAGGAAAGATCTGATCTTCCTAATGTTGTACAGTGCAAATCTGCATAATCGGGCTGTCTTTGTGATGTGGTCCGTGAAATTCAACTGATCGCCGAACACAACCCCAAGATTTTTGGCTGTCTTGGAAGGTGTAATCATTGATGAGTCTAGCTGAATGATGAAGTTATGTTGTATAGCAGGGTTCACTGGAACAACGAGAAGTTCTGTCTTTGCTAAGATGAATTCGAGGTGGGGGTTTTTATCCAGCATGAGATGCATACCATGCAGGCTGATATCAGTACAGCTACCATAGGATCGTCAGATTGGAATGAGAGGTGGAGTAGTGTCATCAGCATAGCAATGATAGGAAAAGCCATGTGCCTGAATGACAGATCCAAGTGATGTCATGTATATGGAGAAGAGGAGGTGCCCAAGCACTGAACCCTGAGGTAACCCAGTAGATAGTCTGTGTGTCTGTGTCCAAGAAGAAGTGAAAAGAGAAGACCTGGTTGAACACGACTCATTCGAGTGTTTTCACTGTGAAGGGGAGGAGAGTAATTTTCTAAGAATGCAGGGTTTAGTGTGGGTTTCTTAAGCAGTGTGGTCACTCAAGCCTGCTTAAATGTAGTGGCATAGGTACCAGTGAGGAGAGAAATTTTAATAATGTGTGTGAGTGCAGTAGGGGTGTAACGGTTCAAATTTCTCACAGTTCAGTTTGTATCACAGTTTTAGGGTCAAGGTTTCAGTATGGTTTGGTATTTGCTATGTTCAGAAAAAATCTATATTGCTTCAAAATCCAAAGAAAGAATACTGTATTTGGTAACAAACACTTCAACAAGTTTGCCCTTAATACAAATCATGGTTTTACTACAGTAACCATATTTTAATCATGGTATTTGTAGTAAAATCATAGTAACCACAAAATCAACATGGTTACTGTCATGGTTATAATATATAGTAAAACCATGATCACTATATGGAAACTACAGTATTACTGTTGTAAAACCATGGTTAATTGTATCAAAACCATGATTTCTGCTAAGAAAACCCTAGTGACAGCGGTTATAGTTACTTCAATCATGATTACTTCAATCGTGATTACTACAATATTACTATAGTAAAACCATGGTTAATGTTCTTTAGGTACCTGAACTAATAAAAAAAACTTTTCTCTAATTACTAAATCAATATTTTAACTTAATATCTGCACTATTACGCTACATGTATCAACATAAAGTGCATTTCAAACTCAACTTAGCATATATTCAACATTCGGAAGCTGTACATCACTGTAGAAGGAACCTTGCTATTAATATGGATACGAGAAGGGTCCGGGATGTTGCGGCTCAAGTGTTTCAATCATACGATGAAATCCCACATCTTCATCAACGAAGTATGGCAACATAACTTCATGGCAATGAACACCACAATTATTTTAGTTATTGTTTCATGTATGTCTGAATGTCTGCAAACAGTGCCTGTTTTGTAAACTTTTTTGACCATCATTGTTGTAATTGACTGCAAAAACAAAATGTTCCCAAACAGGAGACTTGGATAATGCAGGGGGGCTTCTCTATCAGCAGCTCGTTTTCTCCTGGCATCAGTGCAACAGCAGCTTAAAGTTATAACATTTGAGTTAAAAATTGTAAAACAAATATTATGTAATAATATTTATGTAAACATAAGTCATGTTCGAGGCCGTTCTAAAATAGCTGATACATGCACACCAGTTGAAGTCTATATTAATGCAGCAAATTGCAGTGTTGCTTTGCAGCCGTAAGCAACTCCATTAAACTCTGCTTGGCGTTCTCTTTGATAACCCCTTAATAATGAGTTCTTCTTAGTCTTGACTTGTTTGGGGCATGTCTTACTATGTTTGTTTACATTACTCCATGTTTCTTTCTCGCTCTCAAGTATAAATAACCTAAAGCAGTATAGGGATGGGAATTCCATTAAGCAATTGATTCTGATTCCTTAATGATTCTTTTAATACTTTTGAGGGAAAATATTTGGAAATAAAAAATATATTATTTGAATTGCACTTAAAGGTGCTGTAAGCTATATATTTTTTCATGGAAAGGTGTGCAAAAAATTAGAGGTCGGCCGATATATCGGTTTTGCCGATTAAAAACAGATTTCTGGTACTATCGGTTATCAGCAAAAATCCACACCGATAGTTTTCCCCATTGCATCCGGAGCTGGAGCAGTTGGGAAGGGTCCGCTGTCGTTATACAGTATGAGAGCGGCCTATATAGGCAAAATAAAAACGATCACTTCACTGATGCCTTGTGGTGTTTGTTTTGACACGTGAGACTACACTCTGCATGGAGTGGAACACTTCAGATGCAGATTTAAAACATCAACAACGAAAAGGTATGTATACAGTACATTACAGTACACGCTGTCATATCATTATAAAGTAATTAATTTGTTGACTAGATGCTGCATTAGTAGAGAACAGCAGTATGTTTGCCGACAAGGCTGAGATGACACTAACATTAAAGCTAACCTCAAGTGGTTAGTACGATATCAAAATCCTAGTCCTACCCAAATGTTTAAATGTCACGATTGTTACCATCTATTACAATCTATTTGCATTAGTTTATATCCAGCTGGTCACGTTTATGCATTCATTAGCCAGCTAAGTTGCATATTTAAAGCTAGTGACGTGAGAAAGCAAATTAATATCTTCATGAAGCCGAGAAAAACATATAAACGAATCAGAAATGCATCTGATTTCAATAATAAAAAAAAAATATCCTCACTGTAATACGATGACTTCAGATCGATCACATTCTTGTGCTAAAAAAGGCAAGACACAGTGCAACAAATACAGTTTAACAGAAAGCAGGTTTCTCAATATGCTTTTAAAGTTCTTTTTAATTAGACACATCATATATAAAACAGCTTCACCACCGAGTTCAGCCGAATACCACTGCTATCTGTGAATATTGCTACTCTACATACAACTGTATTGAATAAAATACAATGTGGTATTTTGCTGTTATTATGAAGCTTGAATGTGGAGTAGTAGGAATCAGTGCAAGTGTAAAACCATGTGGACTGTCTATTGAAGCGTTTTTCCCCCTCATTTTACTTTTGACTTAACATTTGAGAATATGGACAGACTAAAAAGTTTTATTTATGTATTTTATGCACATTAGTTGAAAATGAAATGCTTTTTTTTAACAGCCAGGATAGGAATGTTCTATGCAATAATATAATGGTGCTGGATGATTTATGTATTTATTGTGCCCTCTTGTGGACTACAGAAATAATGTCAATTTAAAAATCATAAACATATCTACCATCTACTGGTATAATCAAATTTCTTAGTTGCACATCATATTGTAAATACCATTATACCCACCAAGCCCAAGTCTAAAACCTCAGTGGTTTGAAAAACAATTTGGTGTGATGACAATCAATTTGAATTGGTGTAAGATACTGACCCTATTGACCCTGAGTTGGAGTTCATATGAATGTCTCTTCATGAGTGTAACAGTTCAAGGACGGGCAAGGACGAGGCGGGAACCAGCTGAACATTCAATGTAAAGTTTAATGTAAAACTCAACTTAAAACAACATAAAACATAAGACAAACAGACACATACAACGCGGCCACGTGCATCTCTCTCTCTCGAACCGGTGTTTCCAGCTACCCCTTATCTCGCTATCCCACTGATCAGCTGAGTCAGTGCCGGCCATGCTCCATCATGGCCTGGCCACGCCCTCCTCCTCGTCACACTCCTCCCCCGCCCGATTCAGGCAGGGGTGCCACCGGTCTGACGAACTCCCCCCCATCTCTGGAGGGGAGACACTGGCCTTCCAGGCGTTCTGTCAGCCGGTGGTCCACCCCACTTCTTGCGAACATGGGGGGAGAGACGAGGGGAGGCGTGGGGAGAGGGAAAGAGCAAGCGGAGACACACAGAGAGAGAGAGAGGAGAGAGAGAAGAACTTGCTCACCGGCTCCCGGACACTCTGTCACCCGGTCCTCAACCGCTCCTCCGTCCTCTGGCAGATGCCAGCGAGTCCTCCGGCCCCTGGCGGACAGAACCGTTCCTCCCCTTCTCGTAGATGGCCGCAGTTCCTCCGGCTCTCAGCGGCCAGCAGTGACCCCTCCATCCCCAAGCAGACAGCCGCAGCTGCTCCCCTGGCGGATAGCAGTGGCGAGGACTCCGCGACAGCGCATCCCTCCTCCCTGCCAGGTTTCAGCACCACTGTAACAGTTCAAGGAAGGGCAAGGAGGAGGCGGGAACCGGCTGAACAGTCAACGTAAAGTTTAATGTTAAACTCAACTTAAAACAACATAAAACATAAGACAAACAGACACACACAACACGGCCGCGTGCATCTCTCTCTCTGCCATCTCCGGCTGCCCCTTATCTCGCTCTAACGCTGATCAGATGATTCAACGCCGGCCGTGCTCCATCATGGCATGGCCATTCCCTACTCCTCGTCACAATGAGCTACTTAATATTCTGTTTGAATCCAAGCCCACGACAGCAAAAAAAATAAAGCACATTCTAACTTTCCCAAGCCACATTTGTAAAGGAAAACAAACTAGTGGGCGTCTAATCAAAGAGGTGATGATTTGAGTTCTCTCTGTCTGGCTCAAAATAAATATGTGTCTGCATTCAGATGTCCTATGCAGCTGTACTCCCGAGATGCTCCTAAGATGTGGAAGGAAAATTCACAGAATGTAATTTACAAAATGTCATTTCAACCAGTGAATATGGTTCAATTTCACCAAGCTGGTTCCATTTCTGCCATAGCTCATTGTATTTTCACCTGAGACATTACTTCAAGATGATTAAGTGTCTTATTTAAAAAGGGAGGAAGGAGTGAATTGCTACCGAATAGGAAGTAGGGGGAGGGGGAGAAATAATTGGCAACCGAGGAATTCCTAAACTGTGTATAAACAGTGTAATTTTTATCCCTCCTTAAAATGTCTTTGAGGAATTTTGGCAAGCCAGAATATTTACAGCTTAGCTTCGTCATAACACTGTACTGTAAATGCTGTGCTAATGCTGTCGGAGAAAGAATAAATCCTCTTTCTGATACAGGTTCATATTTCTGAAAAACAAATTAGATCATGATCATGATGGGAAATGCTGAATTTGGATCATCGAGTCATTAAAAGCTTGGTTAATTTGATTTTTGGAGATTTATTTCTCTTCTAATATTGTGTGTTGGACCACACACAAGTGAGCAGCTATTTCAAAGCTGCATCTGTATAATGAAGCTCATTCACTTTTCTCAACATCGAATCCATCCACATGAGAAGTAGCCTACCCTTTGTGTACACCTGCTGTAAAGACTGGATTGAAACTGCATGAATTTTCAACCTTTGATACTGGTCTAGCCAGACTTTAGACTAACCGCATAAAGTCTGGTACAGATTGCAGCTTATTCCAACCAAGAAATTTAGACAGGAAGAGTCTGTCTGACTAACATGTAAAATGACCAATCATGGTTTGTTTTGCTTTAACATGTAATTTAGGGGCAGGGTTATATAAAATAGTTGATACCACAATAATAGACCAGCATGGAAAAACTCAAACAACTGCAAAGTAGTGTCGGTCCATGATTGGTTGCACAGAAAACACGAAATTAGAAAAATTTGCAGAAATGTGGTAGACTTGTAATCAGAGTTTGCACTCACTGAGCAGTTTAGGAACACTATGGTTTCCCTGATGTGGTCTTCAGCTGTTGTAGCCCATCTGCCTCAATGTTGCCATTGCCATACGATTGGCTGATTAGATAACTGCATGAATAAGTAGGTGTACAGGTGTTCCTAATAAAGTTCTCAGTGAGTGTATGTCCACCTCTAAACAAAGTGAAATATACAGCTATGCTCTTGGATATCTAGTATAACTGCTAAGTGCCTTAAACAAAACTTTTAATATATAGATGCCACAAATCCTGCAATCTTTAGCAAATCCAGTGATTAATTCTTCCTCAAAAACATTATTTATATCTACAGTACATGGCTCCTTGTAAACACAACTGCCAGAAATTGTGCAAAAGCCAGCTAATCAGATTGGAACTGCTGATTTTCTAATATTTCTGTCTGTAGTATTCATCAGATGATCAGTGATCAGACTGTGGAGGGTCCATGGCCATGCTGCATAATCGACCAGCATGTTCTTTCTGGTTAAGATAGCTGACCAAGGTCAAAGTTGTAAGCTCGTTATAAAAACCAATTGGGAACACCAACACATCAGAATCCCATACTGGAAACCTGAAAGGAAACCGTCCTGGTTACTTTTGTAACCTCTTGTTCCCTCCATCAGGGAACGGAGGTTACAAAAGTAACCAGGACGTTTTCCTCTATTTCGATGTAGTGACACTAGGGGTCACTCTTGGGAGCCCCAAACACCTCTGATTTTGAAAAAAGGCCAATGGGAATTTGCATGCCACTCCCCCCAGACATACGGGTATAAAAGGAGCTGGCTCGGAACCACTCATTCATGTTTTGTGCTGAGGAGCCGAGACAAGGTCCCGGCCATTTCAGCGGGTAGTTCAGTATTGTGGCAAGAGGGACACAAAGTTTCATTCCCTCCATCATGGAACAGAGGTTACGAAAGTAGCCAGTACGTTCCCTATCTGTCACTCACTCGACGTTGTGTCGATGTAGTGACACTAGGGGTCCCTATACGAAATGCCACAATAAGCTGAACTGTGTTACGTGGACTGGCGGTGCGAGATGGGCAGACCGTTGTGTGCCTCATAGCCAGGGCACCAGGGCATCACGTAACCTCCCCCAACACTCTTATGAGCGTCGAACGGTCCTTCGGGAACAAGTCGACTGCCCAACAAATAGGGACAGGCTAGCCCAGCCGTGGCCTCTTTTTCTCTTTTTTCTCCCCAAAAAGAGTGAAATTTGTAAACCGACTGGGGGCCATAAGTGTCAGGGGGTGTCACTCCCAAGGGGAAGACACCGCAGAGACCACACCCCGCCCAGAGAAGGGGGGGGGGGGGGTATTTGAGTGGAAATATGTCACATGGTCTTACTGCGTCTTGTTGGAAGTATGTCATGTGGAGAAGTCCCATGGTAGGTCCTACCTGAGGGGGGAGGAGTTTCTACAAACATGGTGACCAGGGGCAGAGGGGCCTCTGCCCAAGGAAGACGCAGTTTACTGACAGGGAAATGATTTAGCGGAAGATATCACATGGGGTCACCTACGGGGAACCAGCACATGTGGAGCAACTAACCCAGTACAGGGCCTAATCAGCACACGTACTGGGCCGGCAGTGAGTTTCTCCGCAAACTAGTCTGCCAGAGGGCTAAGGGGGGAAAGTCATCCAGGGATCACAGCTTGTAAACGCGACTGGGAGTCAAAAGCGCACATCTTCACCTCAAGGGAGGGGAAAGGCACTACGTGCAAGCAGTACACCCGGCCAGCTGTCCCGGAACTTACCTGCTCGTACCTGACAATACACGGGACGAGACCGGCTCAACCCGGAGATTGTAGAACCTTGCAAAGGTGTTGGGTGTTGCCCAGCCCGCTGCTCTGCAAATGTCTGCCAAAGAGGAGCCACTGGTCAGGGTGAGCGTGATACGCCATCACGATGGCGTCAACGACCCAGTGGGCAATCCTCTGTTTGGAGACAGCTCTTCCATTCCACAGTCCACCACAGCAGACAAAGAGCTGCTCGGAGTAATCCAAATAGATGCGTAAAGCACGCTCCTGACACAGCAACGCCAAGGCTGGGTCTGACTCCTCCTGGGGCAGCGCTAGCAGGTTCACAACCTGATCCCTAAACATCATGATGGTGCCGCGGATGGCTGCCTCGGTGTGGAGCTCCTCAGTTCTTTTGTTGTTTTTGTTTGTTTGTTTAACAGAGACGAACTGCTGAACATTCGACAGCATGCACCAGTCAATCTTGTCCCGGTTTTTGAATATTCAGATGTTTTTCTAGACATTTTAGTTGGAGGTGTGGCTTTGTTGCTCAGGAGACGCAGGCGAGGGAGATGAGCCGGTGCACTGGTCAAACTCCTTCAACGCGGATTTTGAACAGCGCTGCCGAGTATTCACTTAGTGAATCTCCGCTCTCTTCCTAACAAAACGGAAGAACTACATCTTCACACCCGCAAAAACAAGGACTTTTCAACCTCTGCTGCCTTGTGCTTCACAGAAACCTGGCTGAGTGAAGCCATTCTGGACAGCGCGTTACATCTGCCGGGCTTCCAGCTGTTCAGAGTAGATCGCATCGTGGAGTTAACGGGGAAAACGAGAGGCGGTGGAACATGCTTTTACATCAATGAAAGTTGGTGTACAGATGTAACAACGTTAAAGAGGATGTGATGTCCTAATTTGGAAGCGCTCTTTATTAACTGTAAGCCTTTCTACTCGCCGTGGGAGTTTTCCTCAATTATTCTGGTGAGTGTGTATATCGTGCCAAACACGTGTTTGAATGCTCGCTGCAACAGCTGGCTGATCAAAACACAGACATGGAACAAAAATACCCGGACTCAGTTATTATTATTCTTGGGGATTTTAACAAAGCAAATCTCACACGTGAACTGCCCGAATACAAACAGCACATCACATGCCCCAACAGAGACAGAAATATACTGGATCACTGCTACACAACAATAAAGGATGCATATCGCTCTGTCCCTAGAGCAGCTTTGGGACTATCTCATCACTGGCTGGTTCATCTTCTTCCAACCTACAGGCAGAAATTAAAATCAACCAAGCCAGTAGTAAGGACTACAAAGAGATGGACCAATGAAGCAGAGTGGGAACTACATGCCTGCTTTGACTGCACTAATTGGAGTGTTTTTGAGGCTGCAGCCACAGACCTGGACGAGCTCACAGATACTGTTACATCATACATCAGTTTCTGTGAGGATATGTGCATTCCTACTAGGACTTATTTAAAGTTCATCAATGACAAACCGTGGTTTACAGCAGAGCCCAGGCAGCTTTGTCAGGCCAAAGAGGATGCTTACAGGGGTGGGGATAAAGTCTTGTACAATCAGGCCAGGAACACACTGAACAAGGAAATCAGAGTGGCTAAAAGAAGATACTCTGAGAAGCTGAAAAACAAGTTTTCAGCTAACGACCCTGCATCAGTGTGGAGTGGCATGAAACAACTCACAAATTACAGGATACCTACCCCCAACCCTGTGGTGGACCAACAACTGTCTGATGACCTGAATGTGTTCTACTGCAGATTTGAAAGGTCCAATCTCACACCCCACACCCACTCTGACCTTCACTTAACACAAACACCAACACCTCCTGCAACCCCCTCCTCCCCCCTCCTGCTACTCAACCTCCACTTAAGATCTGTGAAGATGATGTGAGCTGCGTCATTTGGAAACAAAAGAGGAGTCAGGACCAGATGGCGTCTCACCAGCGTGTCTTTGATCCTGTGTTAACCAGCTGGCCCCTATCTTCACACATATCTTCAATAGATCACTGGAGCAGTGTGAAATCCCATGCTGTTTCAAACGCTCAATCATTATTCCTGTCCCAAAGAAACCAAAAATCACAGGACTTAATGACTACAGACCTGTCGCCCTGACGTCTGTGGTCATGAAATCATTTGAGAGACTGGTGATTGCCCACCTGAAGAACATCACTGGACCCTTTCTAGATCATCTTCAATTTGTTTATCGAGCAAACAGGTCTGTGGATGATGCAGTCAACATAGGATTGCATCATATCCTGCAACATCTGGACAGACCAGAGACATATGCAAGGATCCTTTTTGTGGACTTCAGTTCAGCTTTCAACACCATCATCCCAGCTATACTCCAGAATAAATTACACCAACTCTCTGTTCCCATGTCTATCTGTCAGTGGATTACCAGCTTTCTGAAAGACAGGCAGCAGCTTGTGAGACAGGGGAAACTCACTTCTAGCACCTGTACAATCAGCACTGGTGCCCCCCCAGGGATGTGCGCTTTCCCCACTACTCTTTTCCCTCTACACCAATGACTGCATTGCCAAGGGCCCCTCTGTCAAGCTCCTGAAATTTGCAGACGACACCACTGTCATCGGCCTCATCCGAGATGATGATGAGTCTGCATAGAGAAGGGAGGTTGAACAGCTGGCTGTCTGGTGCAGTCAAAACAACCTTGAGATGAACACGCTCAAAACGGTGGAGATCATTGTGGACTTTAGGAGAAACACCCCAACACTGACCCCCCTCACCATTCTAAACAGCACTGTGGCAGCAGTGGAGTCATTCAGGTTCCTGGGCACTACCATCTCACAGGACCTGAAGTGGGAGACCCACATTGACTCCACTGTGAAAAAGGCCCAGCAGAGCTTGTACTTCCTTCACCAGCTGAAGAAAATTCAACCTGCCACAGACGCTGCTGATAAAGTTCTACTCAGCAGTCATTGAGTCTGTCCTCTGCACTTCTATAAATGTCTTGTTTGGTTCAGCTACGAAATCAGACATCAGAAGACTACAAAGGACAGTTCGGACTGCTGAGAGGATTATTGGTTGCCCTTCAAGAACTATACACTTCCAGAGTGAGGAAAAAGGATGGAAAAATCACTCTGGACCCCACTCGCCCTGCACACTACCTTTTTGAACTGTTGTTTTTTGGCTGACGCTTCAGAGCTCTGAGCACAAGAACCGTCAGGCACAGGAACAGTTTTTTCCCCCAGGCTATCCAGCTCATGAACAGTTAAATTGCCCATTGAGCAATAACTGCAATACACAGTTTAGTCTTTTTTATATTTATCCAACACAACCAACCTCTTCTGCCATTTAATTCCTCTGAAAAAACACACACACACAAAAAAAACATTTGCACTGTACATAACAGATTTGTATTTGCACTGTACATAACAGATTGTATTAGATTTGCACTACCCATGTGTATGTGTGTATGTATGTATGTATGTATGTACGTATGTGTATAATTATTTTTTATTTTGTATTATTATCTATGTCTTGCTGCTGTTTTTGTATTGTTCTTGTATTGTTGTACACTGGAAGCTCCTGTCACCAAGACAAATTCCTTGTATGTGTAAGCATACTTGGCAATAAAGCTGATTCTGATTCTGATCTGAAAAGGGGTCGTGGGAACCTTGGGCACATAGCCCGGTCGGGGTCTCAGGAACACGCGAGAGTAACCCGGACCGAACTCCAGGCACAATTCGCTGACAGAGAACGCTTGCAGGTCCCCTACCCTCTTGATGTAAGTGAGCAGAGTCAGGAGGGCAGTCTTCAAAGAGAGTGCCTTAAGCTCAACTGTCTCCTGGGGCTCGAAAGGGAGCTCCCCGTAGACCCCAAAGTACTACAGAGAGGTCCCATGAGAGGATGAGGTGAGGTCTGGAGGGATTCACCCTCCTAGCGCCTCTCAGGAACCTGATGATCAAGTCATGCTTCCCCAAATACTTACCATCTACTGCATCGTGATGTGCCGAAATGGCGACTACATACACCTTCAAGGTGGAGGGGGACAGCTGCGCCTCCAGCCTCTCCAGCAGGAAGGAAAGCACCGATCCAACTGCGCATCTCTGGGGGTCTTCGCGTCAGGAAGAACACCAGTTAGTGAACAGATGCCACTTCAAGGCATACAGGCACCTCGTAGAGGGAGCCCTAGCCTGAGTGATCGTGTCTACCACCACGGGTGGTAGTCCAAGGGCCAGACGTGGAGATTCCAGAGGTCTGGTCGCGGGTGCCAGACAGTGCCCCGTCCCTGAGAAAGAAGGTCCTTCCTCAGGGGAATTCGCCACGGGGGCTTTCGCGAGGAGCGTGAGGTCCGAGAACCACGTCTGGGTGGGCCAGAAGGGTGCTACTAGGATGACCTACTCCTCTTCCTCCCTGACCGTAGGCTCGCTGGGGGAAACACATATTTGTGCAGGCCAGGGAGCCAGCTGTGTGCCAGCGCGTCTATACCGAGGGGTGCCTCGGTCAGAGCGTACCAAAGCGGGCAGTGGAAGGATTCCCGGGAAGCAAACAGGTCTACCTGTGCTCGACCGAATCAACTCCAAATCAGCTGCACCACCTGGGGGTGGAGTCTGTGGTGTTGAGGTCGCTCTGGATGTGAGTGGCTTGCAGCGGGCGAGTTGTGACATTCATCGGGAGCGTAGGCCGCCTTGGCGGTTGATGTATGCTACCGTCGCCGTGTTGTCCATCCGGACCAACACATGCTTGCCCTGGATCAACGGCAGGAGCCTCCGCAGGGCGAGCAGTACTGCCAACAACTCGAGGCAGTTGATGTGCCAACGCAGCCGCGGGCCAGTCCAAGAGCCGGCAGCTTCATGCCCCTTGCATGCGGCGCCCCAGCCCGTCTTGGAGGCATCCATCATAAACACGACGCGCCTGGAGACCTGCTCTAGGGGAACCCCTGCCCGTAGAAATGCTAGGTCGGTCCAAGGGCTGAAGAGGCGGCGACAGATCGGCGTGACGACCACGCGATGTGTCCCACAGTGCCATGCCCATCTCGGGACTCCAGTCTGAAGCCAGTTCTGAAGTGGTCTCATATGCATCAACCATAGCGGTGTGGCCACTGCTGAGGATGCCATATGCCCCAGGAGCCTCTGAAAAAGTTTCAGTGGAACCGCTGTCCTCCGTCTGAACACCTTCAGACAGTTCAGCACCGACTGTGCGCACTTGTTCGTGAGGCGCGCCGTCATCGAGACTGAGTCCAACTCCAAACCGAGAAAAGTGATGCTCTGAACTGGGGAGAGCTTGCTCTTTTCCCAGTTGACCCGAAGCCCCAGCTGGCTGAGGTGCATGAGCACCAGGTCCCTGTGCGCACATAACACATCCCGAGAGTGAGCTAGTATTAGCCAGTCGTCGAGATAGTTGAGGATGCGGATGCCCACTTTCCTTAGCAGGGCAAGGGCTGCCTCTGCGACCTTTGTGAAGACACGAGGGGACAAGGACAGGCCGAAGGGGAGGACCTTGTACTGGTACATCCGGCCCTCGAAAGCAAACCACAGGAAGGGTCTGTGTCGAGGTAAAACCGAGACATGGAAGTATGCGTCCTTCAGGTCTACCGCCACGAAGCAATCTTGATGCCGGACGCTCGCTAGAATGAGTTTTTGCGTCAGCATCTTGAACGGGAGTCTGTGCAAAGCCCGGTTCAGTACTCGCAGGTCCAAGATTGGACGCAACCCACAACCTTTATTCGGTACGATGAAGTAGGGGCTGTAAAACCCCTTCTTCATCTCGGCTGGAGGGACAGGCTCTATCGCACCCTTCCGTGGAAGGGTAGCGATCTCCACACGCAAGGTAGCGGCGTTCTCACCCTTCACCGAGGTGAAGCAGATGCTACTGAACCTGGGTGGGCGCCTGGCGAACTGAATCGCGTAGCCGAGTCGGACGGTCCGGGTCAGCCATCATGACGTGTTGGAGAGCGCAAGCCATGCGTCCAAGCACCGGGCGAGGGGGACCAAGGGGACAATCACGTCGGACATACCGGCGGGTGGGGCCTCGCGGCAGGGCGGAGCCTGAGGCACCATATCGAGAAGGCTCGAGCCCCGTGGCCGTGCTGAGTCCAGGGACATAGAAGCACTTACCTGGCTCCTGATACCCACCATAGGATTGGCCGGAGAGGGGAGAGGAGGAATATTGTCCCCGTAGTCCATCGGAACCAACCTGGTGCGGATGTGTTTGTGCCAGGCGGGCAGGGGCGGGGGGCCCCTGTGCAGAAGGACGCCCTTGGCGACGAGCAGACGTGGTGCGAGGTCTTGAACCGTGCCAATGCAGGATGTGCTGAATAACCTCCATCTGCTGTTTCACCACCAAGAACTGCTGGGCGAAGTCCTCGACGGTGTCGCCAAACAGGCTGACCTGGGAGACGGGGGCATCAAGGAACCGTACGTTGTCAGCTTCCCACATCTTGACCAAGTTGAGCCATAGGTGGCACTCCTGGACCATCAGCGTGGACATCGCCTGCCCGAGAGTCCGTGCCGTGACCTTCGTCGCCCAGAGAGCATGGTCGGATGCCGAGCGCAGCTCCTGAATCAATCCCGGGTCAAAACTACCTTTGTGCAGTTCTCTTAGCGCCTTGACTTGCTGCACTTGCAAGAAGAGCCATGGCGTGCATTGCAGAGGTGGCCTGTCCAGTGGCACCACAGGCCTTAGTAACCAGAGAAGACATAACGCTACAGGCGCTGGACGGGGGTCTCAGGCGGCCCCGCCAGGTGGTGGCGTATTGAGGGCACAGGTGCACCGCAATCGACTTATCCACCTGGGGAATCGCCGAGTACCCCCTGGCAGCCCCATCATCGAGGGTAGTGTGAGCGGAGGAGCTCAGAGACCGGGTCCGGGCAGTGAAAGGTTCCCGTCATGACCTCGTGGGCTCCTCATGCACCTCCGGGAAGAAAGGAACCGGGGCAGGGTGGGGCGCGGCCATGAGCGGCTCTCCGGGCCCAGGAACCAATCATCAGGCTGCGAGGGTTCGGGGGGGTGGAGGGTTCCACTCCAGCACGACACACGCAGCCGCCTGGGCAAGCATGGCTGCCAGCTGCGTGTCTGACTACGGCTGGGCAACCGCACCTGAAGGGAGCCCAGAAAAGTCCTCAGCATCAGACTGGACAGTCTGCTCTCTGATGCTGCAATCGAGAGCTCATCCAATTCGCGAGCGCCGAAACGAGATCGCGAACTCGCCCTGAGACGAGCCGGCAGTCTCATCCCAGCGGGGCAAACAAGCGTACTGGGGAATGGGAGGTCCGTGGGGAGTTACCCTCCCATTGGGGTCCCCAAATCACCCCCAGTGCTAACCGACGCGGCCTCACACCCGTAGGTAGAAGGACCAAGGCAGGGAGCCGCTTGGGTGGTCTTTCCCTCTAACGAAGGAAAAACCACGACCGCAATGTTGCCATGGTCACGCTCTCGCAGTGAGAACATGACCCATCCACAAACGCTGTCTCCACGTGGGCAGCGCCCAAGCATGTAAGACCGCGATCATGGCCACCGGAAGCGGAGAGGTAACGACCGCAACCAGGAAATACACACAAACGGAGAGGCATCTTTAAAAAGACGCTCTCTGTCAATGCCACTCTTTTAGAAGAGAAAATATACTCTTTCAGTAGGAAGAATATACTCTTTTAGCTGCTGAAGCACCCAGGGGCATTCTCTGCACTTCACCAGTGCAAGAGGGGGAGAAGCCGCTGTAATGCGCCATAAATCCAACAGCTTTTCGAGGTGAATGGACCGGCAGAGTAATTCAGCTCGCTGAACACAACTGCTCGGCTCCGAAGAGAAAATCTGAATGAGTGGTTGCGGGCCAGCTCCTTTTATACCCATATGTCCGGGGGGAGTGGCATGCAAATTCTACTCGCCAATTCCCATTGGCCTTTTTTCAAAATCAGAGGTGTTTGGGGCTCCCAAGAGTGACCCCTAGTGTCACTACATCGACACAACGTCGAGTGACTGACAGATAGGGAACCCAACATATGCTTGTGACCATCAGGGTACTAATTTACAAAACCACTGATCAATATTAATAAGGCAGAAACCTGACTCTGTGTTGGCAAAAGCCTTTGTTCTTTGATATTGCTTGCTAATTTCTTTCTCATTTGATTCTTCTGGGGACATGCAACCAATCAGCAGCACAGGACAGTTTTTAATATATCGAGTGTGTCAGGGATAATTCTCATTAATCCACACCATGCCTAATGTCATGACAACAGTCTGCTCGGCTCTTGGTCAACTCTGCACGGACCAAGCATTACATTTTACTCTTAAAGCATGCATAGGGATAAAAAAGTATAAACAAAAAGCACAGCACCATGCTGGGCACCATCACCAAGAGGACCTGAAAGGAACCCCAGAACAGTGACAAACGAGTCAGTCGATACATGCAGTGATTCAGTTTTCTATCTGTTGTAACCTTATTTTCTCCTGCTGTAGTCATGGGAGTAACAAGGCCCCTAATTTCATTGTGAGTGCACAAAATGGCAGCATTCAACATCTGCAACTATTGACTTCTAGAGTTCAGCTTTAGCAACAGATGGCCCTGTCTCAATTTCTTAGCCATAAGATCTTTTCCTGAAGGAAAAAAAAAAGAATTGTAAGGAACAATTTGGCCATTCATAGCCAATGAACTTTTCAAAATGTTCAGAACTGAACTGACGCCAACTTGACACTCTGAAATACAGTTACTTTATGAATAAAGTGTTATGAAATACAACACTTGTCACGCAATCAGGAACAAGCTTGAACCCATGGGTGGACAGTATGACCAAAATCTTGTACGACGGTATAAGTAATTTTATATCTGACAATGGTATATATGGATATATTTGTTTTGCTTCAAATTCAACCTCAAATATACTGTATATCACATAACCATATAATCATGTTTATTTTTCAATAATCTAGTGATTATATACTCTTTTAAAAATTTTATTATTTTCCCTTTTAATTTGGAATGAAGGCAAACTAAAAGATAAGATTCAGTGCAAAACCAGTGCAAAACAGCTACAAATGATGTAATTTTTCAGTTAAAAACAAAAGACTCCAAACAGCACATTACAAATATGATCGGAAGAGCCATGTTAGCAGTCATTTTAAAATAGCCAATCCACACTCAGCACTTTATTAGAAACACCTGTACATCTACTTATTCATGCGATTATCTAATCAGCCAATCGTGTGACAGCAGTGCAATGCATAAAATCAAGCAGATACAGGTCAGGAGCTTCAGTTAATGTTCACATCAACCATCATAATGGGAAAAAAAATTTGATCTCAGTGAATTCAACCGTGGCATGATTGTTTGTGCCAGATGGGCTGGTTTGAGTATTTCTGTAACTGCTGATCTCCTGGAAATTTTACGCACAACAGTCTCTAGAGTTTACTCAGAATTGTGCCAAAAACAAAAAACATCTAGTGAGTGGCAGTTCTCCAGATGGAAACACCTTGTTGATATGAAAGGTCATCAGAGAATGGCTAGACTGGTTCGAGCTGACAGAAAGGCTACGGTAACTCAGATAACCACTCTGTACAATTGTAGTGTGCAGAATAGCATCTCAGAATGCACAACATGTCAAACCTTGAGGTGGATGGGCTACAACAGCAGAAGATGGGCACTTTATTAGGACCATATTTTTCCTAATAAAGTGCTAAGTTAGTGTATTTACAGTTGCAAACCTGTGATGGTATGACTGCACATTAGGGATGCCACGATTATACGGATTTACTATTAACTTCAATTAAAAATGTCACAGTTAATTTAAAGAATTTAGAATCCACAGATAAAAACCGTGAAATGCTTTATTTACACATGGCAAAAATATTACATATAAAGTATACATACACTGGCGGTCAAAAGTTTGGAATAATGTTCAGATTTTGCTGTTTTGGAAGGAAATTGGTACTTTAATTCACCAAAGTGGCATGCAACTGATCACCAAGTATAGTCAGGACATTACTGATGTAAAAAAACAGCACCATCACTATTTGAAAAAAGTAATTTTTGATCAAATCTATGCCGGCCCCATTTCCAGCAGCCATCACTCCAACACCTTATCCTTGAGTAATCATGCTAAATTGCTAATTTGGAACTAGAAAATCACTTGCCATTATATCAAACACAGTTGAAAGCTGTTTGTTTCGTAAAATTAACCTTAACATTGTCTTAGTGTTTGTTTTTGAGTTACCACAGTATGCAATAGACTGACATGTTTTAAGGTCAATATTAGGTCAAAAATGGCAAAAAAAAGAAACAGCTTTCTCTAGAAACCCATCATTGTTTTGAGGAATGAAAGCTATATAATGCTTGAAATTGCCAAAAAACTGAAGATTTCATACAAAGGTGTATGCTACAGTATTCAAAGACAAAGGACAACTGGCTCTAACAAGGACAGAAAGAGATGTGGAAGGCCAGATGTACAACTAAACAAGAGGATAAGTACATCAGAGGCTCTAGTTTGAGAAACAGACGCCTCACATGTCCTCAGCTGACAGCTTCATTGAATTCTACCCACTCAACACCAGTTTCATGTACAACAGTAAAGAGAAGACTCAGGGGTGCAGGCCTTATGGGAAGAATTGCAAAGAAAAAGCCACTTTTGAAACAGAAAAACAAAAAGAAAAGGTTAGAGTGGGCAAAGAAATACAGACATTGGACAACAGATAATTGGAAAAGAGTGTTATGGATCTCAACCGCATTGAGCTTTTGTGGGATCAGCTAGACTGTAAGGTGCATGAGCACTATGGCAAGTGCTATAGGAAGCGTGGGGTGAAATGTCACCTGAGTATCTGGACAAACTGACAGCTAGAATGCCAAGGATCTGCAAAGCTGTCATTGCTGCACATGGAGGATTTTTTGATGAGAACACTTTGAAGTAGTTTAAGAAGTTCTGAACATTTTTTTCAAATTGTAATAGTCATTTTTCACGTTATTAATGTCCTGACTATACATTGTGATCAGTTGAATTCCACTTTGGTGAATAAAAGTACCAATTTCCTTCCATAAGAGCAAAATCTGTACATTATTCCAAACTTTTGGCCACCAGTGTATATATTATAAAAGAGTTTTTCATAATATTTTGTAAGCCTAAATGTGAAAACTGTTGTGCCTGTGTGGGTACTGGTGCTGTTGCTATGGTTATGGATGGTGGCTGCGTGGTGCTTTAATGGCCAGGTGTCGCAGACTTAATGTGAACTTTCAGTTCACATGAAACTGAAGCTTAAACACACGAATTCCAAAATATAACAGGGGAATTTGATCTACAAGACTCATATCCATCAAAACAGTGACTTAAATCAGCTGTTTGGCAGCTTTTAAATGACTGACTGAAGATGACGGATGTAAACAAGCAGACAGAAGTCATAGAAAGAAACACATCCAACAAATGAGACAGGATACTCCACTAGTCATCCAACAACAAACTAGAGTTTAATATTTTTAGCTGTTGTGATTTTAAAGTGATGAATTAAAGATTCCACTTTTTGTAATGTTTAAGTGTGCTGACAGTGTGCAGTGCATTGCGTGTAGTTCCTATCAGCAAGTAAACTTTGACAAGTTGCGTCCTAAATCGTCCTCATTATTTAAAGCATTGCTTCTGTACAAATTCACTGCATTCAACAATAAATGTACATTTGAATCATGATCGGACTTTAAATCGCCTACTGTAAGCAATGTTATTATGCATCGTCCACAGGTTTATTTGTGAGATGCTGTGGACAGTAGTTTTATAGAGTCTGTAGCCGATTCTTCATGTCAGGGTGTCTGACAGAAGACGGATTGCTTTTATAAACTGATGCAGAAGAAAAAGCTGTTGGATGCCGTGAACTACATGTTGCACACCCACAATAATCTTACATTTTCGCACTTTTGAAGCACTCTGGTTACACTGAAGCACATCACTGATCTTGGGATGCGCATAAGCGGTGTCGTGCCCTAGATTGGAACGTCTTTTATTATATACCTCCTATTTATTTTTATTTTTTTGTGTATTTATCAGTTTTCTTATTGTAGGGCTGCCCTTGGTGTCCACATATCCCCCAGAAATATGTCCATTTAGACGTTTAAATGTTATATAGCATTTTTTGCATCAGTGCTGTTGCATAATAAGAAAATGTGCAAGTAATCGTAAAACCGGTTAACAGCAAAAAATTTCTCCGACAGTAATCTAACCATCAAAAACTCACCGCGGTATCCCTACTGCACATCAGTTGAATTCATTATAAATGTGGCAACCGTAAACAGCCTTAGTTGGGATCAAAACTAAATCACTCCCATTATAATCAATGAAGATGTCTACATTAGAAGCGCCCTTCTGCGACAGGTTAGAGAGAATAGATTTTAGTTTCTGCTTGATATCGGATTTTTTTTAATTGTGACGTGGTATAACCAGAATAGCCGTCTCTAATGCTTGACACATTTCTACCATTGCATGGTGTATATAATGCCATAGCAGCCAGCCCTATTTATATCCTACTTCAATTGTGGCATTGTAATCCATAACAGGTATTAATAACACTCCCGCTGGTATTTTTGTGTGTTCAATAACAAGGTTCAATTGTAAATATAATGGCCACAATGCTCGTGGAATTGATGTAGGCAAAAATCAATGTCTGACAAAAGAATGCAGCATTAACTGCCAAAACACTGATGTTGTTTGGTGTAAAAAGCTGCTGGACGAGGTGTGTGTCATATCTAGTGACAGATGGTGGAGAGCACCTCCTCCCAACATGCAGCCACTATACTTATAATCATGCCAAACCTGCAGGGGCTTAAGCCATGATCACACCGACAGTGACATGCTGACATCAATAAGAGTTGTATTTCCAGCGACATGAGGGATAGCAATCATTGGCGACACAATGTGGCTGTTCCAGCAATTCGACATGGTAGAGAAAAGTTTCACTTTATGCAAATAAGCAGCGGTGCGATGCGCCGACCACCAATGAGAGTGAAGTCATTAGAGCTCATGTGTACGTCTATTGTATTGCAGTCTAATGTCGGCAAAATGGAGAAGTTAATGTTACAGTGAGGAATTTCATTGTTCTATGATTTGTAATTGTAATTGAATTATATGGAAATCCGTGTCAGAAATTGTTGACATTCTGTGTGCGATACATGCATTGATAATTTTGTTCATGACGGAAATTTATTTTGCTCTGCAAAGGCAAAACACTGTAACTAAACCTACACTTTTTTGATGTGTCAAATATACCAAACCACCTAAATGTGGATTATTAAACTTTCACATAATATGTTCACTTTGAGTTGAGTGAACATCTTTGTGCTCTCATTGTGAGAGAATAGAAATGATCACAGAGAACAGATCTGTGGCTGGAAGCCATGCTCACAACTGAAAATTCCTCTTGCTCTAAATATGGATTAATAAGCAGTATTTCAACTGAGAGACCCTCATGCTCAGTGGATTGATGGGTGTTAAAGACTGTGTTCTCAAGTTTTCTACCAATTGATCATTAACTCATTGAACATCTTCTTTATCCAACTAGATTTTTACTTTTTCTGTGAAGTGTGAGTGGTGCTTTCCTGATTAAAACTCAACCTTACAGTGCTAGGGTGTCTTGGATGTTGCCAGGGCATTGCTATGTGGATGCTAAGGTGTTCTGGATGGTCACTACTAGTGGTCGACCGATATATATATATAGCCGAGATCGATAAATCGGCCGATATTCTGACTTTTCCATTATTGGCATCAGCTGATAAATGTTCCCATTTGGCCGATTTGTTTCTTGAGGGCGTCGAAAATGGCCTGCTTGCATGTGAAGCGAGACGTGTAAATGACCAGTCATGGTTCGTTTTGTTGTTACGTGCCATTGTGTTACTACAATAATAGACAGGTGTGCAACAAAGTCTCATTTAAATGGTCCGCGGCACATGCGTTTGAGCTCATAATGTTAAAGTGCTTGCCTGTTTCATTCTCCCTGTCTCTTCTCAAAAGTTCCCTGTAACTTTTAACTGTCTCGTCTAATGATAAAAAGGCAAATATCAATAAAACCAATATCATATACCATCTGCAAATATGTGCATATCTCGTTTAAACAGATGTAATAAACAAACCTCACAAAACTTGAGCAGATCCAGCATCCTGTGGAGCGCTCATTTATTTATCTCTAAAGCATATATTCTATCAGCCTCTCCTAAACAGTTCCCTGTCACTTTTAACTTTCTTTTCTAATGATAAAAGGCAAATATCAGTAAAACTTCTATTATATACCATTTGCAAATATGCAGATATTTAGTTTAAACAGATGTACTTCATGAACCTCACGAAAATCCAGCGTTTTCTTTCTGTCGAGTGCTCATCTAATATCTTCCTCTGAAGCACATATTCTATCAGCCAGAATCAAAACTTCAGGATGAGGATCAAAAGTTCCTCTGATTCACAAATCATGATGGTCTGACCTGGGACAATCCAAATAGGCAATCCAGGCCATTTAAACTGTCAGGAGATTGCTGTTTTTAACATTTTATGTTTATGTTATTTACTATATTAAATTGTGTGATATATCAACACTGTATCGGCCTATCGGCCACCCTGCTCTCTGGATATCAGCATTGGCATCAGCCATTAATAAACCCATATCGGTCGACCACTAGTCACTACAGTAGGTGGTTGCTAGAGTGTTCAGGGCTGCGTTTCTCAAAAGCATCGTAAGCCTAAGAAGATCGTAGAAACCATTGGCGCCAATGGTCTCTACGTTTAACTTAAGCTTGCTTTGGGAAACGCAGCCCAGGATGGTCGTTTGGCACAAGTAAAAGAGCCCACCTCCAAGTCTATAATATTCTGGTCCTAGATATGACACAGGTCCCTCTTTCAATGTAAGTCTATAATTTTTGTTTTTCTGCCTGTTTTACTGTCTGCCAGGTGAAAATCGTTAAGTCTGATCACTTTGAAAAGTAAAAGCACACCTTTCCTCTATTTAGCGCATGATTTGAGGAATCATGCAAGCTTTGAAAAATCTCTAACCCTAAGTGTGAGCAATAATAATCTTGCTAATAAATGCAGAAGAAGCGTTGTAAAAATTATTAATGTCTTTTTTTCATGTAACTTCAAAAGAAGCCTTCTTGAGGATACATGGTTGTTCCATGCTGCTTTATTATATGATGGAGCTCAGGATGCAAAAAAAAAAAAAAAAAGAAAGAGAAAGTGACCCTGTTCCGTCATAATGTATTTACAGACGGTGGGCTGAGGGCAGTCATGCAAAAAGACTAATGCATCCATGTTCAAGCTGTGGGTCTTGGATGACGCACTCGCTGCAGCCTGACATAGCAAATTTAGTGCCATCAGACCAGAAGGGACATTCCTGATTGAGTGTCTAGTAATACTGCCTGCTGGTCCACACTGCCGCCCATTAAAAAAGACTCAACTCCCAAAAATAAACCAGTCTCTGTGAGCACACGTTCACTGCAAGATGAGCTGAAATAAAATTGCCTTTATCCTTAATATGGTCTTAGATTTAAACTTCAATAGCAAAACAATGTTAGAGTTGGTGTTTGATTCATTTATTTGAATCCTTGCCATTCCTAGTGCATATATTACTATACTATTAGTATACTTACTATAGAAGTAATACTAGGGAACATCTCTCCCAACAGTGAGCCTCTCTTGTCACTTGTCTTTTTGTCTCATTCACAGCGTTTCTGCAGTCTCTGATGGTCTGACTGTCTGTGGACATTTTCCTCAAACGCCACATGGAACATCCGGGCAAAAACAAAGAGGACACAGTGGGGGTCATGACACATCCAGCTTCTGCTAGCCAAGTGTATGTGTGAGGCATTTCAGGCAGGGGAGGTCACCCAGTCATACTGGACTATCCATCTGTGTGTGTGTGTGTGTGTGTTAACTTGTGTCTGAGTGTGGCACGTGCTTGTGGGGGGGAGGGGGAGGTGGGCATAAAGAAGGGGAGACAGCAAGTGACAGATGCAGAGGGTGTGTGTGTGTGTGTGTGTGTGTGTGTGTGTGTGTGTGTGTGTGTGTGAGTCAGAGACATACCAAAATAATTGTAAAGGCTCATCTTCAACCCTTCCAAGATACGTACTGTCTGGTTTTAAGAGAAGGCCACAATGCAATGCTGCTGACAGAGCCAAATCCATAAATTTGTGCAAATTTGGTGGCAAAAATAGTCCAAAGCAGTGCAAGTTTGCTAATATTTTACTAAAACTTATGTTTCTTAAATGCCTGCAAGAAATAAATACCTTTGCAACTGCCTGAGGATGAGTTACATAAATTCAGACAAACATAAAGATGAACACTGAAAAGTCTAAGGGAGATTCAGACTCAGTTGCATTTATGCACAAATGGATTATTGAAGGGGCCATATAATTGAAAATCATAATTTCCCTAGCTCTTTTGAAATAAAAGTTGAACATGCAAAATGCAGATTGCAGAAATACATTCCTCTTAACGAAAACCTGCAGCCTGAAAGCAAGCTTTGTCACTCACACACGAGTTACACATGCAAAGAGGTTAGCCGATCATAAAAATTATCATTTAGTCAATATTCATTTAAAATGAAATTAAAGCTGTTTTTAGTGCAAGATACCATAAAGGTCCTCATGAAATGGTTAGCCAAACAAAATTTTTTCCTATAAAACGGTAAGAACGGAATGTCTTTTTTAATATATATTGTAAAAAGCCTCTATTTTATGCTACTACCCAGCAAAACAATGATTTACAGCTCTTTGGTATTGCTGTTCGGTTGCAGGTCATGGTACAAGGGCATTCTAGAGGATTAGGCCTGTCACGATAATTATGTTATCGACTTATCGTACGATATATGGACATGACCTTGATCATTTTTGCTGACCTTGATATTGCCCATTGTGTTTACATGCATGTTTGTTTATATACTAATGAATGTCACCAACATTTTAGCCAGTTGCGCTGCTGTCCTCTCGTCAGATCTCTGTCTGGAGGCGGGGCTCAGGCAGCTCCTCAACACACACAGAGCAGACAGCGACAGGTGAATATTACATGTCAGGGCTCGACGTTAATACTTGTCCGGGACAAGTGGAAATTTTGAATGGGCAAGTTAAAGAGAATTTTACTTGCCCGACCGGATAAGTAGCCCGATTAAAATCTCAGTAACGAATGTTTGCTAAATAGCGCAGGATTGCAGGGATTGAGCACAAATTTACTGTGTTAAAGTTTCACTTTCAAAATGCGGGGAATTCCCTCTATCACGTCACCCTCTTTCCCTCTCGCCTTCACTCGTGGTTCAGCATTCAGCAGCTTGTGAGTGCGAGCAGTGGAGAAGCGCATATTTACAGACTTTAGATTTTACATATATAAACAGGCAAAAATCTGTTAATTGGACATGTGAATGGTGTTGTACCACGTCACTATAAGCGAACGATGTGATAAAACTATTGCTCCTGTTTATAATCAACAAAGCTGTCTTCATCACAAGCGAGCAACGTTGAACAGAGATCTAATTCTGTCTCGTCACATCGTGGCACTCCCTCATAATACAGCAAGAGAGGCAGAAATTGCAAAAACGCTTTGTGTAATAATTCCATCTGTAGAGTGAAGAGAAACGCTTAAAACAGACTTATGCACCCATTACATCTCATCTTTCTAGAGCTCCATCTAATGTATCCGAGGTATTTTCTCTGCCATGTGAATCAGTCAATTTAAATAAGTATATAACAATATACATTATAATAATATTAATACTATAACATTAATAAATTACAGTGAAAACATATTATCTATCTTTAATATGCATATCTGTTTTGAATATACAACATAACTGATTTAGCAGCAAGGTTCTCTCAGGATTTGATCTGTTAACATTTTCAATGCATTTTGTCAATATTAAACAGCCGTTTTTAATGCAACTGGTGAGAACTGACTTGTACTCTCATCTCAGAGATGATTTACCCAAAAATGAAAATTTGGTAACACTTTACAAAAAGGTTCCATTTGTTAATGATAGTTAACATGAACTAACAATAAACACCACTTTATATAATTTATTAATCTTGGTTAATGTTAATGAGAATGTTAGTTTCAGTCTCAATCCACTTCTATTATATGGAAAGAAAAAAAACATGCAGTGACAGTTAATAGTGACTGTGACTAACATTCTGCCAAAAATCTAATTTTGTGTTCCTCAGAATAGAGAAATCCATACAGGCTTGAGGGTGAGTAATGATTTACCGTCTTTCTGCACTGTGTTCTTAATCCCTATAAGGTGTAAATGATGATTATGGAGGCTTCTTACGTCCTTTCTTTTGTTTGTGTCTCGGATAAGTAACTTTTTTACTCGGACAAGTGACTGACCAATTTACTTGTCCAAAGGACAAGCACATCACAATGCTTAATGTCGAGCCCTGCCATGTTACTCAAGGCTAATAGGTGTTTTAATAACTGTTTTTCCTGACATCTGCATAATTCCAGCTAGAAAGTTTGGAAGAATAAGTCCAAATGGACTTGGTTTCAAAGCCACATTCCACAGCTCCAGTGTGGGAACAATTTGGCTTTAAGCAGAACGAGAAAGGAGAACCCATGAACGTGAATGAGCCAGTATGTCGACTTTGTTTAAAACGAAAAGTGGCAATACAACTAACCTAAAAGCTCATCTAAAATATAACCATCCCATCCAGTTTTCTGAGCTGGGAGCAAAAAACGCAGTTGGAGGGGCCTTCCCAACTTTAATTATTTTTGACATTCCGATTCCAATGTCTGAATTTTCTGAAGAATTAAAAGTTCATTGCTCTTTGAAAGGGTGTGCTTGCATTATTATGCTATTATTATCATTATATTAGTGGCATAAAATGGTCTTAAAATGACAATAATATCGTTCCCTATCTGTCATTCACTTGACGTTGTGTCGATGTAGTGACACTAGGGGTCACTCTTGGGAGCCCGAAACACCTCTGCATACCACTCCCCCGAACTTACGGGTATAAAAGGAGCTGGTATGCAACCACTTATTCAGATTTTCTCTTTGGAGCCGAACGGTCGATGCTCACTGAGCTGAATTCCTACGGCTGTTCATTCACCTCTGCTGGATCTGACGGTGCATTTCAGTGGCTTCTCCCCCATTCTGCACTGCTGCACTGCAGAGAACACCCCTGGGCGCTTCGGCAGAAATAAAAAGAGTATATTCTAAAAAAGAGTATATTTCTCTAAAAGAGCGGCACACACGGAACGTCTTTTAAAAGACGTGTCTTTTTAAAGATGCCTTTCCGTTTGTGTGTTATTCCTGGTTGCAGTCATTATCTCTCGCCTTCTGAGGGTCACGATTGCTGTCTTTCATGTCTGGGCGCTACCCATGCGGAGACAGCATTCGTGGATGGATCATGTCCTCATTGCGAGAACATGACCATGGCAATGTTGCGGTCGCGGAATGCCTTCGTAAGAAAGCAAGCCAAACCAGCGGCTCCCCGCCTCGGTCCTTCTACCTATGGGTATGAGGCCAGCGCGGCTAGCACTGGGGGCAATTTGGGGACCCCAATGGGACCACCTCCGCCGGGTATCCCCCCAAGGACCTCCCATTCCTCAGCACGCTCATCTGCCCCGATCGACCAGAGATGCGCAGTCGGATCGGTGCTTTCCTTCCTGCAGGAGAGGTTGGAAGGGTGGCTCTCCACCTTGAAGGTGTATGTAGCCACTATAGCGGCACACCACGAGACAGTGGACGGTAAGTCCTTAGGGAAGCATGACCTGATCATCAGGTTCCTGAGAGGTGCCAGGAGGTTGAATCCCTTCAGACCCCTCATTCCCTCATGGGACCTCTCTGTAGTTCTTCAGGGTCTACAAGGAGCCCCTTTTGAGCCCCTGCAGTCAGCTGAGCTTAAGGCACTCTCTTTGAAGACTGCCCTCCTGACTGCAATCACTTCCATCAAGAGGGTAGGTGACCTGCAAGCGTTCTCTGTCAGCGAAACGTGCCTGGAGTTCGGTCTGGGCTATTCTCACGTGATCCTGAGACCCCGACCGGGCTATGAGCCCAAGGTTCCCACGACCCCTTTTAGAGATCAAGTGGTGAACCTGCAAGCGCTGCCCCAGGAGGAGGCAGACCCAGCCCTGACGTTGTCTGGTGCACGCTTTATGCAACTATTGGGATCACACACAGAGCTTTAGAGTCTCTGTGCAGCTCTTTTTCTGCTTTGGTGGACAGCGGAAAGGAAGTGCTCTCTCCAAGCAGAGGATTGCCCACTGGTTCATTGATGCCATAGCAATGGAATATCACGCTCAGGACGTGCCGCCCCCGGCAGGGCTACGAGCCCATTCTACCAGGAGTGTGGCGGCCTCCTGGGCCTTGACCAGTGGCGCCTCTCTAACAGACATTTGCAGAGCAGCGGGCAGGGCAACACCCAACACCTTTGCGAGGTTCTACAATCTCCGGGTGGAACCGGTTTCATCCCGTGTAGTGGCAGGCATAAGCAGGTAAGTCCGGGACAGCTGGCCGGGTGTATCGCTTGCGCATAGCGCCTTTCACCTCCCCTGAGCTGAAGACGTGTGCTGTTGACTCCCAGTAGTGTTCACAAACTGTGTTCCCTGGATGACTTCCTCCGAGCCCTGTGGCAGACGAGTTTGCAGAGAAACACGCAGCTGGCCCAGTACATGTGCTAACTAAGCCCTGTACTGGGGTAGGTGCTCCGCATGTGTTGGTTCCCCATAGGTAACCCCATGCGATGTATATCTTCCGCTAATTCGTTTCCCTGTTGGTAAACTGCATCTTCCTTGGGCAGAGGCCCCTCTGCCCCAGTCACCATGTTTGTAAAAACTCCTCCCCCGTAGGGTAGGACCTACCATGGGACTTCTCCACATGACATACTTCCAACAAAGCTCTGCAAGACCATGTGACGTATTTCCACTCAAAATACCTTTAATCAAAGACCAGAGGTGTTTCGGGCTCCCAAAAGTGACCCCTAGTGTCACTACATTGACACAACGTCTCATTCCCTCCATCAGGGAACAGAGGTTATGCAAGTAACCAGGACGTTTATTTCAATTATTTCTGGGATAATATATCGTCCAACAAAAGTAGTTATCGTGACAGGCCTAGAGAGCATTATACAGTATTTTACAAAAATGACAATAAACCCCTTCGTACAAGATGAGTCATCTCCAGTATTTTGGTCCATTTTTCTGAAAGGCTGAAAATTGTAAATATGCTAAAACTTTTTTGTCAACTTTTAAGAGTACACTAGCATATACAGTATATGGCCTCAAAAATAATAGACATGGACCAAATTATTTTGATTTTAATGGGATCATTAACATCATAAGTGGACTTTAGAGAAAATATATAGCCTGTTTTTACTAACAACATAAAGCCACTCTAATTGCCTTTCGTAATTTAATCTCTCAATATTTTCAGTGGTACACACATGCTATAAAGATATCAAGTGCAGAGAGAACAAGAAAATACAGCGGAGAAATGAACAACATGGTCATTAGAGAAAGAAAGTTAGTAAATCAGAACCATTAATAAAGAAGAAAATATTGCCACAGAAATGCAGCTGATTTTTTAAACTATAAACTAATCTTCTTAACATATCTGTGCAATATATTTGAATTAATGTGTATTGTTTTTCTGTTAACAGGGAAACAATACCTTGGTATAAATATCAGGTAGAATTTCTGCATCCCAACGGTTTGATTTCTGTTTGTTATTAAAGGGACAGTTCACCCAAAATTCTATAATTTTTTACTCACCCTTATGCCATCCCAGATGTGTATGACTTTCTTTCTACTGCTGAACACAAACAAAGATGTTTAGAAGAATATATCCTCACAATGCAAGTGAACGGATTCCAACATTTTTAAGCTCCAAAAGGACATAAAGGCAGCATCTGGGAAAGCATGAGTGTGAGTAAATGATGAGAGAATGTTCATATTTGGGTGAACTATCCTTTTAAGGTTTATTAGCTTACGGAACTCTCTGGATACCATTTTCAATACAAATTGTTTACATCACGGCTATCATGATTATTCTCCCTTCGAAGTGCCCTGCGAAGGCATCATTTATGCCATTTGAAATGCATTGATGGTGTATAGCAAATTGTGACCTTCAATACATAATTTTAATGACAGCTGTTTTTACAAAACACCCCTCCTACTGTATAGTAAACTGATACAGTCGCTGGCTGAACCTAATAATTTAATTATTCACAAAAATCACTTATATATATATATATGAAACAATTGAGTTTTCATGAATCATCTGTTTGGGAGAAAAACTCACTGTCTTCTTTGCCTAACAGTGCTTTCCGTAACTTTGCATTCTGATCAACTCTGAGAGGAAGGAACTCTTAAACCAGCATACCTGAGAGCTTGACAGTAATTATTTGGCAGTATCCAGGACACATCACATCCATAACAAAGATCCACTATCCTTGACAGCACGACTACATTTCAATATGCTGTTGCTGAGTAAACAACTCACAGCACTTTAGCCACCCATTAATTTGGAAACAGTATGACAGAACAAAACTCATACATAATATTCATATAGGGAATCTGTTAAGGTAAAAGGTAATAAGCTGGTCTTATTAAGTATGAAAGTTCAGCTGCTTCTTCAGCATTTCACAGGCCAAAATCTGCCAGCTACACTCATGATCAAAGATGAGGCCAAGCACATCCCAGAGAGCTATTTAGTGAAACAGAACGTCCCGCAAAACACAGGGCTCATTCCCAGACATAGCATCTACTACAAGCCAACTCCTGGGCAAGCATCGCTCCAACTCCCCATCTCCCATCCACCAGATTATGTAATGTAAAATGCGTATTTGTGAGTTTTTAAAAAAAAAAAATGTATGAAGCTTTATACTGTATATGACAAAAAACATCTGTAATATCAGGCCTAGCTCCAGCTTTAAGGCCCCACTTATACATGGTATTAAAATTCCCATTGTTTTCAAAGATGATTCTCATTACCATTACACAGTCATTTCTTTTTTCACTATATTGCAGTAAAAAGATGCTGTTGTACAATCCTTATTTTTTAAAACAGCAAAAATGAAAGGCAGTACCAAGAGAGTACTTCTATGATGTATAAATACTTTACAATTTAAAAATATATTTTAAACAAATAATGTTGCAATGATGAGAATTGAGGGGTAAAAATGTGTGTCACTGTCATGAAAATAATGTCACAATGTAACAAACATTGATGGTCCTAAAAATAGGTAGGAATGTCCCAATACCATTTTTTGGAGGACAAATATGAGTACCGATACTTCATTTTTGGTACTTGCTGATACCAAGTCCGATACCTGTTTTTTTGTTTGTTTGTTTTTTTTATCAACAAAATGGTGTTTAAATGAATGAATTAATTACATCTTTAATCAAATGAAAATATAACAATTAATTTTCAACATAATATTGTATTATTTTTATCAAATAAAGTGCTTTTATACAGAACCTCACAGCACAATCCAAAATACAGCACTGGAGTTATATATTGTATATATTTATATATCATCGCAGGTGTGAGATATTTCTAAATTTAATATAATTACTATTGATTTATTGTTGTTATTAGTAGTAGTAGTAGTAGTAGTATTAATACAGCGAATATTAAATAACTTTACAATAGAGATATACAGGTGCATCTCAATAAATTAGAATGCTGTGGAAAAGTTCATTTATTTCAGTAATTCAACTCAAATTGTGAAACTCGTGTATTAAATAAATTCAATGCACACAGACTGAAGTAGTTTAAGTCTTTGGTTCTTTTAATTGTGATGATTTTGGCTCACATTTAACAAAAACCCACCAATTCACTATCTCAACATAATTAGAATATGGTGACATGCCAATCAGCTAATCAACTCAAAACACCTGCAAAGGTTTCCTGAGCCTTCAAAATGGTCTCTCAGTTTGGTTCACTAGGCTACACAATCATGGGGAAGATTGCTGATCTGACAGTTGTCCAGAAGACAATCATTGACACCCTTCACAAGGAGGGTAAGCCACAAACATTCATTGCCAAAGAAGCTGGCTGTTCACAGAGTGCTGTATCCAAGCATGTTAACAGAAAGTTGAGTGGAAGGAAAAAGTGTGGAAGAAAAAGATGCACAACCAACCAAGAGAACCGCAGCCTTATGAGGATTGTCAAGCAAAATCGATTCAAGAATTTGGGTGAACTTCACAAGGAATGGACTGAGGCTGGGGTCAAGGCATCAAGAGCCACCACACACAGACATGTCAAGGAATTTGGCTACAGTTGTTGTATTCCTCTTGTTAAGCCACTCCTGAACCACAGACAACGTCAGAGGTGTCTTACCTGGGCTAAGGAGAAGAAGAACTGGACTGTTGCCCAGTGTTCCAAAGTCCTCTTTTCAGATGAGAGCAAGTTTTGTATTTCATTTGGAAACCAAGGTCCTAGAGTCTGGAGGAAGGGTGGAGAAGCTCATAGCCCAAGTTGCTTGAAGTTCAGTGTTAAGTTTCCACAGTCTGTGATGATTTGGGGTGCAATGTCATCTGCTGGTATTGGTCCATTGTGTTTTTTGAAAACCAAAGTCACTGCACCCGTTTACCAAGACATTTTGGAGCACTTCATGCTTCCTTCTGCTGACCAGCTTTTTAAAGATGCTGATTTCATTTGCCAGCAGGATTTGGCACCTGCCCACACTGCCAAAAGCACCAAAAGTTGGTTAAATGACCATGGTGTTGGTGTGCTTGACTGGCCAGCAAACTCACCAGACCTGAACCCCATAGAGAATCTATGGGGTATTGTCAAGAGGAAAATGAGAAACAAGAGACCAAAAAATGCAGATGAGCTGAAGGCCACTGTCAAAGAAACCTGGGCTTCCATACCACCTCAGCAGTGCCACAAACTGATCACCTCCATGCCACGCCGAATTGAGGCAGTAATTAAAGCAAAAGGAGCCCCTACCAAGTATTGAGTACATATACAGTAAATGAACATACTTTCCAGAAGGCCAACAATTCACTAAAAATGTTTTTTTATTGGTCTTATGATGTATTCTAATTTTTTGAGATAGTGAATTGGTGGGTTTTTGTTAAATGCGAGCCAAAATCATCACAATTAAAAGAACCAAAGACTTAAATTACTTCAGTCTGTGTGCATTGAATTTATTTAATACACGAGTTTCACAATTTGAGTTGAATTACTGAAATAAATGAACTTTTCCACGACATTCTAATTTATTGAGATGCACCTATATTTCTGTCAAACTTTATTTTTTTTTTATTTAAATTGAGCTTTTATTTTGAAGTGTTTCTGTGTGATGACTAACTTTTCAGTCGCTACATGACTCAAAGTGATTATTAAACCACAAAGGCTGCTATTTAATTAATTAAATAAGTATATACTCTGTTTGTGCCTTGCACTACAATGTGAATTTGCACTGTTTACTATTATCTTCTACAAACAGAGCCTGCGACGCTCATGATGGTGTTTCTGTGTATGAGCCAAGGAGGAGATTTAAAAGCAACGTGCACCTGGTTTTGGCAAAACACTGTCTCCACACATTCACAAGTGCTCACATTTGATGCGTGCTACGCATGCCAACTATATATTTATCTCATTAAATTGCAGCTTTTGCAGTTAAATAATCTCACTAGGACATAATGTAATTTTAATCTGTGTGCCTACTGTTTATGGAATGACATTCGTACGTAATCTGGTATCGGTTTTTGATATCAGAGCATTTTTATGAGCACGAGTACGAGTACATGAGCATGGTATCGGACCCGATTCTGATACCAGTATGGGTTTCGGGACATCCCTAAAAATATACTTCATTTTCTATCTGCAAAATATAATTTTATTTGTTTCTTTTGATTCTGGAGTAAAATCGTACCAGGACATTTTCTTGACAGTTTTCGTGAGAACCACTTTGCAGCACATTACCGGCATAGTTAATAACTCTTCTTTCAGCGCAGTGATTGATTGACAGGTGAGTAGTCCCTTCAGTGTTGTTCGAACGCATTCAAACACATGAGCATTTACTACAAGTGCAATGTGGTCAGAAGTGATTTTGACAAAGGAACCTAGATGTAATGTGGGCCATTAGACTCAGGGGTGGGCTAGAGAGTTGGCAGATCGGCCAAGCTCATAAATGGTCCCCCCACCCCCATGGAGACAGGCCTGAGTAATACTCTGTTTTATGATTGCTACCCTGTTCTTTAAAATAATCTGCTGCAGCATCTCTGGGAAATTATCATGGAGGTTTAAGGCGTATCATTGAGACACAATATACCAGGATAAGCATGTAAACTCTGCTATGCAAAACAATCATGGCTGATGGGTTTTTGGTTTCAATGATTCAGAGTGCACATATGGGGAGGCCTTAGACATAATTCACCACCAAATGGTGCCAAAAGGCTGAATGTAACATGCCTTTGCCCCAAAGGCATTCCCAGCTTATCCAGCTTAAGTGACACATGCCATCACTACACTGGTTGAACCTTGACAAAGAAACATGCCACCAAGGATAACCCCTTGCTAAAAAACGTTTAGTCATTTTTGTTTTCAATTCCAGGAATCATATGGCACTACATGCCGTGATGAGAACACTTTTATCTCCTATGATACAGTAAAGAAAAAACCACAAGAGGCAGTATGTTACAGTGGTTTTACCACAGGTCGGTGTTCTTAACAACCTGAAAGCAAAGTAATATCACTGCAACGCAGGGGGTTGAGTGGCTTATTGCTTTAAAATGGTGTAAATATCAATACGATAAAATACACAAATGTCCAATACACAGTTAAATCTTCCGCCAAGTAGTCCTTCATTATCCTAACTGTGGGTTGTTTGCCAAGCAACGTAGCAACTTTGTGCATTAATAAAAGAATGAGCAGTCACAGGTGGGTGTTTACAGTCATTTTACAGCAGCGTTAAACACGGCTCATCCAATCAGAACTTAGAGTCTGAACTATATGTTTTATAATATTGGATTTTGGAGAGTTAATGCTGCAAATGGGGACCAGCAAATGCAAATGGAAAATCCACTTATGTGCACAAACTGCAAACAACATAGATGTTTCACAGGAACACTGATAATTTGTGTCTAATGCAGATGCACAGATCTCATCAGCTATGAGGAGACAAATTCTCAGTCACACTTTGTACATGGCAGCCACTCTATCTGTGTGTTAGTGTGTGTGTTTGTGTTGGTGTACAGCCTTAATGATCATGGGAAAACGTATCTGTAAGTGCAAAATCTGTCCTGTTAAATCCCATTTTCTTCAGGCCACATCTCTTTATATTAAAAATGAAGACTGTGAGATCAGCCCATTCTGCTTCCGGATCAACAGCGATGCTCTGGGATACATTACATGTATTGTATGTCGTCTTTCTCAGTCCCTCAGAGTCAGGGCAAGGCTATCTCTAGCACAGCTAATTAAAAGCCCAAAGAGAGCTTAACGGCATATCAGAAGATTACATCACAAAGATGACTCATGCCCACAGCCTGTGAACATGCATCATGTGACCGTAGGGCTCCGCCCATCTTATCTCCCAGATGAAACCAATAAGATCCCAGAGCATCTCCAGTTGAACAGCCTTGAGCTTACCTCTTATTATCAAAACAATGACATAAACATTAGGAGGCCAGTCTAAAAATAGTTGATTCTTAAAGGGATAGTTCACCTAAAAGGGTGATTTTAAGGAAACCCAACAAGAAAATATCCTGGTCATATTTAACCCCAAATCTAAATCTAAGAAACTATAGTGTCCATAAAGAAAATTAAGCCTACATTTGGGACCATAAAGATTTTATGCATTGTGACATTATTTTCATGACACAGTATCGCATCCGAACATTTGAATTTTATTATTCCTATTGTTTTCAAATGTGCGGGGTTAAAATGTGCATCAAAGACCAAGTTCAGGCATGAAACTCTGAATGGCACAAGCAGATAGGTTCTTTGAACTTGTTATCTGTTAGCCAATCAGCTCGCTCCCATGTGATATGTCAAGCCAATTGGCTTACATGGTATAAGCGGATAGGTCCTTTAATGTGTAATCGGGTAGCCAATCAACTTGCGTACTGTCTCTTTGCCTAAAGGCGTTGTCACATTTAACTTCACACGACAAAGCTCTGCTGGCAAAATAAAGTAATTTCAATGGGAATCGTATGCAATCGTGAATTTTGCATGATGGCAAAGAATTTCCCTGTGTGGATTTCGCGTGGAGTAAAAATTTGGTGAACTTTGACAGGTGAACTCTGACAGGTGAACTTTGACAGGTAAATTCGCCACGTTGACCAATAGGAAGTTGCTTGGTTTGGCAGTGACCTCTGTGTGGGTGGTGCTTTGTACACAGCTGCACTAAATATTCACAGTGGACAAGGATATCATTTTAGCAGCGAGTTTCTTTTTAACATCACTTTCACATAGTATAAAGTGGAGCATTAAAAAGAGGCTGCTTGGAAATTAGTTTTTTTGCTGGTTTCACACTCGCTCAACGTCTTCCCACGCCTTCTTCACCTGCAGAATTTCGCCATGCAGAGGTAAATGTGACCGCGCCTTAACATTTAAATTTTCTCAGTTTGCAAGTAGGCCGGATTCACTGCAGCGTGCTGTGAGAGATTCTCTGTATGGCATACATTGCTATCTTTTGTCATTAGTATAAATCCACACATAGCTAGGCCAAGTCACTAGTTAAAAAAGCTCTGGGCTTTCCAGATCCAGATACACATTTTGAGTCAAGTCACTAGTCATTTAAGCCATTTGGCCAAGCCAAGATATAGAGATTTAGTTTATTAGCAATTTAGCGTTATGACATTCGGCCAAAAACGCCAAGGCACACCTAACTAGCATACACTCGCACATGGCTCTTCGGAGCAGCAGCAGTACACAAGTCTTGGTGGTAGATCTGCTTGTTTTTGGGGGGGTTGTGTTTTTGTGTTTTCTGTTATGCATTTGTGCAGCTTCCCTGCTTTGTTGGGGGATTGTATTTGTTTAATTGTGTAGCAGCATGTCATACGTGCTGATGCAGCATGTCTTGTGTTTTATTAATTTCGCAGCAGCACCATGTCCACATGCTTAACTCAATAAGTCTGTGTATGTTCTAGCAGTAGTAAGCCTCTGTCCTTGCTCTGCAGCAGCAGCAGCAGCATAGAAGATCTAGTCCACCAAGACCAATATCCTATTAATATGTCATACCCACATTAACATCTTACATCTACTAAGAGTAAAATATTATTAGTAAAATAATGTCACAATGTAAAACAAAAATCTTAATTGCCATATAAATATTCTTCATTTTCTATAAGCAAAATGTAATTTCTTATTTGTTTCTTTTGGTTTGTATTAAAACAGGTTCAAGACATTTTCTTAACAGCTTTCGTGAGAATCACCCAAAAATGAAAATTCTGTCATCATTTACTCACCCTCATGTTGTTTCGAACCCATATGATTTTCTTTTTTCTGTTAGACAGAATAACAGCCTCAGTCTCTATTAACTTTTTTTTGTTATTGCATATTTTCTCAAAACAATGAAAGTGCAGTGTTTCCCCTATATGCATTCAGCAGTGGTGCACCGATGCTGCTAAATTATGAGTGCCTGCTGAAATTTTACATGATTCATTAATATTCATGATGCAATGTAACTCTTGCTAGCCCCAATCAGCTATGCACTTTCTACAATCCATGCAGTAGAGATGTTTTTTTCCTTAAAAATTGGTCTTTCTGAACAAATCTTTTAAGTCAACGAATCGTTCTCGTTCACCTCCATACACTGACTAATTTTTATCGTTCACTGACATCTCTCCCATTTGAAGCCAGTGAGCTCTAGTTTGAAGCACGAGACTCAGAGTTTAAGTTGGGGCAGAACGGTACGGCACAGCGTTCCGGCACCTCTGATTCCAAAAAGAAAACAAATGGTCCAATCTGTGATATGTTAGAACCTGTTCTGCTATATTCGCCAAGACGGAATTGTTTTAAGTGCGCATGCACTCCGCCTCACACAAGAAATGTGTGAAACAACACCCCCCCCCCCCAACACTCCTACGTTTCAGTAGATAACAACACTACTGAACAAATACACCCCTTCAATGAACGAACGAGGATCAGGATCTGTTGACTGGCTGAAGAAGAGGATGAGGTATGCCGTTCGTTACTTGGCCGAGATTTGTCATCTGCAGGTGGGGTTGAAGGAGGAGGAGTTGAAAAAAAGAGTTGTCAAGCCAGACACTTTGTGCTTACCATCGTGTGCTGAACCTATATCAGTCACGGAAGATTGCGCAATGTTTGTTTTCTTTATTGCAGATGAAGTGGAATTCATATACACAGAAGTTTGAATTTTATAATAACCAGAGACATTATTCATTTTAAATGGTTATGTGCTGCTAATTACAGTGCCTGTTGTGTGTACAAGAAGAAAATCCAATACAAGCCTATATTATTTTATATAGTCAGAATTTTTAATCATTTTGAATGTTTTATTTTTAATGAATAACCATGATATTACTAAGATAAACATAATATAACATTATATAAACATGATGTACTGTTATAAGAACAGATTTTTGATCGTTTCGTGGAATAGAATGTGTCACAATAGACACCTTGGTAATGGCAGACTACCATACTACTCTTGCTATTTCTGCCATAGATTGATATAGCAGAAGTAGTAAGAGTAGTATGTGTAGTATGCAATTGTGAACTAAGCACATGAAACACACATGACCGTTGTCAGTCGCGAATAAACTGTGTCGTTATCAGAGCTTGTGCAGCCGCTCTGGAGCAACTGCTCCGGCTGAGCCAGACAGCTGCTCAAGAATCACTTGTGGTACTTTGATGGCATACGTCACGGTGACGCGGCAATGCCGCCATCCTCAGACAAAATTTCTAACCGACGTGCACTGCTTCAATTACGGTGCTGATCGGTCTGTGCATCGCAGTTGAACACAACTCTTATCACTTCTGTAGCCTGCCCAGAAGCAGGAAGCAGTGAGATGGCACGGAGAGAGCAGGTCAGTCAAGAGCAGAGAGTAGGGTGACCAGATTCATGATTGTCGAAAATGGGTTCATTCAATAATGAATGAATGCTTCGTTCAATAATGAGAACACATGCTCCACAGATGCAGATGTCCCAGGCAGGCATAAAGCAAACCCCACAACCTTAACTAAGACTCCAAAGTTGATGGTCTTGCACTCCAGCTCACGAAAAACAACTGTCCATCTCTCAGACACGGCCGTCTTGTTCATGTTCCACTCAGTGATGCGACGAGTGACAATGTTTTTCACGCAAGCCCACTCATCAAAGAGCGTGGTTTCGTCAATCAAACTGAGAGCGGGGATTCTGGAGTAGAAGTGTTTGAGGCTGGGATGTCTCTCATTAGGGCCCACTCAAGTTTTTCTGTGTTCTCCAATGAACGGCTCCAATTTTGGAGGTAATCCACCGATGCTGAATTAAAGTTTCTCACTGCACAAAAGAAATCATCTGCTCACATGTCACCAGATTCAACCAGGGCATCCAACTGCTTTTTAATGTCAGAGGATATGAATGATTACTCCAGCCTGGCCTGCAAGATTTTTCTCAGGTCATGAATGTGCAAAGCTTTGGCAGTGCACAACAGAATGAAAAGCAAAAAGTCCTTCACTTGCATGCACTTTGTCAGATTCAGAACTTTGCTTCACAAAAAAAAATACTTAGTGTGACACACTTACTTTAAGCAGCATCCACATGCATTTTTGTATGAATATGTCATAGAATGCAGAGAGACAGGACCCAATCGCAGAGTTCAAAAAAAGGGATTTATTATATACAACAAAAAGGAGCAAAAACAAACTAAAACTCCCACAAGGGGGATAAAGCAAACATAAACTACACAATCCAGGTAGGGGAAACAGGGAACAGGACCAATCGGACTGGGCTATGGGAACCAGGGTAGGAGGAAACAGACCGACTGACAGGACCGACATGAGAGGAACAAACAGACTGGAAACAAGACGAACTGGCACTGAACAGCAAACACGAGGAGACTAAAATAGGGAGAGAAATCAACAGGTTAGCAAGACAGAGCAGGTGTGACTAATAAACTAATAATGGGTAAACAAGGAGGCGGGGTATGACTTAAGGCAGAGAGACATGCGGCAATACTGAAACAAAACAAAGCCACGTGCTCTCACAAGACAACAAAACACCCGAATGGCATGAACACACATCGCCAAGACAATGAGGCAATATACACCCATGCCAACCGACAAACAAGACAAGAGAATGCATAGCATTGGCAAACAAAGCGATGCCACGCATTCTCACACTAAACGAAACCTGAGCGTACATCTGATGCATGCAACAGGTGACAAAAACAAGGCAGGACACCTGTGCGAGAGTTAGGCCACACACACACCCGACACCTTAGACCAAAGTGACCGAACCTCAGCACAACATGAAGACAGCTTGTGATTCGGGCACGCAACACAACGCGACTGCGACGCGAGGCACACACGCGAGAGACAGACAAACTATTGACACGAGTGCATTCTGCCAAGATGACATAAGCACGATGCACCCACATCAATAACAGACAGACATGGAGCACAAGTGTCCAGATCCCGACAAACAAGACGAGAGAATGCGTAGCAATGCCAAACAAAGCGATGCCATGCATTCTCACACTAAACGAAACCTGAGCGTACATCGCGAGGCAAACGCCACGCAATGCACGCAACAGGTGACAAAAACAAGACAGGACACCTGTGTGAGAGTTCGGCCACACACACACCCGACACCCTAGACTGAAGTGACAGAACCTCAGCACAACATGAAGACAGCTCGCGACCCGGACGCGCAACACAGCGCGAGATCAACGCGAGGCACACCCGTGTTCGCAAGAGACAAACAAACTATTGACGTGAGTGCATTCTGCCGAGATGACATAACGTAAATAACAGACAGACATGGAGCATGAGTGTCCGGATCCCGACACAGATGGAAACCGAACCAGACAGGAAGTCAGGATTAGGACACCGTGCTCCCAACATGAAACAAGACAGACCGAAGAGCGCACGGCAGGGAATACAACCGAAACCGTGCGCTCACACAAAGACAGACAACGAGACACAAGACAGACATGGGATGATAATGCCACAGTTCTGTCAGACAAAAACCCAGACTGACACAGTGACAGGACAGTGATATTATCGTCCCATGTCTGTCTTGTGTCTCGAATGTCTGTCTTTGTGTGAGCACACGGTTTCGGTTGTATTCCCTGCCGTGTGCTCTTCGGTCTGTCTTGTTTCATGTCGGGAGCACGGTGTCTGAATACTGACTTTCTGTCTGGTTCAGTTGTGGTCTGTGTCGGGATCTGGACACTCGTGCTCCATGTCTGTCTGTTATTGATGTGGGTGCATCACGCTTATGTCATCTTGGCAGAATGCATTCGTGTCAATAGTTTGTCTGTCTCTCGCGAACACGTGTGTGCCTCGCGTCGCAGTCGCGTTGTGTTGCATGCCCGGATCACAAGCTGTCTTCATGTTGTGCTGAGGTTCGGTCACTTTGGTCTAAGGTGTCGGGTGTGTGTGTGGCCTAACTCTCGCACAGGTGTCCTGCCTTGTTTTTGGTCGCCTGTTGCATGCATCAGATGTACGCTCAGGTTTCGTTTAGTGTGAGAATGCGTGGCATCGCTTTGTTTGCCATTGCTATGCATTCTCTTGTCTTGTTTGTCGGTTGGCATGGGTGTATATTGCCTCATTGTCTTGGCGATGTGCGCTCATGCCATTCGGGTGTTTTGTTGTCTTGTGAGAGCACGTGGTTTGTTTTGTTTCAGTATCACTGCATGTCTCTCTGTCTTACGTCATACTCCGCCTCCTTGTTTGCCCATTATTAGTTTATTAGTCACACCTGCCCTGTCTTGTTAACCTGTTGATTTCTCTCCCTATTTTAGTCTCCTCGTGTTTGCTGTCCAGTGCCAGTTCGTCTTGTTTCCAGTCTGTTTGTTCCTTTCATGTCGGTCCTGTCAGTCAGTCTGTTTCCTCCTACCCTGGTTCCCGTAGCCCAGTCCTGTCAGTCCTGTTCCCTGTTTCCCCTGCCTGGATTATTTACTTTGTGTTTTTCCCCTTCGGGATAGTTTATGTTTGTTTTTCCCCCTTGTGGGAGTTTTCGTTTGTTTTTGCTCCTTTTTGATGTATTTAATAAATCCCTGTTTTTGAACTCTGCGATTGGGTCCTGTCTCTCTGCATTCCATGACAGAACATGCTGCGCGATGTCAGTGCGGCCTCCATGGGCGATGGAAATGCGAGCTCCACAAATCTCACAGCTCCCTTTACTAGGCTCTGTCTGTGACTCCTTTTTTAGAAATGTAAACTCTTTTTGAAGATCCTCATTAAATGTACATGCACGCTTCCTTGACATTTTTCCAGCTGCAATTTCATCTGTGTGCTCTTTCAAATTGACTCTTCAATCAGTTCACTACCTGGACGTCTATTGATAGGGGATTGTGATTGGATAGTTTAATCCAATCATGTACTTCAAGTAACACGGTGTGATTTTATTGGTTTTACAAGCCGTATCCTTGGCTATCTTTGATTAGAATACTCACATGACTGAGAAAGCCGCATAGGCGATAGATACATTTTAGGGAAAAAAAAAATTCTGAATAAGTCGGACACTAGAAAAAGTGCTTAAATACGGGACTGGCCCAGGGACAAATGGGAGGTCTGGCCACCCTAGCAGAGAGCCAATCATAACAGTGGGCATTTACTGTCAAGTCTTAAAGGAGAAGCAGCACCAAAACCAAGCGTTTCTGACAGATAGTCAAAATGAGAATGGAAAATGATCAGGTTTTACAAATATATGATGCAAAATATCACAAATGAACCTTAAGGAACATATTAAAATAATTAAAAAAAAATGTCATGACTCCTTAAAGATTGAAATCCAAGAATCACCCCTGGTTTATATTATCTATGGAGGTGTAGAGGCATTTCATTATTTGACAGTTATTACAGCTATTCGGGCTTCCAGAGCCCTTCAAGTGTCAAAACCTCTGAGTAAATAAACACACAAATGACATGGCTAACATAAATAACCCATCATTTTACTCCATTTCTCCACTGACATGTGTACAGTAAATACGGGTCCTGCGTTCTGGGCTCATGGACACGCACACAACAGCACCGCTGCTGAAAAGAATCGTAGGTAAAACACTGAAGCGAATGGTGACCATGACAGAAAATTCTGAATAACATCTACTCTTGAGTTTCACAGAAGGAAAGTCATATGGGTTTGGAACAACATGTGGGTTAGTAAACTTTGACAGAATCTTCGTTTTTGGGTGAACTAAACTGTTGTAGGGTGCAAGTAAACAAAAACAAAAAAAAATATGAGAATTCAGTCTCTCTGAGCATTTTACTGGTAATTTTGGTGAAATAATTGTTTATTTTTTCAAGTAGGTATTTCCATAACAGCGTATCTGCAAATATGAAATTGAATACATAATGTAAAGCAATGACAATAAATAGTAAACTTATATTTTAGAACTTTGGGCAGAAAGGGGATTCCGCGTAAATTGATTGTTTATTACATCCTAGATATAAGCAGCCGATAGTCCTCGCCCAACAAGCTGATTGGTTCTTTCTCGCTTCGTGCAGCAGGTGGATTGCCAAGAAATTCCTCCCTCCACCGACCCATTAGGATTTAGCAGGGATCAATTCAAATCAGTGCGATTCTTTATAACACATTCTGCAATTTAGCAGATCCTTTAACTCAGAGATTTAACAACCCACTAAATGCAAGTCTTCCTAAAAGAGACGTTGTGTTTAAAAAGGTGGCATGGTATATTATATAGACACATGAGCATGTGAGAAGAAATTATAGGACAGCTGTGAAGAATGTAAGCAGATTATGTGGCTTGCACACGTCAAGCAGCACAAAGTAAAGGACTGGACATAATATTAGCTCAGATAATACTGTCCCATTGACAAAGCTCATTGGAAATAGCCTAGCCATTTAGCTAACAATAGTCCAAATAAGCTGTATATTGAGGAGCTGCTTTATCAGACATGCAGTAAAATAAAAACAATTAAAAAATTTAAAAAAAAAAATACAAAAACAAACACCTTGCATCTCATAAACTGTAACAGTAAGCAACAGTGCTTTTCAATGTGCACAGCAGAATTCAAACAGGTCGACTGATGCACCTGTCACTATCACTACATCACTGAATATAGAGTTCAAATAAAAGTAGCAAACAAGCCAGTAAAATACACAAAACCCCAGCTATTTATTATATAGGCTAACAGTTTGAATTTCACGAACAGTAGTTGCATAACACCTTAACGCGATCTTACCTGCGTTGCCAAAGAAAAGAAGTACAAAGATTATCGCCTTGGTCGGAAACATTGCAATCCCTTTCTTAAACACGATGTTTTTATCAGTGTTTTCTTCCTTGCTTGCGATGAGGAATGAGTAATCCTTATGTCTGCGAAGTTTTTTAGGAAGTTTCCTTGAACGGGCGCAGCTCGGAATGAAGATCTTGGCCGTTGTACTGTACTGATATTGTTGCGGTTTAAATTAGCGTGCCCGTATGTCGCGCGCTGAGATGGAGAGGCAAGAGCGCGTGCACACGCAGCTTCAAGATGCACGCGAATTAATCCGCCCAATCACCGGCGCCTCTGAGGAGAGGCAATATGATCAAATATAACACTGGAAGGACCCAGCCTGTAGCAAACATAAAATATACCTGGACTAGCTAAAGAAGAGATGGGAGGGGGGAATGAAGTCATATGCACCATCTTTTGTAAGACAGCCATTTGTAAAATAAAAGCGTAAAGAGATCATTTATTATTTGAGATTTTGTTCAGTGTTTCTCCTAGCTAGATGTTGAGAGGGCTTATAGAAGGCCCTTTTGACATTTAATCACGTCCAGGATATGAATTAGCCTATAGATGTATTTCATTCTTGATTTGCAGTGGGATTACTACTAGTGAAAATGCACATTTTTGATATCAATAACTATATTTGCGCAAGTAAAAACGTTAAAATCATTTTCATCTTGTAAAAAACATAATAACTGATATCTGTAAATGCCTTTTTATTAGCAGAATATTACCATTATCATTCACTCCTGTTCAAAACGCAATATATATATTATCTATAATAACAGATATCTATAATTAATTTCTTACTAGTTGAAATTCCAGTTTCACATATGAGATACATCTTACTGTAGTAAAATTAATCATTTTAGATTTCAATAATTTGTTTCTAGTATAAATGTCAGTTCCTTATATCAACAATTGAGTTAATACTAGTACAAATGCTATTTTTGATATCATTAATTTGGTTTTCACTAAAGTGTAAATGTTAATTTTAAATATTTTAGATGTTATTGTAACTAGTAAGTAAGCTATGTAATTACTCTTCAGTTTATCTGAAATCCATTTCCAGATATCAGACATACCAAATCCAACATGTTAAAATGCATTTTGAGATATATATATATATATATATATATATATATATATATATATATATATATATATATATATATATATATAATTTTCACTAGTTGTAATTCAATAGAAGGATATCTGGTAACACTTTACATTAAGGTTCCATTCGTTAACATTAGTTAATGCATTAGGTATCATGAACAAACAATTAACACTATATTTTTTACATTATATATTCATCTTTGTTAATGTTTGTTAATAAAAATACAATTGTTCATTGTTCGTTCATGTTAGTTCATAGTGCATTAACTAAAGTTAACAAATACAACTTTTGATTTTAAAAATGTATTACCACACATTGAAATTAACATGAACTTATATTTATAAATGCTTAATAAGTATTGTTCATTGTTAGTTCATGTTAACTAATGTTGTTAACTAATGTTAACAAAAGAAACCTTATTGTAAAGTGTTACTGGATATCTGTAACAATGTAATTACTGATAGAAACATGATAATTTTTACTTGTAAGAAGTACAAAGCTTATATGTAAAATCAAAATGTCAACTACTAAAAAATGTATTATAGATATTTGTAATTGCATTTTGAACAGGCATGAATAATTGTGAAATTCTAGTAGTGAAAATGCAGTATTTCAGATCAGTAATTATGTTTTCTAGAAGTTGAAATTCCATTTTTGATATCAAGAATGGGTATTTCCGCTAGTAATTATGTCATAAAAAAAATAAAATAAAATAAAATAAAAATAAATAAATAAATAAATAATGTTTTTACTTGTGCAAATGGAATTACTGATATCAAGAAATGACATTTTCACTACTAGTAATTTCAGTGCTGATATTAAGAATTAGCATTTTAACTATTCAAAATTAAATTGTAGATATCTATAATTTTCATCTTGCATGTGATGAAATGCAGAAAAGGCTTGCCATAGAGGCAGCAGCACCCTTTTTTGTCATTCTCTCTCTCTCTATATAATGATCTCCCTCTCGCGGGTCAGTTCACTGATGCCTCCTTTATCCAGCTATGCATCCCATGCAGGGTTTCAGTGGAAATGCCTTTTTACTGTGGCTCTGGGAAAGAATCCACCGTGTCCATGGTGAACTTTCAGAGAACAATGGTAATCTAAAAGTGGAACCACACAGTATCCAATTTAACGCCTTGCTCAGGGCTAGCCAAGTGTTGTGGTATTGGCAGTAAACTTATGTTGTTGTCATTATGCTTATGTATTGCACGTTTAAAATACACCAAACCTTATTTGCCTGATGATAGCTATCTGATTTCAAACAGAAACACCTGGCATGCCTGAGACATATAGAATTCACCTATGGGGAAGAATCTTAAAGGAGAACCAAGAAACAAAACATTAATAACAGTAATCTTCTTCATTTTGGCTATCGTCACTATAGCATAATTGGAGTACAATTCTTGGACAATGTTACTATTGTTAAAAAAGATCTTGAAAGCTCAGATTACCACCATGAGCAATCATGCCATTAAAAGTGGATTCATCGTCATATGAGACATCTTGCATGGTATAGTAACCTTCTTTGTTTGGTTTCTGTGTCATTGAGATTGTTTCCTTGTGAATCTTTGAATTCAATAGGTGTGCCACGCCTACTAAATTTTCCTTTGCCTAAAAACAAGAGCTGATATGCTCTTTCTGTCATCCGGATCTGTGATGAGAGCTTTCAGAGCTGTTTCTGAAACATACACACAGTTCGCAGGCTCAGCACTACTTATTGTTCTAAAAACTCAGTTTTTTTCAATATTTGGCTTATTAATATATGGGTAGTTCTTTCAGTTGCAGCCAAACAAGGATGAATGCTTGGATGCTTATTGTGAGCATAAAACATTTAATGTATGCAGTACTAAAATATGCACTACAATCACAAACTTTGGTGTAGCCTTTTAGTATGCTTTGGTAGAAAAAGAACATGTTTACTTTTTTAGACTGATGTGTTTGATATTATAATTGTTCGTCCAAATGTATTGTTTGCTCTAGCTAGTGGTTCATATGGTAAGAATTAGCCCTGTATTTATATGTAAAGATGTGTAGTATAGGGATGCACCTTTGTTTTAAATATAAAGGATTTTGAATGAATTATATTGGACAGAGACCTATTCAAAGTCTATGATGTTACATAGAAACACATGTTGCATGGTCAACAATGGGCAAAAACTATTTCCATTAAAAAAATTATAAATTATATATATAAATTATATATATATATATATATATATATATATATATATATATATATATATATATATATATATATATATATATAAAGTATAAATAATCTTGTGGTAGTTTAAAAGGAATCAGTTTGGAAATGATCTTCTTCGTATTTTTTACATAGGAATTGGCAAGAAAAGTACAGATGGCACTGACAGCTAAGGGAAATGTGTTTCTGCCAAAGTTTTGTTTGATGAGTCCACAAATTCGAGAATAGCAGTTCTCATTTCATGTCTGGGCAAGAAAATTAGTGTTGACAGTAGCATTTATCACTGTCACGCTTAATATTCCCGTTCTGAAACTAATAATTCACCATCAGTGTCTGACAGTTATTCAAATTCAAGTATTTTCTTTCTCTTCTGTTATCTCTTCTAAAATAAACTATTATATTAACACGGAGAGACGGGGTGAATTACTTAGTGCTTAATTATTTGTATTTGCTGACATCTGCTGGTAAGGTCAAATAATGCAAGCATTCTCCTGCAATTTGGCCTTCTTTCCTGTAGAGGTCAGGCTTGTAACATTTTAAAAATGCAATCGGTCAACTGTAGCATGGCGTCGAGCGATCCAAAATCTGATTGACTCCCTTTAAAGCAAGAAGAAATTATATATGTTTAAGTGGGCAACAACGGATTGCAAATCCTACCAGATACTCAGATACTCCTGTCCTAGATAAACAATCTGTCTTTCAGTAATCAGAGCCCACTGGATACTGCATGTGTAAGAACAGTACAACACTTCTTCTGGGGTTGTGCTTGGCAGCATATATTCATTTTATTTACATAACTTATATATTTTAGAGCCATTGTAAATAATTTTTAAAGGGAGTATCATATCAATGTAATAGATTGTATCTCAGATGTATTTCACCCTTATGTTGCTGAGATGTAGAATTTCAGCTGAAGGATTGTAAGAATCTTACAACTTAAAGGGATAGTTCACCCAAAAATGAAAAGTCTCTCATCATTTACTCACCCTCATGCCATCCCAGATGTGTATGACTTTCTTTCTTCTGTTGAACACAAACGAAGATTTTTATAAGAATATTTCAGCTCTGTAGGTGTATATAATGCAAGTGAATACCATTTTGAAGCTCCAAAATGTACATAAAGAAAACATAAAAGTAATCCATAATTTTTGGTGGTTTAATCCATGTCTTAAGAAACGATATGATAAGTGTGGGTGAGAAACAGATCAATATTTAAGTCCAGTCCAGTCCAGTAGGTGGCGATATGCACGAAGAATGCAAATCACCAAAAACAAAAGAAGGATTTTAAAGTGAAAGTGGATATTTAGAGTAAAGAAATTGACTTAAATTTTCACCCGTTTCTCACCCACACCTATCATATAGGCATATAGTCTATCATATATTTAACCACTGGAGTCTTGTGGATTACTTTTATGTTTCCTTTATGTGATTTTTGGAGCTACAAATATCTGGGCACCATTCACTTGCATTTTAAGGACCTACAGAGCTGAGATATTCTTCTAAAAAAATCTTCATTTGTGTTCTGCAGAAGAAAGAAAGTCATACACATCTGGGATTGCATGAGTGTGAGTAAATGATGAGAGAATTTTATTTTTGGGTGAGCCATCCCTTTAAACTATGATTGCTTTTCCATTAATGTATAATCCATTCTGTTTGTTTGCATGCCATTTGTTTGGCTCACATTTTATGCTTCCTGCAGGACAATGGATTTGACATGACAGCACATATACATTAGAATTTGAGGCATGTATGCAATTTATGATCATCATAATTAAAGCCACATTTAATTGTAAACAGTTTCCAGATTCTTTGGATTTCGTGCATGTTCTGAGCACAAATATCTTGCAGTCATTTTCATTTTCAAGCTAATAAATTCCCGTTTGTAGAGATAAACACCTAATGTAATGATGTTTTCCAGAGAAGAATCGCCCCACTGTGACAAATGAGAGAGGGCTGAATTACTGCCATTGAATGTAGCTGCAAAACGACTGTCTAATAAAAATGAACCAAAACAATTGAATCCATTACATGCCTCTAAATGCCTTGATTCCAAAAAGCAAATTGGAATAAACAATTCTAGTTTGATTATGGTTAGTTGATCGCCCCCCCCCCCCCCCCCCCACATAATGCAAATTAAGACAGATTAAGTCTCAAGTGTGGGTTGGTTTGCATTTATGAAACAACAATAGGCACATTTTCAATGACAAAAAAGTATAACGTACACAAACAAACAAATAAACTGATCAAGCTATCTGTTCATTATCATGCTGGTGTTTAAATTCAGTCTGATACTGAAACGTGATGTTCTTTTATTACAGGAATAGTTCACCCAAAGATAAAAAATTCTCTCATCATTTAATCACCCTCATACCATCCCAGATATGACTTTCTTTCTTCTGCTGAACACAAATTAAGATTTTTAGAAGAATATCTCAGCTCTGTAGGTCCATACAATGCAAGTGAATGGGTACCAAAACTTTGAAGCTCCAAAAGCACATAAAGGCAGCATAAAAGTAATCCATAAGACTCCAGTGGTTTAATCCATATCTTTAAAACAGATATGTTAAGTGTGGGTGAGAAACAGATCAATATTTTAGTTGTTTTTACTATCAATCTCCACTTTCACATTCACTTTCTTCTTCTTTTGTTTTTGGTGATTCACATTTTTCATCCATATCGCCACCTACTGCCTTTATGTGCTTTTATGGAGCTTCAAAGTTTTGGTACCCATTCACTTGCAATGTATGGACCTACAGAGCTGAGATATTCTTTAAAAAATCTTTGTTTGTGTTCAGCAGAAGAAAGTCATACACATCTGTGATGGCACAAGGGTGAGTAAATGCTAATATTTGGGTGAACTCTCATTTTAAGGTCAGATGTGTCCATTGGCATAAAAACATTTGATATTGAATGATATTCTGAAGATTTGTGTGCACCACATGCTACATGAAAATTTCAATTTGAGAGTCCCTGAATAGGGGCCAGGAAGCATTTTGCCTTCCTTAAAAAGATGGAATAACACCACATTACATCCGCTACTATGGCCACATCTAAGCTTGTGATGATTGATTCATGAGTGCTATCAAACTTCTTCCAAGCCCAATAACGTCAATCTTCAAAGAGAATAAGCCATACTTTAAAGAATGGTCTTTTTATCCTGTTCTTTGTTATTGATTGTGTGATACACTATATGAAAGCAGCAGAGAGGTAGATGGAACATTCACCTTTCATTCCCCACACCTTAGTCTCCATTCTCATTCCCACACAGAAAGAGCAATTCCCCATTTTGGCCCAACAGATGTTGTTTTGATCAAAATAAAAATAACACAACTGAAAAAGAAACAAAAAGAAACAAAAAACTATAATGAAAACCGTACTGTTCTTAAATTTGTACACAAAGCAGATATAGACCTTTTGCTTGAACCTGATGGTGTTCAGTTTCAGATTTTGAAAAGACACAGTAAACAATAAGGCTCTACATAGAGCTGGCATACTGTATTTTCATTTCCTGCACTCGCCTTGTTTTCAGCCATACTGGAGAGCTCCACATTATTATTATTATTATTATTATTTTATTTAAAATGATCCCTGAATATGAATCTTTTATTTGCTGTGTCCTTCTGTTTGTATCCTGCATAACACCAAGCTGTTTGACACATTTCTTCTTGTACAGTGGTGAGGGGCAATATACTCACACATTCACACACACATTTATATTGTGCTTTTCATAACTCAGCAGTAGGACCACAGTATTGTGTTTGAACAACCTTTCTCTGTTTTTCTTTCTATATTTGTCCTATTTTTTCTTAACAAAACAATTTCAGTACCTATTATATTTATAATTTCAAATAATACAATTATGCCAAATCACTTAGTATAGTTCACCTAAAAATGAAAATTCTCTCATCATTTACTCACCCTCATACCATCCCAGATGTGCATAACTTTCTTTCTTCAGCAGAACACAAATGAAGATTTGTAGAAGAATATCTCAGCTCTGTAGGTCCATACAATGCAAGTGAATGTTGGCCAGAACTTTGAAGCTCCAAAAATCACATAGGTCCACATAAAAGTAATCCATAAGACTCCAGTGGTTGAATCAATGTTTTCAGAAGTGATTTGATAGGGGTGGGTGAGAAACAGATCAATATTTTAGTATAATTTTCTATAAATTCTCCTCCCTGCTCAGTCAATCTCCACTTTAACTTTCACATTCTTCTTCTTGTGTTTTTGGTGATTCACATTCTTCATGCCAACGCCCCCTTCAGAAGATATGGATTTAACCACTGGAGTTTTATGGATTAATTTTAGGCTGCATTTATGTGCTTTTTGGAGCTACAAAGGTCTGGTCACCATTCACTTGCATTGTAAGGACCTACAGAGCTGAAATATTCTTCTAAAAATCTTTGTTTGTGTTCTGCTGAAGAAAGAAAGTCTTACACATCTGGGATGGCATGAGGGTGAGTAAATTATGAGAGAATTTTCTCTTTTGGGTGAACTATTCCTTAATTTCCTTTCACACAAATCAACATCCTAAAATGGCAGATTATCAGTTCATAAACACTAACTTTTCATCCTGTTCCTCACACAATGCTATCTAATGACATCAAAAAACATTTATTATAGCGCATGACTTTTTGATTTACATAACTGTAACGGGGTTCAGGATGGGCAAGGAGGAGGCGGGAACCGGCAGAAGAGTCAACATAACTTTAATGACATAACTGAACTTAAACAAAAATAAACACACAGACACACACACACACAGTGGCCACGTGTGTCTCTCTCCCTCTCTAATTGGTACCTCCAGCTCATCTTTATCTCCCTCCCGGCTGATTAGGACAATTCAGCACCGGGCGTGCATCCTCACGGCCTGGCCACGCCCTCATCCTTGTCACACTCCTTCAATGCCCGATTCATGCCGGGAAAATCCCCCTTCCTGGAGTGGAGGTGTTGCCCTTTCGGCCGTCCTTCTGCCGGCATGTCTTCCCCGCCTCTCTGGAGCCTTGGGAGAGATGTAAGTCGAAAGTGTCATAGAAGCACATGACTGATTCAGAAATTGCTTTTTTCATGTCACATTTGTTTTTTATGACACTGTCGACTCAGTTAGGTTTAGGTTTAAGGTTTAGGGTAGGGAGGTTGGTGTTGATGTTTTAAAACTTGATAAAGCAGTAACCTTAAAAACCTTGTCTGTTTAGCAGAAAATGTATCTCACTTTAGCACCTCTAAGTGGACATTTCACCTCGGAACTGCTGCAATATGTATAAGTGAACTTACAATGCAAGTGAATGGTGACCAGACATTTGAAGCTCCAAAAATCACATAAAGTCCACATAAAAGTAATCTATAAGATTCCAGTGGTTAAATCCATATCTTCAGAAGTGATATGACCAACAAAGCTGAGATATTATTCTAAAAATCTTTGTTTGTGTTTTGCAGAAGAAAGTCATACACATCTGGGATGGCATGAGGGTGAGTAAATGATGAGAGAATTTTAATTTTTGGGTGAATAATCCCTTTAATAAATTTTTATCAATTTATAACATGTAAAACATGTCACAACTTGTCCTGAGAAAACAATTGAACCTTTTTGTTCAAATCAACCTTCATTATATATTTGACCCTTGCCTGAATGTATGCTAGTGTGATTATATTGTGTTTACTTGTTTACCCAACAGCTGTAGAAAAAAATATCATATTGTATTTTTAAAATATTCTTATCTTACGATGGTTTTAACAAGGTGTTTCAAACCAACATAAAAGCCATTTCTACAGAAAACACATTTATTTTAATGGGTTATTGACTCAAAGCCCTTGTGACAACTTCCCAAAGTGACAACTAGTCCCAGTTTCCCCTAATAGTTTTACACACCAAAAATGTCCCGTCATTATCAAAATTTGATTAAGATATTAACACAGATATTTAACTCAGTATGTCAAGATCAGTCAAAAACAGCACTGACAAAAACACACTTTGCAGATGTCTAACCCATTGCTCAGTTTGTAATCAACAAGAAATTGCATTTAGCAGTTTATTGTTCTCTGCTGCAGATATGCTCCATTATTGAAGTTAAAGAATATCAACAGCAGAATATCAGCAGTCCTCTCAAATACCCCACAGTATGTTCTAATGTGAGGCTTGTCAGTGAATGCATTAGAAATACAGTATATGATTCAACTCTAGTCAGCTGGAGCTGTCTGTCAAGAATTCATTTGTATTCACAAGCCTTTTACTATGCACGTTTTCTTTTGTCATGAGCTTCTTATCAGTTTTCAGTTCTCTGCTTGACTCCTTTGTACACACAAACATTTCTTTATGACGATAGCTCACTCTGGGATCAATCCGCCAATTCAAATGACCCTGCTATACCAAAAAGGCTCATGTAACCCTTTTATGTGTCTTCCTTCAAAGGCCAGAATGCGAATGCTCTGTTTGAGTCGTCCTACCTATTGAATACAAAGAGCAATCAAAGATAGGGGCACAGGGACAATGCATATAATTGGGGGGTATCAGATTCAATTTGCTGCACATCATTTAAATGGCAATTAGGTGATTTTTCAGCAAGACAAGTGTGCTAGCTAAGAGCATGGGTGAAGTGAGCAATCACACCAAGGGAGTCCTTTAGTTTTGTGTGACTGAAGTTAGATCATTTGCATGTCAATGTGATATGGTGGAAATGTGGAGAAATACACCAATCACAGAGCAGCTTCACTGTTAACACAGTGATTGCACAGACACATACATAGTCTAGTTTGGTTCTGCTAATGAACACTCAAAGAAACGGCTACAACACATTATCAGGTGCGCTGAAAATATAATTGGCTGCAAGCTTCCATCCCTGGGTGAGCTCTACAGGTCTACGCCAGTGAAGCGGGTCACAAAGATTATTGAAGATTCCACCCACCCTGGTCATTGCTTATTTCAAAAGTTTCCCTCTGGGAAATGTTTGAAAGAAATCCAAACCGAGACAAACAGACACCTACACAGCTACTTTCTCAATGCTGTATTTCTACTTAATATGCACCTTAACTGTGTCTCCATACGCCCTGCACAATCACACACACAAACACACAGTGTAGATTATTAAAAGATTAGTCAATTAAATTTAATCTAACTTTGTCATACAACTGAAATGCACAAATCTTAAAAATAGACTGAAATATATTTTTGAATGAATATTTTGTGTGTATTGTAATGAATACACATCTCAGTGTATTTATTGTAACTTTATTGTTTTATATTGAGCAGATTTTCAGTGTGACAAAGGTAAATTCCTGCACCTCATACTTATTACAAAAAGAGTAAAAAACATAGGCAACTGAAAGATATACTGAATCTGACATGCAGGTGAGGTGGTGACAGCATTTTATTGTCAAATTAAAAGACTTGCTTAAACGAAATGTACAGTATCATTTTTTGATATGATAAATTCATATAATTATATATTAATCATGTTACTGTATGTTGTACCAATGTTGTTCAATCACATTGGTATAATAATAACAAAAATGCCTGACCTTTACACAACCATGTGTGGAGAATCTAAGGACTAAAGACTTGTAGCGATGCAAGGACAGACCGAGAAATATGCATGACTTGCACCTCCCTGGCGTATCACTTCAATAACACTGAATATTGATGTGATTGTTGATTTGTTCTGTGGGCACTAAAAATGCCCTCTCTGATAGTTTTCAGAACAAGAGCACAGAGCAGAGCAGCACAGCTAGAATAACAGGACAAAAAATAATCCAGGTGCATGTGATGGAAGACTTTTACCATGCAGGTTTTGTTTAAAATGCTTTGTGCATATTAGCCATCTTAGAGGTTTGCATTTTGTTATTTTATCGAAATATTCTGCTTTTAGGATTGTGAAATGGTCTGTTTCCTGTTTTACCTTCCTCATACGCTCTCAGAAGAAATGAATCTATATAGAACCTTAAAGGCTTTTCGTTCTCATATTTAGAAACCCTTAATAAGTAATATCACATGAGCAAGAGTGCTATTGTTCAGAATATCAGCACTGCTGTGATAGACTAACAGCATGAGTGGAATATTGCTTTAAAACAACAGTTCAGCAAGTAAGTAAATAATATTGAGTATCTTATATTTCAGACAAAAACTGGCTTCACACTTTTCTTCTCTGCCAACAAAATCACAAGAAGCCAAACTCGAGCCAAACAACTCGCTTTCTGCACTGCTCTTATAGTGGTGTTTCATTTGTAAACGAATCAGTGTTTTGAATGAATCTTTTAATTGAATATAATGTTCTTGTTCAATTCTGTTGTTTACTTTATTGTAATGAATGTCTCAATTGAGTCTTTTCACAAATTAGTTGAGCCAGTGACTCACTCACAACATAAAATTTGCTCATTTGTCACCACCTACTGGAGTAAATATGCAATCGTAAGAAATATTTACTGAACAACTCACTGAATTAAATAAAAATGAATGATGAATCAAAATTCCCACAACTATTTGGAAAGCCGTAAACACAGAGAAGTGGAGCGATATAAATAGTGAAGCGTCCCAGTGCTGTTATAACCAGATTTGAGGACCGGAACTATCTGTTGTATTAGATTCCATATGAAATCCTTGAGTTAAATCAAAAGAGTTTTTACAGGTTCCAAACATGAAATCATAACATTTTATGGTTTTTGTTTTTGTTTTATTGGCACAAAATTTCATAGATATTTAAAGAAATTAGTTCACTTTATCACTGAAAGAAATACGCATAGACATAACACAATAAACTTTAATTATTATTTACTTTATTTCTTTTGTGCCAGAAATGTCATTGTTTTTATATATAACCTTTATTGGCATAAAAAGTTATTTGATGTAAAGATCCCTAGGGTTCTATATAGAACTCATTGTGATGTCACAGTTTGGTGACAAATGCTCATGAGAGTTAAAATCAGTGTTAAGTTATTTTACAGAGATAATGCACATGTGAGAACAGGGGCAGCTCATCAAACAATGTGGCTATTAAAAAGAAAGCATGGATGAAACCACAATCAAGACAAGTGTACTGCAGAAAAAGATTATAAAAAGGGAATTATTTATATCCGTCCCAGCTTTTATCTGGTGGAAAAGGTGGTCATCTGCTGAATATTTAACGTCATGGTTACTTGTGTAACCTCCATTCCCTGATGGAGGGAACGAGATGTTGTGTCGATGTCATGAAAATTGGTGAGTAGTATTTGCATGCCACTCTCCTGGACATACGGGTATAAAAGGAGCTGGTATGCAACCACTCATTCAGGTTTTATGCTGAGGAGCCGAGACAAGGTCCGGCCATTTCAGCGGGTAGTTCAGCGCTGTGGCAGGAGGGACACAACGTCTCATTCCCTCCATCAGGGAACGGAGGTTACACAAGTAACCATGACGTTCCCTATCTGTCACTCACTCGACGTTGTGTCGATGTAGTGACACTAGGGGTCCCTATACGAAACGCCACAACTGGCTGAACTGTGTTACGTGAACTGGCGGTGTGTGGTGGGCAGACCACTGTGTACCTCATAGCCAGCACACCAGGTCGACACGTAACCTCCCCCAACATAGTTATGAGTGTCAAACGGCCCTTTGGGGACAAGTCGACTACCTATAAGATAGAGACAGGCTAACCTAGTCGTGGCCTCTTTTCCCCTTCTTTTTTTTCCACTCCCTAAAAAAGAAGGGGGTTTATCCGACTGGAACGCCAGGTCTAGTGGGTGGGTGTCCCTCCCAAGGGGAAGACACCGCGGAGACCACACCTCGCCCAAAGAGGTGGGGGGGGATATTTAAGTGGAAAAATGTTCGACCATGTGGAGAGTCTTCAAGGTAGATCCTACCCAACGGGGGAGGAGTTACTACAAACATGGAGACTGGGGCAGCTGGGGTCTGCCCAAGGAAGACGCAGTTTGCCAACAAGGAAACGAATTAGCGGAAGATATATGTCGCATGGGGTTAGCCTTAGAGGGAACCGCCACATGCGGAGCACCTACCCCAGAACAGGACTCTTAGTTAGCACGTGTACTGGGCCGACAGTGAGTCTCTCCAAAAACTCGACTGCCACAGGGCTCGGAGGAAGTCAACCAGGGAACACTACTAGTTTGTGAACACTACTAGGAATTAATGGCGCACGTCTTCAGCTCAAAAGGAGGTGGAAGGCGCTATGTGCAATCGATACACCCGGCCAGCTATCCCGGGCTTATCTGCTTGTATTGCGTGCCACTACCTGGGACGAAACCGGTTCCACCCGGAGGTTGTAGAACCTTGCAAAGGTGTTGGGTGTTGCCCAGCCTGCTGCTCTGCAAATGTCTGTTAGAGAGGCACCCCTGTCCAGGGCCCAGGAGGCCGCTACACCCCTGGTAGAATGGGCTCGTAGCCCTACCGGGGTGGCATGTCCTGGGCGTGATATGCCATAGTTATGGCATCAATGAGCCAGTGGGCGATCCTCTGCTTGGACACAGTGCTTCCTTTCCGCTGTGCACCAAAGCAGACAAAGAGCTGCTCAGAGATCCTAAAGCTTTGCGTGCGATCCAAATAGATGCGTAAAGCGCGCACCGGACACAGCAACGACAGGGCTGGGTCTGCCTCCTCCTGGGGCAGCACTTGCAGGTTCACCACCTGGTCCCTAAAAGGGGTCGTGGGATCCTTGGGCACATAGCCCAGTCGGGGTCTCAGGATCACGTGAGAGTAGCCCGGACCGAACTCCAGGCACGTTTCACTGAAGAGAACGCTTGCAGTTCTCCTACCCTCTTGATGGAAGTGAACGCAGTCAGGAGGGCAGTCTTCAAGAAGAGTGCCTTAAGCTCGGCTGACTGCAAAGGCTCAAAGAGGGCTCTCTGTAGACCCTGAAGAACTACAGAGAGGTCCCATGAGGGAACGAGGCATGGTCTGGGGGATTCAGCCTCCTGGCGCCTCTTAGGAACCTGATGATCAGGTCGTGCTTCCCTAAGGACTTACTGTCGACTACATCGTGGTGTGCTGCTATGGCGGCAACGTACACCTTCAAGGTGGAAGGGGACAGCCTCCCTTCCAACCTCTCCTGCAGGAAGGGAAGCACTGATCTGACTGCGCATCTCTGGGGTCTTTCCGTCGGGAAGAACACCACTTAGCGAACAGACGCCACTTAAAGGCGTACAGGCACCTCGTAGAGGGGGCCACAGCCTGAGAGATCGTGTCTACCACCGCAGGTCTTCCACGTCCCATCCAGGGGTCAGACATGGAGATTCCAGAGGTCTGGTAATGGGTGCCAGACGGTGCCCCATCCCTGAGAAAGAAGGTCCTTCCTCAGGGGAATTCACCAAGGGGGGTCTGTCGTGAGTAGCGTGAGGTCCGAGAACCACGTCTGTGTGGGCCAGTAGGGTGCTACCAGGATGACCTGCTTCTCGTCCTCCCTGACCTTGCACAGGGTCTGTGCAAGTAGGCTCACTGGGGGAAACACATATTTGCACATGCCAGGGGGCCAGCTGTGTGCCAGTGTGTTTATGCCGAGGGGGGCCTCAGTCAGGGTGCACCAGAGCGGGCAGTGGGGAGGATTCTTGGGAGGCGAACAGGTACACCTGTGCCTGTCCGAATCGACTCCAAATCAGCTGGACCACCTGAGGGTGGAGTCTTCACTCTCCCCTGAGGATAACCTGTCGTGATAGTGTGTCCGCTGTAGTGTTGAAGTTGCCCAGGATGTGAGTGGCTCGCAGCGACTTGAAGTGCTGCTGACTCCAGAGGAGGAGGCGGCAGGCAAGTTGTGACATACAACGAGAGTGCAGACCGCCTTGGCGGTTGACATATGCTACAGTTGCCGTGTTGTCTGTCTGAAGTAACACGTGCTTGCCCTGGATCAACGGCCAAAACCTCCACAGGGCGAGCAGAATTGCCAGCAACTCGAGACAGTTGATGTGCCAATGCAGTCGCGGGCCCGTCCATAAGCCGGCGGCTGCATGCCCGTTGCAAACAGCGCCTCAGCCTGTTTTGGAGGCGTCCATCATGACCACAACGTGCCTGGAGACCAGTTCACCTGCCCGTAGAAACGAGAGGTCGGTCCAAGGGCTGAAAAGACGGTGACAGACCGGTGTGATGACCACGCGATGTGTCCCACGGCACCATGCCCATCTCGGGACTCGAGTCTGAAGCCAGTGCTGAAGCGGTCTCATGTGGAAGTACGCGTCCTTCAGGTCTACTGCCGCGAACCAATCTTGATGCCGGACACGCCAGAATGCGTTTTTGCGTCAGCATCTTGAACGGGAGTCTGTGTGAAGACCGGTTCAGTACTCGCAGGTCCAAGATTGGCCGCAACCCACCGCCTTTTTTCAGTACGATGAAGTAGGGGCTGTAAAACCCCTTTTTCATCTCGGCCGGAGGGACAAGTTCTATCGCGCCCTTCCGTAGGAAGGTAGCGATCTCCGCGTGCAAGGTAGCAGCGTTTTTGTCCTTCACCAAGGTGAAGTGGATACTGCTGAACCTGGGCAGACGCCTGACGAACTGAATCGCGTAGCTGAGTTGGACGGTCCAGACCAGCCATCGCGACAGATTGGAAAGCGCAAGCCACGCATCCAAGTTCCGCACAAGGGGGACCAAAGGGACAACGTCGTCGGACGTACGGCAGGTGGGGCCTCGCGGCAGGGCGGAGCCCGAGATGCCACACCATGTCGTGGCCGTGCTGAGTCTAGGGACATCAAAGCACTTACCTGGCTCCTTGTGACCACCCCCAGAACAGCCTGGGACGGGGGAGGAAGAGGTCTGTCCTCGTGACCCGTGGAGACTGTCACATCGGGGGCGGATTTGTGCCATAGCTGGGCGCTCAGGGGCAGGAGACCGCCGCTGGAGTGCCAAACCCGCCAAATAGAGCGGTGGACAGTGGTCGTGATGATGGTCGTGCACACCGGGTACATGACCCAGGGAACAAGGAAACCGCTCTTGCTGAACTCTTGAGTACTGCAGCCACTTGGACATGCAGCGCAATTAAATGCAAAGGCAACAAAAAGATTCTCCCCCCAGCCTTCGACCGGGGGATGGAGAGGTCTGCTTACCAGCTCCAGAGCAGCGGGTTTCGTTGTCCCTGGGTCACCGTCTCAAGGGCGCTTCGAAGCCTTTCACGGGTTCTTGGCGGCCTCGAGATGGGTGGCGTCTGCTTCCTGCAGTGGGCTCCACGCCGGGGCTGGGCTGAAGGGGCGGGCTGTGGCGGAGCCGATGCAGTCACCACAGGGGGACGCCCTTGGGGATGAGCAGACGGCACTGTCTCCGCGTGAGCAGTGCCAAGACACAAAAGACAGTGATCGTGACAGTCAGAAGGCGAGAGATAACGAGCGCAACCAGGAATAACACACAATCGGAAAGGCATCTTTAAAAAGACGCGTCTTTTATATTAGAAATATACTCTTTTAGAGAAATATAGTCTTATTTCTGCTGAAGCGCCCAGGGGCATTCTCTGCAGTGCACCAGTGCAGAGGAGGGAGAAGCCGCTGAAATGCGCCGTCAGATCCAGCAGAGGTGAATGAACAGTTGTGGGAATTCAGCTCAGTGAGCATGACCGTTCAACTCCGAAGAGAAAATCTGAATGAATGGTTGCATACCAGCTTCTTTTATACCCGTATGTCCAGGGGAGTGGCATGCAAATACCACTCGCCAATTTTCATTGGCATTTTATCAAAGACCAGAGGTGTCTCGGGCTCCCAAGAGTGACCCCTAGTGTCACTACATCGACACAATGTTGAGTGAGTGACAGATAGGGAATAACTATAAGATAACTTATAATAATAACTTATAACAATAAGAATTTTTGCACTTGTCAAAATCCACCAGAATTAGTTTGAATGGTTTGTTTGAATACAGGGGGACCAGTATTTATACCATGATCAATGTAGATGCTTCATGCTGCAATCCCCCCTCCCCCCCCGCAATATTCAAGCCAAATCTACACCCTTGGTTGTATGTGCTTCGAATAGTGACAATGTAGCTAATACAGTAGCTCATTTTAAAGGAATAGTCTTATTATACTTATTATAAATTAACATTTAGGGTGCTTTCACACTTGGTTTGATTGCTTGGACCAAACCTGAGTTCGTTTCATGTTATTTGGGTCCGAACCGCAGTCCGATTACGTCATCAACATGAATACAAGTGGCAGCTGTTTTCCATTGTAACTAGGGCTACATCCACATGAATCCAGATACATTTGAAAACATTGTTTTTCGTTTTCAAAATGCTCTCCTTCCACACTGCCATTTTCAAGCATTTTCCAAAAGTTGCTCGTCCACACTGAAACGTATGAAAATACTTACATCCCCTTACTGCACATGCGAAAAATCACCTTTCTATGTATGGTGTGAAACACATCTGTCCTCGTGTTCCGCCGCTGGACAGCTATTCCAAGTAAACTTCCCACCATCTTTGAAGGAATGCAACGTGAAGGTTGAACAAAGTAACATTTATCTTTAGCAACTCTATCAAAGTGAATAGCAGGCAAAACAACTGAGCTACAGCATGGGCCACCATCTTGATTGTTTTGGGTTGAATGGATCACATGACTGCATCACATAACAACAAATATGTCATCGTTTTCAGATATTTCTGTTTTCCCTGTCCACACTACAATGCGAAGATGGCGTTTTCAAATGTATCCACTTGGGAGAGTGTTTTCGAAAAGCTCAGTTTTCGCTGTCAAAACTACTGTCTCAGTTTGGATGGAAGGCCAAAACGTAGAGAAAAAGATGCTTTTTCAAACTAAAACGTATTAGTGTTGACATGGCCTAGCCTAGATAACAACTCAAGAAGACATCAGCTTCACTTAACTGTGTTATTTAAGTATTAGTCTCTTTGGATTTACCACCATAACTTTACATGAACAGAACGACACTTACACTATATGGCCAAAATTTTGTGGACACCCCCTTCTAATTAACGAATTTGGTTACTCCATTAAATCCAGTAAAGAAAAATCTTAATGTTTCTTTATGTAATGGCTTGGGCTTTGTGTGCTTCCAAATTTGTGGCAACTGTTTGGGGATAGCCCTTTTCTGTTCCAGCATGACAATGCCCCTGTGAACAAAGTGAGGTCCATAAAGAAATGGTTTACTGTGTCTGGTGTGGAAGATATTGACTTGCCTGCACAAAGCCCAGACCTGAACCCCACTGATCACTTTTGGGGTGAACTGGAACAGCAACTGTAAGTCAGGCCCCTTCGACCAACATCAGTTCCTGACCTCACTGATAGCCTTGTGTCTGAATGAGAGCAAATCCCTGCAGCCATTTTACTACATACACTATAGTGGAAAGCCTTCCCAAAAGAGTGGAAGCTGTTATTACAGCAAAGGGGGAAATTGATGCCTAAGGTTTTGAAATCAAATGTTCATCAAGCACATATGGTGTCCACAAACTTTTGGCCATATAGTGTATGTTATAAAGGTATATATAGCAATTAGCAAATGAACAAAGGTCAAAAGTGGGTATTTTTTTCTCCATTATTAAATTCCACCTTCATTAAAATTCACTTGAGAACAGAGATGTCTCTCTCCTTTCCAAATATCAAACCATTCAAACACCTTAGAAACTTGTTTGCTCAGAGCAAACCATGTATATTGCAGTCTAATTATGCAATTTCTCACAAACTGTCATGGTTGGCCATTTTATAAAGTTTGACAGCCCTCAGATAATTACATAATGTGACAAATTTGATCATTACCAAGAAAAAATTAAATCCTGTGCTTGGGCGCATTAGGCATGGCAGCCTCACACGGCCTTTGCGAACATTTGCTGTTCTGTCATGCAGTCCCCTAATGCTCAGCATTGTGCCAAATTGGAAATGACAGCGGGGCTGAGATTCCCCCAGTGAATTTTAAAACTACATGTATCCTGGTGGAAACTAAAGGAAAACTTTTCCTTCTCTGGCTACCTGTTTTCACTTGTTTCTGTTCAAATAACCAAGAGCATTTGACTTGCAGAGCGATGTAGAAGCAAGATTCAACCTACTGTGTGTGCTTACCTTTTGTCCAATGTGTTATGATTGCCTTGAGCGCTGAATAAGAACCTTTTAAAATATTTCTTTCAACATTCGCAAGCATGTTTTTTTTTTCTTCCTAAGAATGAAATGACCTTCGATAAAACTCAAAAGAAGTTTTCTTGGGATTCTGTGCTGTTAGCTGTGGGAAGCACAACAACAGTCTTACCTGATCTTTCACACCTTGCTTTAATGCAAAAATATATAATAATGTGTTTAGGTCAATATTTGTAAAGGCTTAACACTCCACCTTCTGATCCAAATTAGAGGGATGCTAAAATTGTTATTAAAGGATTAGATTAATTAAGGTGACTTTGTTCTTAAAGTGCCCTGGTTCAATACTGCATTATGAATAATCCACAGGAAAGAGCCTATGTTAAATTAAGCACACTGTTCTCCAACAGTGACTTAATATTTTATTATGACTTAATATTTTGCAGTACTATTGCATTCATCTTCTCTTGTAATACCCTGGCTTTTCTCAGTCGACTGCATTTTAAACCAAGGGTATTGCTGGAATTTCAATTGCAAACTATCTGCTCCTTTATATCAAACATTCATTGCATCTTTTTTTCATACCATGAAAGTGAATGGTGACTAAGGCTAACATTCTGCCTAACATCTCCTTATGTGTTCCTTGTCAAGAAAGTAATACAGGTTGGGAACAACAAAAAGTGAGTAGGCTAAATGAGTAGGCTAAAATTCAGTTTTAGGTGAACTATCCCTTTTATTACAAGAAAACACATGAAAATACAACATACAAGTATACACAATAAGATAACCTTCAATAAATGGAATCTTAACCTTTAACGAGGCATTCACAAAAATGTGTTGAGTGCTCCCCACTGATTGCTGGAGTGTATCCTTAAAAATGCGGTGCATTGAATAATCCTTTCCAATTAATGTTTGAAGAGCTCCAGGCTTGAGATTTTGCAGCGCATTGTTAGTTAGACTGTGTGATCTTTATCTGAACATTTTCTTGGAACACCAACTTTAAATCATAATGAAAAGCTTCATTTTTAATACTGCGCAACATATGGCCTTGGCGAACAACACAAAACAGAAAGCATTATGTGGTCACTCTCACATTTCTAGCTCTTTTTAATTGCTAATGACAAATAAGCTCTGAAGGTTTTGTTGGGAATTTGACATTGACTGATAAAATTGGTTAAAGGGTTAGTTGACCCAAAAATGTAAATTCTGTCATAATTTCCTAAAAGCATCATTAGCCAACTTTGGTCGCAAGTTCCATTGTTACCAACATACTGTAGTTCAAGAATTTGGTGTTTCTCGAAACTGTAATTCCAACGAACACCTGTGGTTAGAAGCTTAGTTCCGTGTTAGTTTGCTGTGTGGACACGTTTACATGCATTTAAGAAAACTACTTATTCTGTGGTTTTGAAGAATGCGATGTTCTGAAACGTCACGTAAATGTGAATGCATCCGTTTAGGGGATGAAAGACTGTTAAGAGAAATCACTTTAACACACACGTTTTCTGTCGGAGAACACGGATTATGTGTCCATGTTAATGCATAAGTGTAGTTCTTATATGTTTTTGAAGAGTGCGCATGTGCATATGTGCTCAAGTGCGTCGGGGAAACCCCACTATTGCAGCGCAATACATCTGTCGCATTTACATAGTGCATGCAGCTTTCGTGTCTTCAGCAGCTTTTGCATATTAAACAGCTTTCTGGAGTATGTGTAAATGAGCTACTAAGTTGATATCCCCAGAAGTTATTACTCCATCCCCAGTGTAACATCATTAACGACAGCTCTATATTGTTGAACCAGCGTGGTTCAAACGATGGATGTGCTAAATAGTTACTAGTGTTTCGGGAAAGAGTCGTCACTAGCTAGTTAATATCTCCAACGACGCATCGTACTATGGTGGTTAAGCAGTGAGTTACGTAGTTGTATGGGAAACGCACCCCTGTATGACTTTCTTTCTTGCAAAGTTTAGCAGAGTTCACAAGCTGCTCTTTTACAAGTTTATGGGGTAAAAATTCACTTTATTGTATGGAAAAGAGACGCTTCGACATCTTACTAGAAAACATATTTTGTGTTCCATACAAGAAAGAAAGTAATACAGGACTGGAACAACATGAGGTTAAGTAAATTATGACAGCATTTTCATTTTAGGGTGAACTTTCCCCTTAATACCTCACTGCACTATAGAATTTAAATTTGAATGTAATAAATATGCGACTGAGAAACAGTTTTCTTTATATATCATACTTTTTGGAGGACTGAATACTCTCACCTCAGTACCAGCCTAATATGCTCCTTTCAAACCTTTCATAAAAGTGCAGGCCATGAACGCCTCACACATTTCTGCCTGATTATTGGATAGATTCTGCTGCAAATAGATTAATAGTAGACCTATCCACAGTTCCCTCTGCAGTATATGATTGACAGGTCGGTGTAGAAAAACACAGTTAAAATGGTCTCGGGGGTATGAAGAGGAACTTGTTACATCCAAATTGCCAGAGGACTGCAGTTCTGCTTTGTGAGCCATGAAGCTAATGTTTATCTCTGGGCCAGACAAAGTCAGCACAGTGTAATGAGCCACACAGCATTGAAATGCCCTGGTGAGATGAACCTTGCTAATCTGATTTGATAGTTAAAAAGTATAATTTAATTTGAGTAGTTTATGTGTCCTATGAAATGTCTTGGAAAAATTAAGAGTGAGAGGTGAACACTGCAGGAAGAGATGTTCTTTTAAAAAACAACAACATTTATGTACTAATATCACTCCCTAACTGTTAAAAGTTTATGTGTGTTTTAAATTGTTCTCTCAAAAATGTAAATTCTTTTATTATTTACCCACCCTCATTTTGTTCCCAACGTGTCTTTCTTGGAATACAAAAAGTGAATTTTTGAAGAAGAGCCTATTCCGGCCACTCATTAAATGTAATAAGTTGAATGAGAACTGGGGCTGTCAAGCTACAAAATCAATCTAAGCAAATTAAAAAATAAATAAATAAATAAATAAAAACTACTGGCTACTAACCTATTTTACAGCTGAAGTCAGAAGTTTACATACACCTTAGCCAAATACATTTAAACTCAACTGTTCACAATTAATGACATTTAATCATAAAAAACATTCCCTGTCTTAGGTCAGTTAGGATCACTACTTTATTTTAAGAATGTGAAATGTCAGAATAATAGTAGAGAGAATGAATTATTTCAGCTTTTATTGCTTTCATCACATTCCCGGTGGGTCAGAAGTTTACATACACTTTGAAAGTATTTGGTAGCATTGACTTTAAATTGTTTAACTTGGGTCAAACATTTTGGGTAGCCTTCCACAAGTTTCTCACAATAAGTTGCTGGAATTTTGGCCCATTCCTCCAGACAGAACTGGTGTAACTGAGTCAGGTTTGTAGGCCTCCTTGCTCGCACACGCTTTTTCATTTCTGCCCGCAAATTTTCTATCGGATTGAGGTCAGGGCTTTGTGATGGCCACTCCAATACCTTGACTTTGTTGTCTTTAAGCCATTTTGCCACAACTTTGGAGGTATGCTCGTGGTCATTGTCCATTTGGAAGACCCATTTGCAAACGAGTTTTAACTTCCTGGCTGATGTCTGAGATGTTGCTTCAATATATCCACATCATTTTTATTCCTCATGATGCCATCTATTTTGTGATGTGCACCAGTCCCTCCTGCAGCAAAGCACCCCCACAAAATGATGCTGCCACCCCCATGCTTCACGGTTGGGATGGTGTTTTTCAGCTTGCAAGCCTCACCCTTTTTCCTCCAAACATAACAATGGTCATTATGGCCAAACAGTTACATTTTTGTTTCATTAGACCAGAGGACATTTCTCCAAAAAGTAAGATCTTTGTCCCCATGTGCACTTGCAAACTGTAGTCTGGATTTTTTTTATGGTGGTTTTGGAGCAGTGGCTCATTCCTTGCTGAGCAGCCTTTCAGGTTATGTCGATATAGGGCTAGTTTTACTGTGGATATAGATGCTTGTCTACCTGTTTCCTCCAGCATCTTCACAAGGTCCTTTGCTGTTGTTCTGGGATTGATTTGCACTTTTCGCACCAAACTACGTTCATCTCTAGGAGACAGAATATGTCTCCTTCCTGAGTGAAATGATGGCTGCATGGTCCCATGGTCTTTATACTTGCGTAATATTATTTGTACAGATGAACATGGTACCTTCAGGCATTTGGAAATTGCTCCCAATGATGAACCAGACTTGTGGAGGTCCACGTTTCTTTTGATTTTCCCATGATATCAAGCAAAGAGGCACTGAGTTTGAAGGTAGGCCTTAAAATACATCCACAGGTACACCTCCAATTCAGTACACCTCCTATCAGAAGCTAATTGTCTAAAGGCTTAACATCATTTTCTGGAATTTTCCAAGCTGCTTAAAGGCACAGTTAACTTAGTGTATGTAAATTTCTGACCCACTGGAATCGTGATATAGTCAATTAAAAGTGAAACAATCTGTCTGTAAACAATTGTTGGAAAAATTACTTGTGTCATGCACAAAGCAGATGTCCTAAACGACTTGCCAAAACTATAGTTTGCTATTATTAAATATGGAGAGTGGTTAAAAATTTGTTTTAATTACTTCAACCTTCAAGTGTATGCAAACTTCTGACTTCAACTGTAAATTATGTACATTATACTGCAATGTAATTAGTTAATATCTCTGTTCAATACAAGCTATATTAAGGATGTGCATTTTATATATATATATATATATATATATATATATATATATATATATATATATATATATATATATAAAGCACTGCAATTATGCTATTTATTATCTTAGTTTAATACAAGCCCAGGTTATGGTTTATAATAGGCTATATGGATAGAAATTACTATATATATATATATATATATATATATATATATATATATATATATATATATATATATATATATATATATGCTATATGAAATTAAAGGTATAGTTCGCCCCAAAATGAAAATTCTCTCATCATTTACTCACCTCACCAGATGTCTATGACTTTCTTTCTTCTGCTGAACATAAACAAATATTTTTAGAAGAATATCTCAGCTCTGTAGGCCGGAACTTCCCTTTTTACTATAAATTATCCTCCCTTCCCAGTAGGTGGCGATATGCATGAAGAATGTGAATCACCGAAAACAAAAGAAGAAGAATGTGAAAGTGGAGATTGATAGTAAAAAAGTTCTTTAATATTGACCTGTTTCTCACCCACACCTATCATATCACCTCCGAAGATGTGGATTTATACACTGGATACATTTTATAGAATGCTTTTATGCTTCCTTTATGTGCTTTTTGGAGCTTTAAAGTTCTGGCAACAATTCACTAGCATTGTATGGACCTACAGAGCTGAGATTTTCTTCTAAAAATCTTAGTTTGTCTTAAGTAGAAGAAAGAAAGTCACACACATGTGGAATGGCATGAGGGTGAGTAAACTATGAGAGAATTTACATTTTTGGATGAACTATCCCTTTAAGATTCCTTTATGGTGGTTTTGCCTTATTTTTTATGCTTGAAACTGCATGGAAAAAAGTGAAAAGCACAGCTTTAAGACTTTCTCCTTTTATGTTACGCAGAAGAGAGAAAGTCATACTGGTTTGGAATGACATGATGGTGAGTAAATGATGACAGAATTTTCATTATTGCTTAAACTATTCCTTTAACAATTGAAAACAGTAAATTGGTGTTTTAGGAGTCTTTAAACCTTCTTACTGTAAAGTTTATACATGAAAATAAGTAGAACACTTCAATACCAAAACACTATAATCACCATTCAGATTTGCTCCTGGGCTAAGAAACACACTAGAAGTCGTGGGCTGCACTGTTGCATTTTCAAACCCTGTTGTGCTCTTTGAGGGTAGACACACCCTTTGATGGATCTTGGAGTGATGACTCCATTCTCTGTTATCTTCAGCCTTTGACCAAATCTGTTGAGCATAGACTGTAAAGTACACTTTCAATTCCCCAAAACATCTTGGTTACTGATGTAACCTCTGTTCCCTTATGGAGGGAATGAGACACTGTGTCGATGTAGTGACACTAGGGGTTTGATCTTGAGAGCCCCAATCAACTTTGCTTAAAATAGAAAAGGCCAATGTGAATTGGCGAGTAGAATTTACATGCCACCCTCCGCCTCAGACATACGGTTATAAAAGGAGATGGCATGCACCACTCATTCAGATTTATGCTGAGAAGCCGATAGAGAGTCTAGGCCATGTCAGCGGCCAGTTCAGCGCCACAGCAGGAGGAACACAACGTCTCGTTCCCTCCATCAGGGAACAGAGGTTACATCAGTAACCAAGACGTTCTCTGTCTGTCACTCACTTGACATTGTGTCGATGTAGTGACACTAGGGGTTCCTATAGGAAACGCCTCAGGCGCTGAACCTTGTCACGAGGTATGGAAGAGTGGACAGGGGCAAGCTGCTGCGTGCCTCTCAGCAAGCGCTCAACCATGTCGTGACCTTCTAGCGAGTTAGGTAAGGCATCTCCCTAGTCCCGTTAAGGGGGGAGGAGGCACTTACCCATGTAGGCTACCGGCAATGCCTTTCTTGATTTGCTGTCAAGCAATTTCCCACCGAGCACTTTCTAGAATAACGCTGGGAAGTGCTCTTCCCTCTCCAGGAGGGGGAGCACTACGGAGACCACATCCTACCGGAGAGAGGTTAACATGTGGAGAATACCTCACATGGACTTACCAGCAGGGAAGTTCACATATGGAATGATACCACCAGAGGACCCTATCTACAGAGAGGGTACGCGGCAACAGTGGCCGAGGCAGAGAAAGCTCTGGCGAGGGAAAACACAGGGCTCAAGTAAGGGGAAACCGAACAGTGGAAACTCATCATACGGGATTACCAAAGGGGAATCACCATGCATGGAGCACTGAGCCCGAGCACATGGGCTCACCTAAAAAGGAGCATACCACGAGTACTGGTCCTGTTGCCGTTACTCCTCTGCTGAGTTCATCACCGAACAGTGCTTAGGAATTAAAGAGGCATCCAGGGTTCACCGGATACCGGGAACTGTTGTGGACAAAAAGGCGCACATTATCACCTTTGAAAAAAGGGAAAGGCACAATGCAAGCGGTACACCCAACCGGCCGCCCGGTCTACCTGCTATTACCGCGTAACACTCGGGTCGAAACCGGGTCTATGCGTAGGTTATAAAACCTCACAAAGGTATTGGGTTTAGCCCAAGCCGCAGCTCTGCATATGTCTGCTAGAGAGGCCCCCCTTGCCAGTGCCCAGGAGGACACAACACCTCTAGTGGAGTGCGCCCGGTCTCCCAAGGGGCACGGCAAGTCCTGAGATTGGTATGCGAGAGAAATGGCATCCACAATTCAATGGGCTAGCCTCTGCTTGGAGACAGCTTTCCCCTTCTGCTGTCCTCCAAAACAGACAAAGAGCTGCTCCGAGCATCTAAAGCTCCGCGTGTGGTCCAGATAGATCCGCAGGGCACGAACTGGACACAGCAACGACAAGGCTGTGTCTTCCTCCTCTGAAGAGAGCACTTGCAGGTTCACCACCTGGTCCTGAAAAGGATTGGTGGGCACGTAACCAGGCCGGGGTCTCAAGATCACGTGAGAGTGTGCAGTCCCAAAACTCCAGGCATTCTCTGGTGACAGAGCATTCTCCAGGCATTCTCTGTTGGTCTTCCCCATGGGAAGAACACCAGTTCGCGAAGAGACGCCACTTCAAGGCATACAGCCGCCTCGTAGAGGCCTCTGTGATCGTACTCTGGCCTGAGTGATCGTATTTACCATCTATCGAAGGTAGTAAGAATGGACGAGCCCGCAAAGCATGTACGGGCAGAAAAAGGTGCCTTCCACGACTTTGTTAGCTCCTCCTGCACTTCCAGTAAGAAAGGCACCAGGGTGTGGCATGGCCGTGCTCCGAGCCCAGAAACCATTCATCCAGCCGCGAATGCTCAGGGCAGGGTTCCACTTCAGCCCGATGTTTGCAGCTGCCCTGGCAAGCATGACTGCCATCTCAGCGTCTGCCTCATCCTGTGCTGGAGCTCAGAAGATTCGTCTGCTTCCGATAGCAGAAGCCCACCCTCCGATGCTGTGACCGAAAGCTCATCCTCGTCACGAGCCGCGAACGACACATTAAACCCGCCCTGAGGCGGACTGCCTGCATCGCTCGACAGCTCTTCCGGATAGAACGAGCGTTCTAGGGGATGGGAGGACCGCAGGGGCTGAGCCGGCAGAAATGCTCCCATGTCCACATCCAGATCACCCGCGGTGCTTGCCAACCCGGCCGGCTGAGCGTCAGCCCAGGTCGGACCAGGTTGGGGAGCAGCCTTGTTGGCACATTGCTTCATGAAGAAGGAAGTGAGACGCGACCGCAACGTTCTCATGGGCATGTTCTCGCAATGAGAACACGACCCTTCCACGAAAGCCACCTCGGCGTGCTGGCACGCCAAGCACTCGAGACGGATTTCATGGGTATCCGGAGGGGAGAGATAACGGCCACATCCAGTAGCGCAAACGTGGAAGGACATCTTTAAAAAGACGGCAAGCGTTTGCGCGAGCTCTCTTAGAAGAAAATATACTCTTTTGAATATACTCTTGTAGCACCCGCAGACTCAGCTGCCGAAGCGCCCAGGGTAAGCACAACACTCGACCGTGCGAGGGTGACCGCTGATATGCGGCGTAAGAATCCAGCAGCGTAGCGAAAGGTGAGAGGACGAACACAACATGCATTCGGCTCCGAAGAAAAAATCTGAATGAGGGAACCATTGTTCCCTGTCCCACAAATCATTTGTTATTGCAGCCTCATTTTGGACCTGAATCTTGACTTGAATCAAATAGACCTACTGGTATGTTATTTTAGTCTTCCAGATTTATTCTCCACTACTTATTCTCCTTTTGCCACAAGTCTAGTCTAGTTCAGGTCATATTGTGATTTCACTATAGATTTTTTCTCTCCTTCTTTAAATAGTCATTGACTACTGAGCAATTATCCTGCTTTTCAAATGACAAGAAGCTCAACAATGTTCATTTAAACTGACCCTTTGTGGCAGAACATGTCTCTAATTAATATTATGCAAATACAAGAGTACATATAGCATAGGAAAGAATGGTAAAGTAATTATGGATTATGATGTTTGAAGATACATAAAACTAATTTCCTTATGCAAATTAATCCAATTAAAAATACCTAACCTTCCTTACAATCACACTCTTTAATTTGAATTTGAATATACTATACTTCACTCCTAAAATTAGTTAATGAACTCCATAACAATAACTTAGAGTTTGAAATTACTGTGAAAGGAATAAACATAGGTGAGAGTTTTATACTGCTGGAAGACATTTTTTATTTTTTTATTTTTTTATTTTTTATTTATTTGACATTTAATCACATGCAGGATATGATTTATAGATATTTACAATTTAGTTTTCACTAGTTAATTCTTGATATCAGCAATGGGTTACTATAGTGAAAATGCTCATTCCTGATATCAGTAAATACATTTGCATTAGTAACAAATTATAATTCTTGATATTAAAAGTACGTAATTATTCACAAAAATTACCCAACTTGTAAAAAAAAAACAAAAGAAAAACATAATTACTGGTATCTGTAACTGAACTAGTAGGATTTCACAATTATCTGTCATTCACTCCTGTTCAGAATGCAATAGCAGATATCTATAATTCATTTCTTACCACTTGAAGTTTCAGTAGCACAGATCAGCTATGTACTTCTTACTAGTAAAAAATATATATATTTTTATAGCAATATTTACATTGGTACTAGAGCAAATATCGATTCATGATACCAAAAGTGCAAATTTTTTACATCTGTAAATGTATTTGAACATTTAAGATTTGGTATTTCAAATATCTGGAAATAGATTTCAGATATCAATAAACTGAAGAGTAATAAAAATATCTTACAAGGCTTTCTTACTAGGTACGATCACATTATAGATTTATAAAATTAACATTGTCACTAGTGAAAACTAAATTACAGATATAACAAATTAGCTAGTTTCACTAGTTGTAATTCAATTGATATCTGGAATGGATATTTGTATTGGTAACAATGTAATTATACAGTAAATATGAAAATTATAATTTTTACAAGTAGTACATTGCTGACATTTTACATTGGAATTTCAGCTAGCAAGATATTAATTACAGATATCTGTAATTGTTTTGGACAGGAGTGAATGACAGATCATTGTGATAGTCTGCAAGTGAAAATGCAGTTACAGAAATCAAAAATTAAATTTTTCACTTGGTGATATTCCATTTTTGATTCTAAGAATGGCTATTCCTGTGAGTAATGACATCATTTTTATAACAGTTATTAACATTTTTACTTGACCTAATTATTCATATAAAAAATTTTCATTTTCATTTTCAGAATCAGAATCGGCTTTATTGCCAAGTATACTTACACATACAAGGAATCACTAGTAGTAATTTAATTGCTGATATCAAGAATTAGCATTTTAACCAGTAAAAATTTAAATATAGATATCTATAATTCTATAATTTCTATAATAATATGATTAAATACCAAAAGGGCTTGCATATTACTTTTTACAATGCACCATGTGCACTTAAAATTCACTTGACAGCACCATTATTTTTACACATTATTTTATGAAACTGCAGTTATATAGTTGATTCTGATGCAACTATGTTCATCTTCAACATATTCACAGCCTGAGCTGAATTTAGTATTTTCCTGCTCATCAAGGGACAATATGAACTACCCTCTTCTTCCTCTGCAAAGCCCTGTTTATTATTAACTCAAAAGCCCTCCAATCAGTGTGCATTGTTACTTGGTCATCAGTAAAAAAATTAATAATAATAATAATAATAAAAAAAAAAACACTAAGTATGACAAACACTTCTGTCCACCCTATTACATATCAGTTCAGGAATACACATGTATAATTAATACACTTATCAGTCCAGCATTAAGGAAGGAAGGACCCTACCAACGACCCAAAAATGTTTGTTTGCAATCACCATCCCTTAACCTAATTGCAGATGTCCCTTCTGCACATTGATTTTAATCAAGAAGGTTATTTCAGGTCATGTAACTTTTGACATCCATGTTATGTTCTGCTCTTACTTTTGAACTTTGCAATTTGATTCTGGTCCATTGACAGACCAGGGTTATCCTTCTGTGTGTATTTTTTGAGAATTTTTAAATATCAACAGTGTGCAGTTAAATCAATAATCACAGCAAGAACTTTTTCCGGATCTGTTGTGCTTGCCTCTTCAGCAGAGAGAAAACTGCAGCACAAGCATTCAATTGATCCTCCGTTGCACATCCATAAAAAAATACCCATACAGGCAAAACCCATTTGGAAGCGCTGTATAAATTAAACAAAAGTTAATTAGGAAAGCAGTAAATAACATGTATTATATATATTTTTGCTATAAAACAGGGCTGTTCTGTTTTATATCTACACATCACTTGGACAAGCGCTTTCCATTTTCACATGAATAACTAAGCAGAGCAATAGTAAAATATGACCTGAACAGCAAGGAAACACAAATAAAGACAATAAATACCACCACGTCTCTGATGTTTATAGAATAAAAAAAAATTTACATAACAGATTTTACATTACAGTCAGTCAATCTTGAAAGAGAAGCTGACAGGATCATAAAGACGCAAGGGCAAGCGTCATGATCACACAGCGGTTTATTTTATTCCATCAGTGAATGACTCACTTTATCTGACAGAGAGCTGCACTTGAATACAACCCTGCAGTTAGCAGAAAAGGCTGGTAAAATGGTTGTTTCACTAGGGCACTGAATATAGTATGTGCTGTAGTTTATCATTGAGGCTGTCATCACAACTGAAGCAAGTGCCTTTTTATAACACACCCACATTTATGATGCTATAGGTGTATGTGGCGAAGGTCTGGTTGAGCGTTCATCCAGGGAGAGGGAAAGCGGTAAGGATTCATCCCTGGGTGATAATTAGGTCTAACAGCTGTTTCTTGTTGCAGTAATCCAGAGAGAGCGATAAGAGGAGCCCACGCCAGAGGAAGGGAAGAGAGAGAGAGTGATGCACAGGAGTACGGTGCGTTAGAGCTTTTATCCTGACTTTTGAGTGTTTATTTTGTGAATAAAGAGTTTGAAGATACTTGAACCACGCTTCCTCATTCCCACCCCGACCAGTCCTGTTAAAGTGGTGCCGAAACCTGGGATCTTGAGGAAGACAATACGCTGTCATAGAGTCCTAGCCGCTGGCCGAAGTCATTAAATCCCTCACAAGCATGCACCAGACTTAACACCAGGACCTGCTTGAGCTACTTCGAAACCAAGACCAGTGTTTCCAGGTGATTCTCCAGGCTCAAGCGGAGGACCGGCAGGCGCTCTGGAGCTTCATACACCAGGAGCAAGGCTCAGCCACGACCCCAGACCCAACAGCTTCCATGCCCCCGCTCACCCTCATGAAAATGGGCCCACAAGACAAACCGGAGGCATTCATAGAATTATTCATAGAACAGTGGGTGGCCAGCATCATTCTGCTGTTGTCCGGGGAAGCCCGATATCTGCCTGCAGTGAATCTCCTGGTGTATGAGGACATAAAGAAAGCCATTTTGCAACGGGTCAGCTGCAGCCCAAAGCAACAATGACAGCACTTCCACTTGCTAATGCTGAGCGAGCACGGCCGCCCATTTGTGTTCGCCCAACAGCTCCGTGACTTCTGCCGGGGCGGAGGAGACCTCGTTTTCTCTCTCTCCTCACTCTCTCTTTCTCTCTCTCGGGGTTCCCACCCCGTTTCCCCAATCGAGCTGGAACGTACCGGATACCTGTTTGTATCAGGGGAAGTACACATCAAGCCTGGGTGAATACCAGTTGTAATCAAACCACTATCCACCGATGTTTTGTTCAAGATGAGGCTTTGGGCATAGGGCGGAGGATGAAGGTGAGGTGAGTGCATGGGGATATTCAAAGTTACCCTATCGTGACAGTTACTATTCAATTTCAGGGACACAATTTTAGTGTCGAGGCTGTGTTTAATTCCTGCCTCACCCTTCCGCTAATTTTGGGAATGAATTGGCCGGCATTTACTACTTTATTGAGGGGAATGTGTGTGGATGGGTCCTGCGACAATGCGTATCGGTGTGTGGAGTGTGACACGCTGGCAGGGGAGGCGGAGCCAGCGCCGTCGACAGCAGCTCCACGTCAGGATGACGTAAGGGAGGGGGAAGTCTCGGCTTCCCCAGCTCTTAGAGGATTTCCTGCTGGGGATTTCCTTCTGGAGCAGTCGTGAGATGAGTCCCTTAGGCACGCTTTTGATCAAGTGAAAGTGTTTGTTGGCCAGTGTCTCTGGCCAGATGTTGTACTCGCATATCCATATTTTTCAATTATTAAAGATAGGTTGTATCGAGTGATGCAGGATGCTCAGACAAAAAAGGATACAACCCAGTTGTTGATACCGAAAAGCCGTCGGGAAGTGCTATTCCAGACGGCTCATCATAATCCAATGGCGGGTCACTTAGAGTGAGAAAAATCACTGTAACAAGGTAAATGGAAAGGAGGAGGCGAGAACTGGCTTGATAATATAAATAAAGGTTTAATAATAAACTTAACCAAATGCACAAACACACACAGGTGTCGGACAGCTGTCCGTAACTCTCTCTCTCTGTTGCTCTGCCATCTCCGTTTGGTCTTATCCCTCTCAGGCTTCATCAGCCCAATTAGGGGCCGGGTGTGTGGAATCACGACCCGGCCTGCCCTCCGCCCTGCCACAAACACTAAACCGTCTAATGGCCCATTTCTATTGTCCAGGCATTCATGGGGATGTCCACAGGTGGTGTGCGGCATGCCGTGAACGTCAGCTGGTGAACCCGCAAGCCGCCCCAAAAGCACCATTGCGCCCTCTTCCACTGATCGAGGTCCCCTTCAAAAGAATGGGTATGTACCTCATCAGACCATTAGAAAGGACTGCACGGGGGCATCGCTTTGTGTTAATTCTGGTGGATTACGCAATGTGATACCCAGAAGCAGTGCCTCTGCGCAACATCTCCACACGTAGTGTTGCAGAGGCACTCTTCAAAATGATCTCCCAAGTGGGGATTCCAAAAGAAATCCTCAAGGATCAAGCTACTACTTCCATGTCACGCACACTACGTGAACTGTACGAATTACTGGGTATTAAATCGATTCGCACAAGTGTTTGTCAACCACAAACAGATGGGTTGGTGGAACGATTTAATAAAACCCTGAAAAATATGATTCATAAGTTCGTGCACGAGGACGCTAGGAATTGGGATAAGTGGCTCGAACCCCTGTTATTTGCAGTACGAGAGGTCCCTCAAGCCTCCACAGGGTTTTCCCCATCCGAGCTGCTGTATGGGCATTGGTCGCATGGCATTCTCGACGTCATGTGGGAAGCTTGGGAGGAGGGAACTTCTAACAGTAAAAATGAAATTCAGTACATTCTTGATTTTAGAGCAAAACTCCACACTTCGGGTCAACTAACACAGGAGAATTTGCTCCAAGCTCAAAAATGTCAAAGCTGACTGTATGATAGGGGCACTCGGCTACGGGAATTTGCCCCGGGAGACAAAGTGCTTGTTTTACTCCCAACTTCAAGCTCCAAATTACTCGCCAAGTGGCAAGGGCCCTTTGAGGTCACACGACGAGTGGGAGATCTCAATTATGAGGTAAAACGAACAGATAGAGGTGACGCACATCAAATATACCATCTCAACCTCCTGAAATTATGGAGGGAGGCAGTCCCTGTGATGTTGGCAATGGTGGTTCTGGAGAGGGCGAAGCACGGGCTGGAGTGAACCTAAAAGCCAATCATCTCACCCCGGTCACATGTGGGGACCACCTCTCGCCGTTTCAAGTCACTGAGGTTGCCAAGTTGCAAAAAGAATTAGCAGACATGCTCTCGTCTCTGCCTGGTCGTATAAACCTCAAAAAGCACCACATTGAGACTATGCCTGGGGTAATGGTACGTACGTCCCTACCGACTTCCCAAGCGCAAGAAAAAAGTGATACGAGAAGAATTGGATGCGATGCTCGAGATGGGTGTAATAGAGGAAGCCCACAGTGAATGGTCCAGCCCGGTGGTGCGATGGGTCAGTCCAGTTCTGTGTGGATTATCGGAAATAAACACAGTGTCTAAATTTAATGCATACCCAGTGCCTCGTATTGATGAACTGCTCGATTGGTTAGGCACAGCTTGTTTTTATTCAACACTGAATTTGACAAAGGGCTATTGGCAGATCCCCTTAACTCCAATATCCAGTGAGAAAACTGCCTTCTCCACACCGTTCGGTTTACACCAATTCTTGACACTTTGTTCGGGGCTACGGCTATGTTCCAGCGGCTCATGGACAGAGTCCTCTGACTGCATGTTACTTACGCCGCTGCCTATTTAGACGATATCATTATTTACAGTTATGATTGGCAGTGGTACCTGCACCATCGGAGGGCTGTCCTGAGGTTGTTGAAGTGTGCGGGGCTCATGGCAAACCCAAAGAAGTGCGCAATTGGGCGGGTGAAGGTATGGTATCTGGGCTTCAACTTGGACCACAGACAGGTGTGGCCCCAAATTGATAAAACCACACCAATTGCAGCCTGCCTGAGACCTAAGACCAAAAAGGAGGTAAGACAGTTCCTGGGGCTGGCTGGCTACTATCGTAGGTTTGTACCTAATTATTCAGCCATCACCAGCTCGCTGACTGATCTTACTAAAAAGGCAACACCAGATCTGGTCCAGTGGATGGAGCAGTGTCAACAGGCATTTATGCAGGTGAAAGCTGTATTTTGTGGCGGGCTGCTTTTACATACACCTGACTTCTTTCTCCCACATCAGACTGTGGGTTGGGGGCAGTGCTCTCGCAAGTGGTGGAGGAGGAGGAACGGCCCATGCTGTACATTAGTCGGAAGCTCTCTCTGAGAGAGACTGAGTACAGCACTGTTGAGAAGGAATGCTTGACCATCAAGTGGGCCGTCCTCACTCTCCAACACTACCTGTTGGGGCGGGCCTTCACCCTCTGTTCAGATCACGCCCCCTCCAGTGGCTCCACCGCATGAAGGATACTAACGCGCGGATCACCCGTTGGTATCTGCCATTACAGCCTTTTAAGTTCGAGGTGGTCCACAGGCCGGGGACATAGATGGCTGTTGCGGATTTCCTTTCCAGAAATGCCGGATAGCTCCCTGACCTGAGTCGTGCAGTGGGGGTGTGTGGCAAGGGAGTGGTTGAGCATTCATCCGAGGAGAGGGGAAGTGGTAATGATTCATTCCGGGTGATAATTAGGTCAAAAAGATTTCTTGTTGCAGTAATCGAGGGGAGAGCAATAAGAGGAGCCCACACTAGTGGAAGGGAAGGCAGAGAGTGATGCACAGGAGTGCGGCACATTAGAGTGTTTATCCCGACGTTTGAGTGTTTATTTTGTGAATAAAGAGTTTGAGGATACCTGAACCACACTTCCACATTCCCACCCTGACCAGTCTTGTTACAGTGTACTTTCAAGAAAAGGACATGCATTGTCTTTGCTTTAATTACAGTACATCAATTCTGGTTCCATGGAAACCAGGATGTAATCTCATTCACATAAACCATAATTTTCCCTTTAAAAGTACATTTTAACTGACAGATAGGTTTAGGGTTGGGGTTTGCATTGTGGCATTTGGTTAATATGATTTGCAGTCCTGTTGACTGTATTCCATAATTTACAACTAAAAATACAACTTACTTTTGGTACAACTCAGTGGACATTTCACCCAGAAACTAGATATCACATGTGTGCCCAGATGTTCAACAACACTTCCATCACAACTTTTGACCTATCGTCGAATTCACAGTGAGGTGCCAAAAGCAGGGGTCGGCAACCTTTGGCATGCATGCCACAATTGCAAGTAACATCGAGAGTATGTATTTTATTTATAAGTACATTTGTACATCAGATGGTATAGTTTTTTGTTATCGGAGCATTTTTACGAGTACAAGAGTACATGATATCAATACGATATCAGACCCAATACTGATACCAGTATCGGTATGGGGACATCCCTAGTCATATGTTATTGGAAAGCTCTCAAAGTGTAGAATACATCCAGCCTATTTGTTTTATTTACAGACAAAAATATAGGGAGTAATAGCTAAGTATATGTCTTTGACATACGTTACATGCAAACAGGAGTTTCTTATATGCCGCGTTTTCACTTATAACTTCACGAAACATAAACGGAACATAAAATATCATATACCGGATGCATAGATCATTAGATAATCCACACAAAGCACAATGTGCACACAGCACATAATGTGTTATCTGGATAAAAACATATTAGCTTTCCTGGATAAGATGAATTTATCGGAAATTATGTAGTACGTTGTCCAGTGCCATGGAACGCTAAACCAATCGTATTAGCATTCAGATCGCTGCAACCAGAAGTCCTCCAAATATGGCCAGAGATGATTGTTCACTCTAATTACATATGGCCACCAGGAGATGGCACCAAGTACATGACACAGACTCAATGCTGGCTCAAATTACACAGAATGGAACTGAATGAAATCTTGTTACTCATGCCTGCATATTTTGGAGAGAGAGCATACCTTGAGTCATTGTTGTGTAAATAGTTATTATGTACAATTATTATGTTTTATTTATTTGGAGAGGCTTTTGGACACTTTGAGATGTTTTGGACACTAGGATAAATTATTTTTGTAATGCTATTACTTTTGATTGCTTTGTCATATCAACACAAAATTTTACTCAGTTACAGGTGACATGATTAGGAACAAAATAAAAGTAGTTTTTCTGAGTTTTTCTGAGCTATTTACACCCTGAGATGTCAAATCAGAAATATCAGAAAAAAAAAAAAATGGCTCAAGTTTTTTTTATTATTATTATTTTATTTTATTTTATTTTTTTAGCTTTTTTTTAGCAGTTTCTTGGCTGAGAGTGTCAAAATTTATCATAGTCTATATCATTAAAAAATTTGAAATTTTTTTCTTTAAAATGATACCAAACATTTGACTCTCCTTGTTTTTTTTTTTTTTTTTTTTTTTTTGTTATAAGCCTTTAATTTTGGGTATGCCACTGAAACAGAAAATCTTTTAAAACACCTTCAGTGCTTAAAGGGTTAAAAATGGTACTTCATGTCAAAAAGGTTGCCAACCCCTGGTCAAAAGGCTTAGTTCGTGAATGCTATGATATTGATCCTGAGATTAAGTCTGTAGTTGGGTTTTTGCATATTTTCAAGTCAAAACTGAAATGTACACTCAGTAAGCATTTCCAGTTCCAGATGTAGTCTTCTGCTGTTGTAGCCCATCTGCCTCAAGGTTCAATGTGTTGTGCATTCTGAGATGCTGTTCTGCTCACAACAATTGTACAGTGTGGTTATCTGAGTTGCTGTAGCCTTTCTGCCGGCTCGAACCAGTCTGGCCAATCTTCGTTGTCCTCTCTCATCAACAAGGCATTTCCATCCACAGAACTGCTGCTCACTGGATGTTTTTTGTTTTTGGCACCATTCTGAGTAAATTCAAGAGACTGTTGTTCGTGAAAATCCCAGGAGATCAGCAGTTACAGAAATACTCAAACCAACCAGTAATTTTTTTTTTAATTTTTTTTTTATGTATTACTATATGTTGAAATTAACATTAACCAAGATTAATAAATGCTTTAAAAGTATTGTTCATTGATAGTTCATGTTAACTAATGTTGTTAACTAATGTTAACAAATGGAATCTTATAGTAAAGTGCTACCCAAATTCCAGTGTCGGATTGTCACTCATTATATAACACCAATGAACAAAATGAAAACTCCTGATCGACAATTGAAGATGCTTCGTCTATATTAGACACTACCCTATAAACAAGCTATTTACATTTTTTTTTATTAATTAGTGGGGGCAAATTCAGCCATGACAAAAAAAAACACATAAATGCAATGCAATTAAATACAATTGGCTGTAAGAACAATGGCAGCCCTACCACATCTACTAAAATCATATTGTCTACAAAAATGTCATATTGTCTTCATGAGTCTGTGTCATCGGGATTTTTATCGATTTATGCAAATAATGAGTGATAAACCCACCGCTAGTTTATAACTTGGATGTTTGAGAGATCTTGAGATGTAAAGTATTTTCGGAAAGCCCTGTTGTGTTTATATGCACTGTAGAATCATATCAGGCTTTGATGGACTTTTTGACAGTGAACAGGGAATTCTCCAGACACCATGATCTCTTCTCTCTACATTGTGATATTTTTGATGAGGACTCTGTAAGCGAGGATGATCTGAAGCAGTGATTTGAAACTGCCAAAATGTTTTTGTGGTTTTTTTTTAATACATGCCTCCACATCTATCAGTTGTGGCCTGATAAATTGCTTAATGCCTTTTAAATCTGACACTGCCACTCCACTGATACGATAAGCAAAAGGAAATTTGTGGCACCCCAGTATGAGGAATTTATGAGTTTTGTCAGCATTCATTACGGCCATAGCCTCAAGGCAAAACAAAGGGAATTCAACTGTCTTGACTCTGTGTTCCTCCTGTGGTTCCCTGGAGAGTTCAATGGCACACAGCGGTCACCTGCACACACAAACACACACATACACAGTCTCACCAGTGGATAGCATTTGCGGTTCAGTGCTCTTATGTGCTACTGGGATCAGACTGAGCTGTGACCAGCCTGCACTACAGGGAAGCTTCAATCATCCAATACACCATCCCTCACAATTCCTTGTTTTGTATGATTTATGTTAGGCCTAGAAAGACAGTTCGATTCACTGAAATGTTCACTTGAAGAGATCTTAGAATATGTCCTTGAGTGGATGAAGACTTAAATGAGAAGCCATACAATTATAATAATAAAAAAACAATCTTTATGATAAGGCTGTATCTGTTAGTATTAGTTCATATATTTGGTATCATGAACTAACAATAAACAACAAATTCATTAATTCATTCATTAATTCTTGGTTAAAGTTAATTTATTAAAGTCCTATAGTTCGTTGTTCATGTTAGTTCATAAAGCATTACCTAATGTTAGCGTATACAACTTTTAATGTTAATATAATTTATATTTGTATATGTAGAAATGAACATTAACCAAGATTAACAAATGCTGTAAAAGTATTGTTCATTGTTAGTTCATGTTAACTATTGCATTAACTAATGATAACGAACACAATATTATTGCATGCAAACCCTTACCAAAAAATAAATAAATAAATAATTCAACACCGCAAAGGTAGAAACTAGACAGTACAATCCAACGCAAGCTTTTAACACTGTTGGAAACTGAATTTTAATGATTAAAAATGAAGCCTGGGAATGCAGAAAAAGAGTCACTAGAGTGTCACATACAACAGGTCGGACAGGTATTACCCAATGACATGTTATCATGCTGTTATACAATATTAAGAACGGTAGAGTTGGCAGCTTGCTGCGGATAATGATATCAAAAGTGAATTTGATGCGTGGAATTCAATCGTTAGATAGAAAACTGGCTGGGAGATTAAAATTAGGGTCTAAATGCTATCTGTGGCTGCCATAGAATGAGGATTGACATGATACACTGAAAAAAGATGCAAATAGATTGAGCAATAAGATGGCATTCTGTCTGCTCGGCTACTGGTACTGCCATGACAATATAGACAGGGCAGATAATGCACTACAGTGTTCCAATCCCTGGCACTTTTCAGCTGTAATGTATTCCCTAGTATTTTTTTTTTTTACTCAACTGCTAACACTGAAGTATATGCTGCTGTTGTGCTTAAAATTTACATTATGTTCCAATACTGAACATTTAAATAGAGAAGTCTAGACTTTTGGTCTCTCAGCTCTGCAATGAATAGGGCTATTGATATGGATAGGTTCAGCTCTGGGTCTCTTTGGCGTTTCACTGAAGAAATATTGAATGTGCTTTTTTGATATTTGAGCCTTTTCGTAAATCTTTATTTAAGGACTGCTGGGTAAAAAACACTGAAACAAACAAAAAAGAGAATGTTTTGTTGCAACCTTGAGCTTACACTTGATTAAATTTGTGGCAATTTAGGGGAAACTGGATGTGGAACTGGATTTAGGCATCCTTTGGGAATAGAACTTAAAATAACTGAAACAACTGGCAAAGTTTTGGAACCTTTAACAAAAGGTGTTTTGTACTGTGACAATACAATTATACAGTGATAGTATCAGTTGGAAATACCATGGTACTCTGATATATACCATTGTATTGCATGATTATCATATTATAATACCATGCTATTTACATGGTATTACAAGATATTTCAAGGAATAGCTAGAGAACCATGGTAATAAATGTGTAGTAACACAGTAATTACACAATTACTTTGTAAGAAGACTTGTGGGTCCCACTTAAAGGGATAGTTCACCTCAAAATGAAAATGATCTCGTTTACTCACCCTAATGTCATACTAGATGTGTGTGAATTTCTTTCTTCTGCTGAACAAAAACAAAGATTTTTAGAAGAATATTTCAGCTCTGTAGGTCCATACAATTCAAGTGAATGGTGGACAGAACTTTGAAGCTTCAAAATGCACATAAATGCAGCACAAAAGTAAGAAGACTAGTGGTTAAATACATATCTTCAGAAGGAATATAATAGGTTTAGGTGAGAAAAAGATGAATATTTAAGTCTGTTTTTACTATAAATATCCACTTTAACTTTGACATTTTTCTTCTTCTGTTTTTGGCAATTTGCATTTTTCGTGCATATCGCCACCTACTGGGCAGGGAGGAGAATTTATGGTAAAAAAAAAAAAAGACTTAAATATTGATCTCTTTCTCACCCACACTTATCATATTGCTTCTGAAGACATGGATTTAACCACTGGAGTCATATGGATTACTTTTATGTTGCCTTTATGTGCATTTTGGAGCTTCAAAATGTAGGTACCTTTTCACTTTGTATGGTCCTACAGAGCTGAAATATTCTTCTAAAAATATTTGTTGTTGTTCAGCAGAAGAAAGTCATACAAATCTGGGATGGCATGACGGTAAGTAAATGATGAGAGAATTTTCATTTAACATTACATTGTTCAAGTTACAAACTGGATGTTAAAAACTAGATGCTAGAACTAGACATTATTGCACTAGAAAACTAGAAATTCTTTCACTCATAAATCACTACAAATACTCACACACAGATGGATTATTGTGATTTATGGGTGGGTAGCTGGACAACTGCATTGAGAGATTATATTTTATTTTTTTATTTTTTTTTGTGATGCCACATTTGCTTGTGTAGGTTAGGCCTATACTGTAGTGTCTTAATTTTTATCTACATTTGAGATATATGTAATACATTGAACTGTTTTGGCGAGGATCTAATGTTGAAGTCCTATAATCATCTCTAATATTGGGTTGTTTTGAAACTGCGCTCCCTCGCTCATGAACACAGGGGGCGCTATTTGTGTGTGAAACTCTATATTCATCTTGCACCAGAGGCAGGCTTAATACACAAATACCATACGATGCCCAGTTTGCTCGTTTTGTTAAAACTCTTAGAAAAATGTAATGTAAAATAATAATAATAATAATAATAATAATAATAATAATAAATAAAAAAACAAAAAAATCTGTTGATAATTTTACTTAAATCTCCCTTTGAGATCAAAACTATTCGTTAAATTGTAGGGGATACACGCTACACCTGTCAACATGTTGGTGCTGGTTAAATGTTGTGATAAATTCAACAATGCTACATTTGAATATATATTATACATAAAAAAGAAATAACTTTCGCGCAGTTTGAATCAAACGGACATTTTTTTTTTATTTTTTTTATTTTTTTTGTAATTGACAGAGAACAGTGTTTACTAAAGAATTGCATACATGCGCGTGAGTGCGCTTGTATTTACTCCCTCCTCCGCATTATCCTGTGAGCGTCTCTAGGTGATTTAGCGCCGCCAGTCTGAAGCAGGTGTTCAACATGGCGATCTCGGGACACGGATCTCACTCTATTTCACTCTTTTTCTACATGATTTTAGCAACGTTTCTGCATAAAGGTAAGACAAGCGGAATATGTACGAATGCTTATTTGTAGTAGCCTATCTAAGCGAGCGGTGTGTAAACAACATATGTAATACTTGCGCGTGTCCCTGATGCTGTGCATATAGTCATTACTCTCAAAGCTCAGTGCGTATAGAAGTTTATGTTTTACACTCTTCATGGAAAACGCTTGATATGAGGAGTTATTGCCCACGTATGTATTACTGTTCTGAATGTTTCTGCCTCTTGGAGAAAAGTACTGTCCAGATGCTGTAGAGTAACCTTGTGTTGCTGATGCAAGGGAACAAGTCCGTATCACACAGTCAGAAGTCAATGCGAAACGCTGGTCATTTGAAAATGAATCAAATGCGCCTTAAATTATTTTATGGGGGTTAAACGAACATGGAATGTTCCAAATGCTCTTTGAAGCAAGAAATAAATAAATAAATAAATAAATAAATAAATTTAAATTAACATTTTTAGAATGTTTTTTAAAGTGACGAAAGCACTGATTACACGATAAGGGCTGTTCAGCCCGAACACGTTCTTGCGCTAAAAAAAAAAAAAAAAAAAAAAAAAGCTAGACGCAGCGCAACACATATACCAGAACGCAATTGTCTCGAGACGCTGAAGTTCTTTTTAACCTGATACGGGCTCATGCACGAGACGCTGAAAAAAACATCTGGTAGGTCAAAGACGTCCGTCTTGCGCATGTTTATATAATACAACAACGGAAATAGATCGAAGACGCACATAAAGATGTGTGTGAAAGACTGGGTGACACATAAAAGACTGGGTGAACGGCCCTTGATGGTACACTTCCATATAGCCTACTTTAAAAGTGACCACGGCATTGCGCGCACTTTATATTTCTGTAAACATAACGGTCCTCGTCGGTTCTCTCTGCGTTTTTGATGTACACATTTTACCGACTGATTTAGTATAACGTTGGCATTCGTAAAGAGATTCTTGACTGTTCTTCTGCTTGATGTTTTCCTGCCGTACGCAACGCTCATCCGTTATAGCAAGCATGTTGCAGATACGCGCCTTGTGCATCCCATCTATCAACAGGTTTCGCAAGTTATTGGCTCTGTAGGTGTTCTACGAATAAAATGTCACATTATGCACCAAACACATTCAGTGCTTAAAAGAAGCCGCTTTGTAACAATCAACAACACTGTAACAGTGTACATCACACGTGTCCCCTAACAGAAGCACAGCTACAGGGTGCACACGTAAGTTAGTTGACTTGAGAAAGATCTGGATGCTTTGTGCTGCTTTTGATTGCCATTTCTGTCTAAGGCAATGGTATACATGTAGATATTCTTAAAGAAATGTCAAACCCACTTTATGTTCTACAAGTGATGTTAAATCCTCATATTACAACCTATAATATTGTTTGTGAAATACAAGACCATATTATTTACTGGGGTTAAACGAAATTGCCTTTTAAGTGTCCTGCCAAGATTTTACAGCCATTTCACCATCCTGTACATATACTATGCATGCATATACATGCACAAACACATAAATACTAGGCAGCAACTAATCATCATGGTTGAACTGCGGTTAACAGCATGAGCCTGCCTGTCCTGACAGTGGGAATATATATTCTCTTAGAACAAGAGATAATTATTATTCTGATACGGGGCAATTCTCACAGGCAAACAATACTTTAGTAATGAGGTGGGATATTCATGTAAATTGCCTCATGTCAAGGGTAATTTTCAGTCTGCATGACTCACAGGTAGAGTTTTCATCAGTATGAGGGTGCTAGAGTTGTAAATATTAGAAACACACTGCAGCTTTTGCATAATTCACGATGCCCCATGATGAATGTTATGGAAGATGAATGTTCTGACACTCCCCACAACAATCAGCACTAATTTAAAAACCTCTAATATCAAGCGAGAAACCCTCTTATACATACCCACAGAGAAAAGACTTAAAAATGGGGCACATGTGCTCAAATGCAGCAAAGAAATTTTAATTTTAATTTTCTTTCTGCGCACTTGTGTTGTCGTTGTTGCTTATTTGTTTCCTCGAAATGGCCTGAATCTCAAAAAACTGCTGATTGGAAGTTTATTAAAATTGTTTCATCGTTGGTGCATTCACTTTCCAAGATAATTTGTTGGATACATTTTATTTTCTATATAAAGCAACTGAATTTATAGCTCATTAGATTTACATTATCCTCCCTGCTTAATAAGCCTTGTGCTGATTGCTAAATAATGCACAACACTACATTATGGTCATACCAGATGGTAAAGTTGCCGAAATGGAAATGTGTGGATAACTTTCTGTAGACGTGAGAAGATGTTGATGTGTCGTGAGAAAATTATGTTGCCCAGCACTATTATAGTATTTATTTATTTTTTGTTTCTGCAGTGTCATACAGTAAATGCACTTGAATCAGAATCACCCAGTGGTGAATTCTCAGGGCCAGCAAAGCCTTCTCTGCTGGCCTAACATGCCAAGTAATTACATATTTTTCATACTTTCATTCTCAATCACCTTTTTGCCTATGTATTTTTAATTGCTTTCCACTCTTATTTAATCTACAAACAAATAGAGAAAAATGAAATGTTTATCCAGTCAGAATTTATTCCTTGATGCTTACAAGCAAAGTGTGACAACTGTTTCACAAATTGCATGCCCAAAGCAGCGCGTGAGTTTGAGCTCCACCCCCTCAGGCCTTCAGAATTTCTTCAGAATCCCTCAACAGTGCAAATGAATGAGTGCAAATGAATGGGCAACTAAAGTCAGATTGTCAGATTCATCAGCCAATCAGATTGATTTATTTGTTTTTGGTGGGTGTGATCTTTAGGATATGTCCCAGTTGAGGCCTTCTAGCTGGCCCTGAGTGATGCAATCATGCTTTAAGTGATGTACGTAATTTGAAAGCGAAGAGCGCAAGATCTTGCTGACGAGTCGGCTGTCATCACTGCTGTCATTGCCGTTGAGAAAGAGATCCTTATGGATTTAAAAACCTAAGATGTTCTGCATGACCATGCGATTGCTTAATTTATTAAACAGGAAAGGAGGACTGATTTTCTCTTCAAGTAAACTGGTAAGTGCTTTTTGCATTGTTATAGCAACATCAGGAATTTTCTAAGTGTAAATTAGGCTGCTTGAGCATTCAGTGTCGGACTAAGTTTTGAAAAGTAGTGGTGCGTTCCATTCAACTCAGAAAGTCGGATTTTACAACTTCCTACTAGGAAAAGTGCAATGGAATGCATCTTTAAGTCAGAATTACAACCTGTAGGCTTGTGCAGAAATTCTCAACTCTGATTTTGCCGAGATGCAGGGGCATGATGTCACACAAACATGTCGACACTCAGGGAGATATACAAAGTAAGTGATAAACATTCACTTTATTAAGTAATATCGATAAATGAGTTTGTTTCCACATTACATGATATTAAAGCTTCTTTAACAAACGCCTGCAGAAACAGGCGTATAAAACATTATAATCTCTTTTGATAATCGTACACCTGAAGCACAAATGCTAGCGCTGCAGCATTGTTTATCAGTTGATTTGCTAGGAGACATCTCTAATGAGAGTCAAACCCCTGCTAAGCAAACGGCAGCATTGCAGTTCCGAATATTGGGGAATGGAATGCATTTATGGTCAGAGATATCAAGTAGGAATATCCCACATCCAACTTGAATGGAATACAGCATAACCGTGTAACCTGACGAAACAAAATTAATTGCAAGCAACATTTAAATCGCAAATATTATTAGATAGATTTTTCCAGGTATTATAGACCTTCTTGGTAGATTCATATGAAAAATTATGATTTTTGAATGTCTGTTTGGGAGACAAAACAAAACAGTCATGCTGCAGTTAAAATTAGGCTTGCTTGAGCATTAAGTGTCGTTTCAAATTCTGGCTTTCGTGCGTGGATGTGTTTTTTAAATGTCAATTGGTATTAATAGTTAGCTGCGACATAATGTATGATGCCCAAAGGCATAAGGTGTCCTGTTCATTGTGAAACTATTTTCTTAATGGCATGAATCACACTGAAGGCCTAGACTTAAAATGCACGGCCCGCCACTGGAATCACCACATCTTGTATCAAAGGAGACTTTTCAAGCTGAAGTTCAAAGCAGGCTTAAATTTTGACAGCTCAACAACTGTGCTCCATTTTGTGTTTGTGTATTTCACCAAATAGTCAGACCATATTTTAATATGAGACTACAATCTGTTATTCAGCTCCATTGGGGGTTATTACGTATTATTCATCCACTTATGTAACTTCACATCAGAAACCTCTCTAGTCAACACACAAGTACAGAGGATGAGTTGAAGCACTACAAAGACCCACCGTCTTACTTTTCTGTTTTACCTCTATATTACTAAACATCACAGCTGAAGTACCCTCTTGTCGGTACTAGACTGTAAATAAAATGATGCTTCAAGCCGATAGACTATCGCTGTTGTAGGACAGCTACTATTTGAGTGCTATGCAGCAGCACACAGTCAATTAGTGGTTACAGATTGAAAGAAGCCCCGATGGGGAGCAAATGCTTCATTCATGACACTGGTGGAGTATTGAGAGTGGAATATGATGCTGGGAGTGGGTTCCTGTCTTCTGTGATAAAGATTGTCATTGTTCTCATTCTGCCCTGTCTTTCATAGACCAAGCTCGTTGTCTGTCCTAGTTGGCTGAATTGTTTTGGCACTGACCATGAAAAAATCAAATTATTTTGTTTTTCAGGGCACAAAGTGCACAGTCTGCTTGGTTTAACAGCCGCTGATGTATTACAAAGAGCTATGTAGCATCAATCGATGGTGTTTAACTGTTCTTGTCTTCTTGTCATTATGTGAGATAGTTTGAATGATGCCTCCTGTCAGTGTTCAGTGTTGCTTTCTTCACATTTTATACAAATCTCGTAAGGGATACCCAAAAATGATAATTCTCTCATGATTTACTCTCTCATGCCGTCTCAGAACTAACTTTCTTTCTTCTGCAACACGAACAAAGATATTTTTAAGGATATATGATGTGTTTTTTGTCAATGGAGTACAACACATTCAAGCTCAAAACAGGACATGAAGGCAGCATAAAAGTAATCCATACTACTCGAGTGGTTTAATCCATGTCTTCTGAAGTAATACAATCACTTTGGGTAAGAAACAGTCCTTATTCACAAAAAATCTTGAAAGTCAGATTGGAACACAGTGCAGGCTTCAACACAGTGATTCTTTTACACTGCATGCGGTTGCCAAAAGTATACCCACAAGACGTTAACAATATGTGTGTTTACACGATTTTAGTGTGATAAAATTGCTCATTAATAGGGATGTGCCGAAGCCGAATACCTTATACGGAAAGGCACGAATAATGACTTCAAAAGGAATAACAGATTCATCTGAATAATATGGAGTTAATTAACGGAGGTTCGGGAGGAGCATGTTAATTTTAATCTAACAAATCACAGCCCACGAGCAGGAGTATATAAGCCGCTGCTTACCTGCTTCCTGTGACAACTCTCCTGACATGAGAGTCTTTCTGGCATTCAGCCCCACCCATTTCCCCTCGAACAGACCCAGGCAGACGGATCATCGGATGCAACTTCCCTGCAAAGCATTCGGCTCCACCAGAACAGCTCTTCCATCCAAATAGTCTCGTTATTCAACAGAAGCTGCCACAGCAGCTCTTTGTTTTTTAACAGTATTGACGTCTACCACGTTAAGTGTTATATATATATATATATTTTTTATCCTGTCTGTCTTTCTATGCTCCATTCGATGAAGCAGTTTATAGTGCGAAGTTGCTGCTCCAAAATGGCTGCTCCTGCACTTTAAAAAAATGTGAAACAGCTCTCTACAGCTGCTCATATGTTCTCTTATCTACACTTTCCACCCGGAAAGCAGTGCCAGCTGCCTCCGCGAACGGGCGCCGTTTCCAGCTTCATGCCATTAGAATTCAATTTTATTTGAAAGCGAAAGAAACAAAGATTAACTATTCAATCCAACCACCATTTCAACCCCCAGCATTTTTAATCAGGTTCTGCCACACAGGTGGTGCCTGTCAGCCACATTACCATGCAACAGCTTGTTTAGGGGCGTGTTTTATTCAGCAATTGTTCCTCATCTTCTAACATGAATATCATGATTGTTTCTCCCTTCGGAGCGCCCTTCGGAGCATGATTTATTTCATTCTGAACACAGGAGCATCATGCAACACAGAACTCCCTTCAATCGACCGTTCAAATCACAGGGTGGGCTCTCCCTTCCGAAACACAGTATGAGCGCTCTTGTTCGAGTGTAGTGGTGGTGCAGTAATCTTAGGAGCCTTTTAGCTTTTCCCGTTAACCGTGGCATTGGCATTTCCTTTGCTCATGGTCTAAATGAGCCGGACACACAGTAAGTGTGCCCTATTTGATACTGCAGCCACAGTGCCCCACCAGATAATGTGCTGCAGTGCCCGCCCACGCTTGATACTGCCGCAGCATTGCCCGCATACTCCAATTATGCCACAGCATCACCCCTTTTCACATTTTGATACTGCCGCAGCGCCCTGCCATGACAAACATAACAAAGTTGTATTCTTAACTAAACTTTCGCTTCCCTCAAAGCTGTATATCAATGTAATTGACACGTTTTCAGTAACTAACCTTCTGCTTCCCTTACAGACGTATATACAGGTACATATTCCTAACTAATATTTGCTCCCCCTACAGGTAAGTACAAACTAACCTTTACTTCCCTTACAGCTGATGATGATTCTAATGAAGTCTTTTGTGCCCTATTTAATACAGAAGCAACAGTGCCCCGCAATGACAAATGTAATAAAGTTGTATTCTTAACTACATTTTTGCTTTCCTCAAAGCTGCATATGAACGTAATTGACACATTTTCCATAACTAACCTTTTGCTTCCCTTAAAGACGAATATAAAGGTAATACATTTACGAATTCCTAACTAACCATTTGCTCCACTACAGGTAAGTACAAATTAACCTTTGCTTCCATTACAGGTGTTAATAAATCTTTTGTGCCCTACTCGATACCACAGCAACAGTGCCCCACCCATACCAATTGTGTATACACAGTTGTTAATATTTTTCCACAGGCGCTTTCAATGTCTAAGTTCCATACTTTCATAGAAGTGCATCTACAGCAATGGAAACACAGCATCGCTCCCACAGGAGCTCCTTCACTATGCCCCCAAATCCTCAATCCACTGCCACTGCAGTGCTTTAAACTCCGCTCCCACAGAAGGCCCACTTTACTCTACTGCCACAGCAGCTTTTTTACCATGCTTCCGCTGAAGCCTTTTTTTCTTCGCTTCTCAGCAGCTGCAGCTAGCATTACAGGAGATAGTGGTCACCACCACCTCTTCTCAAAGCACCATATTTCCCTATCTATGGGTAGTCTATTTAGTGAGGCTACCCCCGCAAACAAGCCCCGTTCCTCTCTTTCTCAATTCCCCCATTTGATTGCTTGCTGGGCTTACCCGTTTGAATGCCGTGAGTGCTCACTCTCTATGGAGCAGTCTCCCATTTGAATCACAGTGTGAGCCCTCCCTTTCGAACACAACACGAGCCAACTCACGTTCTCATTCTTCCCGTTCGACTGCTTGCTGGGCTTACCCGTTCGAATGCCGTGAGTGCTCTCTCTCTATAGAGCAGTCTCCTGTTCGAATCGCAGTGTGAGCCCTCCCTTTCGAACGCAGCACGAGCCACCTCTCATTTTCACCTTCCCTGTTCGCATACCGTGAGCCCACCCACTTCTACGACGAGTGGTGGTCTCTCGTTCGAATCGCAGTGTAGCCCTCTTGACCAGCAGTCGTATAAGAATGCACCTTCAAACAAATGCTTAAAGCACTCCCTCTGTACAATGTTTTTGGGGGGAAAACAATTCAGAAGCATCCACCAAGCCAATTTACCAAATAGAATTGTTGCTGGCTTGCTGTCCTAAATACTTCCTGCCATAGTCATGGTACTGTTCTTTCATCTAAAGCCTTTTCTGGGGGTAATCAGGACTCGAGTCGAGTCTTGAGATCCGAGCCCTCCAGTATATGGACAGCAAGCCAAATACGTTTACTGCTTCAACATAAGATTACATTAACATACTGTAAAGGGGGTTTAGTGGAAAGGAGGAGGCGAGAACCGGCTTGACAACTTAAATAACAATTTATTAAACAAAAAACACAACCAAAAACACACAACTAAAAACACACAGTACAGCTGCCTGCAATTCTCTCTCTCTCGAACCGTCATCCCCGGCCGCCTTTATCCCTCGCGCGCCCCATCAGGCTGATTGGGGACCGGGTGTGTCTCATTCCAGCCCGGCCCCGCCCTCCTCGGCTCTACACATACGAACTACTGAAATGGAGTTAATTAACAGAGGTTCGGGAGGAGCATGTTAATTTTAATCTGACAAACCACAGCCCACGAGCAGGAGTATATAAGCCGCTGCTTACCTGCATCCTGTGACAACTCTCCTGACATCCCACCTCCACCCCATCTCCACATATTCTCTAGATTCATTATCTAAATAAGTAAAGTCTGGGGGGGTAATCAGGATTTGAGTCGAGTCTCAAGCTCCGAGCCCTCCAGTATATGGACAGCAAGCCAAATACGTTTACTTCTTCAACATAAGATTACATTAACATACGAACTACTGAAATAAAAAAAAATATTTGTATGACTGATTATACAAAAAGCACAAGGATGAAGTGATATTTTAAATAAACATATCCAAAATTACAAAGAATTTATGAATCTGCACAGCCAATATTTCTAAAGTGTATACCTTATGAATGAAAATGCGCACGTTGTGATTTCAGATCGGATAGGGGCGGTCTCGACTCCGTTTGTGGTCTCTGTTAATTGTGCACGTCTGGAGCTTGTCGAATGTAACATTAAGATACGACATCATATACACTTTCCACTTCTTGAAATGCTATATTCACATGTGATCTTCATATATTTAATTATAGCCTAAACTGAGCACAATGTTAAATTCCTGACCTGAACTGATGATTTTACGTCGGAGCCTGTCTATCCGTCTCTTAAAATTGACCACATTTATGTCCACATCAGAGATTAAGGTTATTAACTGGTTAAGACTTTATTCCGAAAAAAGTTAAAATCCTCCATAAAGGTTTAAATGCTTCATATAGTATTCATCTATTAGGAATATTCCTCCTTATGTAAAACAAAGTAACTGAAACATGCTCAATCTTTTTTTTTTTTCTACTTCTTTAAACTTGAACTCTGGAAAGGCGCTATATAAATGTAACATTATTATTATTATTATTATTATTATTATTATTATTATTAAACTAAATAATGGTGTCCTTTCATAAAAATTCCTGATAGATTTATGGGACTTTCACCTGTTTGTAGGCTATATTGATTTTATTTTAATTTATTTTAATGTTTGAATTTGTATTTATTATTCACAGTATAATAACCACAGTTAACATATTACACAGTTATACCCTAAATATCTAGCTTCAGCTGGTAAGAAATAAAAAAGAATAAAATTATATTTTTGTAAATAATAATTGTATAATAATAATAATAATAATAATAATAAATTAGGCCATTATTATGAAAAGGCATATACAAGGCATATTTTATTAATAGAAACTAAATGTAAGAGTAATACGTAAAAATGGGCATTTAATTTAGTGTTGATGCACTTCCGGTTTAAGCCCCGCCCACACCCGGTTCTATCCGAATACAGAAACAGAATAATTTTGTCATATGAACAGATACAGATACAAATACAGATAATGGCTTCGCTGCACACTGCTACTCACTAACCAATTCTGTGTAAAGTTGTAGCCAATTTTACGACTTCGTTGCCATGACAATGTAATGTCAACAAACCCTAAAACGACTATAAAAAAATGATGATTTAAACAACTTTACAACTCAAATAATAAATATTTTTTAACAGAAGAATTAATGTAAGTGCTTTTATAAAATTAAAAGCTTCACATTTCTGTCATTAAACCCTCCAAAGATTTGCCCCATTCACTTCTATTGTAAGTGTCTCACTGTAACCTTGATTTTTACCATTTTTAAAGAAAAGGATGGACGAGTCGAAATTAATTTTTGTGGTTATCTACATTATGCCACAAATGCTGTCGAATATTCCTTTAACGCACGTCTGCATTTTCAAAATATCCCTACTGGGTGTAAAAAAACGTAAACATGTGAACAAGCTTCCCTTGTGGATGTGCCAAAGACACTGCGGATGTCAAGACTTATGGTGATAAAGGACTTAATGTTTTGTCTGTTTTCTACCCATAGTGATCATAGAGCTCCATTACTTTTATGCTGCCTTTATGTCCTATGTTAAGCTTGAAAGTTTTGGACCCCATAGACTTACATTGTAAGGACAAGAAACACATCATACATCCTTGAAAATATCTTTGTTTGTGTTCCATAAGAAATAAAGTCATCTGAGTTTGTGACGGCATGAGGGTGAGTAAATGATGAGAGAATTATAATTTAATAAGTCAAAATTGTCAACATGAAATCAAAAATTTATCATATTTACTTTCTCATTGCATGTTCCCAGTCTTATACAATGAATTTATGCACATCATTCCAAAGGAAAGAATTGTCTTTGTAATCTTTAATCTAAATTTAATGAAATGACTGACTTTTCTTTCAGCTGACGTGACTAAGCCCACTTGATTTTCAACCTCTTCCCTCCAACCACCTGCCACTTAGACACCACTTTTCATGATCCAGTCAACTCTCAATGGATAAAATCAAGTCTAACCCTACACTTTATCTTGTTGAACATCCTGTTTCACTTAGAAATATCACTATGGAAGTAAAATGCGTTTCAAATGCTGTTTCATGTTTACTTTACAGAATAACTGAGTGCAGATAATTTGCATTCCATCCTTTAAGACCTAGTCCCAAAAACTCAGGCATACATATTATGGCTCATATCTATACTGCAATGTTTAGAATCTGTTTACCAACTATGTGCTTGGGATAAACTCACGTAAATGTATTTTTTTATGTGTGTTGTGATGACCTAGTTCATCTCACCATACTTTGAGAGTTGTTGTGAAAAATGTTCAGAAACATATGAATGGTGACATGCCCCCAAAGCTCAGAGAGATGTGACCCACTTGCCATTGATAGAACCTATAAGGTCTCAGCATGTTCTCCAGAGACCCCTGCATTTACTCAGTCCTTGTTTTTGTTTTGGTCTTGCAAGAGCTATTGAGAATATAGCTTCTCCTTTTTCCCTTAACCAAAAATTGATTGCAGTCCCAGTGTTTTAAAATATTTAAAGCGGAGAGGTGTGAGCTAGTTAGAAATCACAGCGACATTGTGAATGCAGTCTCGACTGCAGATCACATCGCCATCGATCAGTTGAGACGTAGAGTGGGACTCCAGCTGTCTGAGTAAGAGAGAGTGACCAATCAATAGAACGTACAGATGGTGGCTCAGAGGGGAGGTGCTATTCAACAGAGCTGCTAAATACTTAAGAATGTCAGGACACTGGATACTCACAGTTGTTGATCTCATCACCTCGAGCAGAATGAGGTTCTGGGACAGTAACATCTGTCTGTACAGTCATGATAACATCCGGCCAGGTTTTATATGGATCAGTCCTATAGAACATTTGCTCTTAACTGGATTTGTTTTAGGACCCAGATTTTACATTGGACATCAGTGGCGACCCAACAAAGTACCAAAATTGTTAATCGAACAAAAGTAGTGCTGTCAGTCGATTAAAAATGTTAATCGCATAATTTTTTTGTAGTTAATTGCAATTAATCACAGATTTTGAAAGTGCTGAAATTTGACACTATATACAGTATATATACTTATTTTCTTGTCAAAATACATTTATTTCCATCTTGGTAAAGAAAACAAAACAATATTTAACAATATAATGCTTTATTAACATTTCCCAAACAAAGCCTTCCACAAGAAGTGCACTTCGAGAAACATTAAATGTTTCAAAAAATGTAAGTGGGAGGTTGCATATTCATTGCAATGGGCATTAAATCTCTTAAACTTTCGTTCTCCACAATATTAATCTGCCAGTAGATTGTGGCTATTCGCTTTGTTACAGCAATCGTGAAGCTGTATTCATGATTCGCGTCAACGTCTGAGCTTTGAACTAACCATGAAAAGTGCTTCCAGACAAAAACGTTTCTTACTGCATTTTGGTGATAGTTTAGGCTTGAGTACAGAGTTTAGGCTCTGGCGCTGTGTCTGTTTGTGAAGTGTGCATCAGTGCAATGACTCCGGGGGACACATTACAAAGGTTCCGCCCTTCACACAAGTGTTTATGCTGTATTCACAGCAAATGCGTTAATCGCAATAAAAAACATTTTTAATTAATCGCATGCGTTAACACGTTAAATTGGACAGCTCTAAACAAAAATCAAAATCTTGAAATCCAAAATTTTAATGTATCCATTTTCGAGGATGAGTGCATGTCGGGCATCTGCTTAATTTGGCAAGCTTCTACCACATGGATGGTTTGTGTCACATCCTTAGTCCGTGCTGGTAGATGCTGTTACTATGCCATTATGATGGCTAAAACCAATATGATCACACAGGAAATCAAAATGTTGCTTCCAAATGTTCATGTACTGTGAATTTGACCCCATTTTGCACCATCCCCCATCACAATTTTTGCAACAATTCAAATTCTCACTTTTCCCTCTTGCGCTACTTATGGTGTGCTGCGTTAGCAACCTCTGAGACAAGGGTTCTGGTCTCATGGAAACCAGGAAGTAATCACATTCACATAAACAATGGTGAGTGCAATTTGGAGGTTGCATTTTTGCTCTAAAATGACATTTTTACTCCACTAATTGTAATGCTTAGGGTTGCAGTTTGGGTTAGGGAGTAGGGTTAATAAAATATGCATTTCTGTTGACGGTATTACATCATTTACAACTATTAATATAACTTGCTTTTGGCACCACTCTTTGGACATTTTAACCAGAAACTGGTGCTCACGGTGCCCATATGTTAAACAGCAATTTCAGCTTTGCCCAATGGGGGGTAGTGATTCAAATTTCGGTAGAGCAATTACAGCAGCAGAACTTTCGACCTACTAATGCTGAATTCCACATTGAGGGCCATTCCAATGTAACTTTGTTTTCTATTGCCATTGATGAGTGATCAGTCATATGGATGTGTTCCTGGAACTGAGCACCCTAGAGCAAAGATGGCAGCCTTCAGGATGCATACTAAGTATATTAGACCTACTTTTCTACCAAGTGACAGATAACTTTGCACCAAAATATCGTAAAGCAGGGCGATTTAGTTCTGTATATCCTACAGAGTTTAGCTCCAACCCTAATAAAACACACCTGAACAGCTAATCAAGGTTTCAGGATTACTTGAAAATTACAGGCAGGTGTGTAAGAGCAGTATTGGAACTAAACTCTGCAGGATGGAAATGAATGGCCCTGCCATAGAGTTTGATTGGATGCATGGTTTTTGACTTCAGTAGCAAATGTTTTTTCCTCCCATACCTTTTAAAAGTTTGTAAGCATATTTATTTTGTTATCCCAACTCTGCACTATTATTTGGTTAATTGCATATTATTTAGGGTGACCATACATCCTCTTTTTCCCGGACATGTCCTCTTTTTCGGACCTTAAAAAAAGTGTCCGGCCAGGATTTCTAAATTTGCAAAAATGTCCGGGATTCGGCTTTAGTTGCATTATGATGTGCATCTGGTCTAATACTTCATTGTGTGTGCGCGCATATTTGTATTGCTTTAACCCCTCTTTGTAAGTCCCGCCTTCTCGCACAACAATTGGTCAATTATAAGAGGCTTGCAGCAACTATTGGCCAAATTCCTGCCTGCCAATCTCTCCGCGAACGCGCGAAGCGCTGTTGTGTTCGGCAGCAAACAGTTGCTTGACAGTAGCAGCAATGACAGCTGAGTGGAAACAATGCCCAAACGAAAATTCCCATGCTTTCATCCAGGTTGAGATCCATAGGAAGCAGAATGTATGACATGTAAAGCTGGCACTTATGTGTCAGTTGCTAATAAATGTGCAAGTGATTTAGAAGCACACATTAGCTCTGCGAAGCATAAAGGGTCAGCAAAAGGTGAAAGTTCATCAGGTAAATTAACAGACTACTTTTTGCGACCAGGTAAAATTGTTATCACGTTGCTTCATTTTCCATGGCCATTCAAAATAATAGTAATAGTTAATGAAGGTACACTTATGGCATCAAATATTTTATTTTAGTACATGGACATTCAAAAGAATGTTGAAAATTTTTATTTATTTATATATATATATATATATATATATATATATATATATATATATATATATATATATTTATGTTATGCTAACAGAGTGTCTTTTTCACTGTTTTGAACCCTATTATTCCACCCCAATCCATTTTTTTTTTTTTTACAGAACAGCCTTGCAACACACCAGTTGAGAACCACTGCTACAGAATGAACTGCTCTGATTTACACTGTAAAAGTTCTATAGCTTTTTAAATAGATGTTTTTAGAATAGATTGTTTAATTTAAGTTCAAATTATCACACCATCTGTAGTGCACCACCAAATTGAAGTGTTATTACTGTAATTATGCAGAGATCAAGCATTGTGTTGCTTTTGACAGACAGAATTTCATTTTGTTGTTGTTAACTGATAAGATCTGTATAACAATATAACTTCTGAAAAATTCTATAACACTGTTTAATTGCCGATCTGGTGCTTCAATATGGAATCCCAAGTCACAAGCACAGTTTTTACCAAAATGTCTCAATGGTGCAAAAACAAAAACAAAGGTTGTAAAAGGTTTAACTTAACTCAATAGCTTTGTGCTTTCTTTATCCCATTGAGACACACTATCTTAATTACTGTTTTACAAAAGGACTTACATTTTTCATTTGTCACTGTTGAGCAGTGGCAGGCTGTGCATTAAAAGTCTAGGCCTTTAGTGTGATTCATGCCATTAAGAAAACACAGTTTCACAATGAATAAGACACCCTATGCCTTTGGGCATCATACATTATGTTGCAACTAACTAATAATACAAATTGACATTTTAAAAACACGTCCACGCACGAAAGCCAGAACATGAAATGACACATAATGCTCAAGCAAGCCTAATTTTAACTGCAGCATGACTGTTTTGTGAAATGAAAGTCTCCTGAACATACATTCAAAAATCATAATTTTTTCTTGCAGTTAATTTCGTTTCATCGTTCCATTCAAGTTGGATGTGGATATCCTACTTGATATCTCTGAACATAAATGCATTCCATTCCCTGATTTTCGGAACTGCAATGCTCCCGTTAGCTTAGCAGGGGTTTGACTCTCATTAGAGATGTCTCCTAGCAACCCAACTGCTAAACAGTGCTGCAGCGCTAGCATTTGTGCTACATGTGTACAATTATCCAAAGAGATTATAACGTTTATACACCTTTTCTGCAGGCTTTTGGAAATGAACTCATTTATCGATATTACTTAATAAAGTGAATGTTTATCACTTACTTTGTATATCTCCCTGAGTGTCGACATGTTTGTGTGATATCATGCCCCTGCATCTCGGCGAAATTGGAGTTGCTGCATGAGCCTACAAGTTGTAATTCTGACTTTAAGATGCATTCCATTGCACTTTTCTTAGTAGGAAGTTGTAAAATCCGACTTTCTGAGTTGAATGGAATGTAGCACTACTTTTCAAAACTTGAGCCGACACTGAATGCTCAAGCAGCCTAATTTACACTTAGAAAACTCCTGATGTTGCTATAACAATGCAAAAAGCACTTACCAATTTACTTGAAGTGAAAATTAGTCCTCCATTCCTGATTAATAATTGAAGCAATCACACGGTCATGCAGAACATCTCAGGTTTTAAATCCATAAGGATCTCTTTCTCAATGGTGATAGCGGCAGTGATGACAGTCGACTCGTCAGCAACATCTCGTGCTCTTCGTTTTCAAATTACGAATTCAAATTTGTCTTAAAGCGTGATTGCGTCACTCGAGGCCAGCTAGAAGGCCTCGACCGGGACATATCCTAAAGATCACACCCACAAAGAACAAATAAATCAGTCTGATTGGCTGATGAATCTGACAATCTGACATTAGATGCCCATTCATTTGCACTCATTCATTTGCACTGTTGAGGGATTTTGTAGAAATTCTGAAGGCCTGAGTGGGTGGAGCTCAAACTCATGCGCTGTTTTGGGCATGTGATTTGTGAAACAGTTATCAAGCTTCGCTTGTAAGCATCAAGGAATAAATTCTGACTGGATAAACTTTTCGTTTTTTCTCTATTTGTTTGTAGATTAATTAAGAGTGGAAAGTGATTAAAAATACATAGGCAAAAAGGTGATTGAGAATGAAAAGAAGGAAAAATTTTCTTTATTGGGCATGTTAGGCCAGCATAGAAGGCTTTGCTGGCACTGATAATTCACCACTGCTGTTGAGTCAGGACAATGTACCCTGAGCAATCATATTAATTCAGCTGAATCAGACATCTGTTGATCACTGGTCCAGTGGGAGAAGAGTTTCCATGTAAAGAAGCCTCCTTTGTAGTTGATTGAGGAATGGCACAGTTTCAAATGTGTCAGATTGAAACACCATACATGTAGGTCCTCAGAATAGCATGAGATTTTTTTGCCTGTTGCATAAGCATTTGTTAGGTATGATATATTATTAATGTCATCTCACTGCATTAAGAGCAGAGCTAAAACCTTTGTCTTGCTGGAGCTATTAAAGCTTGAATGTGAGGTGAGAGCCTGTTTTATCAATTTATACAGATGTTAACATGATGTAGCATGTATCTGTGAAGGTCCCTCTGAACAGTATATGTGTGCTTTGCAGGGACAGGTTAATGCAATACAACTATTCTGATAACAGGCCCTGAAAGGTGTCATGGACCAAAGAGGTGAATTATTACCCCCATTTCATGAAAATAATTTGGTTGTAAAGTCAGCATGAATGCCTGTTCGCAACCCATTTTACTTCTGTAATGTGACGCATTTCAGAGTGAAATAGGATATTCAGCAAAAGATACAAATAAAATAAAAATAACTCTTTGGCTGAACTTGATTAAATCGTAGACAGTGGTTCCACATATTTGAAATTGGTTATTGGTTTGAAAATAACTATTTTGCTATTGGTGAACAATATACAATAGCCCACATGGCCTCGGTGACGTCACCGAAAGTCTGAAAGTTGTTTCAGACAAAGAGCAAGTTATCACAAGTTGATGAAAGATTATGAAGACAAATGAAAAAAAACTGAATAATGTATCATGCATTAAGAAAGTCAATAGGATCAGTTTTAATTTCACGTTAACTCTATAATTGTCATGCTGTCAATTGAATAAATCAAGTTTACTTTCAGATTTCTCCAGTCTGATATAAGCTTGTGATGGTTATACAGTCTCAGATAGATAAACATCACGGTAGTCCTATTTTGAGCCATTATGCTTTGGTTTGTTACAAATTTTATCTCTGTTTCTGTTTGAATTTCTTAGTAGTTTACTTTTAATCTACACAATAGGAATGTTATCTTTCTTCTATGCTCTTCAGCTGACAACTGCTTTTCTCATGTGGATTTTTGAACACTGTGCACAATAGCTATTTAATTTTGGCTAAACAAGGCCATTGATTTGTGTAATACATTTGTGCAAAACAAGGCCAGAAATGTGATACAGGGGAGTGGGTTTTTAGCAATAGCATGACTTGAGTTAATTTGCTGTTTGGCTTTCGAAATTAGGCCTAGTATTTTTTCAATACTAGAATTCCAAAAATGATTGACATGATAACCTCAGTGAGTCTGTTTACATTTCAGGCTACTGTGTATGTCATAGACATGGAGCAAAAACAGTGATTGATGTGGCAGAGTATGACATGCTTGAGAAATATTAGGTACTGAAGAAGAAGCTAGAAAGACGCTTGAGTGCTGATAGAGGGTTTCGTGGCTGTGACACCCAACTTGGAAAATGGCTTCAGCAGATCCCAGGAAAATTAGCAGATATCTCAATCCAAAGGAGTGCAATTTTAGGAACAGCTAAGGTATTTTCATGAATCCATTTGGAACAGGGTTGAGAGAAACTGGATGTGAATTTTGAGGTTTTCTTATATCACACTTATTATAATGAATATACAGTAAACAGTACATTTGTAACCACACTGAGTTGAATTCTTGATTGTGAGTGGTTGACACATGATCAAAGGGTTTTCTAATTTACTATAACTGCTCAGCAAGTAGTTCCAGGTTGGTTAAATGGATTATAGTTGCCTTCACCACACTGTAAACCCTAATGCTTAAAATAATCAATTATTTTAAGTAGGGAAAAATGAAATCATACAAATTAGTTCAAATTGGTATTTTGAACTTTTTCTTTTGAGTTCATGAAACTGACACCTGAATTGTTTTATTGTTTTGAGTTTAATGAACTTGTCTCTTTAAACTGTCAGTAACTTAAATTTAACTGAAACTAGGCAGGGCAATTCTATTTCCCATCATGCTTTGCATGGCACTCGACAGGGAGAGTATATGTTAAAATTAAGTGTTATATAATGTCTTTGTGAGTTGTTAGTGATTAATATTTTGTGTTATTTAGAAGAGTTTCTGTTACATTAAAGTTTTTGGGGGTTACCATTACGGTGAATAGTGGAGCATGAGTTTAGGTTGAGGACAGGTACAATTTAGGATTATTCTACTATATACTGCTTTACTTATTATTTTTATCTAGTTAAGTTCCTCCTACATGAAGTATTTAAACTGAGCTTACATGGTAATTTGAGGTTCGGCAAAATAGCTAAATTTAAGTGCCATTAAAATGAATAGGTTAGCTTACTCAGTATTTAAAATTAAGAGCAGTTAACATGCATATGTAGTAAAAAGTGGTAACTGACAGCTTATACCTTAAAGAGAATGATCTCTTTCTGATCTAACTTTTAAAATGATTTTTTGTTGGTGCAACCTAATGCATTCAGGTTGGATTCAGTGATGCTGAATAATATTTTGACTTCAATAAAACCAGTTAATTTAGATGTTACCACATGAAGCATATCTTTTTTTTAGATTAAAATGTTTTCAGTGTCACAAACGAAAGAGAAAAGACAACAGCAAATCTGATAAAATTAACAATCAATTTGATTTCTTCAATTTCTTTTTTTTTTTCATAATTGCTTTTGATATCTATGAAAAGCATGGTACATTCCCCAGCTAGGCAAAGTTAACATGCTTTTTTTTTTTTTTTTTTTTTTTTTTAAGAAGATTCCTTATCGCTGGCACAAGGATGTAGTTCCCTATCTGTCACTCACTCCACGATGTGTCGATGTAGTGACACTAGGTGTCACTCTTGGGAGCCCCAAACACCTCTGATTTTTGAGAAAAGGCCAATGGGAATTGGCGAGTGGAATTTGCATGCCACTCCCCCGGACATACGGGAATAAAAGGAGCTGGCTTGCAACTCATTCAGATTTTTTATTCGGAGCCGAGCGGTGTTGAGCAGCGAGTTCCACTGCCGTTCCATTCACCTCGCAAACGAGAAGTGTATGCAGTTGGATATATGGCGCATTTCATCTGCTATCTCCCCCTCGTGCACAACTAGTGCAGAGTATGCCCCTGGGCACTTCGACAGCTGAAAGAGTGTATATTTGAACAAAAAAGAGTATATTTTCCTCTAAAAAAGTGCGCATTGATCGAGAGCGTCTTTTTAAAGATGCCTTTCCATCTGTGTGTAGTTCCTGGATGTGGTCGCTATCTCTCTGCCTCTGACGGCCACGATCGCTGTCTCACGTGTCTGGGCAGTAGTCATGTTGAGGCAGCGTTCGTGGATGGTTCATGTTCTCACTGTGAGAACATGACCATGGCAACGTTGTGGTCGCGGCTTTCCTTCTTCTGGGGGAAAGCCACTCTAGCCGCTCCCCACCCCGGTCCTTCTACCTACGGGTACGAGGTTGGGAAGGTTAGCACAGGGGGCGATTTGGGGACCCCAGTGGGAGTGGTTCCGCCAGGTAATCCCCCACAGACATCCCATTCCCCAGTTCGCTCATTTGCCCCGGTCGAGTTCTAGGATGAGACAGGCAGCTCGCCTCAGGGCGAGTTTAATGTCTTGTTCGGGGCTCGAGAGCAGGATGAGCTCTCGATCACAGCATCGGAGAGCGGGTTGGCACAGTCGGACACGGAGGACTTGACTGGGTTCCCACCTTCGGGTGTAGTTGCCCAGTCTGAGGCCAACGTGGATCTGATGGCCACGCTTGCCCATGCTGCCGCGAGTGCCACCCTGCCCTGAGCCCTCGTGGCTTGATGACTGGTTCCTGGGTTCGGAGCACCGCTCACGGCTGCGCCCCGCCCCGGTTCCATTCTTCCCAGAGGTGCATGAGGAACTCATGAAGTCGTGGCGGGCACCTTTTACTGCCCAGACCCGACTTCTGGGTTCCTCCGCTCTCACTACCCTCGACGGTGGGCGGCCAGGGGGTATACGGAGATTCCTCAGGTGGATAAGGCAGTTGCGGTGCACTTGTGCCCGCAAAATGCCGCCACCTGGCAGAATCGCCCGAGACTCCCGTCCCGTCTCTGGCGGCCAAGGCTTACAGTGCTGCTGGACAGACCACCTCTGCCCTGCATGCCATGGCCCTCCTGCAAGTACACCAGGCCCTACGGGTGACAAAGGTCACGGCATGGGCTCTCGGGCAGGCGATGTCCACCTTGGTGGTCCAGAAGCGCCACCTATGGCTTAACCTGGTTGAGATGAAGGATGCCGACAAGGTCCGCTTTCTCGACGCTCCCATCTCCCAGATTGGCCTATTCAGTGACACTGTTGAGGACTTTGCCCAGCAGTTCTCAGCGGTGAAGAAGCAGATGGAGGCCATCCGACACATCCTGCCCCGGCGTGGTTCAAGGTCCCGCACCCCATCTGCTCGGCCCCAGCATAGGGCCCCCCACAGGAAGCTGACACCCCGTCTCACAATCCAGCACTAAGAGCCCCAGGAAGGCCTCCAGGAGAGGAGAATCCTTTGTTCCCTTTTGTTTTGATTTCGCTGCATGCCCAACGGGCTGCAGTACCCACATTTTCAAAAAAAGCGGTTTCCTCAATCCCTGGGTCATACACCCGGTGTTTACGGCTGTCGTTGTCACGAGTGCCATACATTGAACACTCATGGCCAGGGTGCTACGAACACGGGCTCCCCGCCTTTGCGCACCTGGCCACGGCACACACACACCCATGGCCCGCGAGGGTGCTCAGCCTTCTCCCCTGTCGATGACTGGTCCTATGGTGGGTCTGCGCAGCAAGGTAAGTGCTTTGATGTTTCCCTCAGCACAGCCACAAGCTCAGGATGCGAGACTCCTTGACGTGGGGGTTCCTGCTCTTTCCTGCCACGAGGCCCCACCCGCAGGTACGTCAAACATGATTGTCCCCTTGGTGCCCCTTGCTCGGAGTTTGGAGGCGTGGCTAGCGCTCTCCAACCCATTGTGCTGGTTGGCCAGGACGATCCGACTCAGCTATGCAATTCATTTCGCCCCGCACCCGCCCATGTTCAGCAGCTGCCCTGCTTGTGGAAATTGCAATCCTTCTGCAGAAGGACACAATAGAGCCTGTCCCTCCAGCTGAGATGAAGGCGTTCTACAGCCCCTACTTCATCGTGCCAAAGAAAGGTGGTGGGTTCCGGCCAATCTTGGACCTGCGAGTGCTGAACCGGGCCCTGCACAGTCTCCCGTTCAAAATGCTGACTCAGAAGCGCATTCTGTCATGCGTTCGGCATCAAGATTGGTTCGCGGCAGTAGACCTGAAGGATGCGTACTTCCATGCCTCAGTTTTACCTCGGCACAGACCCTTTCTGCGGTTCGCTTTCGAGGGCCGGGCATATCAGAACAAGGTCCTCCCCTTCGGTCTGTCCCTGTCACCTCACGTCTTTACAAAAGTCACAGAGGCAGCCCTTGCCCCGCTAAGGGAAGCATGCATTCGCATCCTCAATTATCTCGACGACTGGCTGATCCTAGCTCACTCTCGAGACCTGTTGTGTGCACACAGGGACCTGGTGCTCAGGCACCTCAGCCGGTAAAAGAGCATCTCTTATCTAGAGACGGAGTTAGACTCAGTCACTATGATAGCGCGCCTCTCGGACGAGCGTGCACAGTCGGTGCTGAACTGCCTGAAATCGTTCAGGTGCAGAACAGCAGTCCCACTGAAACAGTTTCAGAGGCTCCTGGGGCATATGGCGTCCTCGGCAGTGGTCACGCTGCTCGGGTTGATGCATATGAGACCGCTCCAGCACTGGCTTCAGAGATGGGCATGGCACCACGGCACACATCGCGTGGCCATCACGCTGATCTGCCACCGCATGTTCAGCCCTTGGACAGACCTTGCATTTCTGCAGGCAGGGGTCCCCTTAGAGCAAGTGTCCAGGTGTGTCGTTGTTACGACAGAGGCCTCCAGGTTAGGCTGGGGCGCCGTGTGCAATGGGCACACAGCCGCAGGCTCCTGGACAGGGCCGCAACTGCGTTGGCATATCAACTGCCTCAAGTTGCTGGTGGCATTGCTGGCCCTGCGGAGGCTTCGGCCTTTGATACAGGGCAAGCATGTGTTTGTCCGGACGGACAACATAGCGACAGTAGCATATATAAAACACCAAGGCAGTTTACGCTCGCGTCGCATGTTGCAACTTGCCCGCCTTCTCCTCCTCTGGAGTCAGCAGCGACTGAAGTCTTTGCGGGCAACTCACATCCTGGGCGACCTCAACCGCACAGCAGATGCACTGTCAAGGCAGGTGACACTCAGGGGAGAGTGGAGACTGATTTATCCAGCTGATTTGGAGTTGATTCGGCGAAGCACAGGTAGACCTGTTTGCTTCCTGGGAATCCTCCCACTGCCCGCTCTGGTACTCCCTGGCCAAGGCTCCCCTCAACACAGATGTGCTGGCACACAGCTGGCCCCAGGGGCTGTGCAAGTATGTGTTCCCCTCAGTGAGCCTGCTTGCACAGACTTAGTGCAAGGTCAGGGAGGATGAGGAACAGGTCATCCTGGTGGCGCCATACTGGCCCACCCAGACTTGGTTCTTGGAACTCACGCTCTTCATGACAGCCCCTCCCTGGCGAGTTCCCCTGAGGGAGGACCTCCTCTCTCAGGGACGGGGCACCATCTGGCACCCGCGCCCAGACCTCTGGAATCTCCATGTCTGGCCCCTGGACGGGACGTGGAAGATCAAAGTGGTCTACCACCAGCAGTGGTAGACACGATCACTCAGGCCAGGGCTCCCTCTACGAGGCAGCTGTATGACTTGAAGTGGCGTTTGTTCGCAAATTGGTGCTCTTCCTGAGGTGAAGACCCCCAGAGATGCGCAGTCGAGTCGGTGCTTTCCTTCCTGCAGGAGAGGCTGGAGGGGCAGCTGTCCCCCTCCACCTTGAAGGTGTATGTGGCCGCTATAGTGGCGCACCATGACGCGGTGGACGGTAAGTCCCTGGGGAAGCACGACCTGATCATCAGGTTCCTCAGAGGCGCTAGAAGGTTGAATCCTCCTAGGCAGCGCCTCATTCCCTCGTGGGATCTCTCCGTGGCCCTGCTGGGCCTGCGAAGAGCCCTGTTTGAGCTCCTAGAGTCAGTTGAGCTAAAGGCTCTCTCGTTGAAGACTGCCCTCCTGACTGCATTCACGTCCATCAAGAGGGTTGGGGACCTGCAGGCATTCCCTGTCAGCGACACCTGCCTGGAGTTTGGTCCGGCATACTCTCACGTGGTCTTGAGACCCCAATCGGGCTATGTGCCCAAGGTTCCCTCGGCCCCTTTTAGGGATCAGGTGGTGAGCCTGCAAGCACTTCCCCGGGAGGAGGCAGACCCAGCCTTGTCCCTGCTGTGTCATCTTTGGGGGACAGCGGAAAGGGAATGCTGTCTCCAAACAGAGGCTTGCCCCCTGGATCGTGGATGCCATCACTTTGGCATACCAGGCCCAGGGCGTACCCTCCCCTTTGGGACTACAAGCACACTCCACTATGAGTGTGGCATCCTCCTGGGCACTAGCCAACAGTGCCTCTCTAGCAGACATCTGTAGAGCAGCAGGCTGGGCAACACCCAATATCTTTGCGAGATTTTATAATCTCCAGGTTGAGCCGGTTTCGTCCAGTGTGTTGACAGGTACAAGCAGGTAAGTGTGCGGGCAGCTGGCCAGGTGTACCTCTTGTGCACAGTGCCTTTCCCCTCCCTGAGGGGAAGACGTGCGCTTTTATCTCCCATGCGAGTTCACGAGACGGTGACCCCTGGATGTTCTTTCTCCTTAGCCCTACAGCTGGCGAATTCAGCGGAGGAATTCGTAGCCGGGCCCAGTATGTATGCTAGTATGCCCTGTACTGGGGTAGGTCCTCCACATTTGCTGGTTACCTGTGGTAACCCCTTGTGACATATTTCCATGGTACAGTTTCCCTGAGGGCAAATCTGTGTCTCTCTTCAGCAGGGTCCTCCCCTGCCACCGGTCACCATGCTGTAGAGTTCCTCCCCTCGGGTAGGACCTACCAAGGGGGTTCTTCCACATATTTGTCACATGTTAACTTCCCCTACGGGCAGGATGTGGTCTCCGTGGTGTCTTTCCCCTTGGGGAAAGAACACCTTCCCCAGCGCAAATACATACCACCCCCCCCCCCCCCCCCCGTGCTACGTTCTTGGGGCATTGGGGGAGGCTATGTGCAGACCGGATGCACCTGCTATTAGGCACACAGTGGCTTGCCTGCACCTGCACCGTCAGTCCACGTAACACAGTTCAGCTGGTTGTGGCATTTCATATAGGGACCCCATGTGTCACTACAGCGACACAATGTCGAGTGAGTGACAGATAGGGAACGTCTTGGTTACTGTTGTAACCTCCGTTCCCTGATAGAGGGAATGAGATGTTGTGTCCCTCTTGCCACAACGCTGTACTACCAACTGAAATGGCCGGGACCCTGTCTCGGCTCCTCAGCGCAAAACCTGAATGCGTGGTTGCGAGCCAGCTCCTTTTATACCCGTATGTCTGGGGGAGTGGCATGCAAATTCCACTCGTCAATTCCCATTGGCCTTTTCTCAAAGATCAGAGGTGTTTGGGGCTCCCAAGAGCGACCACTAATGTCACTACATCGACACAACTTCTCGTTCCCTCCATCAGGGAACAGAGGTTACAACAGTAACCAAGACGTTCTACACACAAATGTGTTTTAAGGACAAAATCCTGAAAAATACCCATAGATACTCATTGATGTGCATTAAATTTTCAATAATTCAGCGGTCTGTTGTCAACTGTTCCTTACATGCGAAACACAGATGCTCTAAGTTGTTTTCTTCCAATACTTTTTAAATGATCAGAATTTAAATGAAACTAAATTGAATTTGCAGTGCTACATTACGAATTGTTGATATTGCTTAATGATTTGGTAATATTTGCTGATGGCATATGGTGCTGTGTTTACTTCTAGGATATTAACTAAGATTCAACATGGAAACACCCTGGAGATGATGTTTTAGATGAATAAAATGCCCAAACAACATGAGAGGGAAACAAGAAAATGTTATAAGAACGCAGCATGATGCATGATGCATGCCCTGAGAGAAAGGGACAGCATCTATCCATTTAGCATTTCATACATAAAACTAGAGTTTTGGCATTCCCATGCAAATCTCACCACCATGATATTAGGCGGTTCTGGGTGGATGCTTACTGGCCAATGTTAAAAGAGCCCACCCTCAAGTCTATGATATTCTGGTATATAGATGGCTTGAGTTCCCCTTTAATTTAAGTCTATGGATTTATTTTTATAAAAAAAATTTTTTTTTACATGTTTTATTTTCCACTAGGCGAAAATCATAAGTCTGATTGCTTAGAAAACTAATTGCATATCTCTCCTCAATAAGCCCCACGATTTGAGGTATATATAGCACAAATGGTGCTTAGGTTTAATACTTAGGGTAAGAGGTTTGTTCAAATCCCTAAATTAAGAACTACGAGCAATAATAATAGTGATGCTTGCCTTAGCAATCATCACTATTAAGCAATAATTAAGTATGTTGCATATAGAATTCTGTGAATGATTCATGCCACATAAACTTTACAGTGCAACAAGTGTGACGCAGATGCTGTAGTGCGCAGACTGGCTTTAGTGAAATAATGGTTAATTCCTCCTGACAGGGAAGAGGTTATCTTAGCCTCAGTAATTGGTTTGCTGCCATAGAAGTTGGATTATTTGTTAAACCTCATTCAGCCCCTCACACTTTATCAGTTGTGTGGCACAGACAGAAAAACTGTTGCGGAAAAAGAGGCACTTATAGAAGAGGAACATGGGCATTCAATGAGTTTTAAATAGAAAATAGACATTTTCAGTGTTCACTTGATATTAAATTAAAAATGTCTTGATATGTCAGCATGATTTTATTTTTTACAAATATATTTATTTAAATTGTTGACCTGAAATGCTATTGGAAAGTTGACATGACCTGCGGTGTGCTATACTCTATCTAAATTCTTTTATAATTATTATGCATGCAGCTTTAATAACCTCATATGAAGTGATTAATTGATTCATTTGTTACACCACAGGACCATTTAAATGAACAAGTGAAAGAAAAACGTTAAGGACATTAGATATACTGTATACTTTCTGTTTCACATTCACACAATATAAATGTTTAACCTAAAATGTATATATTTATTTAGTGATTTACTGTCATCATTTTGTAATTCATTGTGGCATGATGTTTCCTTTAAGAACATCATATGATATCTCAATACTGAGAGTTTAGCATCTTCTTTGTAATGTCAACTGGGTGAATAAATTTCAGTCTTGTATTTTTGAACAACCCTCCCAACATGGTCATTCAGTAACTGGTAATTAAATCATTTGATGAGATTTGTCGGTCGTCACAGCTTGAACATATTTGTTTATTCATGGTAGAATGAGAGATGATTTGACAGACATAATTCACAGAGTGAATTTTGGATAGTCTGGTATTGACATTATAAACCTAAATCAGGTAGGGGCAAATTAATGTTGTTAAAGGGATAGTTCACCCCAAAATGAAAATTTTGTCAGGCAATTACAAGTTATCTCATGCTAAATTATTTTCAGCATTTATAAAAAAAAGAAAAAAGGAAAGATCCATGATTGGGATCCATGATCCATGAAATGGTGACAAATCACCCTTTTCACAGTATTGAGGGGTCGTGTCCAACCCCACCCCCACCCACCAATTCTACGCCAGTGGTGTTATTCTTTATCTTGGTTCTTAAATCGGTTTGCACAGAGAACAAAATCCACTTAAAGTTTAATGCACACACTGGACCTTTGCTTCATTCTTTATCTGCCTAAATTGGTTAGCTATTATAGCTATTATTATGATGAATGACATGTTTTGGGATGTGTGGGATTTTTGTGGTGCAAGGTATTCCTTGTTTGGTGATTATGCATAATTATGCATGATGGTTCCAGAGACACAGAGGGACATCAGCTGCAGACAAAATGTATGTTTGTTTTTGTCTCCTGCTATTTGTCTTCAGCGAGTCAGTCACCTTCTATTATTAATTATCTTTCTTAAATGACATCAATTCAATCTCTCCCAGTGAAACATCTCTGTCCTTTTGATCACTTCATGCATTGCTGTTCCAGTGCTATCAGAATTTTACAGTGGTCTAATTATGATGCATTAAGCCATCACAGTGACATATCAGCTTGTTGCCGTATGCAAAGTGGTGTGACGGCACCGTTCATTGTTTCTTTTAATAGTTGTCCGAAAAGGCTGGTGAGAGGGTTTGTGTGCTTTCGAAGATGTAATTAGAGCTGGGATTTATGGGACCAATCAGGCTTTCAGTCAAGCTCTGCCTGTTTGAAGGTGACATCAGGATGTATTGCACTATGATGTAAACATCCTGTCAGAACCACACTGCTTGCCGCCTTGCTGTCACAACCCTTTTAGAGGGGCTTGTCTCCCCAAGCATTTTAAATCATTATCAGCCTAGCTGGTTAGTTCTCATGACATATCGAGTATATAAGCTCAGTGCACCTAGGCCCCTTAGGAGTGACTTTGAATCAGGGCACTATGTATATTTCTCCACCTAAAAGCAAACTGCATGGCAGTTAGATGCTTATTGTTGAGATTTTCTGTGCATAAGGCCTGTTTAATATCACACTGGGCCTATTTTTGCCGTACATAGTGTGAAAATGCACTATAAACCTATTTATCAACACGATATTTTTAAATATAGGCTTATACTGATTTGGATATGATTAACATACATAACCCTAAGTATTAAAAAAAAGTATATTAAAAAAAACAACAACCTAGAAAGTGTTTCCTTTTGACCAAAATTAAGTCATGGGCAAACATGCTCTACTGTCAATAGAACTACTGTTCAAGAAAGGTTGTTTACACTTGAATGTTAAAAAGATCCAGACTAAATAAATAAAAAAATACAGTGAAACATAGAGGGGGATCAGTGGATAGCACTGTCGTCTCACAGCAAGAAGGTCCCATGTTCAAGTCCTGTCTCAACTGGGCCTTTCAGTGTGGAGTTTCCATGTTTGTGTGGGTTTCCTCTGGGTGCTCTGGTTCCCCCCCCAAGACCCTAAATTGCCTGTGAGTCTGAATGTGTATGTCTGTGTGTGTTGCCCTGTGATGGACTGGCCACCTGTTCAGGGTGTTTCCCTGCCTTTGGCCTGAGACAGCTGGGATAGACTGCAGCACTACCCATGACCCTGCATAGGACAAGCGGCTATAGAAGATGGATGGATGGATGGATGTTCACTGTGTATCTGTTTTTGCCCACTTTGTGATAGGGTCTTAGACCACTTTTCATTGGAGATGAATTTCTCAAATTAATTGAGAGAAGTAACTTCTTGGAGAGCGTTTTTGCATCATGATTGCTTGCTGTGCTTAAAAGTGAGCACAGTCAAATCCTCTGCAAGAGGTTTTGCCTCTTTAATGCGTTAGGTTTTTTTTTTTTTTTTGCGCTGCTATTACAGCAAAGCTCTGCATCAAAAATACATTTCTAGACGATCACTGTCCGACACTCTGCAGTGAGACATATTCCTGTATTTGTAAGGTGCTGTGGAGAGATTGAAGTCTTTTGCTGATTCTGTCTGACACTGCTTAAATGCAGATGAATGAAGGATTCATCCATGCATATTTACTCTTTTATAAAAAAATTTTTTTTACCTTGTAATCTTTTATCAAAATATCAAAACTTCCTCTTCCGGTGAAATGATTGATTCTTCTCTGCTGACGTATGCAAGTGGTAGTCAATTTTATACCCGCCCCTCCAAGGGTCTTTTAAACAAACCTGCCATCAAAGCAACTAATGCAGAGATGAAAAGATGTATTTTTGGCTGTTTTCCCCCAAAACTCCTTTTCCTTACCCCAAACTTCCTTGGTTATGGGCCCACTTGCTTGAATTTTATTTTTTTGCTAATTATGTCGAAGAAGGAGGAATAATGGCGATTTTATGGTTCTGTTCCTTGAATTGCTGGGGTGATCACTACTGAATACAATGTGAGTCGGGAGCCTCTGGAGTTTATTCATATTTCTAAATGCAGGTATATTGGAATGTACAGCACAAGTAAGTGTTTTTCCCCTTCATATTTAGTGTATTGTGATTTAAAACATTGAAATATTTGATCTTTTACATGCTTGTCTCTCAACTGATGGATAAAATAAAGTCCCCACCATTCATTTTTTTCTTGTTCGATAAGCCATTTCACTCGGAAATATGTCACAATATGGAAGTCGGTCGCAACTTCCGTTTCATGCCTCTTTAAACTGCTTGATGTCATCAACTAAATGTGTTCCACAGGTCTGCACTTTTGAATGCACAGCCAGTTACATTGAAGCGCATCATTCTGCGTTCAAGAAATGCATACACTGCTCCGTATTGGAGCCTTTCTTATTTCTTACTTGCCTTACTTTGAAATATTTGTGCAATAGGATTTTATTAGCCTACTTATTTGTTGAATATCCTTTAGTCACCATGTTAAAGTGCTGCACTTTGCATCCATAAATCCCTCTAAAAGTTGTCTGATCGGTGTCACTGGAATATACTGGAGCCTAATATATTATTATCCTTAACACCGACTAGTTGACTAGTCGTTCAAACAACCGACCGACTAGTCGACTATAAAACAATTGGTAGGTTTGTGTAAATATGGTACAGAGAACAGAAGCTTTGCAGTTTGATAATCTCACTATGTCATATCGCGATTTCAATTTTATTTTGATTAGTAGATTAGCCCTACAAACTACTCACCAACTTTAAAAGGTGTGTGTCGGGCTTGATGCAAGTTAAACATGCAGTGATAGTTAAACAAAAGCACTCAAAACAAAACAAGTTCTGTTTGGTTTGGTTTAGTGCATATTAACTACCATATGGATGTAAATGTGATCCTCTTTCTCATGTAAACTACTAATATTTGTCAGTGGCCAACTCCCAATTACCATTATATACTGTAATGTATGGCAGTTAATTAAGGGAATATTCAATTGTAACCCATAAATAAAAAACATTTCTGTGTAGAGTTGCAGCTGTTAGACACTAGAAACACTGTCAGTGTGAAAGCACAACGCAAACCTGCTGTTGTAATTACACTGTTATTTCGCTTACGCAATGCTTGTGCGTGCAGTGTGGAACAGGCCTTACTTTAAATGGATGACACACAAGAGCCATGTGACTGCATAAAGATGCTTGAACAGCCATGATCTCCTTTCATGCGTGCTTTGTTTTCGGGTCAACCTTTTCTGCACAACTCTTATGGGTCACTCACAATTATTCTGTGCTAGCCTTTCTTTGTGACCCCAGTGTCTTTAGCTGTGTTTTTTTCTATGACAGATTCTGGGCACAGGAACACAAAAAATAAAATCCTATTCAAATCCAGGGTGGCTTATAATGAATATGTTTAAAAAAAAATGTTTGTTGTTATTTTTCATTCAGAACTGACTGCATTCACTTTCTTTACCCTGCCATGTTTGCTCATCTTTGAAAGAAACAGAATCATTCATGAAGCTGCAAAAAGCTCTTCTCTGAATTCATAGAGAACTGTCTGAAATATTTACTAGTGGAATGTACATATATTCCACAAACATCTTATTTTATAGAGCTTTGTTGTTTAAGAATCCCTTTGCATCTTATAAATCGTTTGACTTCTGCCTTTATAGATTCTCAAATAAAGTCCATACCCTGGCCTGACTTCCTTTGTGGAAAGTGCCCATTATGAGCTAAAACGATGGCACTGTCCTTTAAGGTGGGAGCGCATCTCCCCAGGTGAACCCACCATAGCTCTGCCAGATATTTCCTATCTGCAAGGACACACAAGGATGAATTAAAGCCACAGAAGATAAGCTCTCACCAAAGCTTTCATTTGCACCTGCAATAAATCTGCCATCACTAGAGAGCCCTTTAATGTCAGGCCAAGGATCTTATTAGGGATGTCCTTTATGAGCCTTAATGAGACTTATGTCTTCCTTGAGTATTTTATTTTCCTAAAATTGACTGCCTGTTAAAACTTTGGGGTGAGGGGAATTTCTACACAGCAAAGCCTAACCCTCTTTAAAGACCAGGTAGTCCTAAGGGTCTTGCTGTGGACAAATTTGAAAGGTTGTATGTCATTCATGTTTACATAATAGACTTCAGTCTTCTTTGATAGTTCCAGCAATAGAACAAAGTCCTATAATCTATAAGAGAGACTAAATGTATTTTTGGCTTGCTGTCCAGTGAAGGGGTTTGAGGTTGAAAACTTTCCCCTCAGGACCTTACTATGGAAAGAAAAGGAGAAGGACTGAGAAAGGGATGCCAGAGAAGTTATTTGAACAGATTAATGAATGCAGCAGTGATGGGGTTTAGTGGTATTATATGTACTGTTTATGTTCCTTCCAGACTTTTGATTGGCACTCCGTTAAAGTCTCATACTTTTAATTTCCTCCTTGTAACATATTTCAGCCAAATGCTGCATTTTATACGTTTAATGAATAGTTTGTGCAGAAATTATAATTCTCATTCATTATTTACTCATCCTCATGTTGTTCCAAACCCAGCTGCAGCTATTTTATCAGCTGTTGTTTGAAAACGATGTGAAGATTCTTGAAAAATTATCCTTTTGTGTTCCACAAAAAACATAAAAAAAAAATATTAAAAGATTCAATAAGGTTTGGAACAGCATGAGGGTGAATAAATAATGACAGAATAATTGTCAACAACTCTTTTTATTCTAATAAAGTGGATGCCAGCTTTTGGTAATACTTTTCAATTTGGTTATCTTTGTTAACATTAGTTACCAACATTAGTTAGCGAACTAACAATGAACAATCCTTTTACAGCAGGTATTAATCATGGTAAATGTAAATTCGAACATATACTAATAGATTTTTTAAATTAAAAATTGTATGTTTTAACACTTTCAGCTCTGAGGGTGTTTTTAAAGATTTCCTGTTTCAGTGGCATACCCAAAATTAAAGGCTCCGAACCACGACGGCTCCACCTTGCAACTTACAGGACTTGAAGGATCTGCTGCTAATGTCTTGGTGCCAGATATCACAGTACATCTTCAGGGGTTTTGTAGAGTCCATGCCTCAGCTGGTTGGCACTGTTTTGGTGGCATGTGGAGGAACAACAGCATATTAGGCATATTAGGTGGTCATAATGTTTTGGCTCATCTGTGTATACTTAGCTATTACTTGCTATGTTTTTGTCTGTGATTAAAAAATAGTCTGGTTGTATTCTACTCTTTAAGAGCTTTCCAACAACATATGACACGTGGCTTTTTGATGAGTTTGATGTTTTTACCGATTAAAATAATATGTACAGTGCAAAATGTTTAATAAATTATCAGAACGGAACACTTCTGATTTGTCTGAACATTTCAAAGCACTCATTCAGTTTTAGTCACAATGCCTACATGCACTGTAAAGTAGAGCTTCTAAGCTTTAAAACGATACCCATTTTGTGTTGGTCAAGACTTGTTCATATTTTGATAATAATTTATTTTTCTCATGCACATCCGAACCTAAACGGTTAACATTAGTTAAAGTATTATGTAAAGTATTGCCATTTTTATAACAAAAAATGGTAAACAATATATTTCTAACTAAATACAAATTTTGTTGGCAAAACCTCCATCAAAATGCAAAATTTGCTTGCATTATCATTAACAAATAAGGACGAAATGAAAATGTCATGAAATGTAAACTGGATAATTAGTTAAAGCCCTAACAAACGTGAGCTACTGTTGCAGATTTAAGATTAAGATTAATTAGATTAAAGCTATTTTATTGACAACAGTCATTTCAATTTTTGTTTACAAAGGAACAATATTCAAAAGATTATAATGTAACCAAATTAAAAGAAGAAAGAATGTCAGAAGAAAAAATGTGGATGCAAAGGAAAGTGGAAGCCATGGGTGAAAGAAGCTTCCTGTGTTGTTTAGTGCTGTGCCTGCGAGATTTTAATTAGACATGTTAAGTCAAATTAGATATGATGATCTCAAATAGATATATACAGTTTCATATTTAATGAATATGTTATTCCCCTGCTCATGCACCAAACTTACAGTAGAGTTTCAAAAACATTTTATGCACAGCATCCTCCATTTAAACAGGAACAACAACTCCAAAAATACTTCCAAATGGGTAGTTTTCTCACTGAGTTCCCTTGTTACCACAAAGGTGGCTAGTGAAAAAGTTGAGTAGTCATCTGTCAGCATTTGTGGTCTGCAGTAGCAATCTGCTTTGGTCTTGCAGTGACTGCCTCCTCTCTGGTTACAGAGCGGGTAGCCACCACACGGACAGACCACTTACGCTCACACCTCTGTTACTGGGAGGACTAATAACAGGCTGGATCACATCTGTTTACCAGCGCTGAACTCAAGGGGGGCTTTAGTTTTAGGCTGTTTAGTTAAGATGGCAGCATCACTTAATTAGTTTATTCTTGTTAGACAGAGAAGAGCTTATTAGGAAAATGAAACAAAGCCCAGTGAGTGCTAGACAGTTTAGGGATTTTGTGTGCTACCATGCACATTAAAGGCATAGTTTGCCCAAAAAGAAGGATTTTGTCATAATTTGCTCACCCTTATGTCATTCCAAACCCATACAACATTCTTTCTTATGCAAAACATGAGAGAAAATGTTATGAAGATCCTGATCCGTCATTTCAATATAATTTGCATTGTTTTTAGTGCTCAATGAACAAAATTCATGTTACTTAAAAATTACTTACATTTCAGATGGATTCTCACCAAAACCTATCGTATATCTTCAGAAGACTTGGAATATGACGCATGAGTGGCATGCACTACTTTTATGATACTTTTGGGTCACTATATTGCAATTATATTGAAAAGATTGGGATAAATGAATTAATACAGGTTAGAAACAACATGAGGGTGAGTAAATTATGAGATAATTACAATTTTTGGGTGAACGATACCTTTAATATACAATCTCACACAAAATTGATAATTATTTGATGGCTACAGAGATGATCAGAAAACCAACCTTGTTATATATGGCCAGATGTTTGAAGCAAATTATGTTTGTCAGTGTGTTTTGTATCTTTTATGGTGAGCGCTTGCTTATATTATTGTTTTTATGCTATTATTTTTGAAATACACCGATTTCTACAAGGCTGAAAATGTATCAAACCTTTTCGGTTGTCTACCCAAAAAGTAGTCTAAAATATCCGGCAATACATGGACTATGTATTGTTTAATTACACAAAAAGAACAGGCTGTACTATATTCACAATATAGCTTTTATATATTTTGACATTTTATATAAAGTTTTATATAGTTTAACCATTTTTTTTTTTTTTTTTTTTTTTTTGTTAAAAATAAAAACAATGTTGCTTCATAATAAAAATATCAAGGACATACATTTAAATTTTGTGGGCATTTTATTAAGTTTAATCAATAAATTCCCTTCTTCTTTTATTATGTCCCTGACATGTAGCAACAAAAACAGAAAGTAATTCTATGGGTTCTCTGAAGTGATATATTTGGCTAGGTGAACAGGTCAAAGCTGTTATTATATTGTATACTGTATTTTAGCATGACTAGAGCTCTGTACATCAGCATCCAGGATCATAACAATCAATTTTAATGCACATTTCAATACATAGATCATAAAATTGAATGGAAAGGTAATTTAGGATAATGCAGTAAACAACATTAAACAAATGAATAGAAATACAAAGTACTTATGCATATTGTATGGTATGAAACTGGTATACGGTAATGTTTAAGACACAGCATGGAATTGGCTCTATACTGGGCTCATTTTGAAAGTTAAGAGACCTTGTAATGACACCTGAGTCCAAACAAATGTAGCGTCCCTACAAAATTCAGTTTGAAAATAAAGGGAGGAAAATTGGAGCGTAACTTATAATAACCTCCCATCTGCTGCTACCAAAATAGAAGGGTATTATTATGTCCCTGCCAGAGGGAAACGCCCTGTGTTTAGCATGGTGTTGCGGCCCTGTGGTGATCAGAGGGTGCGTTCTTGTGGTTCTTCATTTTGAAATAAAGCTCAATTTAGCCTGTCACATTCAGGCCATGAAGATCTTTTAAAACTTCTCTTATACTGACTGCTCGGGCCGAGATTTATGGGTAAACAATTGTCCTCAAATCTAAGTGGATTGTTTTTTGTTTATTATAATCATTTGAAAAAGAACAATTGTTTGTGTTTACAGTTCATTGAGAAGAGGGTTCATTTGTGCATAAATATTCTTTCGTCGCTCTCTCATTCTCTCTCCCTTTCTCTCCCATTGTTTGTCATCTAACTCATGTCAGAGTGGATTAAACAGACTGTGATCAAGACGTAGTTTCTGAGGTTTTTATTGTCCTCTTTTCATATCTGAGAGTCATATTCCTAAGGAGTGAAATCTCTAGTGACTCATATGATGCAATTCATTGTAATACGCTCTCCCTTTGAACTTTGTCTTTCATGTCAGTCAGCCAAACAACCCATTTTTCATTGTTTTATGATATAATTTTTTCAATGTTAGTGCATATGAAAAACAAGTTCATACCACAATATAAGACAAAAATCCTGAATATTAAGACTTCTTGTTATAGTTTGTTATTACAGCTTTAGTAACATGCTGGCTAACTTAATTATTGCATATCAGCCAGACACCATGAAATCGCTTGATGAGCACAGTTTTTCCCCGTGTTGACATGTTTCCTATCGAAACACAAAGCCAATAGGCTTTAGCGGCGTCACAGCCATGAACCATGATTTGCTACTTGCTAGTCAGTTGCAGATGGTATTAGGAGGAGGACATTCTTATTCTAGAGAGCATTTGATTGGACAAAAATCTGTGTAGTGCAGCATGAGTCATTAATATTTTTGGTCAGTTTTTCTGGAAGAAAAAGATTTACATTTAAAATGCATATTATCTTGCATATATTAACTTTTAGGAGTACACTAGAATATACAGTAGATGACTTCAAAACTAATAGACATGGACTAAAAAACAAAACAAAAAAACCTTTTAAAGGAATATTCCAGGTTCAATACAAGTTAAGCTCAATCAACAGCATTTATGATATAATATTAATTACCACAAAAATTACATTTGTCTTGCCTCTGTTTTTCTTTAAAAAACAAAAATCTGTGTTCCAGTGAGGAACTTACAATGGAAGTGAATGGGGCCAATCCTTAAGCGTTAAAATACTCACTATTTCAAAAGTATAGCCACAAGACATAAACAATATACATGTTAACATGATTTTAGTGTTATAAAATCGCTCACTAACCTTTTCTGTGTAAAGTTATTGGCAATTTTACCATAGATATCTATACGTAGATACCCTATTAGCAGCTGTTTCTATGGACCGCGATATGTCGGCGCGTCAAGAGCCATCTGTCTGCACATGAATAAATTGACAGATATGGTCTGCAAAAGTCTATTGTCTTTTCCAGCCAACTTTCAGATTATCTGATTTTCCATAATCATTGGGCAATATTTTAGATGATATAAAAAATCCTGACTTCACTTTCTAAAACAGTTTTTTTCCCTCCTGTAGCAAACTGCAAATAAAGTCCTCTACAAATTAATATACACTATATTGCCAAAAGTTTATGGACACCCCCCTCTAATTAACAAATTTTGTTACTCCATTAAATCAAGTTAAGAAAAATCTTAATGTTTCTTTATGTAATGGCTTGGGCTTTGTGTGCTTCCAAATTTGTGGCAACTGTTTGGGGATAGCCCTTTTCTGTTCCAGCATGACAATGCCCCTGTGAACAAAGTGAGGTCCATAAAGAAATGGTTTACTGTGTCTGGCGTGGAAGAAATTGACTGGCCTACACAAAGCCCAGACCTGAACCCCACTGATCACTTTTGGGGTGAACTGGAACAGCAACTGTAAGTCAGGTCCCATCGACCAACATCAGCTCCTGACCTCACTGACAGCCTTGTGTCTGAATGAGAGCAAATCCCTGCAGCCATTTTACTACATACAGTATAGTGGAAAGGCTTCCCAAAAGTGTGGAAGCTGTTATTACAGCAAAGGGGGAAATTGTTGCCTAAGGTTTTGAAATCAAATGTTCATCAAGCACATATGGTGTCCACAAACTTTTGGCCATATAGTGTATCATGGCCACATTAGCACCCAGTCAGTCAATTCATTATATTCCACACAAAAGCAAAAGCAGTTTATGCAATGGTCTGAGGCTTCTTCTCCATTCACTTATATTCAAACAGCTGTCCTTGTTGACTGTTCCAAGATGGTGCCGCAGTTGACATATATGAACCAGCCAAATGAGTCATCAACGTATGTATATCTATGAATTTTACAACTTAATTACCATGACAACGTAATGCCAACAAACCATAAAATGACTGTAAAAATTATGATTTAAACAACTTTTCAGCTCAAATAAAACATGAGTTTTAACAGAAGAATTAATGTAAGTGCTTTTATAAAATAATGAGCTTCATATTTCTGCCTTTAAACCCTCCAAAAATTTGCCCCATTCACTTCAACTATAAGTGCCTCACTGGAACCTCGATTTTTGCTTTTTTTTTTAAAGAAAAGGAAGGACGAGTGGAAATATTTTTTTTGGTGGTAATCAACATTATGCCACAAATGCTGTCGACTGAGCTTAACTTGTATTGCACCCGGAATATTCATTTAAATGGAGGCATCAATGTTTATCTATTACCAGTGTACAGATTCAGTTCTTTGATGTGGGTTGGGCTGCATATGCCACTGCAGTGACTAAGCGAGACCTCTGAGTTCACCTTCAGCTGGAGGAGAGTCCTGCTTGGTGACCATGGGGGGAGGGGGGGGGGTTGCATTCTTGGAGGAGGAGGGTCAACAGATGGAGCGGACGACACAGATTCCAGGCCCATGAGCCCGAGATCTGTGAGGCAGGAGGTGCCTGTATGGGCAGCAACATTAGTCATGGTTCAGCTCCACAAATAACGACAACCTCCAACTCTCTAACTCAAACTCTTATCTATTCATGGCCTTATCACTAAACCAGCCCAGATTGACAGTAGAGGTGAACATATAGTTTAGCCAATAGCATTTAATCACCTGTTCTACCTTTTAACTGAATCTTCTAAATGATTGGGCCAAATCCTCTGTATTTATAATTAGTTAACATCCCATTAGTCATGTCATAAAAATATTGATTATTGATCATCACGCTAATTTATCTACGTATATAACATTAAACGACATGTAAATTAAAAGCCTGTATTGCATGCTTTCCATTTCACTCAGTTGGGCTTCTATTTAATGTCTGGCGTATTAGCGTTGACAAGGGGGTGATATAACCAGTGTTGGGTGTAATGCATTGCTAAGTAATTAAATACTGTAATTAAATGACTTTTTCATTGAAAAAGTAAAGGATTAATCTTCATTTTTCAGTAATTTAATTACAGTTACTTCTGATGTACTTGTGTTAATTACTGTATAGACTATAGAACAATTCTGTATAAAACAATAGTGAATTTAAAATTGAAATTTAACATCTAATGTTAAAATATATGTTTTCTAATTTCATGCAACCCCCTTAAATTCTTTGGCCAGTTCATGAATAATTTCTTTGATTTTATTTGATTTATTTTAAAGAATTAAAAGAACAATTTCATGTCTATCCTTATATTTTTCTTCTGGTCAAGATTGATAAGGGTTTTAGAAAATAATTAGTAATAAGTAATGCAATTACTTTTCAGACAGAGTAATTAGTACAGTAATTTAATTACAATGTAGATGTAATTAGTAGTTAGTAATTGATTAGTTACCCAACTAAGTAAGTTACCCAACACTGGATATAACATTTACTGAAGCATGTCGCAAGGCACAGGTATCACAACATAGGACGGGTATTTTAGAGCTCCTTGCACAGAATGCATAGACACAAAAGTTAAAAAGTAATTTTCATGAGTTTGCAGGTTAGTGTATGAAACTGGTTTAACAGCGCAGATTGAATGAGTAGAAATTATTATGCAATTTCCCTTTATGCATCTTTGAAGAGGTTTAAAGGAATAGTTCACCCGAAAATGAAAATTCTCTCATTATTCACTTATCCTGATTCCATCCCTGTCACAGTTCCGGCATTTGTGCTGGCTCATACTGTTTTTTTTTTCTCTCTCCCTCGTGTCTCACAGGTGGAGCCGGCACGCGAGATCAGTGTTTCCATGGGAACGCTGATCGTTCCCTGGGAGGCTCTGATCATGGCAATGATTTACTCGCCCGTTCCATCTGCTTCTCTCTGATTGCACTCCCTACTTATTCCTTGTGTTTCCTCTCTTTCTTTGCCAGTTTATTGTTCGCTGTCAAGTGTTAACCGTGCTCTCTTGTTTAGTTGGAGCTTGCTCATGTGTCTGTTGGTTGCCTGTCTCTAGAGGTGTGGTTACCTTCCCATTTGCCTTTGCCTTCGCCTGTGCTGTTGCCCAGTTCCTGTGGAGGAGGATTCATCGGTCTCTACCCGCGTCTCGGGGGAGAATCTCGTCTGGGCTTTGCTTCGCACCACACCAGCTTCAACGGGCTCTCTTCGGATTGCTCCTGACTTCCACGATGCACACACTCATCATACTAACACACTCTTTCCTTAGCCCATTGAGCGGCTTGTGTTTTACTCTGCTCTCTGCAGCCAGTGCCGGGTGTACCTGTTCTTATTTGAGTGACTGTCATTAATAAATTCACTGAACTGTTTGCCTCTGCGTTTGGGTCCCTTTGTTTCCCCTCACACTCTAAAACCATCCCAGATGTGTATGACTGTCTTTCTTCAGCAGAACACAAATGAAGACTTTTAGAAGAAGATAGAGCTCTGTCAGGTCTTTATAATATAAGTACACTGCTGCCAGCATTTTGATGGTCCTTTATTGATGGCAATAAAGTAATCCACATGGCTCCAGTTGATCAATGAATGTCTTCTGAAGCAAATCAATAAGTTTGTGTAAAAAATAAATAGATAGTTAAAACGTTATTAACTTTTAAAAAGCGCTTCCTGCCAGCAGCTGGCTCAAAGCGTGACATAAGCATGTCGGCGAGTTCACGCAAGAATTTGGAAGCGGCGCTTATTTATAACAGAAGAACAAACGTCATGCGAGATTTCGGCCATTTCAAACTGCATCAGAGCCCTGGAAGCGCCGATGTAAAGTTCAAAACATTTTAATTGTTGACTTGTTTCTTACATAAACCAATCGATTTGCCTCAGAAGACATTCATTGTTCGACTGGATTACTTTTATGCTGCCTAAATATGACTTTTGGACCGTCAAAGTACTGGCACCCGTATACTTCTATTATAAGGACCTGACAGAGCTCTATCTTCTAAAAATCTTAATTTGTGTTCTGCTGAAGAAAGACAGTCATACACATCTGGGATGGCATCAGGGTAAGTGAATAATGAGAGAATTTTCATTTTTGGGTGAACTATTCCTTTAATCTAAGCTTTCAAACCACAAAAAGATATCCTTGTTACTGAAAATACATTGTGTAGGCTATATGAAAGATTTATATACACAATATATCATACACTGATGGCTTGAGTAAATAATCTTCATCCTTTGGTAATAATTTGGGTCGAATTTATAGAAAAACTATGCAAATTGCGAAATTACTTCATAGAAAATAATTGTTCTAATTTTAGAATGCACCATGTTGTCCGCCAGACACGTCCGGTGTGTGACCCCCTTTAATTTACCCTGCCGCTCAAGCTTTACCAAAGTTCTGTTGAGAAATATGTTTGAAAAGACAAAGACTATTGTGCACTGGGTAGCCCTATTTATGAAAAAGGCATCAATCCCAAGCCTACTTCCCATAGTTGTAGCGGGTAGACTGTAGAGGTAGAAAAGGTTTATATTTCAAAGTTTTGCAATATTTTACCTCTCAGTAGACTATTGATATTCTAACACCAAGAATCAATATTTTCAGTTACATTTTTCACATTAATATTTTGTGACAAAAGATGAACACCACTCAGAGCAAGTGAAATGTACTGCAGCATGAGGTCAAGTAACACTATTTCTGTTCAAACAAAGCAGATACTCAGAGCAAGCTAGACCATAAGCAAGTCTGTTTGTTGTATTTGTAAGAATGTCCGCACAGATCCTACATTCAGCTATGAATTAGTTTGTATGCATTTCGTTTCAGTGGGGGATCATTTGTAAATATTCTGTTTGTAGAAACCAACAACTAGAAAAATTAAATAAATTAAAATACATTTTCTTCTCCTATGTTTTTAAATACTTAACATTGTGTTAGCGCCCAGACTGTAAGCATGTATACGTATTCCAAGGCCAATATGGAGGATTAGGGATTTGTAAGTCACTTTTGATCCTTAATTATTTTCAAGCTCTCCTGGTACTTGACTCATACAAGGAGGTCAAACTGTTAGGCCAAGGGAAAAACACACCATATTGCGTTCATCCCCCCTTTATTCTCCCACAGCCGACAGGCTTCACTTGAGAAGTAGAGATTTGGACAACCCCTACTGTCTCCACCACCTGTGATATTTTCCATCTCTGGAGGGAGTTTGTAACTCTCATCTCATTGCCTCTACACCTCAATGCAGTTCTCTAACTTAAGTGGGTCGAATGAAAATGTTAGATATAAATTATTCAGAGTGACACTTTCCAAAAATGAACAGGTTGAATAGACACATTTACCTGTGTTCCTCATTTCCTGTGGTAAATGACATGTCAGTGACTCATAAAGGTTTAAAGGGATAGTTCAACCAAACAAGAAAATTCTGTCATCACTGACTAACCTTCATGTTGTTCCAAACCCATATGCCTTTTTCGTCTTCTATGGAACACAAAGGGAGATGTTAGGCAGCATGTGAACTATCCCTTTATGTTCACAAATTACCTTGCAAAATTTGCTTGATATATCACACATTAGTGCAGGCCCTCGTGTATCCATTTCTGAGGTAACCTTTGCTCATACTTTATTAGTACAGCAGCACAAGGCTTTTTAGATGTGTTCAAAATGTTGATGTGCGTGGATGTACAGAAACCTGAAATTTGCAGACATTTGCAGATATTTGCAAATTCAAGCAAAGCAGAATTTTTATATATTCACCCCAACTGACCTGTCTTTTATTGCTTTTAATAGCTAGCATTGCCTAACAATGTAGATAGCTCTTTCTGCATTTGTTGCACTCCATATGGTGTAGAACAGGGCTCTTTAACTACTTTCTTGCGGGGGCCAGATAATCCAGATAAAAACTTGGCGGGGGCCAAAATTTCTTCTGTATTTATCTTAGCTAACACTTTCATCACAAGTAACATGTTACTTAAAAACACCCTTAATACTGTGCATTTATTTATATTAAAATAGTCACTGTATATTGAATTATAATTTTTTAAGGTCTGGCCATAAATTCCTTCATAAGATCTGACTGAAGATGAAACATGACTTATACTCTGAACTAAAAAATAACTTTTGGTCAACTTTACTTTAAAAAACAAAATAAAAAACAAAACATAATAATAATTTTAACATTTTATGGCTATTGTTTACAAATTATTAAAACCGAGGAGAAACACTTTGACCTGCTAAAGCCCTTTCACAATATCAACCCACATATGAAAACAATGGTCATAAAAATGTCATGTTTACTTAAGAATGCACTTAAATTTAAATTTCATTTTGGAGAAAAAAAGAGATAAAATGTCTATTCTTCCATTTTCTCTATAAAGTATCATCCTATTCAGTGAGGAAAAAATGTGTACTGCAAATATTGTGAATTTGCACACAATAGTCAGTGCAGGAGCCAGATTTTTTTTTTCTCTCTCACCTAAACGGTGTGATCCATGTTTAGCAAAGCAGTGTAACTAAACTATCTCCAGAAAAGCTTAAACACGTGCTCCAGTCTGGACAACTGATGATGGCTGAATGCTGTTGCATGTGCCATTGAGCATTGTTAAACTCACTGCTGTTTGCTGAGGCTCGCGCAAGGGCTGGGGGATGTGGACCAAAAATAATATCTCTGTATTTTTAGGCTGAATGGCAATACACTATCTCTGTATTTTCTACGAAGTGGACTAAATGTTCAGTTGTAAGTCAAAGCCACATGTGTGATGGCAAATTAAGCTTGCAGTACACTTTCTTTTGGGGCAGAAGACTTTTCGGGCTGCGAAAGCTTCACGGCCAGGGTTGCAACAGCAGCACGAAGTTTAACACACTCTTAATACCGCAGTTTATGGTGCTGTTGTAAATGGTGGAAGAGATCTGTAGTGCTTCCACTTTTGGTTGCAACCTGTTTATGGCATTCTCTACAGATGACATGCAGGGCTCGACATTAAGCATTGTGATGTGCTTGTCCTTCGGACAAGTAAATTGGTCATTCACTTGTCTGAGTAAAAAAGTTACTTGTCCAGAGAAAATAAGGACATGTATTTGTTACATGCTCAATAACGTCAGAGTTTCTGTTGCATATTTTCAAAAATTACGACATGGCCAACCTAATAGTATTATACCTATGCAATCAACTAGATTCTCTGGGACAGAAATGTAAATGGCTCTGGGTAGTGGAGGTTATTTTATGTTACATGTGTGCACGGTAGTCAATAAAGTAAAGCATCTATCACCATCATTTACAGCAGGGGTGCTCACACTTCTATGGAATAAGATATACTTTTCTATCATGTTATTGCAGCAAGATCTACCATACACAATGTATACATTTATCACAATACCAAAATTTTAGTAGTTTCCAGTGAAATGTGATGATTTTTGATACCAGCTTCAATACCACAACAAATAATAGCCTAACATTAACTAATTTGTTAATTATAAAATTATTAAGTTCTCAAGTTATTATTCAAGAGTAGTGAAACACACACACACACACACACACACACACAAAAACACTATAGAACAAAACAAAAACAAAAAATACAAATTAAGAAAAAAGTGCTTTATGACAGCTTTTAAAGAAATGAACAGTATCGAGTATTCAATTAAACATTCAGAAAAAATTTGACATAAAACTATTACTGGTCATCCCTGTATGTATAATACTTTAATACTTTTATACTAGAGTTATACAAGTAAAGTTATCCAGCCAAGAGCAGTGAGTGGTTTTGTCGTTTTGTTGTTATTGTTGTTTGATTAATATTAAGGATACACTAGACAGCGGCAGGTCTATTAGCTTACATTTAAATGTACAAGTCATACATTTCGATACAAATCAGTTTTTCCTCAAATGTTTACGTTCACTTTAAACATCACTCTCTGTGTTTACATGAACACCTCACCAAGACGGGGATTTTGGCAGAATTTTGAAATGTATTTGACCGTTTAGGCACAAGCGTTTTTGGAGAGTGTGAGAGAGGAGAGATGCAAACACGGTACGGCTTTACGGAAGAAATGGGTTATGTAACACAACATCAAACTATATCGATATAAACGGTATTGTCTCATCTTATATCTTGTTTGAAAATATATTGATATACCTCAAAAAGTCGATATACCGCCCAGTCCAAGCTCGTGCCTACAAACACTGAGATTTGCACAGAGAGTGCTCTGGTATTTCAGATGGCGAGACAATTTGATCAAAAATCAGTCGGAGGGCCACACAAAGATGATTGGTGGGCTGGATTTGGCCTGCTGGTTGCCAGTTGACTAGCCCTGGTGTAGAACATTAGAAACTGCAATCAGTTATGACTAAGGGGCTGTTTACATGACAACAGCGTTTTGGGGCCTGAAAACGCAAATTTTTGAAAACGGGTTTCAAAGTGCACGTTTTTGAAAACGATGCCGTTATCATCTCCGTGTAAACATACAAAAACGCGAATTTGTGAAAACGATGATGTCATGCGCATGCGTATTACGTGTTATATAAAGAATGATGGATTGATAGGCATCAATTTGAGATGTGTAATTATCAATATGAATACTGGTGTCTGTGCAAATAACAATAAGCAACAATTTATTCATTTGGAGTGTTTTGTATGGAGTGTGAACATTGTACAGTAGGCAGAACCTGCAATTTGAAAATCTTGAAATTAATGTATGGATTCAGATGGGAAAAATGTATTTGTATTTTAAATGTTATTTATTTATTTACTTAATTTTATTTGATGTACCTTTACCCTGCAATTCATTCACCCACCACTTATGTATATAGCCTATAGACAGAGATGTGATGCCATGTACAGTATTCAGTGATGTGCTTAGAATATGAAAACATGAGGCAGTGAAAATGCATGTTAGATCCAGTGTACACAAGACCTCTCTCTCCATCAGAAGATATCCATATATCAGAGTTCTGTCTGATATCCAAAACCAGTCAACATCAACAGCTTGTTATGTTAACTTACTCTCCTACCAGACCAACAGTCAGCAGGGGTCATACAGAAGAAGGCAGGAGACGAAGTGATGGTAAAAATGAGCAGAGTTTATTGAATAATCTTGAGAGTTCAGTCTATTGGCATGAGCACGAGTAATCAAAACAATGTGCAAGACTTTGAAAACTACAATGGCGGACTACAGGACTGTGTTTGTGCTGCTCAAGATTTTGAGTTTATTGACGCTTATCCAGCAAAGTAATTGTAGTAATAAAGCAACCTCATCGTCCGTCCAGACAAAATTGCTCGATGCTTTCGCCATCTTCATTGTTTGTATTAACCGCTCTGTGGAAGAATGCTTATGTGCGCAGGCGCGTAGTGTTTCTTTACAAAGTAACATCGTCAACTACTGGCCTGGCATGCACAATACAGCCTTTTTAGTCGTTTTCGCGGATCCGTGTGAACGGGGATAATTTTGACAACGTTGTCGTCTGTACGCGAAACTCTTCAAAAACGCAAAGGAAAAACTTTTCCGTTTTTAGTACACTGTTGTCATGTAAACGTACCCTAAATCAAACTGGGTCTCTTTAACAACGATACACTTTGTTGATTGTTCAACTCTTTTTGCTCCCAAAATATATCTGTGCTAAAATGGGTCATAAAGCGCTGCCCTCAATGTAGTTTCCCAGAGTTTTCCTTCATCCTCAGAAGAGCCATCAAAGGACATGCTTATGTTTTAGGATGCACAGGCTTGGTTTGGCATCATGGAATGTCAAGGAAGGGTATATACTGTACTGTAGTGGTCCCATAAATTATTCGGACACTTTTGGACACTCACATCACATTTACAAATTAATTTCATTGCATTAGATGACAAAATGTCAAATCAAGTGGCATCTTCAAAACAAATAATGCTAGACCTTTTCTCAGAACTAACTTGACTTTTTTGAGCCATTTTTCAAGTATTATTAGCCAACTGGTCCATTTTTAGTGGATGTATCAAGTTCACACAGGTGTCCTAGCAGATTAACCGCTGGTATAGTTCATCACATTAACTATATATATTGTTTTATTATTTAAAACCTTACAAACTAAAGTGTGTTGATGCTATTTCTTTAAAATAAATGGCTTTTTTAAATATGATTTATATGATTTGTTATACGCAAAAGATTAATCCATTTTTAAGTCCAAATATGTTTAGGGCTATTGAACATGCACATTATATTACACAACCATATTTTGCTCCACTGCCATTATTTCATCAAATCACTGCTCATTGGGTCTCTGCTTAATGTTGCGTTTGTTCCTTAAAATGATGCCGAACAGGAACACGTTGAATGGAATAAACAACCAACACCTCTCTGTATACTTTTCACACTGAGAATGAAAAAGGGTTGGGTGATAATTTCAGGCAATGCGAGACTTCTTTGTGTAATGAGGCTATGTATTTACACTACCTTTATGGCCTTCATCACTAAAGAACAGGAAATGAACAAAATGTAGTGGCCTTTCATATGTCAGAGTAATTTTACTCCCTTCCCTGTTTCATCACAGAAAAAGATGCAGGATACTGATCAAAGGAGCCCAAACCACAGTTTATCTGAGTATGTGTCTGTTGTTCGCAAACTGTTCTCTAATCTAGAGACAATACATCTTGTGATGTCCTGTGTAGCCAAACCTCTGAATAAACAGCTTAAGCTCTGGTCCACATATCAGCTTATTCTGGCCAAGAACCGCCCACTTATTCAGAAAGACACTGCCTGATCGACATGTAAACTACCAACCACAGTTCATTTTGTTTTTATGTGCCGATTTGGGAGCAGGTTAATCTGAAAAAGGTTATACTGCAATACTAGACCAGAAGAAAAAAAATCAAATAATGATGCGGCAGTCTCTATGAATGTACAGAAACAGATTGATCACACTGTAAATTCAGCAACATTAGGTTGAAAGTTTTGTTGCTGAAATCGGTTTGTGTTTCCCAAAATTTGAATCACTGCCCCCAGTGGGCCGAAGCTGGAAGTGTTGTTGAGCATATGGGCACGTGTGAGCTCCAGTTTCCGAGAGTGCCACCAGAAGAGAGTTGTATTTTTAGTTGTAAATGAAATATAGTCAACAGGAATGCATTATTTACTAACTCTATCCCCTAACCCTAAACCTAGCCATTGGTGGAGTAAAAATTTAATTTTAGAGTGAAATGCAACCTCCGATTCACGCTCACCATTGTTTACATGAATGTGTTTACTTCCTGGTTCCCACCGGACCAGAATCCATGTCTCAGTGGTTGCTCGCGCAACACGCTATCAGTAGCACTAGAGGGAAATGTGTTTAAACTTGAATTGATGCAAAAATGTCTTATGGTAGATGCTGCTTGTCAGTAATTCGACTGAATGGGGTTGATTACAGGGTACATGAACTTTTGGAAGCAATGTTTTGATTTCCCATGTGATCATGTTGACAGAAAGCACAGGAACATATTTGGAAAATGTGTATAGACTCTGCCTTTTCAAAAGTAATATGTACAGACTCTTTCACAGACATAACTCCAAAAGCAAGTTTAATATACAAATCTGTTTGTGGATGCCTATTTATTTCCATCTAATGTCTTAAAACTTTGAATATCTTTCAAAGAATTTATGCCACAAACCTGGTAAATGTTGGCAAATCCGGGGATTTAATTCATCCTTAAAAGTGTTTGCAAAAGCATTGTATCAACTGGTAACTTGTAAACACCACTTTGTTTCCAGTCAGACTGTTATGCTGCCTTCAGGTGCTCTCAGAATTATCCTACTTCTTACTTCTGAAGTGGTAATTATGAGTTGTGTTCAAGTGCTTTTTTTGTTGTTGTAAAGAACAGGAAACATGGACGACGTCAGATTCATTCATGCATATTTTTTTGAGGAACTTTTATTTTGACACCAGTCACACCATATTGCATATTACTCAGTAGGCTTACTGACAATATTGGAATTTTGGACAAATACAAGATTTTCACAGTGTACAAATGTATAACATGCATTAAATGGTTGCTGATAAACATAAATGAATATGACTGAAACAGCAAGTGCTAACAATTAGCTGTATTTAGAAAAATGAACAAAACCTGTCATTCTTTGCAATATTAATCAGACGGTCAGTAAACGGACTGTGGGTGGCCTGTGGGTGTGCCGTCTGAGACTTTTGTGGCAATTTGTGTTGATGATGACTAGTACTGCATTGTCATCATCACATAATGAGGATGTTTTAGGGATGAGTTTTAATAAGCCACATTTACAGGGCATTAATTATAGCATGCACTGTATACCTCACAGTGCGTTAATGAGGACCTTGTCTCATTTACGCACTTGGCAGAAAATATTGTACACAATCCTGTCATAGTACAAGAAGAGACAGGAAAATATTGATCTATACCTTGTAATGCTTTTACTGTACAACAATATGATAAAGTGTGATGACAGTGCCCCCAGCTTTTTACAAGTTTCCCTCAATATGACAACAAATTAATCACCTAATTTGTAATGCGTTATGTTTCTTGCACTGGGTTATAAAAACAACAATCACCTCATTTTTGCGAAGACATTTCTACCTCACTTCCCACTGAGAATGATCTTATTGAAAGTATATCATCTGGAAAATATCCTTTGTGGTTCATAACAACACCAGAAAATGGGAAAAGCTGGAAAAAGGGCATTTCTTGGCTTTCCCTATTGTCTTTAATTCATCTTTTTGATGTTCTTGGAGGGAGTTGGATGAGATGAATTGTGTGGAGCTGTATTAAGAAAGTTGTGTTATATGCAGAATGCATCTCTTGGACAGTGTATTAGGTCAAAGTAGGTCTCGCTTGTGGCTAGAGACACCAGCCCTCTTACGCTGTCATGTTCTTTATTAATGGGCTTTTAGCAGAAAGCCAGGGGAAATAGAGACTCGCAGTTAATTCCTCAGTGTTAGTCTTTGGCACACAAGTGAGCCGCCTCATCTATAGTGAGCTGTCCTCTTCTGGTCTCTTGGAGACTGGCTGCAAACAACCATGGAAAGTGAAAGGCTATCAAAATGAAACACTTTTGTCGGAGCCGTGGTCTTGCGGTCAGTGCATGTGGCTGAGCCACATCGAGCCTTGGTGCTCATTTGGGAAATTTAAAGGCCAGTTCACGCATTGCAAATAGTCCATTTTTAGTGTCAAAATGAAATCAAAATCGTCTCTATTTACTTGCTTACACATTTGTAGTCTTATTGTGCTTAATTAATCAGTGTACGTAAAAAAAAATATTTATAATATTTTAACAAAATGTTACAACTTGCTCCTCTGAAATGACATTGCTTTTCTATTGATGTCATTGAGGGCATACATGCTATTAGATAATGTTAAAGGTGAAGTATATAACTTTTCTACTATTATTGTTCATTGACAACTAACTATAAGTAAGTCGTTAGTGGGTTTACCTCCCCCAAAAGTATAAACACTGAGCCCCCCAGGCACTATCAAAACATTGATGTTTATATTTTGAGCGAGTTTGGGGGAATATGAACTTCCATGGCAGACGTGTACACAGGAAAATAAATTTAGCTTTGCCAAAATTTATAGACTTGCTAAAAGACACAGAGAACGGAGTAAAACCAGAGTGAACATTGGCATGGCATTTATTAACTAACTGAGATCGCTAGCAAACAGAAGCACCAATAATGAGATTGCAGCGCAAGTCACTAATACACTGCCACCTCCCCTGACAACAACAACCATACATTCTGTCCGGTGTGTATGTTATAGTGGTCTTGTTTATTACGACGTTAATTGTTTATCACCTTTTATTTAGTGTGGCCTATTTGTTCATAGGGAATCAGAGGGTGCGTATGGGCGTGATGAGTCTAAGGGGTGTGGACAAAGATTTTTAGAAAACATACATTATTTTTTAATTCCATTTGGTGCAACTAGTAGAAATTACAAACTTCAACTTTAAACAACAGTCAAATAGCTATTTAAGCATTGTTTTAGCAAACTTATATTCAAGTCTGGGTCTACTCTTGGAACTGTGCCACATTACTGAATGTGTCACATTATGGAAGTAAAATGAGTTGTGAGTAAATTTTCACATTAACTTTTTTAAATGACTGTATTTTCATTTTATTTATCATACACAGTCATTCATTTAAGATGTCTTGAAACAGAATCTCTTGCTTTTTCTTGCCTACATGAAAGCTATTGTCAACATTTTCATGAGCTTGGCACCCTTACAAACTATATCAATAAAGGTCAGTTCCCATTTCCTCTCGGCTGATAGCACCTCTCGCCCCTTTTCAATCACCCATGTCCGTACACTCTCCCCGATCTAGCGAGCATCAATCCATCATTAACAACATGGTAATGTGGGCTTGAGCTGTTTTTCAGTTCGTCCCTGCCCTGAGTGACTGGGTTGTTGTTATGGCATAATGTGACTGTCAATCTGTTTATAATTGAGCTGTGCTCTATTTTGTCTTATAGCAGCATGCTGTGAATAAGGGCTGGAGGGAGAGAGTGGGAGGTTGGGGCTCTCAGTTCATCCATCAGAGGGCTGCGCTCTGGATGATTGCCGCTCTCTCTCAGACATTGTGAGGAAGATGGCCGCTGATGGCGGGCCCATCTCACCTCTGTGGTCAGAAAATACATTTGACTCCTTTTGTGTTGTGCCCCTCTGAAGAGCTGTTTAAAATGCCTACACATAAAGGAGATACAGCAGCTGCCCCCTCTCAAGTGTGATTGCTCTCATTCGAGGAGAATAAAAATGGCCTTTTGTTGTTTTCTGTGTGTGTGTGTGTACTGTACATGGGATCACGGTGTATGTTTGAGAGTGTCTGAGCTAGGTTTTGCCTACCAAATTTCTTTTACCAAATCTTTGCTTATCCCTAAAAGGGATAGTGAAATCTGAAATCACCTAGACTAAAAAATGTTTTGTAAGGTAACCTTGAGAACATACTTTATGCAGTAACATCTAAATAAATGGTTTTATTAAAATCAAAATATAATTTAAAATGACTGAATCAACCTGACTACATTAGGTTACAAGTAATTTTGAAGGGTGAGATCAGGTAGAAGTAATTCCTTAAGGTAACATCTATATGTGTAGCCTATCGTGGGAACCAGCCAACGATCCCAATGAGGAAAATGGCTTAATATGCATACTATTATGCCGTTGGGATCGATGCCTTTTTCATTATGGATTTTCCCGATGATTAATGATATATATCTGGATTTTTTCAGATATAAATAGGGCTGCTAGTTGCACAATAGTCTTTATCAACACAACTTTGGTAAAGTGTGAGTGGCAGGGTAAATGAAAGGGGATCGCACACCAGACGCATCTAGAAGACGACATGGCTCATTCTTAAATTCAAAACAACTATTTTGTACGAAGGTATGCAAACACGGCAAACGCTCATCGTCAAACTTCTGCAGTGCCACGGAGCGCAACTTAAATCATTATCAAAGCACAAATATTATATACTCTAGACAATACTGGGTGATATATTGTGTATATGTATCTTTCATATAGCCTACACAATGTCTTTTCAGTTACAAATATGTTATTTTGTGGTTTTAACAGCTTGAATGAAAGACATATTCAAGGCTACATACAAAGAAATTGCATAATAAATGTAGAATAAATTCTAATCGTTCAGTTTTTGCAGTTACTCCCGTTTCATACACTAACCTGCAAACTCGTCAATATCACTTTGTTCATTCTTGAAGTACAAAAACCTTTGTAATTTTGGACTGCCATCTGCTGCACTGCATCAGCTCGTCCTGTGTGTGTGTGATCGTGACTGCGGCCGGCTTCAGTAAATGTTATATCACCCTCTTGTGGTCTCCCAACGCTATTACATCAGACTCTTAAACAGAAGAGAATTGGAAGGCATGCAAATTAGGCTTCTAATTTAAATGTTGGCTAATTTTAATATATCCATACCTCAAAAAAATTTAGATAAAAGAACGTGCTGATCAATAATCGATACATCTATATTTTATGACATCCCTATTAATAAAATTATTATTAAATGAAAAACTAAAAAGCAAAATCAAAAAATTCTGAAAGGTTTGTGTGAGGGTTAGGTTTAGAAGATAAAATACCATGCGGGTGGGGTGTGTGTTAGTGTTTGTGTGTACATACTTATCTATAGTTTGGGGACAAAATAGCCCCCAGAGGATAGCTACTGTAAATCTGACAAAAACCTCCCTTCAGGGACATCTGGGGACATCCTCGATTGGAAAATATACAGAAATGCACACAAAATAAATTATATAAGGGAGCTAGTAGTCACACAGAGAAGTTGTCACAAGGGCTATATCTCAGTAATAATGAGATTTTAAGTCAAAAATTGGCCAAATGTGTTTTTTCTAGCAGAGGTTTTTTATGTTGGTTCCAAACACAAAGTTTCTCTTAAACTCTCTTAAATTAGAATATTTTTTTGTGTGAATTCAAACCACTTAAGTAAATTTTCACTGTCATCATTGATCATCATTGTTAGAGCTCTTGGATAAACAAGCAAATGTAAGCCACGTAAGTCAAGGGTCAACTATATAATTAAGGCAGATTTTTACTAAAATAATAAAAAGTGTTTTTAGGACAAATGTATTTTCATAAAAGTCAGGTCAGGCATGTTGTCACATTTTAATCGGGGCAGGATGTCATGTGTGTTTAAAATGTCATGAATTTATACAATTTATTAAAACTACACTATGTAACTTTTGGCCCTCTAGCGGTTGAAGCATAAAAATGTAAGATACTTGCGGAAGAACATTGTTGTGGTAATTATGTGAGTTGGGCTTCGGCTCTACTCTTCTGCGTGGATGAATCTGTTGCCACCTCTGTGTAGCCAAGCAGATGTTAATTTGTGTTTTATAACGTGCTCTGTCGTGGACTCTTTTCCTTTTTGCTTGAAGACTCTTCTCAGCTCGAGAAGTTACAAGGTTTCAAGGTTTCTTTTATTTTTACAGCGGGTGATTCCCCAGAGGGTTGCCTTTCTAAACCATCCATGGTTAATGTTGATAATTTGTTTTAAGCTTTTAGCTTCAATCTACTACCACAACTTCCACCGTGCCATACACACACTAGAGTAGCCAGACCTTATTTTCTTTATTTACAGACATGACATAAACAGGCACAGACGAATAACGGAAGTATGGAATATCCTAGGAAATCTTTCCCAACAGCTCTAAAATATAATGCGGTATTATAGGCTTACCATATAGTGAATCGGGGTAAGGCAAAAACATGGTTTGGAAGACGGATTTTTGGTGTATTCAGTCATTAATGAAATTTTGTTCATTTCTAACAAAAAAATCTTACATAGAGTAGCTTTAATTACAGTATTTATTGGCCTAAACAATGTTTTAATATTTTTGTACGTTATCTTTTCTATTTTTGTTTCATGAATCATTTTGTGCCTCATTATTGTTTTACTTTTAACATTTAGCTGAAAAGCCTATAATAGGCGTTTGTTTAATGCAGTTTGTCACAAAAGGTCAAAGTGTGTTCAACTGTATAATTTTTTTCCTGGGCAACATCAGTGCAAATATTCAATAGTTTTTATTATTATTATTATTTGTAGCCAAGATATGTGGCTATCCAGAAACTGACTTTCAAATATCAGCCTACCCTGAGGAATATTCACTGGAGTAAAAAGTGTGACAACTAGCCCTGGTCTCCCCTATTTTTAATTCTAAATATGCAATGTGTTTTCTTTTAGGGATAGAGTAAGGGTGTGGAATATGGGAAGTCTAAATTAATTATAATTAGCTATTTATAAAAATTATAAAAGTGGTATATAATATGTCATCATTTAAATAGCTAATAAATATGTTTGTGTGTGTGTGGGTGGGTTTGGGTGGTTTACGAGGACTTTTTTTAGGTTATAAACTGGTAATTACAAGGGTATAATGCTTTAAATATGGGTTATGAGTGTCCCCATGATTCAGTTCACTTAAAAAACATACTAAATGATGTTTATTGTAAAAATGCAAAAACAAAACAAATTTGTGAGGGTTAGGGTTAGGGGTAGGGTTAGGCTTAGGGGACAGAATCTATAGTTCGTACAGTATAAAAATCATTATGTCTGTGGAGAGTCCTCATAAGGATAGCCACACCAGCGTGTGTGTGTGTGTGTGTGTGTGTGTGTGTGTGTGTGTGTGTGTGTGTGTGTCTGTGTGTCTGTGTGTTTGGGTGTGTGTGTTTTCGTGTAAAAAGAAAAAGCCTCACAATCATCATGTATGATGTTGGGGTCCTCGGCACTTCTTCTTCAAACTGTAGCCCAGAGCATACGATAGGCAGACATTTATTGCAATAGGCAGAGATTTCAGGATTGGATTTAAATGGAAAGTATCCATATCCATTTTATCACATGCTGTAAGTCTGACATTCTATTTGATTTTATGGACAAAATTCAATAGGTGCAAAGAAAGACTCCATAGTATATATGGGAGAGACATTGTACTGTTCATATACAGTAGAATCCTGTTACAGAAGCAGTAAGATTGGGCAGTGAGAACTAATGTAGCACATTTCAGGCGATGTTGTGATGAATCTGATCTTAGTGGTAGACTTCATGCTGTTTTTGAAGGAAACATGTTTGGTGTTGCAACAGCTCTCCTGTAGGAAAGACTGTCACATGCTGCATGTATTACGACCCATTAGACAGACCCGACTTCAACAATGTGCTGATTCAATATCATACTGAACAAATTATGTTTGTATGTCGTAAGTTATGATGCTGATACAGCATAAACAGCAGTCAAACCCTACATAATGTCCGTAGACTTCTTTGCTCTCATGTTATTAATGAGAAGTGGGCAAATGAGTCACCCGTGCAAACATCAAACAAAACTCTCTACCCTATTAGATATTAAATTCCCACTAACAAGCTCTGCTGAATTTGGCAAAATGAATAATTGGTTGTTTGCTTTCAGGTTAATAGCCGCACCGTGAATTTTGTGCAGCTAAAAAGTATGCATTCTTTCTAATAGGGTTATGTGCCATTTAGAATTGATTTGAGAATGCCTTTTAAATTGAAATTTATATATATATATATATATATATATATATATATATATATATATATATATATATATATATATATATACACTGGCAGCCAGAAGTTTGGAATAATCTACAGATTTTGCTCTTATGGAAAGAAATTGGTACTTTTATTCACCAAAGTGGCATTCAACTGAGCACAATGTATAGTCAGGACATTAATAACATGAAAAATTACAATTACAATTTGAACAAAATATTCAGAACTTCTTAAACTACTTCAGAGAGTTCTCATCAAAAAAATCCTCCACGTGCAGCAATGACAGCTTTGCAGATCTTTGGCATTCTAGCTGTCAGTTTGTCCAGATACTCAGGTGACATTTCACCCCACGCTTCCTGTAGCACTTGCCATAGATGTGGCTGTCTTGTCGGGCACTTCTCTCGCACCTTACAGTCTAGCTGATCCCACAAATGCTCAATGAGGTTAAGATCCATAACACTCTTTTCCAATTATCTGTTGTCCAGTGTCTGTTTCTTTGCCCACTCTAACCTTTTCTTTTTGTTTTTCTGTTTCAAAAGTAGCTTTTTCTTTGCAATTCTTCCCACAAGGAATCCTTCCCAATCCTTCACCCCTGAGTCTTCTCTTTACTATTGTACATGAAACTGGTGTTCAAAGCAGGTAGAATTCACTGAAGCTGTCAGCTGAGGACATGTGAGGCATCTATTTCTCAAACTAGAGACTCTGATGTACTTATCCTCTTGTTTAGTTGTACATCTGGCCTTCCACATCTCTTTCTGTCCTTATTAGAGCCAGTTGTCCTTTGTCATTGAAGACTGTAGCGTACACCTTTGTATGAAATCTTCAGTTTTTGGCAGTTTCAAGCATTGTTTAGCCTTCATTCCTCAAAACAATGATTGACTGATGAGTTTCTAGAGAAAGCTGTTTCTTTTTTTGCCATTTTTGACCTAATATTGACCTTAAGACATGCCAGTCTATTGCATACTGTGGCAACTCAAAAACAAACACAAAGACAATGTTAAGCTTCATTTAACGGACCAAATACGGATCCTTTTAGAAAATTTAACGGATTTTCTAGTACTAAATTAGCAATTTAGCACGATTACTGATGGATAAGGTGTTGGAGTGATGGCTGCTGGAAATGGGGCCTGTCTAGATTTGATCAAAAATGACTTTTTTCAAATAGTGATGGTGTTGTTTTTTATATCAGTTAAATGATTTTCTCCCCTTTTTTACCGAATCTGGAATTCCCAATGCGCTCTAAGTCCTCGTGGTGGTGTAGTGACTTGCCTCAATCTGGATGGCGGAGGACGAATCTCAGTTGCCTCCGCGTCTGAGACCGTCAATCCGTGCAATCCTTATCACATGGCTTGTTGAGCACATTACCGTGGAGACGTAGCGCATGTAGAGGCCCATGCTATTCTCCGCGGCATCCACGCACAACTCACCACGTGCCCACCGAGAGTGAGAACCACACGTTATAGCGACCACAAGGAGGTTTCCCCATGTGACTCTTCCCTCCCTAGCAACTGGGCCAATTTGGTTGCTTAGGAGACCTGGCTGGAGTCACTCAGCATGCCCTGGATTCGAACTCGTGACTCCAGTGGTGGTAGTCAGCATCAGTACTCGCTGAGCTACCCATGCCCCCATGAAAGTGTAGTTTTTTATTATAAATTTCATTTTTCAGTATGATATAAACCATAAGCATGTTATCATTTATATGGGGTATTTATTAAAATAATAATCAATGTCTGAAATGGCCACCTATCAAACTTTGTGTTTAATTTATATATTTGATAACTGTTATTGTATGTATTTTATAATATTTAATATTATATTAATTCATAAATTACAATAAACACCTTTAATCTGAAATTACTCTGTTGTATAACTGTAAATGTCTTTGAATTGCAATTCAGTAAATCCCTCTCTTTGTCATTCCAATTTAAATTTAAATTCTACATCCTGGGTGGCTTGGCCAATTAAATTCAAATTTCAACTCATGAATTTAAAAAGAGAAAATTCTTCAATTCTAAATTTTGCCTATCCCTGCTACCTCTCTACTTGCTTGTAGTGTTACTTTAGTAATTCAAACAGATGGTCCATTTTCTGTTTATGTCTCAAAGTCAGCGAGAAAACCAAATTGCTGCTGCCAACCAGGCTCCTTTGTCTCTGTATTGTACACCTTGTGTGCAGTCCCTTGTTCATTTCTTAAATGATAGTGCTGACGACAAAAGGTGCCATGAATCGCACCCGATCTCTCATCTACTCACAAGTCCAGCTTCAGTTCACGGCAACATCTGCCTCCCGTCTCAAGGAAAGTGTTGAATGTGACATGAATGGAGTCATTGTGTGAAAGAGGGCCGTGATAACATATCCTCTTGATGATGATGCCACTCTTTTGGAAGCTCACATTGTTTTCTCTACCCTCATAAAAAAAATAATAATAATTTTTTAGAGCGAGACAGCAATAGCTCTCAACAATGACAATCTGGCATCTAAAGGATTGCTTTCTGCTTAAACACTGAGATAAAGAGATGTCGATTTAAGTCAGTTTGTTTCACGCTTGGCGGAACCAGTCTTTATCTGGTTCTCATTCATGTGAGTGCTCGTTTATATTTCTTATTGCTATTGCATTAATTGCTGTCTTCATTAATGTATTTACCTCAGATAGAGAGCCTTGCTATCATCTCTTTAGCGAATCGTGCTATTGTCTTGAACAGAACTAATATGAACATGTTCTTTGGCTCCCATAATGGGCAAGAGCCAGTTAATTGGTATCTAGGGAGAACTCAGCATTTGTCCCTACATTGACAGCTGTAGCTACAGTAAATGCATAAATTGAGCATCTTTCACAGGAAAGTGTTGTATGGAAACAATGTGCAGTGATGATTCCCATATTCTGAGGATTTTTTCACTGATATATGTCTATAGCTGAAGTGTTGACTTGTTTAAGATACAGTGCTGTTTTTTAAGCCAATGCAATTATAAACCAACTACATAGGATGTACAAAGTTAACACATTAAACATCCAAACACCATTTTAAAGTGGCCATATGTATACTTTTATAGCTTTTCCCCCTCAAGTCCACTTATAATGTTATAATTCTGAAAAGTAGGAGGTACATACCAGAGTTTGTAGTAAATTGTGGCAAGAGTTGATTGAATCTCAAGTGTCATTGGTTCCGAAAACGAGCAAATGTTCACCTTTTTTATGAATAAAAAAATATATATACAAAAATCTGAATAATGTGCATCGATATATTAAGTGCAATTAATTCAGACAAATGTCTCTGTACAATATGTTAATAAAATGTGCATTAAAAAAATAAATGTGATCCATTTTGATTTTTATGTTGACTTGACAGTATCTTTCAGACTTCGATATGTAAATTAGCTATATTATGTTTGGCTTACCACTTTAAAAAAATGGTGTGAGTTAAAGCTATTGTTGTTAGTAGTTAATGGTGCCATTCATGAGGGTGGGAAAAGCCGCTAAATGCTGAAACTGAATAGGTGTTGATATTTCAAGTGGATATGGTGCTCATCGTTTTTATGTCATAACCACTACTATTTCTAAATTGACCATTTTTGCTGCTTAGTTTCAATTAACCCTTAAATGCATGGGAATTTCACCAAACAATCTTACATATTCAGGTCTTTAGAGACCCGGCACTTACTGTATATCTATCACAAATGGATCTACAAAATGCCCAGATAGTGTCATATTTTCCAAATATTTTCAAGACAATTATAAAATAATAGAATACAATATATGTTATATATTTTGATGTTTTATTTTTCCTATATCAAAGAGAAAATGCAACAAATCAGGACGAAACTAGAACAGGATTCATTACTTTCACACTGAAATTTCACGAGATGCAACTGACTCTCAAAAACATATTGAGCTACACAAAAGCTACACATAAGTATATTTTTAGGCACTTACTAAATAGATAATTTCATAATTTTCTTAATTTCAGTAGTACACCCAAATGACAATAGTCATATCATACTGTTCATGTGTTGTACTTGCTATAGTTTACTTCCACGTTGTTTCTTCATCAAATAGCAATGTCAAATGTAAATCAAGTCAATCACTGAAACAACAGTGCCACCTTAAGTAAGAAATAACATGTATAATATGTATGTGTACATGCATATGGCATACTGATAAAGCACCATTGTTTCACAGAAAATCAACTTGATATAGTATTTATTCGTATGAATATAATACTAATTTATCTTGTAAAAAACACAAACAGATATCCTGTGATAGTAAAGATATATATATATATATATATATATATATATATATATATATATATATATATATATATATATATATATATATATATATGAAAAATTATAAAAATATAATTTATAGAAGTGGAAACAAATTATATACAATTATATACTGTACATAGGGCCTCTAATGACCCTATACACTTTTAGTACTTAAACCATTATATATATATATATATATATATATATATATATATATATATATATATATATATGTATGTATGTAGCTTAAGGAATACTAAAGAGGTGTGTGCACAACTTCACAGGTACAGGGGGTGGAATGAGGTCCCGGGTCACTGAAGACCAGAGGTGTGCATTTAGGTGTTAAAGGAATAGTTAAAAAAAATAATAATTCTTTCATAATTTGTTCCAAATGTTGTTTCAAATACATATGACCTTCTTTCTTATGCAGAACACAAATGTTTCAATGAATATAATTTTTCAGCAAAAACCTTGACATCTGTTGCCCTTACATGAGTGTATGAGAGAAGCTCGTTCACAGTGGCTCATGTCTTAGCGCTAAACAATGCAAGTTCATGCGTGAATACGGGAGTCACTGTGAACGAGCTTTTCTCATACTGTTGTACGAATGAACTATTTATTATTACGAATGAATTATTTACATTTCGAGATTTAAATCGAAATGTCTCCTTTTGTGTTCCGCATAAGAAAAAAAGTCATACAGGTTTGGAATGACATACGTAGGGGTGAATAAATTATGACAAAATTCTCATTTTATTGGATGAACTATTCCTTCAAACTTGCATTTCAGACTTAATTTTGTCTATTGAATGAAATATGTTAAGACATCTACAGTCATGGTGAACAGTTCTATCAATATAGTTTGCTAGTATTCCAGTGTTATTCCATACTGTAAAAAATGTCCGTAATTGTAATGGTAAAAGACTGTAAAAATGCCTTAATTGGTAAATGTGTAACCTTAAAATAAATGGTACAAAACTGTAATATATTTAAAAAGACAATACATGTAGTTTTATGGAAATATTTTATGAAAATTAAATTTTTTTAGATGTAAAAAGTCAGATTTTCCCATATAATTAATGGTAAAAAATTTGATAATGTTTAACAAGAGAGTACATATACTTTTTTATGGTAAATTATTGTTAAAATTACAGTAAAAAATAATAAACGGGCATTTCCAGAATTCCCTGCGTGACCCATTACATTTAATTATATTTTATGGGAATAGTTATGTTTCTTATTTTTAATGTCAGTTATGTACTTCGGGGTGTTCTGTGTTATATTTTATTTAGTTTAGTTAATGTTTATTGTATTATTTTAATTTCACATGTGTTACCCTGATGGTGTTTAGTGTTTGTGTGAGTGACACTGAGCACTGTCTCTACATGTTTATTGGTCATTGCTCTTGGAAGAGCCTCTAATGATGAACTTCATGTCATCATGCCCTTCTGTAATTACTATGGGGATTAACAATACATTATAAGGTAAAAAGCAGATTTTTACAGTTTCAGAAGGTTAATATCAAGTTTATCATGTAACAATGATAATGCACCATAAAATATACAGGCTTCAAAATTACATCCCTTAAAGCCTTACATGTGGTTACCATATTTTTTACAATGAATTTCTGGCAACCACAGCTGCCATTTTTTTACCATAAATTTAACAGGATTTTTTTTTACAGTGCAGGGGCCTGTGCTGTGAGTAGATTGATTCTGCTGTGCAGTTATAGGTAATGTTGTGTTGGGCATGACAGATGTTCATGCTCCAATGAGAATGAAAGTGAGAGAGAGAAGTGGCTGCTAAACTCTTGGGACACTGCCAGATGCTTCAGGTCTCCATGACAACTCCCCACACTGCTCATCTCCCTTTAAACTCTTATATATTTATTTTTTTGTCTGCACTTCCAAAATAAGTTAATTAAAGCTGAGGAAGAGGAGCATGCTGGGTGAGATGACAGGAGTGCTAAGATGATTTGTGATGGATAACTGCACTCCCTCATTTATTTGTTTATGCCATCAGAAGCTTGCTGAAATTCCTTAATTGGTAAGCAGTGCAAATGGTAAATGGTAATTTACAGAATATGTTATCTATCTTGGGGACTTGTTGATATTGGATAAAAGATAATATTAGGATACATATTAAATAGCTACATTAGTTTATAGGTAGGCTATACAGTACCTACTATTAATCTATAAAGCTGTCACAGATTACAATTATGGAATTGAGCTATTCAGTTTGTAGTCCTAAAACCCGAAAGAGAACTCACAGTGGCTTTCGTTTTGCTGTATGGATAGATTGAGGAATGTGATTTAACAATACCTTAAGAGACATTCAAATTTTGTTCTATAACATAAATTACACACAGTCACACCTCAAATCTGAATTTTGAAAGCATTTTGTTTTTAATAACATAAATTGCTAAAAAAGTTGCTACTGTACGTAGGACTACACGGTCCTCCAATTTACATCCTTGTGGTAGTTGTATGGCTTATTTAGCAGCTTATTTAGCAAATTTTGTAAGAAATTTGTGTTTTTAATAAACACATTGGCTTGAAATTTTATTTGTGAGGTACTTTGTTGTTACAGTCTTAGGAGACAAGATGAATGTGAACCCAATTGCAGATTTTAATACTCAAAATGGAAAGTAGCAAACAAGAAACCATGACTACACTTTCAAGACATGAACTATAGAAACCCCGAAACAAGAACACTCTTCCAAAAATAGCTTCAACATACAATGCAAGACAATAGGACAAGGAAAACATGAGGATTTAAAGGAATAGTTCACCCAAAAATGAAAATGTTCTCATCAGTTACTCACCCTCATGCAATTCCAGATGTGTATTGCTTTCTTTCTTCTGCAGAACACAAACAAAGATTTTTAGACATATATGTAGGTCCATACAATGCAAGTGAATGGTGACCAGAACTTTGAAGTTCCGAAAATCACATAAAGGAAACATAAAAGTAATCCATAAGACTCAAGTGGATAAATTCATATCTTCAGAAGCCATATAAGAAGCGATAAGCAATATATTAGGTGTGGGTGAGAAACAGTTATCTTTTCAACTCATCTGAATGATGGGGTGTTTTCCATTCAGAAGTGATCATCCTTACACACTGTTTCCTTCAAAGATTTTACCCTCCATTGTGAGAGCTTCGAGTGGCTGAAAGGTGTGGGGCTCAAACATTTGGTCATTTGGCAATTTTTTGGAAATTCTGTTTGGAATGACCCTACAGCTTGGCTACCATTATTATTCTTCCATCAAAAAGCCCTGCAATGGCATCATTTAAGTGTCCAAAAATTCCCTAGACTACATTATATTGACAGAAAGTTAAAATGAGCTATGAGTCTGTTTTGGAATGTTTGTAATTTCAAACTTCAGCTGTCAAAACTTACACACAAGCCCTATAATCTGCTTTTAAGATGCTCTTGTCTTCCTTTCTTTCTTTCTTTCTTTCTTTCTTTAAAACCTTTCTAACTTCAAGCATTTAAAACTATTTTAAAGTTTCAGATAAGGTTTTGTCAGACCAACATTATAGTTATTATAGGTTTTTCCCTTATCATACAGTAAGTGCTACTTTTACTGTCACTGCCACATTTGTAACATTGGTTCCCTGTCTGTCACTCACTCGACATTGTGTCGATGTAGTGACACTAGGGGTTTGCTCTTGAGAGCCCCAATCACCTTTGCTTTATTCGGAGAAGGCCAATGAAAATTGGCGAGTGGAATTTGCATGCCACTCTCCACCCCGGACATAAGGGTATAAAAGGAGATGGCGTGCACCACTCATTCAGACTTGTTCTTCGGAGCCGAGCGCATGTGTGTTCATCCCGTCACCTTACTTTCTGCTGCTGGATTTTACGGCGCATATCAGCGGTCACCTTCGCACGATCGAGTGTTGTGCTTCCCCTGGGCGCTTCGGTGAGTGAGTCCACAGGTGTTAAAAGAGTATATTTCAAAAGAGTATATTTTCTCTAAAAGAGCTCGCACAAAAGATTGGGGGGGGGGGGGTTGCGCCCAATCTTGGATCTGCATGCCTTGAACAGAGCCTCACACAGCATGACCTGATCACCAGGTTCCTCAAAGGCACGAGGAGATTGAATCTCGCGCCTGACCACGCCTGATTCCCTCTTGGGATCTCTCTGTGGTCCTACCTGCCTTACAGAGAGCCCCCTTTGAGCCCCTGGAGCAGGCCGAACTCAGCACTTTGCCGCTAAAGATGGCCCTCCTTGTGGCGCTCACTTCTATCAAGAGGGTTGGGGACCTGCAGGCGCTCTCTGTCAACAGCGAATGCCTGGAGTTCGGGCCGGCACACTCTCACGTGATCCTGAGACCCCGGCCCGGTTACGTGCCCAAAGTTCCCACCACTCCCTTCCGGGATCAGGTGGTGAAACTGCAAGCGCTCCCTTCAGAGGAGGAAGACCCGGCCTTGTCGTTGCAGCTCTTTGTCTGCTTCTGAGGACAGCAGAGGGGGAAAGCTGTCTCCAAACAGAGGTTGTCCCATTGGATTATGGATGCCATTTCCCTGACTTACCAATCACAAGACCTGCTGTGCCCTTTGGGGCTCCACCAGAGGTGGTGTGTCCTCCTGGGCACTGGCGAGGGGCACCTCTCTAGCAGACATATGCAGAGCAGTGGGTTGGGCTACACACAATACCTTTGCAAGGTTCTACAACCTGCGCATAGAACCGGTTTCGACCCGAGTGTTACGGGGTGACAACGGGCAGCCAGTCGGGTGTATCGTTTGCATTGCACCTTTCCCCTTTTAAGGTGATAATGTGCACTATCTTGTCCACAACAGTTCCCCGCAACTGGTGAACACTGGGCGCCTCTTTAATTCTTTAAAGCACTATTCGGTGGCAAACTTGGCAGAGGAGTAACGCCACCAGGCCCAGTACTCGTGGTATGCCCCTTTTCAGGTGAGCCCGTGTACTTGGGCTCAGTGCTCCATATGTGCTGATTCCCCCCTCGGTAATCCCGTATGATGTGTTTCCACTGTTGGGTTTCCCCTCAGGTGAACCCTGTGTTTCCCCTCGTCAGAGCTCTGCTCTGCCTCGGTCACTGTTGCTGTGTACCCTCTCTGTAGATAGGGTCCTCCCAAGTGGCATAATTCCATATGTGAACTTCCCTGTCGGTAAGTCCATGTGAGTTATTCTCCACATGTTAACCTCCCTCCGGTAGGATGTGGTCTCTGTAGTGCTCTCTCTCCTGGAAAGGGAAGAGCACTTCCCCAGTGCTATTCTAGCAGGTGCTCTGCAGGATATTGCTTAATACAAAAATCAGGAAAGGCCACCGCCTGTAGCTTCCTCAGGTAAATGCCTCCTTGGTTCTGAATGCTTACATGTCCAAAAAAAGGTAAAACCATGGTACTTTTTTGAAAGTGATTAGTAAATAATGGTGAACGGAATGTTGGTTTTTGGAGAACTATCGGTTTAACACAGATAACCTTATGATGAAAAGTGCAAAAATAGACAGAAATCATTTATTTATGTTGCTCATGATAAAACTTAAAATGTCAAACTTTCTCATAACAGAGTGGATGAATCGCCAGGTATTTTGCTGTGTGAATGGGCACTCACACAGTCTGAGATCTGAGCACAAACGTGAACTTTCCATTTAACTGTACAGTGTACTGGCCATTAACAATGGGAGACTTTTGTTCAAAAACTCATGCCTTTTTCTCTTAACACAGGCTGTAGATATGTCTTCCACCCACAAACTCCATTGGACAATGTAGCCCCAGTCTCAGCTCACTCTCCTTGATAATAGTATTTTTGCAGGAGGCTCGGAAGGAGAGATAGATAGAAAGAGAGACAGAGAGATATGAAAAGGAGGAGGGGTTATCCATCAAAGACTTCAACTAAGGTTTGGATCCTCTGTGAAGATTAGGAGTGTTAAAAAAGATGTATTGCAATTGTCACAGCTAAGCATCATTACCAAATGCTTAAATTAAATATAAAAATTGTCCAGGGTGGCCTAAATTACACCAGTAATAACTACAGCAGGGCTTGGCCAGACCAGGTTCACTCATAATTAGAATTGAACAGACAAGATAGTAAGGTTGATTACCATTAAGTTGAATTAGCTCCACTGATATTTGTCAGGGAAATTGGGTGGTTTTGCATCTGTGTTTGGTATCTACATAAACTAGGGTTGTTCTAAAAAAATGCTTTGTTCAGAATGTCTGTTTTAACATTTCTAATGATATTCCCTTTAGAAAGCCAAATTTGTATCATACAATTTATATTTAATTGATAATTGAACCTGTTGTGTGCTGATGTCACTTGTAGTTCAGCTAACATGCTTTCAACCCTATCCAACAGGATATTCAGTAACTCTCTCTCACTTTTAATTACAATCCATATAAATTAAAAATTTGCCATTTTTCCATGTTAAAGTACTCCTATTCCAGTTTAGTGCAGAGGCATCTATAACAAACCATTTGTAGGTTGACTTCCCAAAAAATATAAATGCTGTGGATCTCCAGCATTTCCAAAATTCGTCTGTTTGTTTGAGAAGCCTAAAGGCCAAAGTGTACTTGGTTTACTTCAATTTACTTCAGTATTAGGCTTGGGATCTATGCCGTTTTCATGTATCGATAATTGGAAGATTTTCCTGATGATTATCGATATACAATATATTGGGATTTTTTCAGATATAAATAGGGCTGCTCTTTGCACAATAGTCTTTGTCTTTTCAAACATATTTCTTAAAACAACTTTGGTAAAATGTGAGCAGCAGGGTTTATTGAAGTGGTTCACACACCGGACGCATCTGGTGTACGACATGGCATGTTTTAATTTTTAATTATTTTTTTTTATTAAGGTACGCACACAACGCGGACTCGCCATCTCTTGAGGCTGTTAAAAATATTGCAGCACCACAGAGATCAACTTAATAGTTTTTCATTAAAATCGACCTAAATCATTATTGAAGGACATATATTATTTACTCTAGTCATTACTGGATTATATATTGTGTATAATTATCTTAATAGAGCCTACACAATGTATTTTCAGTTACAAGTATTTTTGTGGTTTGACAGCTTGAATGAAAGACCAGTTTAATGCTCTGTGGTGATGTGGGCGTGGTCGTGTGTCTGTCTGCGGGAGAGAGGGTGTGGTGTGGCTCGTCAAGCTGGTTGACATGATTTCTAACAGCTGTTTGAAATCATGTCAACCAGCTTGACGAGCCACACCACTCCCTCTCTCCCGCAGACAGACACACGACCATGTCCCATCACCACATGCTTCATACAGGGAAATTGCATAATAAACGTCGCCATTTCTAATATTTCCGTTTGCACAGTTGCACCAGTTTCATACACTAACCTGCAAACTCATCAACGTCACTTTAATTCTTGAAGTACAAAAACTTTCGTAACTTTGGACTACTATAAGTTTGTAATGTGTGTGTGATATCTATGCCTGGCCTACCCCTGATCGGCTTCAATAAATGTTATGTCTCCCCCTAGTGGTCTCCCAAAGCTATTACGTCACACTACATTAAATGGAAGGCAACTGACAGTGAATTAAAAGCACACAAATTAGGCTTCTAATTTAAATGTCGGCTGACGTTAATATTTTGATGCCTTAAAAATGTATCTATAAAATAATGTGCCGATCACTAATCGATATATCAATATTTTATGGCATCCCTATTCACTATACTAGACAAGTGGACAGTCTGCACCTGCCATTGACTGTACTAAAAAAGTATAGCAATCAGAAAGTAGTCGTAGTGTGCGTCAAATGAGTGTGTATGGGATTTTGGCTCAGCCAGTGGTGTGAGTTTGGGGCGGGACTATCTGTTTGAGTAAACAATGGAAGAAGGGGAGTGAGCAGAAGGGGAGGTAGGAGTGTTTGGGAAAGCTGTAAAGAAACAATAGTAATTTTTGCAATTCTGTTTCTAGTGGAAATTACATATTTCAAATTTAGTCAACATGAAATTGCATTTGTGACCAATTGTACTTTATTTCTGAGTGAAACTATTCAATTAGAGAAAATGTAGGACAGGAATTTATTTTATCCATCAGGAATTGATTGGGTATGAAGAGAGGTTGCTCCAGAATGGACCAGTGCAGCTAATTGGGCATGATTTCTATGTAACAGGTGCCTAGAGGGGAGGAGTTTAAAAACAAGAGGGCTTAGCAACATCAGCTGAAAAGGCAAGTCGTTTCAGAGGTGGAGAAAGTTATTCAATTTGGATGAAAGATTATGAGGACAAACTTTATTTTCCTTTGAAATAACATGCACCAAGATATCATGCACAATAAGACCAGCAAAATTATTTAAAAAGTAAATTTGGTACATTTTGATATGATGCTAGCTTAGTTTTAGTTAATCTCTCTTAATGGCAACAAATGCTTTTGTTGCACTAGTAATCTTTCTCAACAATCACTTCAATCACTTGATTGGCATCTCCATTTTGACAGCATGTCCCACTGTTCCTAAGCGGTATTGCAGAAACACTGATTCCATCAGCTGAATTTAGGCCTCAAACCATAAAACATATCTTTGCTCCCACACTGAACAGAAGTATTTCATGTCCTTGTCTGTACCTGACAGGTCTACTATATATCCACCCCTATATGCGCTTTAGACTATGAAATTATGAGAGTCTCATGGAAGCAAGACATACTAATTGTGTTTTACTGGATAATCCTTCACAGTTTCACCATTCTGCTGCCATGACAATAAAACAAAATGCACTAACAGAGCTGGCACAGAGCGTGCAGAGCCCTTGGGGAGACAGCTCAGTTTTTGACAAGATTCTGTAGTCTGTAATCCAGTCTGGCAGCTGGCAGCACTCCTAAACTAAGCTTAGTCCACCTTGTATTTGCGTGCATTTCCTTTGCCAGTGAAATCAATATGAACAAAAGCTAATTTCTAAGCTGTACGCTTAGCGTGAAAGGTGCTCGTCTGGGCTCTCAGACTCAGGGGTCTAGACAGTGTGGAGATATGGTCTCTACATAAACAATTTGCAAAATAGTCAGACTTACTGAGAATCAAACTCCCTGTATTAGTAATTTGGAACAGATTTAGTTTAGGACAAGATTCTAAAATCTTGTCTGACCTTTTATTCATGATATCAATGCTGTACACCTGTGAATCCATTTTTTGTTACTAAACCTAAATCTCAACGTACCATGCAATGTTCTAGTTACATTTCTTATCCCTTATGAAAATGTAACACAGTTTTAATATAGTTATACCAAATAACAATTTAACACTTTTGTTTTATGTTTAATAAGAATTTTATTTCAAATTGGAATAAAATTCTGTGACTTTGTTCACATATGGTATCTGAAAACACACAAAAAAACTTGACAATTTTCTTGACATTTTATTGGTTTTATTTCAATTTGTTACACCTGTTGTGTTCCCGGTCAAAAATGACTGGCCATTGGAAATGAATAAATTAGACTACAAAATACAGAAATATTAAGTGTTCAGGAGCATCCCAATCCTTTAGATGAGCACATACGTGGATGTGTATTTGCACATACAAAGTCCTCAGACATGTGCCCACACACACACACACACACACACACACACACACACACACATATACACACACGCAAACACAACGTGTGTTGAGTGCTCTTTTGTTTATCATCCACTCTTTGAGGAATATTTCAAGATCTACTTATGATATTATGTTGTGTTTGGGCTCGTTTGAATGGGGATAGTCTGCTTGTCATTGTCTATATTATATGTATGATTCAGGAAGTAATAAGGGAAAACATGACAAAAAGACACTCCTGTTTATTATATTTATGTGTGTCAGTAGGAATTTCATACACTAATACTCACTACAGTTTGGCCTCTGAGTGAAACAAATTTGCTCTTTGCATTTGACTAATTTAGACCTTTTCAATTATATATAACACATGGCTGTGTCACCTTTTTATGTTTTGACCAAGTGTTGAGATAACAAATGTGCAAATAATGAGAACAAAACTTTTCTAATTTGTCAGCAAATAAAAAAATAAAATAAATTTTTTTAAGAATTGGTAGGATAAGGTTTATGCATTGTAAAGTCCAGATTCTAAGCTTTAAAATAAAATTACACCTATTTTGTTTAGATCAAACAAGTGTTTATTAATTTATTACATAATTATTAGTTTTTTCAACTGAATGACACACAAATGATGTTCATGGCATTTATATATTCGCTTAAAATTCCATTATTTGGGCATTAAAATGTGATTGGAATTTTAAGTGCACAATAACCACGGACGGACGGACGGACGGACAGATAGATAGATAGATAGATAGATAGATAGATAGATAGACAGATAGATAGATAGATAGATAGCTAGATAGATAGATAGATAGACAGATAGATAGATAGATAGATAGATAGAAAGAACTGTGGTAAATTCTTATACATTTATCAAGCAATTACCAAATTAACAGGTACTCATTTGATCAATAATATATGACAATTGGATTTACTTTAAATCCTTTTTTATATATAAGACATCCTGTCAGCTGGATGATGAAGATCATTACCAGCCAGCAAACCATCAAGAAAAGTTTGTGAGAATTTGCAACAGCATGCCCTTCATGTCTTTCATCTGCCAGTGGCATGCCAAGCACTTGGCACTGTACATGCTGCACAGCCCTGTCCAGATAGTATTTCGGATGAGCAGACTTAAATTATCTCTAATGAAAATCTATGCCATTAGTACATGTGTAATTAGTGGCAAGCCTGTATTGAAACTCTTGAAAGCCATGGCCTTTTGGCTCTCTGCCTGCCCTTCTATAAGACAGCCTAAATCCTCATTAGCTGCATGGCATCCTCCTTTATGAGCCCAGCCTGTTATGTTACACCTTTCATCTATTCTACAGCCTGTCGGTAATCATTAATGGAGCTCTGAAGCTCTATCAGCTTTATGCTCATGATGAATTGATAAGATACTGTACTCAACTGCCCTGTTGGCAATATCCTGTCGACTTCTTATCTTATCTTTGATTTAAAAAAAAAAAAAAAAAAAAAAAAAAAACTCTTCTGCTGCCATTAGCTTCAAAAAATAATTAGTAAGATATTCTATTGTTGTTTGAAAATATGCGACAGGTTCACTCTGCCCCAACAAACGGCAAAAAAACAAACAAACAAACAAACAAAAAAACATCAACATTCAAACATTCTAAAGTTGCCTCTTTGATTTAGAATGTTTGGAAACATTTTACACTGTGCAGCAAACACCAATATTTAAAACATTCTGAAGTTGTATTAGAATGTTGGGAAACATTTCTCACTGTCCCAACAAACACCAACACTTCATACATTCCGAAGTTGGATTTTGAATTTAGAATGTTTGGAAACATTTCACAATGCGCCAGCAAACACCAACATTTCAAACATTCTGAAGTTGGATTTTGAATTTAGAATGTTGGGAAACATTTCACCCTGTCCTGGAAAACACCAACACTTCAGACATTCTAAAGTTGGATTTTGAATTTAGAATATTGGGAAACATTTTACACTGCCCCAACAAACACCATCACTTCAAACATTCTAAAGTTGGATTTTGAATATAGAATTTGGGGAAACATTTTACACTGTCCCAACTAACACCAACACTTCAAACTTTCAAAAGATGGATTTGAATTTTGAATGTTGGGAAACATTTCACACTTCACCACAAAAAAACAAAAACAACAACAACAACATTTCAAACATTCTTAATTTGGCTGTTGCATTTATAATGTTGGAAAACATTTCACACTGTCCCAACAAACACCAACACTTCAAACATTCTAAAGTTGGATTTTGAATTTAGAAAGATGGGAATCATTTCACACTGTTCCCACAAACACAGACACTTCAAACATTCAAAAGTTGGTTTTGAATTTAGACTGTTGGAAAACATTTCACACTGTCCCAACAAACACCAACACTTTAAACTTTCTAAAGTTGGGTTTTTGAAATTAGAATATTGGGAAGCATTTTACACTTTCACAACAAACACCATCACTTCAAAATTGGGCCTTAGCTATGTTTCACATGTTTCAATTGAATGGGCCCCGCTCTCCAAAGGCCCCCCAACTGACATTCCAGAATTGAATAATTCACCCACTTAAAAAAAAGATATAATGTATATGTATATATGTATATATATAGTGGCCGTGGTGGCTGACTGGATTCCCACAAACATAATTTTTCTCTCCCGCTTGGCTTGCTCCCCCTCTGTCTCTCCCTCTTCTTTTCGCTCTCCAGGGGCCAGTTGCACCAGCTATGCGTATGTTCCAACTTAGCCTAGTTGTGGCGTAAATGGGGACTATGTCACAATTTACGTACTGCTAAATATTTGAGCGTTGCACCATTTAACTTAGGTAGAACCGAATGGTGGTGGCATAGTGGACTAAAGCACTGAACTGGTAAGCAGAAGGTTGTTGGTTCAATCCCCACAGCCACCACCATTGTGTCCTTGAGCAAGACACTTAACTCCAGATTGTCCCTGTAATAAGGGCACTGTAAGTCACTTTGGATAAAAACATCTGCCAAATGCATAAATGTAGATCAAAAACCTATGTATAAACTAAATATTTAGCCTCTGGCCAGGAGTAACTGATGGAATAAAAAAGCAGACTCACTTAATGACATCAATGAGCTCATGTTTTGGTTGACAGGCTTCAGTCCTTTCAACATATATGATGGTGTTGGCATTTACATTTACACACATTATGTAAAATACTTCTTCAGCATGAAACCGATCTAACGGTGCACTTTCTTGTGTGCTCCTCCTGGTGTCAAGTTTCAACATATATACGAAATAGATATTAAAATTAATAAATGTCTATTTTTCCAGCCTGTTGTATTAGTATTTGTTTATTTATTTTCCCTTATTCATTTTAGATACAGTTATTAAATATTGTTATTTACATAAGTTAAATATATCATTAATGAAATCTTGTTTTATTACGTATGACAGTTACAACAGTTACGAGCAAACAAGATTTGAACAAGATCAAACTAATATGCATGGCTGTTTAACACTTCTGTGTACAAATTTTGAAGGCTGCTTATTGGATCAATACAAGTAAATGTTATATTATGCAACTACGCATTACTTTACGGAGAGCTTACGACCTACTAGTTAAGTCTTGCCTTAAGAACAGGTGGTGCAACCAAATTAAGCACTGACTTAATGTAACGCTGGTTCCCTATCTGTCACTCACTCGACGTTGGTGTCGATGTAGTGACACTAGGGGTCACTCTTGGGAGCCCGAGACACCTCTGGTCTTTGATAAAAGGCCAATGAAAATTGGCAAGTGGTATTTGCATGCCACTCCCCCGAACATACGGGTATAAAAGGAGCTGGCATGCAACCACTCATTCATATTTTCTCTTCGGAGCCGAACGGTCATGCTCACTGAGCTGAATACTACTGTTCATTCACCTCTGCTGGATCTGATGGCGCATTTCAGAGGCTTCTCCCTCCTCTGCACTGGTGCACTGCAGAGAACGCCCCTGGGTGCTTCGCAGAAAAACTAGAGAGTAAATTTTCTGAAAGAGCATTTTTCCCCTCTAAAAGAGTATATATTTCTCTAAAAGAGCGCACACACGGAACGTCTTTTTAAAGACGCGTCTTTTTAAAGATGCTTTTCCGATTATGTGTTATTCCTGGTTGTGCTTGTTATCTCTCACCTTCTAACGGTCACGATCACTGTCTTTCGTGTCTGGGCACTGCTCACTCGGAGACAGCATTCGTGGATGGTCATGTTCTCATTGCGAGAATATGTCCATGGCAACGTTGCGGTCGCGGCTCGCCTTCGTAAGAAAGCGAGCCACCCCAGAGGCTCCCGCCTCGGTCCTTTTACCCACGGGTTTGAGGCCAGCGCGGCTAGCACTGGGGGCAATTTGGGGACCCCAATGGGACCGCCTCCGCCGGGTATCCCCCCGCAGACCTCCCATTCCCCAGCACGCTCGTCTGTCCCGATCGGGCTTCCGGGTGTGTCCGCCGGCTCGTTTTACGGCGAGTTCGACCTCTTATTCGGAGCCCGCGAAAGTGATGAGCTCTTGAGCGCAGCATCGGAGAGCGGGCTCGTCCAGTCGGAAGCCTCAGCTGGGCTCCTCCCTTCGGGGTCGATCGCCCAGTCACAGGCTGACGCGGAGATGACGACATGCTTTCCCGGGCAGCCGCGAGCGTCGGTTAGAGTGGATTTCACTGCTCTTCCCTGAACCCTTGCGGCTCGGTGATTGGTTCCTGGGCTCACGGCACCGCTCAAAGCCATGCCCCGCCCCGTTCCTTTCTTCCCAGAAGTGAATGAAGAGCTGACAAGGTCGTGGGAGGCACTTTTTACTGCCCGGTCCCGATCTTTTCAGCTTCCCCGCTCTCACTACCCTCGATGGTGGGGCGGCCAAGGGTTATTCGGCAATCCCCCAGTGGATAAAGGCACTCGCGGTGCACCTATGCCCGTAGAGCGCCACCACCTGGCGCGGGTGCCCAAAGCCCCCGTCCGGCTCCGCCGCAGCCCGCCCCTTCGGCCTGGCCCCGGCGTGGAGCCCACCGCAGGAAGCAGACACCACCTGTCTCGCAGCCGCCCAGAACCCGTGAAAGGCTTCAAAGAGCCCTTGAGACGGGCGACCCAGGGACAACGAAACCCGCTGCTCTGGAGCTGGTAAGCAGACCTTCATCTTTTTGTTACCTTTTGCATTTAATTGCGCTGCATGCCCAAGTGGCTGCAGTACTCAAGAGCTCAGCAAGAGTGGTTTCCTTGTTCCCTGGGTCACGTATCTGGTGTGTACAACTGGCATCACGACCACCGTCCACCACTCCATTTGGCAGGTTGGCGCACCAGCGGCGGTCTCCCGCCCTGAGCGCCCAGCTGTGGCACAAATCTGCCCCCGATGTGACAGTCTCCACGGGTCACGAGGACAGGCCTCTTCCTTTCCCGTCCCAGGCTGTTCCGGGGGTGGTCACAAGGAGCCAGGTAAGTGCTTTGATGTCCTCGGACTCAGCACGGCCACGACGTGGTGTGGCACCTCGAGCTCCGCCCCGCCCCGCCGCGAGGCCCCACCTGCCGGTACATCCGATAACGTTGTCCCTTTGGTCCCCCTTGCGCGGAACTTGGACGCATGGCTTGCGCTTTACAGTCCGTCACGAGGGCTGGTCCGGACCATCCAACTCGGCTGCGCGATTCACTTTGCCGGGCATCCGTCCAGGTCCAGCGGTGTCCACTTCACCTTGGTGAAAGACGAAAATGCTGCTACCTTACGCGGAGATCGCTACCCTCCTACGGAAGGACGCGATAGAACCTGTCCCTCCAGCCGAGATGAAGAAAGGGTTTTACGGCCCCTACTTCACTGTACCGAAAAAGGCGGTGGGTTGCGGCCAATCTTGGACCTGCAAGTACTGAACCGGGCTTTACACAGACTCCCGTTCAAGATGCTGACGCAAAGACGCATTCTAGCGAGTGTCCGGCATCAAGATTGGTTTGCGGCGGTAGACCCGAAGGATGCGTACTTTCACGTCTCGATCCTTCCTCAACACAGACCCTTCCTGCGGTTCGCGTTCGAGGGTCAGGCGTATCAGTACAAGTCCTCCCTTTCGGCCTGTCCCTGTCTCCTTGTGTCTTTACGAAGATTGCAGAGGCTGCCCTTGCCCCGTTAAGGGAGGTGGGCATTCGCATTCTCAACTATCTCGACGACTGGCTAATCTTAGCTCACTCTCGAGACGTGTTATGCGCACACAGGGACCTGATGGTCTCACACCTCAGCCGACTAGGGCTTCAGGTCAATTGGGAAAAGAGCAAGCTCCTCCCAGTTCAGAGCATCTCTTTTCTCGGTTTGGAGTTGGACTCGGTCTCCTTGACGGCACACCTTATGAACGAGCGACCCCAGTCGGTGCTGGCCTGTTTGAAGGCATTCAAACAGAAAACAGCAGTTCCACTGAAATTTTTCAGAGGCTCCTGGGGCATATGGCATCCTCAGCGGTGGCCACCCCGCTCGGGTTGATGCATATGAGGCCGCTTCAGCACTGGCTCCAGACTCGAATCCCGAGACGGGCATGGAACCACGGGACACACCGCATGGCCATTACGTCGGTCTGTCATCGTCTTTTCAGCCCTTGGACCGACCTCTCATTTCTACAAGCAGGTGTTCCCCTAAAACTGGTCTCCAGGCGCGTCGTGGTCAGGACAGACACCTCCAAAATGGGCTGGGGCGCTGTTGGCAACGAGCACGTAGCCGCCGGCCTCTGGACGGGTCCGCGGCTGCGTTGGCACATCAACTGCCTCGAGTTACTGGCAATTCTGCTCGCCCTGCGGAGGTTCCAGCCATTGATCCAGGGCAAGCACATGCTAGTTTGGACAGACAGCATGGCAGCGGTAGCATATGTCAACCGCCAAGGCGGTCTGCGCTCCCGCTGTATGTTACAACTCACCCGCCATCTCCTCCAATGGAGTCAGCAGCACCTCAAGTCGCTGCAAGCCTCTCACATCCCGGGCAACCTCAACACTTCGGTGGACGCGCCGTCACAACAGGTTACCCTTAAGGGAGAGTGGAGACTCCACCTTCAGGTGGCCCAGCTGATTTGGAGTCGATTCGACAGGCATAGGTGCACCTGTTCGCCTCCCAAGAATCCTCCCCACTGCCCGCTCTGGTACGCCCTGACCGAGGCCTTCCTTGGCATAGACACGCTGACACACAGCTGGTCCCCTGGCATTCGCAAATATGCGTTTTCCCCCAGTGAGCCTGCTTGCACAGACCCTGTGCAAGGTCAGGGAGGACGAGGAGAAGGTCATCCTGGTAAGCACCCTACTGGCCCACCCAGACGTGGTGCTCGTACCTCACGCTCCTTGCGACAGCTCCCCCTGGGCAAATTCCCCTGAGGAAGGACCTTCTTTCTCAGGGAAGGGGCACCATCCGGCACCCACGCCACACCTCTGTAATCTCCATGTTTGGCCCCTGGATGGGACATGGAAGACCTAAGCTGTCTCCCACCTGCGATGGTAGACACGTTCACTCAGGCTAGGGCTCCACCTACGAGGCGCCTGTATGCCTTTAAGTGGCGTCTGTTCGCTAAGTGGTGTTCTTCCCGTCGGGAAGACCCCCAGAGATGCGCAGTCAGATCAGTGCTTTCCTTCCTGCAAGAGAGGTTGGAAGGGAGGCTGTCCCCTTCCACCTTGAAGGTGTACGTTGCTGCCATAGCAGCACACCACAATGCAGTCGACGGTAAGTCCTTAGGGAAGCATGATCTGATCATCAGGTTCCTAAGAGGCGCCAGGAGGCTGAATCCCTCCAGGCCACACCTCGTTCCCTCATCCGACCTCTGTAGTTTTTCAGGGTCTTCAGAGAGCCCCCTTTGAGCTTTGCAGTCAGCCGAGCTTAAGGCACTCTCCTTGAAGACTGCCCTCCTGACTGCGCTCACTTCCATCAAGAGGGTAGGTGATCTGCAAGCATTCTCTGTCAGCGAAACATGCCTGGAGTTCGGTCCGGGCTATTCTCACGTGATCCTGAGACCCCGACCGGGCTATGTGCCCAAGGTTCCCACCACTCCTTTTAGGGACCAGGTGGTGAATCTGCAAGCGCTGCCCCAGGAGGAGGCAGACCCAGCCCTGTCGTTGCTGTGTCCGGTGCGCGCTTTACGCATCTATTTGGATCGCATGCAGAGCTTAGAATCTCTGAGCAGCTCTTTGTCTGCTTCGGTGCACAGCGGAAAGGAAGCGCTGTCTCCAAGCAGAGGATCGCCCACTGGCTCATTGACGCCATAACTATGGCATATCTCGCCCAAAACATGCCGCCCCCGGTAGGGCTACGAGCCCATTCTACCCATGGTGTAGCGGCTTCTTGGGCCCTGGCCAGAGGTGCCTCTATAACAGACATTTGCAGAGCAGCAGGCTGGGCAACACCCAACACCTTTGCAAGGTTCTACAACCTCCGGGTGGAACCGGTTTCGTCCCAGGTAGTGGCACGCAACACAAGCAGATAAGCCCGGGATAGCCGGCCGGGTGTATTGCTTGCACATACCGCCTTCCACCTCCTTTTGAGCTGAAGACATGTGCTGTTAATTTCCAGTAGTGTTCACAAAAGTTGATCCCTGGTTGACTTCCTCCGAGCCCTGTGGCAGTCGAGTTTTCGGAGAGACTCGCTGCCGGTCCAGTACACGAGCTAACTAAGAGCCCGGTTCTGGGGTAGGTGCTCCGCATGTGGCGGTTCCCTGTAAGGCTAACCCCATGCGATCTATATCTTCCGCTAATTCATTTCCCTGCTGGCAAACTGCATCTTCCTTGGGCAGAGCCCCTCTGCCCCAGTCTCCATGTTGTAGCAACTCCTCCCCCATTGGGCAGGATCTACCTTGAAGGCTCTCCACATGGTTGGAAAGACCATGTGATGTATTCTTCCACTTAAATATCCCCCCCTCTCTTGGGGCGAGGTGTGGTCTCCGCGGTGTCCTCCCCTTGGGAGGGACACCCCCCGACTAGACCTGGCGGCCCAGTCGGATAATACCCCTTCTTTTTTAGGGAGTGGAAAAAGAGAAGGGGAAAGAGGCCACGACTGGGTTAAGCCTGTCTCTATCTCTGGGTAGTCGTCTTGCCCCCAAAAAGGGCCGTTCAACACTCATAACTGTGTTGGGGGAGGTTACGTGTCGACCTGGTGTGCTGGCTATAAGGCACACAGCAAGTCTGCCCACCACACACTGTCAGTTCACGTAACACAGTTCAGCCTTGTGGCGTTTTGTATAGGGACCCCTAGTGTCACTACATCGACATCAGCGTCGAGTGAGTGACAGATAGGGAACGTCAGGGTTACTGGTGTAACCTCCATTCCCTGATGGAGGGAACGAGACGTTGGTCCATCCTGCCACAACGCTGAACTACCCGCTGAAATGGCCGGACCTTATATCGGCTCCTCAGCGTAAAACCTGAATGAGTGGTTGCATACCAGCTCCTTTTATACCCGTATGTTCGGGGGAGTGGCATGCAAATACCACTCACCAATTTTCATTGGCCTTTTATCAAAGACCAGAGGTGTCTTGGGCTCCCAAGAGTGACCCCTAGTGTCACTACATCGACACCAACGTCTCGTTCCCTCCATCAGGGAACGGAGGTTACACCAGTAACCCTGACGGTTCTTGGAGAGGAAGAGATGCAGGAGTAGATACTTTCAATATTTTAATTATAAATGCTGGAGTGGAACAAACAATTAAGCTAAACATCACAAATAACAAAACAACGAAACACTTCATCAACACAATATAACACTTCAAGGACTGACAATGAATGAACAAAACTAGAGGACATCTATACATAAGGAACTAAATGAGGGAATGGAATACAGGTGAGGATGATGAGGAGCAGATGGAAGTAATGAGGGAAGTGAACTATGGGAGATGTAGTCTTTGAAGAACATAAGGGAGACAGATTGTGACATTACCTACCCCCCCCCTCCCCCCACTTAAAGGGTGACTCCTGGTGCCCAAAGATGGATGAGGAGGGTAGGGTGATGCAGAAGGTGAAGAAGGATCCAAGGAGGACGATCAGGAGGCCTGGGGGGTGGCTTCGGGGCTAGGAATGGACCAGGGGCCTTGGGGGTGGCTTCAGGGCTGAGAATGGATCCAGAGGCCTGGGAGGTGGCCACAGGGCAGGGACTGGGTCAGAAGGCATGGGAGGCGGCCATAGGGCAGGGACTGGGTCAGGAGGCCTGGGAGGCGACCACAGGGCAAGGACTGGTTCAGAAGGCCTGGGAGGTGGCCACAGGGCAAGGACTGGGTCAGGAGGCGAAACCGCTGGAGGAGGAGACTTTGAGAAAGAGAAAGACTCTGAGGGCAGAGCCGTGGATGAGTCTGAGGGCAGAGCCATGGAAGAGTTTGAGGGTGGAGCTAGGAGAGGTTCGACAAAGGCAGGTGGAGCCATGGAAGGCTCTAAGTGACCCGAGGGGCAGAGCCAGGGAACTTAGTGCCCAGTGAGTAGCCGACGGCTCGAGGGCCAGGGTGGAGCCAAAGGTTTGGAGGACCGAGGTAGCGCCGAAGGCTCGGAGGACTGAGGCGGAGCTGGGGGATTTGAGGACAGAGGCGGAGCCAGTGGGACTGAGGTGGAGCTGTAGGGAAGGTGGTCCCTGGTGGAGGGTCGGAGTGACGAAGCGTAGCTGGAGGATCGGAGAGCCGAGGCGGAGCCAGGTGACCGATTGACCAAGGCAGAACTGGAGGGACGAGGGACCCTGGAGAAGCTGATTGGCTTAAGGACCACGGTGGAGCCAAAGGGACATAGAGCCGAGGTGGGACAGAAGGAATGAAGGACCAAGGCGGAGTCCAGGGCTTGGAGGGTCTAGGCAGAGTCGGAGGGTTTGAGGTTCCCCTTGACCATAGTTTCGCAGGGAGCGAAGGTCGAGCCGGTGATGTGGGAGGAGCCGCCTGACCAGGAGGAGGAGGAGCAAATGTCTTGAGTGGAGGAAGGGACAAGACACTGGATGGAACAAGGGTGTCCATGATGTTGGGTAGAGCCAGTGGAGGAGGAGTACACTGGGTGGGCATATGGGTGGGAATGGAATCTAGGACAATAAGCTCCGTGAAAGCAGGCTCTGGGACAGATGGGGCTACAGGTACTGGTTCTAGGATGGTCGAGGCTACAGGCTCTGGGATGGTCGAGGTTACAGGCTCTGGCTCTGGCTCTGGGACGGTTGAGGCTACAGACTCTGGCTCTGGAACATTCAAGGCTACAGGCTCTGGCTCTGGAACGGTCGAGGCTACAGGCTCTAGCTCTGGGATGGTCGAGGATACAGGCTCTGGCTCTGGGAAGGTCGAAGCTACAGGTTCTGATGCTGGCTCGATGACCGTGGCAGGCGTGGGTGCTGGCTCGTTGACCGTGGCAGGCGTGGGTGCTGGCTTGTTGACCATGGCAGGCATGGGCGCTGGCTCGTTGACCGTGGCAGGCACGGGCACTGGCTCCCGGCATAATTCACAGCGTACATGGGATCTACCACCGGGACTTGGTGAGGGTCTTCCTTGTGGGTCAGTAGAGGTGAGAGGAGATGTAGGAACAGCGTGGCTCGGACATATTCTAAAAAGGGAATATTCTCCACTTGCGGAAGGGCTGTGGGATAATGGAAGTTTAAGCCCAATCCATAAATGGCACAGAGGTAAGTGTCCGAGACAGTGGTGGAAGAGATGAGTTGGCAGAACTTGATGGTGTAATCCAGGAGGGGAAGGTCTTGCCGAAATAAATCCATAAACTCCATGACTCTAGTCGGTCTGGACGTGTAGGAGAGGAGGATTAGATGAATCGCTGGAGTAGAAGGTGGAGAGGAATCACGGAGAGTCTGTATTATTTGTTAGGTCAGTCCTTCTGTAACGCTGGGTTCTTGGAGTAGAAGAGACACAGGAGTAGATACTTTCAATATTTTAATTATAAACGCTGGAGTGGAACAAATAATTTAGCTAAACATCACAATATAACAAAACAACGAAACACTTCATCAACACAATGTAACACTTCAAGGACTGACAATGGATGAACAAAACTAGAGGGTATTTATACACAAGGAACTAAATGAGGGAATGGAATACAGGTGAGGATGATGAGAAGCAGATGAAAGTGATGAGGGAAGTGAACTATGGGAGATGTAGTCCAGGGGAAAACTTCAAAATAAGAGTCCTTGAAGAACAAAAGGGAGACAGACTGTGACACTTAGTTACAAACTAGCTAGTCGTTACTAAGCCCTTAGTGTGAACTTTACATCCCAACTTACGTAAGACTTTATGCACAGCTGGTGCAACCCTACCCAGGCCTGTAGTGAGCTGTCCATGGTGCTGAAAGAGCGCGATGCTCAATTCATTGTGAACTACCAGTAGTTTCAGACACTTCTAATTCCCAAGCAAAATATGTTATTGCTGTTGTTGTTAATTTCATATGAGGAAATGTTTAAGCTGTTTTTATGTCAGCTGATACGTAACACATAGTGCTATTCAGTGCCGAATCGTAGTTGCCGAAGGGCGAGGCTTCTCTTTATTCCAAAGCAAAAATAAATGTTTTTGATTAAATAATTAAATAAGTTTTTATAAAGGGAATTGTTTGGATTATTTCTATGCTGAGCTGTTGATGCTGAAAGTGCATTTATGGTGAAGTCCGCAAATATACCATATTGTTGAAAACCAACTTGAATCTTTGCTTTTTTTTTCCCTCTTTTATGTTTTTTTTTTTTTTATTTGTATTTTTTTTACTGGGGGTAGGGCCCCACATTAGCTCTTCAAACAGGCCCCCAGATACTTAAGTCCGCCACTGCACTTCAAACATTCTAAAGTTGGATTTTGAATTTAGATTGTTGGGAAACATTTCACACTGTCCCAACAAACACTAACACTTCAAACACTCTAAAGTTTGCTGTTGCATTTAGAATGTTGGAAAACATTCATTCATTCATTTTGCACAATTTTTCAAATGAAGATATCAAGAAGAGCCACACACAGGTGTTTTGATTGAAAGTGACACTGCAACTAATAAAACAAAACACTTTGGGTATTAACTAGCTAAACAGGCACATACTGAACAAAAAAATAAATGTGCTAGTTTGAGCAAGTGTGGCTCTGCATAATAATCTGACACACTTCAGGATATTAAAGCACAGCTTTTAAAGGATTAGTTCACCCAAAAATGAAAATTCAGTCATTGTTTACTCACCCCTGTATTGTTATAACCCTATATGACTTTCTTTCGTTTTCTTAACACAAAGAGAGAAATTGTGAAAAAATGTTGTTCTCAGTGATGTCATACAATGGCAGTTTATGGTGACCACCTCCTCAAGCTTCAAAATGCGATGCGTGGTGCTAGCGCGAGGCGATCGTCAGTGTTCCGTGACTGCTTTCGGATCCTTGAATAAGGTATAAGGCGCGACAGCTGGTGAAGTTTCTGATAACCCCCTCAGGTAAGATGTTGCCCCCCTAGGGAGTTGGTGCCCTATGCAGACTGTGTAATATGCGAATAGGGTTGAAGTGAAACAAAATTATTTTTCGCTTGAATGCCACATCTCTCACATGCTGCATAACTACTGTTGCTCTCATCAAAGAGTTCTAAAGCTTGGTTGCAGACTCATGAACGCGCACAGGAAAATAACGGTCAGTGAAAATTTTCCTAAATAATACATAATTTTTGGTTTGTTTCGCATCAAACCTTATTGTATGCTTTCATAAAAATCATGAGTGTCATGGAATAATGTATTAGACTTCTGAATTATACTTTAATGTCCTTTTGAAGCTTGAAGAGGTGGTCACCATAAACTGCCATTGTATGACATCACTGAGAACAACATTTTTTCACAATTTCTCCCTTTATTTTAAGAAAAAGAAAGAAAGTCATATGGGGTTATAACAACACAAGGGTGAGTAAACAATGACTGAATTTTCATTTTTGTGTGAACTATCCCTTTAAGACAGATATCTAGCCTACCATCTGTAATTGTTTATCCTAGACAGCAAAGAGAGTAAATGGATAGCAACTGGAGACATTTGTTTAAGTCTCCTGGTTGTCAGATTTTTCTCCTGAGAAAAAGACCCAAATAATCTCACGTGTCTTCTCAGAAGAGATCTCAACAAAGTCTTAAACTGTGATCAGATTTGCCAAGATATCAAAGTCTGCAATCAAAAGACACTGATTTCAAACATTTCTAATTAAATTCCTCCATGTGTCCACATTTAGTATGAACTAAAAGTAGTCCATACTTCTTGTGCGCTACATCCCAAGTCTTCTAAAGCCATACAATAGCTTTGTATAAGGAAAAAACTGAAATTAGAGACCTAATATGAGACATGAGAAGTCAAGTTTGAACATGTGAATATGTGCATGTTCCGATGAGATTTGAAAGGAAGTCACACAATGTTTTCAGATGTTTCAGAATTTTCATTTTTTGGGTAAACTCAGCCTTGAAAGAGCAACCTCTGAGCAATACAATTTTCCTCCGGGAGCTGACAAAAGTGTTTTTTATTTATATTTACAAAATTCACTTGGTAGCAATGTAGAAAAGAAGTGGACAAATCACGTGTCAGAGATTCTGCCAAATTCCTCATCCACCATCTTGTGATCAGACTCTGTTTTGTATTTTGTGGTCATATCAGCATGCTGTTGTCTCTCCTATCCCAAGTGTGCACAGGAGAGCCCATTCCCTGATGAGAGAGAGCTCTCAGCTCAATGCAGGCAGAAGATTGAGAGGCAATAGGGTGACAGATATTTGCATAATGCTTGAGGAAAAAGAAAAGTGCAAACAAGTCGCCTTGCAATCACTTCCTGCCTTAACTGTCTGTTTACTGAATTGCAACCAGCATTTCTCCCTCTCTGTTTTTCTGTTGCTTTATAATCACTAGTGCTGTAGACAAGACATGCATCATATAACAATCCCTAAATTAGTGGCTACCCTTTGAGCATATTTAAAGCCATCTGCGTTTTAGTCAAAACCAATCCCCAGGGAGATGCAAGAGAATTTTTTTTTTCTTTTTTTCCAAGCTTGTCGACAGCCACAGAGTAAACCATGACATGAAAAGCCAGCCTACGTTGACATGCTAAGAATATGCTACAGAGCCGGCGCCATGTGCACGTGGGTAAGGGGCTGCTTTGGAAAGGCTGTGCATTGATTGTGTAGAGAGAATGTGTTTGAGGCCGTAGGAGCTGTAGAAGCTGAGGTCCCCTCTCTTTGCTGTCACAGCTCAGCTCCTTTTAATTAAATGGCTTGCAGTCGTGGCTGTCAGATTTTGTCCCATTTCTCCCACCCCCTTTACTTTCCTTGACCTTATTTCATTTACCCCCAACTCTGTCACTCTGTGCCATTTTTTTTGAGGGATACTTCACCCAAAAATTACAGTTCTGTCATTATTTACTCACCTTCATGTCATTCCAAACCTGTTTGACTTTCTTCTCTGGAACACAAAAGGTGAAGAATATCCTGGCCATTCTTTTCCATATAATGAAAGTGAATGAGGACTGGCCTGTCGAAATCCAAAATAGTGAAAAATGCACCATAAAGATTTGATAAATGTGGTCCATGTGACCTGTTTGCTTTATTCCTAGTCTTCTAAAGCAGTGCAAAAGCTTTCTCTTATTTCCATATCTCCATTCACTTTAATTTACCCAGCTAGTTTTATTACTCTGTGTGCCTTTGTAACCCTTATTCCATTATGATGTCACTGCATTCCATTACGATGTCTTGCGGCTTGTAGGTATTGAGTGTTTTTGCCATCTGCAAGCCTCCACTTCACCTGATTTTCTTTATAGTAGCCTCAGGACTTAGACAGTTCATTTTGTTTGAGCCAAGAAGGGATCACTATAATGCTGTTGGTTTTGATGACTTGAGAGTGTACATACATAGAAATCTTTCATAAGTGCCTTTATTAACATAAGTACTGTGCTGTGCACCCTCAAATGTGTTTTGGAAGTTGCCTGGGGCCATTGAGAGGCAGATCCATGCAGCACGTGTGCTCTGATGGGCCCAGGGAGAGTACTTTACACTGGAAGCTATGGCCTACTCAGAAATATTCACTGGAGAGCTCCGATAGATACATCAATATACATAATCAACTTTGTGTCCGTGTGGAGCTGGGCCACTTAATTAAGTTGTCTTAAAGTGGTCGGATTGCCAATAATGGACAATGCAGAATAACAATGGAAGTTTGCCATCTCATTCCACTGCTCAAGTCATTCAATACATGTTTGATTGTCATGTGCAAAGCTTTAAAGGGGCTTTGAAAAGCCAGCAAATTGATCCATCAAAAACTAAAAATATAACAAATATAAACAAATATTTATACACACTATAAACCCTAATGCTCAAAATAATTAATTGTTTTTGAGTAGGAAAAAATTAAATTATACAAATGAGTTCAAATAAATTAACTTTGATTATGTCTCTTTGTGCAAGATGAATGTAAACGGGGAGACTTGTTAGTGTTTAATGCTTTGTTGTGTTATTTAGGTGAGTAGTGGAGCTTGAGCTTAATTTGAGGACAGGTACAAGTTAAGAATGTGCTATATTGCTTTACTCATTGAGCAATTGCTATGTTAATCAAAGCATAGTGTTACCAATTAGCATGCATTAAGCAAGCTAGCATTCACTGTACTAGCTAGTACAAGCATTTAATTTGAGATTACTTGTTAATTTTAACTTCAGTCAAAGAGTTAAATTTAAAGTTAAGTGCCATCAAAATATATGAATTACCTTACTCAATATTTCTTGTTAAGAGCAATTCACATAAATGTGTAATACAAAGTTAAAACCAGAAAGTTCTATTAACTTAAACTTGGGAGTTTATTAGCTCAAAAATTTGATGTAACTGATTTCCTCGAATTTTTCAAGTTCTGCTACAGTAACTTATTAGGATTTACAGTGCAACAGTTCATTCCAAGAGTGTTACAAGAGTGCTGATATTGGGTATAACAACACTGGGATGATTCACTGTTTGTATCACTCTGCTTATCTATGTTCGAGGTCTTCTAGATTTACTCAGTGACCATTTCTGAAAAATCTGTAGGTGGCAAAAAATTAGCCTGTTTTTTGTTATGAGTGAGTCATTGAATCATTGAGATTGAGACAAGAATGACTTGTTGACTTAAATGTGAATGAATGAATGAATTATTCTTTTGTAACTATTTTCGGTAGCGGAGAAGAAATGCACAAACTAACTGGCCAATTTTGGTCTAAAAAGGTAAGTTAACCAATATGATTTACTTGTTTATGAGCTCTTCTGTTGTATCCACATTTTTCTGTTTCTTGTCTCGAGACGCAGTGTAAAACTAACTGAAACTAGCAATCCAGATGGAGAACAACAACTTTTTAAGTGTTATTTGGAGTAAAAATAAATTTCACGTTCAACTTGCACAGTTGTTGGCTGTAATAACAACTCAAAGCAGTTTCCACAAATATTTAATTTCCATTGAAATGGCTAAAAAGATGTTAGATTTGTTCTGTTTGGATCCCAAGTCCTCTCCAGGCTTGCCCTTATCAGTGACTCTTAGATTGACCATTTTCTTTTCACATCACTCTGTTAGCCAGTCAAAATTCCTCTCACAGATAGTTTTGGTCAAATGGAGCACTTTCTTGATCTCTCAGCCAAATGAGAGGTGTCTTTTCCAAGGAGCAAGTGTTTTCTGGCTACTAAAACAGTGCAAAGTCTGTTATCTTGGAATGTGGAGGAGCATGGTCTGTGTATTGTGCTGTGCAGTCACTTGATTGTAGGGCACAGCAAATGGGTGCTCAGTTTAAACCTTTAATGGCAACCCCAAGGTTGTAACTTGCAGTGAAAGCTACAGTGGTTTATTTGTTGCCTTGCCAAGTGAAGTTCTTACTGAACTTTTCTTTACTTAGGAGAAGTGGATTTGTTCAGCCTTTCTTTTATTGTGGGTTTGTACGGGTACATACAGCCTTCCTTGGAGAGTACCTTGGTTTCTTTTAAGAGACAAATTTACAGTATGAATTGTGCTAGGAAATCAGTGTCTATTGCCTACAGAGCTTATGAGATACTCAGCAGGAAAATGCAATGCATAATCACCTCTCATTTATAAAATTCACTGCAGCAGTACCATTCTCACAATTGCAACAGGGTAAACTGTAAACCCACTGTTTAAGTACATAGCACATCAGGGTTTACAGGGTAAGCTTAGCTCTGCATATAACTAACGTCTAGATGTAGCTCTGATTTAATGCTCTTTTCCCTCTCTTTTCTTCTTGGCAAGCCCTTCTCATTCTGTTAACAGTGGTTACAGTTGATTAGTGCCAATGAATGGAAAGAAGACTGATTAAGGCGACGTACTGCAGTACTGAGCACTTAATGCACACAGGATGGATGTGCACACATGCTAGCATGTGCTGACTCTGCAGCCTAATATGAATGAGGTAACACCTCCCATCAAGAGCTGACCACTGACTCAATCTGAGCCCATATGAAACTGAAAGGTGTTTGGTTAGTTTTAAGATGGATGGCCTTCCATTATGAAAATGGCTACTGACTCCGTTGGGAATGTGCTGGGTTTATTTTAGCATGGGTGGCTCACAAGATTTCACTGTAGCAATTTCCTCGGGTTCCAAATAAGACTTTTGCTGCTCTCCCTTGGCCACTATGGTTTTAGAAATGGATTTGATGTGTGCCTGCATTGTTAGTCTCAGCAACGAACAGACAAAAATGTTAATTGAGGAAGCGTTTTTTGATTTAGTCAGTGATAACAAAGACAAGACGATAATTAAACAGTTTTAATTAAGAAAGTGATCAAAATATGACAAGAAGAAAATTACATTTGCAAGATATTAAAGGAATAGTTCACCCAAAATTAGAATTGGCTCATCATTTACTCACCCTCATGCCGTCTCAAATTCTTACTAATTTCTTTCTTCTGTGAAACACAAACAAGGATTTTTTTGAAGGATGTATGTGGTGTTTTTGTCCATACAATTTTAATTCAAACAAAATTAATTAACTTAATGTTTTCTGAAATTTTCAAGCTCCGAAAATGACATAGAGGCAACATAGAAGTAATCCATATGACTACAGTGATTTAATCCATATCTTCTGAAGCCATGTGATCCCTTTGGCTCAAAAATTCAGTTCTTATTCATATCTTCACTTCCGCCTAGCTCTCCTATACACATTCATGGATTTACCGAGTTGTATGGATTAAATTTATGCTGCCTTTTATGGGTGTAGAGATTCACTCATGATTCGATTTGGTTCACGATACTAAAATTATAATTCGGTTTGGTTTACGATACTTAAAACGTGAAAAGTGTTTTATTCCTTTTAAGACAAATACAAAACAATTCCTTTCCTTTAAAACTTAACTAAAAATCCTGTTCATTAAAGTGCATAATAATCCATCAGATATGTACTGGGAGACACCAGAATATAAATATTCAAAATTCTGCTTATCTGAGAATACAGAATTAAGTTAGATACATATGCTTACACACTGCAACTGATTACATACATTTAAAATATTCTAAATTAATATTTTCTTTTTCTAAAATAGGATTGTTCCTGATAGCATCAAAATATTATTTTCAAAAAATACATTTTATTGGAAGTGCATCCTTATCCAATTAATTAATGAAGGCTCTACTTAAATTTACTGATGAAATAAATTAGACATCACCTTTGACATTTGGATTATATTCCCCCATAGCATTATTATACAGAAAATTCAGGATTATATGTAGTAGTGTATTATAGCACTATCATTAAACCACTGTAAACTTAAATTTTCTCTAGCGCAGAGCAGATTCACTCTCACACTTTAATTGGACATTTGATCCCTCTCGCTCCTGGTGATCCCTTCATAACATTTCTTACATGGTGAGGGGAAACCATCTAAAATGCAAAAGGATGTGATTATTATAGTGTGCTTTCATGGACGTTACATATTAAATCATATAGATAATTTACCTTGAGGATCGCTGACTCTTGTGTGCTTCAGAGTGAAGCGCGTGTGCGGCTTAGACTGAGCAGCACAGCAATATGAGATGATGATCATCATGTCGCAGTTCTGATCGCAAAGTATATCAAAATGATCCCTTCCCGGATATTAACTACAATTGCAGTAAATTTGAATCATGTTTCAGAGCAAATCAACAGTCAGCGATCTCTCTGCATCCTCATGGTAAATGAGCAATGGAGGTTTGTGCTTCTTAAATTAACATTAACATCATTATTCAATATGTAAGTATGATTCAATATTTAAATTCCATAACACATTGTTATAGTTAATTAGAGAAATGATGCATCATGTATCATACCAACACATGATGCATAGGCCTCTGCTAACTATGCCCTCTGTTGGCCAAAATTGAGATGTTTAATTGGTTAAATCTAACTCTATTTTATATTGCGATTAATTTTTTTTAAACCCACAATGCAAACCGTTGCATTTTTGTATCGCGATATATCATGGCAGGATTTATATCATTACACCCCTACTGCCTTTATGTCCTTTACAGAGCTTGAAATTTTTTTATGGAAAAAAACACCTCATACATCCTTCAACTATATCTTTGTTTGTATTCTGCAGAAGAAAGAAAGTCATGTGAGTTTGAGATGACATGGGTGAGTAAATGATGAGAGAATTTTCATTTTAGGGTGATCTATTCCTTTAACAATGCAATAACAATGTTTTAAAGAACAAAAAATGTATAAAGAAATGTTGGGGATTGTCTCAGTTTAGCTGAAATGTAATACAGTATATATGTACAGTATATTCAGTATACAGTAAATAAGTTATACAGTATATTGTCACATATTCCCTGTTTTTTTTGTCTTGACTTTTATGTTGAAATTCTAGTTTAGTTCCCTGTTCCTGTTTCTTGTTAGTTTTGTAGTCCTTTGTAGTTTCTTTTCATGATTTGTTTTCCCCTAATTTTTTCCCTAGGTGTTCCTCGTTCCCTTGTTTTCTCTTGTGTATTTAAGCCCTTGTTTTCCCCTGGTTTTTTTGTCAGTCTTCATCTGTATTATGCTGTGCTTTGTTCCCTGTGTTTTGTTTCTTTATGTTCTGAGTTACCTTACTTTTGTTTTATTAAAAAAGGCTGCATTTAGATCCTCATTCCCCTCCTGTCTCGTCACAGAAAGACTAACCAAGAAATGGATCTAGTGGCCGTCAGGATTCTACTCCATCAAGGGGACCGTCCAGTTGAGGATCACGCCCGAGAGTTTTTAGAGCTGGCAAATGTAGTGCACTATCCAGACCACTCTCTGGTGGTTTTCTTCCGGGCCGGTCTGAATAGTGCACTGAGGGAATTCATGCCTCCAGCTGATCCTCACTGGACGCTCGGCGACTATGTGGAGAAGGCTCTGGAACTTAGTGGTTCCCCTTATACAGTGGATTATGGCGGAAACCCCGGGCCAAAACCTGTGTCCACGGCCCCTGTCTCCAAGTTGTATGATCTGCCACTGATGTTGTTGCATAGGTCCATGAAGACCCTTCCACAAAAATTGTCTGCGCCCACGCCTGCCACGGTCAACGAGTTGCCAGCCTCGCCCGTCCCAGAGCCAGCGTTGCCAACTTCGGCTATCCGGGGGAGGAAGAGAAAAGTTTCCGTTCCCAAGTCTTCTCCCATGCCCATGACAACGGAGGTCGTTCCCAACTCTCCTCCCATGCCCACGACCACAGAGGTCATTCCTGAATCTCATCCCATGTAAGCGACCACGGAGGTTGTTCCCGAGTCTCCTCCCATGCCCACGACCACGGAGGTCGTTCCCGAGTCTCCTCCCATGCCCACAACCACGGAGGTCGTTCCCGAGTCTCCTCCCATGCCCACGACCACGGAGGTCGTTCCCGAGTCTCCGCCCATGCCCACGGAGGTCGTTCCCGAGTCTCCGCCCATGCCCACGGAGGTCGTTCCCGAGTCTCCGCCCATACCCACGGAGGTCGTTCCCGAGTCTCCGCCCATGACCACGGAGGTCATTCCCGAGTCTCCGCCCATGCCCACGCCCACGGAGGTCGTTCCCGAGTCTCCGCCCATGCCCACGGAGGTCGTTCCCGAGTCTCTTCCCATGTACATGACCACGGAGGTCGTTCCCGAGTCTCTTCCCATGTACATGACCACGGAGGTCGTTCCCGAGTCTCTTCCCATGTACATGACCACGGAGGTCGTTCCCGAGTCTCTTCCCATGTACATGACCACAGAGGTCATTCTACCTGGCCGTCCGCCTGGTCTGCCCTGGTCTCCTGGCTGACCGCCTGATCTGCCCTGGTCACCTGGCCGTCCGCCTGATCTGCCCTGGTCACCTGGCCGTCCGCCTGATCTGCCCTGGTCACCTGGCCATCCGCCTGATCTGCCCTGGTCACCTGGCCGTCCGCCTGATCTGCCCTGGTCACCTGGCCGTCCGCCTGATCTGCCCTGGTCACCTGGCCGTCCGCCTGATCTGCCCTGGTCACCTGGCCGTCCGCCTGATCTGCCCTGGTCTCCTGGCCGTCCGCCTGATCTGCCCTGGTCTCCTGGCCGTCCGCCTGATCTGCCCTGGTCTCCTGGCCGTCTGCCTGATCTGCCCTGGTCTCCTGGCTGTCCGCCTGATCTGCCCTGGTCTCCTTCGTCTCCTGGCCATCCGCCTGATCTGCTCTGGTCTCCCTGTTCCCCTGGCCACCCGCCTGATCTACTCTGGTCTACTTGGTCCTCCGAGCCTGCAGTGTCGCCCTGGCTCTCCATCTTTCCGGCTCTGCCTTGGTTTCAAGCCTCCATGACTTTGCCTTGTTCCTCTGCTCCCCTTGCCCCTTGTGCCCCCTTGAACTACCTGTTTTCCCCCACACCCCATGGACAATTATTTTTTTTTTTTTTTGGAGCTTCTGGAATCCGCTCCTTAAAAGCGAGGTTCTGTCACATTCTCTGTTTTTTGTCTTGACTTATGTTGAAATTCTGGTTTAGTTCCTGTTAGCTTTGTAGTCCTTTTGTAGTTTCTTTTCATAATTGGTTTTCCCTTGATTGTTTCCCCAGGTGTTCCTCATTCCCTTGTTTTACCCTGGCTTTGTTCCCTGTGTTTTGTTTCATTATGTTCTGAGTTACCTTGTTTACTTGTTTTATTAAAGGCTGCATTTAGATCCTCATTTCTGTCTTGTCACATATACAACAGATAGAATTCAGAAGTTTTAGGTCAGTTAGGATCACTACTGTATTTTAAGAATGTGAACTGTCAGAATAATGGTAGAGAGAATTATTTATTTCAGCTTTTAATTCTTTCATCACATTCCCAGTGGGACAGAAGTTTACATACATTTAGTATTTGGTAGCATTGCCTTTAAATTGTTTAACTTGGGTAAAATGTTTTGGGTAGCCTTCCACAAGCTTTTCACAATAAGTTGCTGGAATTTTGGCCCATTCCTCCAGACAAAACTGGTGTAACTGAGTCAGGTTTGTAGGCCTCCTTGCTCACACACGCTTATTCAGTCCTGCCCACAAATTTTCTGCCGGATTGAGATCAGGGGTTTGTGATGGCCACTCCAATACCTTGACTTTGAAGACCTTAAGCCATTTTGCCACAACTTTGGAGGTATGCTTGGGGTCATTGTCCATTTGGAAGACCCATTTGCGACCGAGCTTTAACTTCCTGGCTGATGTCTTGAGATGTTTCTTCAATATATCCGCATAATTTTCCTTCATAATGATGCCATCTATTTTGTGAAGTGCACCAGTCCCTCCTGAAGCAAACTACCCCCACAACATGATGCTGCCACCCCCATGCTTCACGGTTGGGATGGTGTTCTTCGGCTTGCAAGCCTCACCCTTTTTCCTCCAAACATAACAATGGTCATTATGGCCAAACAGTTCAATTTTTGTTTCATCAGACCAGAGGACATTTCTCCAAAAAGTAAGATCTTTGTCCCCAGGTGCACTTGCAAACTGTAGTCTGGCTTTTTTATGGTGGTTTTGGAGTAGTGGCTTCTTCCTTGCTGAGCAGCCTTTCAGGTTATGTCGATATAGGACTCATGTTACTGTGGATATAGATACTTGTCTACCTGTTTCCTCCAGCATCTTCACAAGGTCTTTTGCTGTTGTTCTGGGATTTATTTGCACTTTTCGCACCAAACTTAATTTCTAGGAGACAGAATGCATCTCCTTCCTGAGCGGTATGATGGCTACGTGGTCCCATGGTATTTATAGTTGTGTACTATTGTTTGTACAGATGAGCGTGGTATATTCAGGCATTTGGAAATTTCTCCCAAGGATGAACAAGACTTGTAGAGGTCCACATATTTTTTATGAGGTCTTGGCTGATTTCTTTTGATTTTCCCATGATGTCAAGCAAAGAGGCACTGAGTTTGAAAGTAGGCCTTAAAATACATCCACAGGTATACCTGCAATTCAGTACACCTCCTATCAGAAGCTAATTGTCTAAAGGCTTCACATCTTTTTCTGGAATTTTCCAAGCTGCTTAAAGGCATAGCTAACTTAGTGTATGTAAACTTCTGACCCACTGGGATTGTGATATAGTCAATTAAAAGTGAAACAATCTGTCTGTAAACAATTGTTGGAAAAATTACTTGTGTCATGCACAAAGTAGATGTCCTAAATGTCTTGCCAAAACTATAGTTTGCTAATATGAAATCTGTGGAGTGATTAAAAAATTAGTTTTAATGACTTCAACCTAAGTGTATTTAAACTTCTGACTTTAACTGTAGATAGATAAATATCCACAACATTAACATATTACAGCGAATACACCATTGCTGTGACAATGTAATGCAATATCCTAAATATTCTCTAATATGCAGAAAATTAATTAGTCTCTAAAGCATGAAGAATTCTAAACTTCTAACTTCTAAATAGTACCTAATACTTCAGTATAATTATTATATGCTGCTATTTTAGGAGCTCAGATTTTGACATGGGCAGTTTTCACACGTTCTTTTACAGTTAGACACGTTTATGACATTTTGCATATTAACGTAAATTAAAATGTTATTTCAGTCAAATAAAATAATCATATTTATATGTTCATTTGTTTTAGTATTTCACTCTGAGTAAAATGTATTAAAATTAATGAATATGACATTATTAAAAACTAAATACTAAATATAACTATTATTATGACTAAATTGAAAGGACAAACAAAAACCTAGGAAAAATTAACACTGTCTGTAAGTGTGACAAGTGTTTTGTACTACTCAGAGAGAGCATCCAAAGTGCTACTGATTGACCAGCCATTATAATCAGCTAAACTGGCAACACTATTTTGTCTCTGATGTTGTATTTGAACAATTTGGATGCCACATGAGTGTCTGTTTCTCTGACTCAGTTTTTATCGGCCACACCTGACAATAATCTCCATCTGTTTCTCAATCTTAAAGATGTGATTTTTATGACAAACACTGTCAAATTGTATCCCCATCATTATCCGTTCTGCAACTTGTCCAAAAGTTGTGGATGAAACAGATGGCACTGAATGTAGGAGGTACTTTTGTCCACATGCCATGTTCTTGTTATTGCCCACTTATGGAAACTAATTAGGTATCTGTGCCCTAAGTAAATCTGTGCCATAAAGTTCTTTTGATTCACCAGCTAAATATTTTCTCATTTCAGCATTTGAAATGCTTGGTGTTTTGTTTCCAATTGTAACTCTGGTTGAAGAAATAAGGAGTAACAGGGAGAGATCATTGGCAGAGGATTGAAGACTAGCTGTACAATGGATCATAATCATAATGACATTTCAATGAGGGATCATCAAAAGTATGCTTTTATTGATATTAGAAAGCATCAAAATCCAATCGTATAAAAATGTAAATGGATTTGTAAAGCACAGGCGCTTAATAGCAGTTATATCTCTGACAGCACAAATGAACAAAGGAGCAAGCCATCCATTTATTTGGACGCGAGTGTATGTAATTTTTGTTTTAGGGAAGTTATTGGGCTGTTATGGCCTTCCTGTACGGTAAATTGAAATATAATGGTTGGGGAGTACAGATGCATTAATTACATTAGACAGTAAAAGCCTATCTAAGGATGCTTTATCTTGGTGGTACTATGAATTATGCTTGCATCACACCTGAATCTTTTCTTTATATACTGTATATATATATATATATATATATATATATATATATATATATATATATATATTTTATATATAAAATCAGTGTCTGAGCAAAGAGTTTAATCAGTGCCCTCTTGAAGTGTTTTCATCAATGCCAACTTGACAGAGATTACATTTGTGACTGTGAGGCTAAAGGGTTTAATTTGTTTCCCTTTAATAGTTCCTCTGCTAGCTTTTATTCAACTAATTGTTTATGCAACTAATTTTCCCTCATTCAGATCCTCCAGTGTGGCAAAGCCTTTAACCTTCTTTGTTTACAGAACTAGGTCAAGCATGCACTTAATACACATAAAATAGACAGTGTGGCATCTTTTGAAGGATTTTTAGTTATTTTTTGTTATTTTTATCACATCTGCTCTTGTCAAAACAGTTTATGTCAAGCTTTTGACATTTCAACATTTAAAATGAAAGGTGTGGTACTGTCACCGAGTTTCTTTAGAGGTCTCAAATGTGTTCGTCAACAGCTATAATAAGGCAAAATGAAAAGACCCTTCAGGGCCCTTTTATCAATAATGTACCAGATGTCATTTTTGATAACACATTTATTAATACTGCTCCTTTCAATATTCCAGTTGACTTAAAACATGGGTCAAGTCAAATAGAATATTTGGTCAAAGCCATTTGAGTCAAGACATATTGCCTTTGTTCAGACAGGCGCCAAAAATCTGATTGTTTGGCATATCTGACTCAGATTGTCTGTTTAGTCTGTCTCAAAATTGTATTTAGTTAAACATTGAAATCTAATGTTTACATGTCATCCGTATGTGATTTGAAAGCAGATGCTAATCACCATGGGTGTGCAGCGGAGCCATTATCTGTATTTGTACCTGTATCTGTTCATATGACAAAATTATCTGTATCTGTATTCAGATAGAACTGGGTGTGGGCGGGGCTTAAATCGGAAGTGCGTCAAAACTAAATGAAATGGCCATTTTGAAGTATTACTCTTACATTTATAGTTTTTATTAATAAAATATGCCTTGTATATGCCTTTTCATAATAATAGCCTAATAATAATAGTAATAATATACAAGTATTTAAAAAAATATATTATTATTATTTTTTTGTTGTTGTTGTTTTTTTTTATTACCAGATGAAGCTGAATTTGTAGGCTACATTAACTGTGGAACATGTTGTGGTTTCTCCTGGTATTTCAGATATTAATATCTGCATGAAACAGAATTTTCGTTTGTCTGCACATGTATAACGTCCTGGTTACTTTCGTAACCTCCGTTCCCTGATGGAGGGAACGAGACGTTGTGTTGATTTAGTGACACTAGGGGTCACTCTTGGGAGCCCCAAACACCTCTGCTTTTTTGAAAAAAGGCCAATGAGAATTGGTGAGTGGAATTTGCATGCCACTCCCCTGGACATACGGGTATAAAAGGAGCTGGTATGCAACCACTCATTCAGGTTTTGTGCTGAGGAGCCGAGACCAGGTCCCAGCCATTTCAGCGGGTAGTTCAGCATTGTGGCAAGAGGGACACAACGTCTCGTTCCCTCCATCAGGGAATGGAGGTTACGAAAGTAACCAGGACGTTCCCTATCTGTCACTCACTCAACATTGTGTCGATGTAGTGACGCTAAGGGTCCCTATACAAAACGCCACAACTAGCTGAACTGTGTTACGTGAAGTGGCGGTATGTGACGTCAGACTGCTGTGTGCCTCGTAGCCAGTGCACCAGGCCGTCATGTAACCTCCCCCAACGCTCTTATGAGTGTCGAACGGTCCATCAGGAACAAGTCAACTGCCCAACTATAGGGACAGCCTAGCCCAGCCGAGGCCTCTTTTTCTCCCCAAAAAGAGTGGAATTTGTTAACTGTCTGGGAGCCATACGTTTCTGCGACGGGGGGGTGTCCTTCCCAATTGGAAGACACCGTGGAGAACACACCCCGCCCAAAAGGGGGGGGGTGGGGATTTTGAGTGGAATATGTCACATGGTCTTACCGAGTCTTGTCAGAAGTATGTCATGTGGAGAGGTCCCATGGTAGGTCCTACCCGAAGGGGGAGGAGTTTCTACAGAGCATGGCGACTGGGGGCAGAGGGGCCTCTGCTGAAGGAAGATGCAGTTTGCCGTCAGGGAAACGATTTTGCGGAAGATATCACATGAGGTCGCCTTCGGGGAACCAGCACATGTGGAGCACCTACCTCAGTAAAGAGGCTCATTAGCACACGTACTGGGCCGGTCAGCGAGTTTCTCCACAAACTCAACTGCCAGAGGGCTAAGGAGGAAAGTCATCCAGGGAATACAGTCTGTGAACATGACTGGGAGTCAAGAGTGCATGTCTTCACATCAAGGGATGGGAAAGGCGCTATAAGCAAGTGGTACACCTGGCCAGTTTGTCCCAGAACCTGCTCGTGCCTACCAATACACGGGACAAGACTGGCTCAACTCGGAGATTTTAGAACCTCGCAAAGGTGTTGGGTGTTGCCCAGCCCGCTGCTCTACAGATGTCTGCCAAACTCGAGTCTGAAGCCAGTGCTGAAGCTGTCTCATATTCATCAACCCGAGCGGTGTGGCCGCTCCTGAGGATGCCATATGCCCCAGGAGCCTCTGAAAAATTTTCAGTGGGGCCGCTGTTCTCCATCTGAATGCCTTCAGACAGTTCAGCACCGACTGTGTGCACTCGTTCCTGAGGCACGCTGTCATCGAGACTGAGTCCAACTCCAAACTGAGAAAAGAGATGCTCTGAACCGGGGAGAGCCTGCTCTTTTCACAATTGACCCGAAGCCCCAGTCGGCTGAGGTGCCGGAGCACGAGGTCCCTGTGTGTGCACAGCAACTCTCGAGAGTGAGCTAGGATTAGTCAGTCATCGAGATAGTTGAGGATGTGGATGCCCACTTCCCTCTGCGACCTGGCAGAGGGAAGTGGGCCGAGGGGACAAGGACAGGCTGAAGGGGAGGACCTTGTACTGGTACGCCTGGCCTTAGAAGGCAAACCGCAGGAAGGGTCTGTGTTGAGGTAAGACCGAGAAGTGGAAGTACGCGTCCTTCATGTCTAACACCGCGCACAATCTTGATGCTGTACGCTCACTAGAATGCATTTTTGCGTCAGCATCTTGAACGGGAGTCTGTGCAAAGCCCGGTTCAGTACTTGCAGGTCCAGGATTGGTCGCAACCCACCTCCTTTCTTCGGTACGATGAAGTAAGGGCTGTAGAACCCTTTCTACATCTTGGCTGGAGGGATAGGATCTATCGCGCCCTTGCGCAGAAGGGTAGCGATCTCCGCGCAAGGTAGCAGCGTTTTCGTCTTTCACCAAGGTGAAGTGGACACGGCGGTGGGGCCTCGCGGCGGGGTGGAGCTCGAGATGCCACGTCGAGGGGATTCAAGCCCTATGGCCGTGCTGAGTCCAGGGACATCGAAGCACTTACCTGGCTCCTGCCGCCCACCATAAGATTGGCCGAGGAGGTGGGGAGGAGTCTCATCCCCGTAATCCACCGGACCCAATCCCGTGTGGGCGTGTTTGTGCCACAGCTGGGTGCACAGGGGCAGGGGGACCGCTGGAGCACCATACCTGCATACCTGGGACGGTGGACGGTGGTTGTGATGACGGCCATGCGCACCAGACATGTGACCCAAGGAACAAGAAAACCGCTCTTTTGTTGAATTTTTGGGTACCGCAGCCTCTTGGACATGTGGCGAAATTAAATGAAAATGAAACCTCCACCGGGGGATGGAGTGGTCTGCTCACCAGCGCCAGAGAAGCGGGTCTTCTTGCTCCTGGGTTGCCCGTCTCAGGGGCGCTTCAAAGCCTACCTTGGGTTTTTGGTGGCCGACCGTGAGAGGGGTGGTGTCTGCTTCCTGCACCGGGCCACAGGGGCGGGCTGCGGTGGAGCCGGTGTTGTAGTTGCAGGAGGACAACCTTGGTGACGAGCAGATGGGGTGTGGGGTCTTGAGCCGCACCAGGGCAGGATGTGATGTGATGTATGGCCTCCGTCTGCTGCTTCACCGCCGAGAACTGCTGGGCAAAGTCCTCGACGGTGTCGCTGAATAGGCCAACCTGGGAGATGGGGGCGTCAAGGAACCGTGCCTTGTCAGCCTCTCACATCTCAACCAAGTTGAGCCAAAGGTGGCGCTCCTGGACCACCAGGGTGGACATCGCCTGCCCAAGAGACCACGCCGTGACCTTTGTCACCCGGAGAGCGAGGTCAGTCGCCGAGCACAGTTCGTGCATCAATCCTGGGTCAGAACTACCCTCGTGCAGTTCTTTTAGCGCCTTGGCTTGGTGTACTTGCAGGAGAGCCATGGTGTGCAGCGCGGAGGCGGCTTGTCCAGTGGCACCGCAGGGCTTAGCCGTCAGGGACGACGGAAACCTACAGGCCCTGGACGGGAGTTTCAGGCGCCTGTGCCAGGTGGCGGCGCTCTGCTGACACAAGTGCACCACGAGCACCTTATCCACCTGGGGGATCACCGAATACCCCCTGGCCACTCCGCCATGGAGGGTAGCGAGAGCGGGGGAGCTGAAAGACCAGGACCGGGCAGTAAAAGGTGCCTCCCACGATTTTGTCAGCTCTTCATGCACTTCCGGGAAGAAAGGAATGGGGATGGGGCAATCAGGAACCAATCGACGAGCCGCGAGGGTTCATGGGAGAGGGAAGGGTTCCACTCTAGCCCGACACTTGTGGCCGCCCGGGAAAGCATATCCATCATTTCCGCGTCAGCCTGGGACTGGGCGACCATTCCTGAAGGAGGAAGCCCAGTCGAAGCCTATGCATCTGACTGGACAAGCCCACTCTCCGATGATGCGTTTGATAACTCATCTTCTTCCCGGGCTCCGAATGAGAGCTGAGCGATCTCGTCCGAGTGCCCGACCGGGGCAAGCGAGCGTGCTGGGGAATGGGAGGTCCGTGGGGGGTTACCCAGCGGAGGTGGTCCCATTGAGGTCCCCAAATCGCCCCCAGTGCTAACCGGCACGGCCTCATACCCGTAGGTAGAAGGATCGAGGCGGAGAGCCGCTGGGGTGGCATGCTTTCTTACGAATGCAAGCCGCGACCGCAATGTTGCCATGGTCATGTTCTTGCAATGAGGACAAGACCCATGTACAAACAATGTCTCTGCGTGGGCAGCGCCCAGACACGTATGGCAGTGATCGTGGCCATCAGAAGCGAAGAGATAACGACTGCAACCAGGAATAACACACAAACGGAAAGGCATCTTTAAAAAGACATTCCGTGTGTGCCGCTATTTTAGAAAGAAAAAATAATCTTTTTAGAATATACTCTTTTAGTTGTTTCTGCCGAAGCGTTCAGGGGCGTTCTCTGCACTCCACGGGTGCAGAGGGGGAGAAGCTGCTGAAATGCGCCATAGAATCCAGCAGATAAGGTGAATGAACTTCGCGGATGAATTCAGCTTCAATGAATAGAACCGCTCGGCTCCGAAGAGAAAATCTGAATGAGTGGATGCATACTAGCTCCTTTTATACCTGTATGTCCGGGGGAGTGGCATGCAAATTCCACTCGCCAATTCTCATTGGCCTTTTTTCAAAAAAGCAGAGGTGTTTGGGGCTCCCAAGTGTGACCCCTAGTGTCACTACATCAACACAATGTCGAGTGAGTGACAGATAGGGAACAACATTATTCTGGAGGCAAGAGGTGTCAAGCAAAATGTGAAATGTCAAGCACACATTTTTGCAGTGAATAATAAATACAAATTCAAACATTAAAAGAAATTAAAATAAAATCAATATAGCCTACAAACAGGTGAAAGTCCCATAAGTCTATCAGGAATTTTTATGATAAGACACCATTATTTAGTTAAATAATTTAGTTTAAGAGACGGATAGACGAGCGCCGACGTGAAATCATCAGTTCAGGTCAGGAATTTAACATCGTGCTCAGTTTTGGGCTATAAATAAATACATGAGAATCACGTGTGAATATAGCATTTCAAGAAGTGGAAAGTGTATATGGTGTCATATCTTAGTTAATGTTACACTTGACAAGCTCCAGATGTGCACAATTAACAGAGACTGAAAATGAAGTCGAGACCGCCCCTATCCAATCTGAAATCACACCGTGCGCATTTTCATTCATAAGGTTTACACTTTAGAAATATTGCCTGCACATATTCATAAAATCGTTGTAATATTGGATATGTTTATTTAAAATGTTGCTTTTCCTTGTGTTTTTTGGACAATCAGTCAAACTAATATTTTTAATATTATTCGTATGAATCCATTATTTGTACCTTTCCGAATAAGGTATTTGGCTTTGGGCACATCCCTACTAATCCCTTTTTTTGGGATGCATTTCAGTTTGAACGGTCAGATCTGATTTCAAGTAGTTTTGTACCGATGTACAGTAGATGCACCTGATATTGATGTAACTGCCTGAACAAACAAATCAGAGATGTCCAGAATGATGAAAAACTCAACTGCTCTTCTGTTGTAGACCTAAAAAATTGTTCACACAAAATTTAAATTCTGTCTTCATTTACTCACCTTTATGTTGTTCCAACCCCATATGACTTTCTGTTTCCTTGAAGCACAGAAGAAGATTCACTTTCATTGTATGGAAAAATGTTACAGCACTGGATTAAATGTTTCAATCTATACTCTGCTTTCTTAACTCTTTGAAATTGTAAACAGGCTTAAAATTAAGATAGACTGTTCTATTAATGGCTCTTTTCCAATTTATTAATATGAAGACCTAGGTATTTTTTGTAACCAGCGGCTGTTCTAATTTGTCAATCTCAAAAGTTTTTAGGGGAAGAACTGTTTAATCATGTTACTGATCAACTCTATGCTTGACAGCTAATTTTCAAAGAACATAAACAATACAGTCAATGATCAGAACGTTTTCAGAAGCCTGTCTGTACTGAGGATATTACTATAGCTGTTCAGTCAGAAGGAGTGAGCAAAGATCGTGCCCCTTGTAGATCATGTCAGAGAAAGGACAAATGAATGTTTCAAGCCCTTGGTGATTTCCAAATGGCAACCATGACCTTTAGATGTGGGTAAGATAAACAATTGAAGGAGTAATAGGCTGGGTGTGAAATGAGTAAACCTGACATTACACACCATCTGCTTTTGGAGCAAATGGCAACTACTAAGCTCCACAAGCTCCACCATTATACGAAGAAAGATATGCAACATTGTGATCTGGCTGAAAATTCAATGGCTGCCTTTGCTTGTTCTTGATACCACGAGGCAAGATCTCATGTTGGCAAATACACAGTAAATTGCACAGTTGGCAAATACACAGTTTCACACAGTATTGGTATTTATGGACTTGGATTCATCTAGAGACATCCTGGCAGATACAATATTCAAAGATATGGCTGTCTGGGAGGATTTGCACAGGCTCAGGAAGACATTTCTTCACAGGGAACCTTCTCTTTAAAGGAAGAGTTCACCCAAAAACAAAAGTAATTTACTCACCCTCATGTTGTTCCAATTTTATAACTTTTTTTTTTCTTCAGTGGAACACCAAATGAGAAATGTCCTGGCCGCTGTTTTACATATAATGAAAGGGACAAGGGGCTGTCATTTTCCAAAAGAAAATCAAAAATCACCATAACAGTTTTATAAAAGTAGTCAACAAGTCTTCTGAAGCTATACAGAAGCTTTATGTGATGAACAGACTGAAATTTTATTTGTTAATCTTCCCCTGTGCAGAAAGTCTTAAATGCACTACAAACGTCATATGGACTACAAAAATGTATAAAAACATGGTTTTACTTTAGTTCACTTATGGCATTTGTGGTAAAACCATAACCACAAAATGTATAATGGTATACTACAGTAACCACCTTTTAACCCAGACATTAGTGATAAAACTGTAGTAATAGTACTGGAAAATCATAACCATTCTGCCTAAAAAACATGGTTAAAGTAGTAACACCATGGTTAATATGTAGTACATGTATCATGGTTCTTACCACAAAAATGGTTACATGATTACTGCAGGTTTCATATAATAAACCATGAATAATTTTTGTAAGGGCATGGTCTTTTTGTTTTGGTGGAAATTATGGTTTTAAAAATCATACTTCTACCACAAATTAACCATGGTGCTACAATAATAAAACTGCAGTAACCTTTTTTCTTTTTTTTTTTGCAGAATAATTATGATTTTGTTACCATAGTTTTAGTTTCCCTGTATTATTGCAATGGTTTTACTACAAAAATCATGGTTCCAGTATGGTTACTGTAGTAAAACCATGTTTCATTTTCATAAGGGATGGATAAAAGTATTGCTAGGGAACCCAAAATAATTGCTGTGAATGCAATACATATTGCGAGGGAATACATAACTGTTGCTAGGGAACTTAAAATTATTGTGGAGGAACAGAAAACAGATATTCTAAAACAATTTTAAAAAATCATATGGGTTTGGAAAGTCATGAGGGTGAGTAAAACTTTCCTTTTTGGGTGAAATACTTTATTCCTTTAAATGCAAATTGCTTGGCATTTGAATCAAAGTGTCAAGGGAGACCCTACAACACTTAAAGGTCTTTCTGGTGAATACTGTCAGGTGTTTAAGCTCTGTTCTTCTTCTGCCCATTATTGACCCTCTGGAGTATTTTGGGACCAGACACCTGAATTCACATTAGCGTCAAATTCTCACAAGCCAGCTGACGCTATGGGACCGATCTCTGAAGCCCTTTAGAATCACTGTAACATATTGACAGATGGTGCTTGACGCTCCGCTCCTCATGCAAGTGTCATCGAGAGCATATAAACCGGAGCACAGCATCATTTTATCAGAATTTTTCTCTTCAGGGTCACAATTTCATCTCTCGTGCTCTGGATGCCTAAATATCCACTATGTCATTGAATCTGAACACCTTAAAAGGCAGTGGATTATTTTCTAGCTTTCTGCAAGTGCTCAGACGAAAAGCGTTTTCTTTATCACTTCCACGTTTCAAACGCTATTGAATTGTGTCACGGTAAACACAATTCATCTTTAATGTGGGCAGACAACCCATGCAAGAACCGGTCCCACTGCGCTCGGTCGTTCCATTCACAGGATGCAGCGTAGGTTTGGACCTCAATCGAGTGGTCAGAAACAGAACGGTTTCCTTAGGCAAGTCCAGACATAACCCTCGCTGCATCGCGAGCCTGGACTGAGCGGTTGAAAACCTTACGAAGTTCTGCGGCGAAGGACTGGAATGACAACCAGCTGGGATGTTCATTGTCCCATATGGCAGTTCCCCTCTCGCAAGCCCTTCTCGTCAGCAGGGTGATGACAAACTTAGTCTCCTCAGCAGGGAAGGAGGAAAGGCTGAAGCGAGAAAATGAGAGAACATTGTGAGAGGAATGAGCGGCATACATCCGTCTCACCAGAGTATGGAGCAGGGGGAATTAGTCAGGGCTCGGAGTATCCAGCGTTGCTGGGAACCGCCATGGGTGGTGGAGATTCCTTGGGAGGGGGACCGGTTTCGGGAAGACGCACGCGCTGTTGGACCAGCGTGGTAAGTTCGGCCATCTGGGTCGGCAACATCTCCAAGGTGCGGTTGGAATTGGAGATCTGTTCTTGCTGACGCCCCAGCAATGCTCCTTACAGGGAAAAAGCCGAACAGAGACTTGAATCCTCCGCCGGATCCATTTGTGGCTGGATTGTTCTGTCACAGTAAACATGAGAGGATCCAAATGCAGAGGAACAGTTCACGCTGGTTTATTAACAGTTGAAGATAATTCAACACAGAGTCAAAAGAGCTTGGAACAGGGACCGGCACAGACTGCAGTGGGCGAAAAACCAGAGAGAAATCAAAATGACCAGGGCACCCGGGCTTGAAGAGTCAGGAACAGGATCAAAGTCAAGGAGGCTGATTTCAGTCATCCACCGGAGCTTCAGATTCAGGACAGCACACAGCCACTAACTGAGAAACAGGAGATACACACACAAGACCGACAGAGGCAATACTGCTTGAGGTGAGCATAGAAACACATTGAACAATCCAGCAATGAGGCAGACACACTGAGGGGTTTAAATAAGGAGAGTGAAATGAGGAACAGGTGCCACGAATCAGCTGATGGGATAGCGTGAGCAGCGTTCCCATGGCAGCGTTCTGCGGCACCTGTGACACATGAGGGAGAGAGCCACACACACACACACACACAGGACGAACCGAACGAGCTCACTGGAACTGTGACAGAATTGTGATTGTGTTGTGTGTTTTATTTACTGATAAAGGAAATAAAAGAGTCTTTTGTTTTACAACGCCTTTTTCAAGATAGCGTTTTGCAAATGTTTTCAACCTTATAAGTGATAAAACTGTTATATCCCACTGTCTGACGGGCACGAGTGCTAAGCCTGGGCCAAGCCAACGTGGAAGCAGTGCTTAGTGTGACTGATTGTGTTTCACTGCAACGCATGAAACTCAAGATGCTTCGTTCTCAGCTAGCTTTCTTTCTGAAGGATGATGACTGTAACCCTTGTTCCCTGAAAGGAGGGAACGAGATGCTGTGTACACTAGCCACACTACTGATTTCTCGCTGTTAAGAGACTGAGAGATGCGCTCTCTTCCCTTAAGTCAAAAAATCCTGATGATATGTCTCTGTGCTCCAGCTTATATGCCCACAATGACGCAAGCATCAGGGGTGGAGTGTCAAGCCCTACTGCCAATAGATTGGCATGATTCTAAAAGGCTTCAGAGATCATCATTCCTGAGAGGATTTTCCCATGATGTCAGCTACTGACGCAGCATTTTGTTCCCTTCTTTCAGGGAACCAAGGTTTAAGGTCATAACCAGTAGGTTAACCACACTTTGCTCCATGCAATAATGAGATTTCATTAAGGTGAGAACTTCGAGCAGATCTCTTGCACTTGGGAGCATCTTCCCTTCACATTCCACACCCAACAAGTTAGCGCATGTCTCAGCTGCTCACAGCTTTTGATCAAGCCTCCAGCATCTCTTGGAGGTAATTTTGTAGAGCGGCATTCACAGGCTGTCTCCACGTTTGAGAGTTTCAGTGAGAAGTGTTGAGTGGGTCAGTTTGATCTGAGCTTCCATAGTGTTATTGAGAAATTTAATGAGACTTCTGTTCTCTTTTCCAGACTTTCCCATTGATTCCCTCCCAGTGATGAGCCGTCATCTCTTCTATTTAGCCCAGTATATATCAATCCTTTGGAATTCTAACCATTAACCTCTTTTCCAAAATAGGTTTCTTCAAGCCCTACCAGTATTTCTTTATCCATTTTTATTTTTTTTATTTCTTTTTTGTAGCATGTATCATTCTTTGAGAACAATCTCACCTTGTTTCAAAGCACTGCCTTGTAGGCGTGTTTTAGATGTAAAAAGAAGAAGAGGTGTGGGCAATCTTAGCATGCAGCACAATCCATTTAATTACCTGTCTTCTTTAAGTGTAACAGTTTGATTGACTGGCACAGGCTGAAAAAGAAGCAAACATTACCTCCCAATAAAAGCATGATCTGTAGAGGACACTGCAATCTCATTATTGCGGTTCCTTCTGTGGTATTAAGGTTAAGATTCAAAATTCATTTTTAATGACCATTTTCCACTCTCTCTGACCCTTCAAATTAAATTGGCTATTTATTTATTTTTATTTTTTTATTTTTTTATTTTTTTTGCTGGCTGCTGTGTCTTTAAGACTCCATTTAGTAGGTGTTGTTGACTTGTGCATTGCTCTGTCAGTACATTTACATGCAATTTAAAAGTTTGATTTCAGTTGGAATTTGTTTTGTTTGCGGACCAAAAATAGGCAAAATAAATAGTCTATTTTTAAAGAAATTAAAATTTATAATTCTCTCAACATTTACTCACCCTCATGCCATCCATGATGTGTATGACTTTTTTTCTTCTGCAGAGCGCAAACCAAGATTTTTTAGAAGAATATCTCAGCTCTGTGGTCCTTACAATCTTTAGAAGTGATATGATAGGTGTGGTTGAGAAACAGACACATTTCTAAGTCTTTTTTTTTTTTTTTTTTTTTTTTACAAGAAATCTCCATTTTCACTTTCAGTTACAAAATGTGAAAGTGAAAGTGGGGATTTATAGTAAACCTATCATATCACTTCTAAGGATATGGGTTTAACCACTTATGGACTCATTTTACTTTATGTGATTTGTGGAGCTTCAAAGGTCTGAGCACCATTCACTTGTATGTGAGGACCAGCAGAGCTGAGATATTCTTCTAAAAGTCTTGGTTCGTGTGTGTTCTGAAGAAGAAAGAAAGTCATACAGATCTGGGATAGCATGAGGGTGAGTAAATGATGGGTGTACTATCCCTTTAAAAACTGTTGTATTAAAGTAACTCTTTTGTTTCAAAAGATCAGAGAAAATGGGATTCCTTGTGGTAAGATCCCTGAATTATTGCCCATTTTTCTAGTTTTAGTTCACCATAAAGACCTTGTGGTGTCCAGTAGAAACAACAGTCTGATAAAGTTGATGTCAAAATGAGATTTTGTGAGCAGAACCTTTCCTGCTTCCCAATCTGAAGTAATTACTCCGAGCATACTGCACTAGACAGCCTGATCTCAACGTGATCCAGGCTCAAGGCATTAGTCTCTGCTATGTTCACCTTGTTAATTTCACCTTCTCATGGCTAATACAGCAAAATAGGACTCTGAGTTAATAAAGGCTCAGTAAAGGTTAGATCAACAGGAGGAACCAACCCCACTGTGAAACTTTCCCCGGTGTTGCACTGCAAACCGAGGGCTTTATAGTAGTTCTCAATCAATCTTTTAATAAACAGAGGCCAGGGTTTGCTTAGGTTGTGAAAAAAGTCAAAAGAGCCTGGGGACGAGCATCATTATACAGCATGAATTTGCTTTGCTTTATTAGTACAAGGGCTGCGTTAATAGGGCAAGAACTTGAGAATATAAGAACTTTAATATTCTTCCCATGCTCTCAAATAGGCAATAATTGGTGTGATCAGTGACCTTGGTTGAGTCATGCCTTGAATTTATTTTACAGGACAGACACTGAAGCATCAAGTAAACTAAACACTGGACATAATTTGACCAGGAAAAAATGTCTTCTTTTATTAGGAGTTGACCGATATGGGCTTTGTTAATGACCGATGCTGATGCGGATATATAGAGATCAGGGTGGCCAATGTCTGATAAATATTGAAATATATACAGTCGTTCCAAATAGTATTTGGATACTTAAACTATAATTAAATATGTATGAATCCCATTGCGTGAGACCACAAAAATTTCAAACCAAGTGGCATCTGCAAAAAAATTATGCCAGATCTTTTCTCAGAACTAACTCATTTTTTGCCAATTTTAACCAACTTGTCCCAAGGTCATTTTAGAGGATGAATGAAGTATGTTGCCCTCAGTTTCACAAGTTTCTCAGCATAGTCACCACAGGTGTTGTTCATCACATTAAATATGGACATGTTCCACAAGTTTGACAACCAGAAAGTGTCCAAAGCTTTTTGTCTTATTGTGAACAGTATATATATTGTTTTATAATTCAAACCCAAACAAACTTCTTTTTGTGAAATGTTTTGCATGAAAAGTGTGCTTATGCTATCTTTTTATTTGAAAATAAATAAATAAATGCCACTTGGTTTGATATAGCCTATATATATAGTATACTGTATATATTTATCTAATGCAAAGGCATTGTAACATTTTTAGGTATGGCTTAACTGTTTGAAACCACTGCATATGATAATAATGAAGACTGCTTGAACACATTTTCATTTCATGAAAATTTCACTCAAAAATGAAAGTTCACTCAAAAATATTTTAAAACGGAAAACGTGCCAGCTGACTCCTCATAATCAGCCAGGCGGGCACACTTATTGACTGATGCCAGTATTCTCAAAATGTAAAATATTGGCAGATATATTGGCCTGCCATTATGTATCAGTATACTTGCAGTTATGCTATTCCATGCCAGATATATTACCTTCATCACAGAATATTATGTTTCTCTGTAATACCATCATAAAAATTTCTTAAAGATTCTGTGCCTGATTGCTTTACTCAACAACCCTTCAATCAGAATGTACATCCAATTAGTGTTAATGGACACTTTTGAACGGCACCCAACATCTCCAAGCAGCAGATATCTCTGATTAGATGCATTGGCAGCCATGGCCCTTTTGCCTCCAAACAGCCCTTTGCCTCTCTCTGAACTCTGGTGCATTCAGTTGTTGATGCTCTGTGTTGCACAATGGCCATTTAGAATTCTCATTGATCTCCATCTCCATCCACTGTCAAGGTTCCTGCCCTCTGTCAGATTCATTGTTGTATTGTGCTGTAGTCAGTGATTGCATTTGGCCACTCGCGAGCATGGTTATCACTTTCTTAACCCACATAGCTACTGCTTGATGGCTCTGTTAACTTACCTGTAAATTGAAAAAAGATTAAGTGCAGAACAAATTCTTAAGTCAGACACACCATGAACACGTCCTTGTTCTTTGCTAACCATAGGAGATGCATTTTAATGGACTTGTGATTTATAAAATTTTAAGGGTTATTTCATGTCGTTCAAAATCTTTATGACTTTCTTTCATGGAACACAAATGGAGATGTTTTGAGGAATCTTGTTGGTCGATCTTTTCTGTGTACAGTAATTACAAGGAAGGGGAGCTTTCAAGCTTTAAAAAGGACACAAAAGCACCGTAAAAGTGTCATGAAAGTAGTCAATACAACTCAGGCACAAAATTTCAAGCCGTCTGAAGCCAGACAGTAGCTTTGTGCAAGGAACAGACCGGAATTTAAGTTGTTATTCACTGATAATCTTCCCCTCCAGATAACTGTTAAAGGAATATTTTGGGTTCATACAAGTTAAGATCAATTCACAACATTTGTGGCATAATGTTTAGTACCACAAAAATCATTTCATGACAACGAAACCCTGTAATCTCAGTATTGGATACAACTTTATACAGATAAGGTAAGTGAGTGACTTTATCACACTAAAATCATGTTAACATGTATAAGGTTTACATTCTGTGGCTAGACTTTTGAAATTATGTGTATTTTAGTGTTAATGGATTGGCCCCATTCACATTTTTTTTAATAGATGCGATTTAAAATTAATTTTTTGCGGTTATGAACATTATGCCATAAATTCTGTTAATTGAGCCTAACTTGTTTTGAACCCAGAATATTCCTTTAACCACAGGAACTGGATCATTGAGTCAGTGAGTTGAATTAGAGAACCAGATCAGTCCACTTCATGAATGAATCATTCAGATTCAAAACATCCAACTCAAAAGAACAATTTCTTCATGAATTGGGCTTTGCTACTTCTCTCATGAACTCTCACTGATGAGAGCTAAGGCGGATTTTGACTTAAATTTAATTCTGTTCCTCACACAAAGCTATTTTATAGCTACAGAAGACTTATTTATAACGCAGAAGCCATATGGACTAATTTTTAAAATATTTTTTATTGTGCGTTTGTAGCAAAACACAACCCCCACACCCCCAAATCATATGGATTTGGAATGACATGAGGGTGAGTAAATGATCACAGATTTTTAAATGATCACAGGTCGTCCCTCCTTTTCTTTTAAAAATTTTGGTCACAGTGAGGCACTTACAGTGGAAGTTAATGGGGCCAATCCGTAAACTATTACATTTTCACTGTTTCAAAAGTGTAGCCACAAGACATAAACAATATGCATGTTAACATGATTTTAGTGTGATAAAATTGCTCACCCTAACCTTTTCTGTCTAAAGTTATAGCCAATTATACAACTTCGTTTCCATGACGATGTAATGTCTACAAACCCTAAAATCCTAAAATGACTGTACAAATGACAATTTAAACAACTTCACAGCTCAAATAATAGACGGGTTTCAACAAAATAATTAATTAAAGTGCTTCTATAAAATTATGAGCTTCACATTTCTGCCTTTAACCCCTGAATTTCCCATTCACTTCCATTGTAAGTACCTCACTGTAACCTCAATTTTAGTTTTTAAAGAAAAAGAGGGTCGAGTCTAAATTAATTTTTGTGGTAATCAACATTATTACACAAATGCTGTCGATTGAGCTTAACTTGTACTGAACTCAGAAAATTATTTTAAGCTTTTTATGTTTTCTGGGAAACTGATCATCACCCACATTTCACCCATAATAACAGCAGGCTCATATTATTAACATCCATAGAATGCTCCTCGGTGCTCTTGGCAAGTGAAGTCGGTAGGGCTGTAGGAAGTTTGCTTATTTCAGGTTCTGCTCTCGCCCCAGGAGGTCCACCATTGGCTGATTGTAGTCTGCTAACTCACAGCATGCTATGATGGATGACGGTATTGTTATTCAGCATTTCTCCTGCATGCTTTTCTGCCAAAAGCCCATCTCCTCAGATGCCCATTGTTTTCCATCCGCAGCGAGAGTCACCTCTATGCCGTGAAAATAAATGAGAGATAACAAAATTGAGACATTAATTACAGAGTTTATCTCTGGCTACAATTGCGCCAATAGATGACTTAACCAAGCATCCATCATCATGGGTGTGGCTCTTGTGTGTGGCCAGGTCAAAATGACACATAAATTATGCATAACTGGTTAATTTATAGAACTATAAACTGGGCAAGAATGATGGACTGCCATGCGCTCTTTCTCTTTTCATACCTTGACTTTGCTCAGGAGGTGTTGTTTTGTTTTATTTATTTTTTTTCTGACATAAATTTCACATTTTCCATCTGCACCTGAGCTGCATGGAACCATATGTAAAGGAATAGCGCACCCACAAATGAAAATTCTGTCATTATTTACTCTCCCTCATGTGGTTGTAAGTACATATGACTTTCTCTCTGCTGTGGAACACAAAAGGAGAAATTTTGAAGAATTGTACTGGTAATTTTTGACCAGTACACAATGGGGGACCAAAGTTTTCAGTCTTCAAAAAAGGATGCAGAAGCACCATGAAAGTATGATAAAACTGATCTACACTGATCAGCCACAACATTAAAACCACCCACCCAAAATTGTGTAGGTCCCCCTCATGCTGCCAAAACAGTGCCAACCCGCATCTCAGAATAGCATTGTGAGATGATATTCTTCTCACTATGATTGAGCGGTTATCTGAGTTACAGTAGACTTTGTAAATTCGAGCCAGTCAATCTGTTGACTTCTCTCATCAACAAGGCATTTCCGTCTACAAAACTGCCACTCACTGGATGTTTTTTGTTTTTTGCACCATTCTGAGTAAATTCTAGAGACTGTTGTGCGTGAAAATCCCAGGAGATCAGCAGTTACAGAAATACTCAAACCAGCCCATCTGGCACCAACAGACATCCATGTGATTATCTAATCAGCCAATTGTGTGGCAGCAGTGCAGTACATAAAATCATGCATATACGGCTCAGGAGCTTAAGTTAATGTTCACATCAACCATCAGAACGGGGAAAAAATTTGATCTCAGTGATTTGGACCATGGCATGATTGTTGGTGCCAGACGAGCTGGTTTGAGTATTTCTGTAACTGCTGATCTCTTGGGATTTACACGCACAACAGTCTCTAGAATTTACTCTGAATTGTGCCAAAAGCAAAAAACATCCAGTGAGCGGCAGTTCTGCAGATGGAAACGCCTTGTTGATGAGAGAGGTCAACAGAGAATGGCCAGACTGGTTCGAACTGTTCTACGGTAACTCAGATAACCGCTCTGTACAATTGTAGTGAAAAGTAAAGCATCTCAGAATGTTATTCTGAGATGCGGGTTGGCGCTGTTTTTGCGGCACTAGGGGGACCTACACAATATTAGGCAGGTGTTTATTTTATTTTTTTATTTTTTTTTTTATCCCCTTTTCTCCCCAATTTTGGAATGCCCAATTCCCACTACTTACTAGGTCCTCGTGGTGGCGCGGTTACTCACCTCAGTCCGGGTGGTGGAGGACAAGTCTCAGTTGCCTCCGCTTCTGAGACCGTCAATCCAATCATCTTATCACTTGGCTCATTGTGCATGACACCGCGGAGACTCACAGGATGTGGAGGCTCATGCTACTCTCCGCGATCCATGCACAATTTACCACGTGCCCCACTGAGAGCGAGAACCACTAATCGCAACCACAACGAAGTTATCTCATGTGACTCTACCCTCCCTAGCAACCGGGCCAATTTGGTTGCTTAGGAGACCTGGCTGGAGTCACTCAGCACACCCTGGATTTGAACTCGCGACTCCAGGGGTTGTAGTCATAGGCAGGTGGTTTGAATGTTGTGGCTGATCGGTGTATATATCTTGTGCTCTAAATCCCAATGTCTTCTGAGGACATACAGTAGCTTTGTGTGAACAACATACCAAAACATAATCATTGGGTCACTTACAGAATCATGTACGAGATGAGTCAGTCTCTGTTTCTCAGCGAAACTACATCTATCTGAAAAATGTAAAGACACATCATGATTTGTTCATCCTATTTTCATTTTGGTTGCTTAATATGGGGTATATTCCACATATGTGACAATAAACAAAAACTTGCATCCTAGATAATATTATGATTGTATATAGTAAAGGGATAGTTTACCCAAAAATAAAAAGAATTCTCTCATCATTTACTCACCCTCATGCCATCCCAGATGTGTATGACTTTTTTTTTTCTGCAGAACACAAACAAAGATTTTTAGAAGAATATTTCAGCTCTGTAGGTCCATATAATGCAAGTGAATGGTGGCTAAAACTTTGAAGGTTCAAAAAGCATATAAAGGCTGCATAAAAGTAATCCATATGACTCCAGTAGTAAAATCCATTTCTTCAGAAGGGATATGATAGGTGTGGGTGAGAAACAGATAAATATTAAAGTCCATTTTTACTATAAATCTCCACTTTAAATTTCACTTTCACATTCTTCTTCTTTTGTTTTTGGTGATTTGCCACCTACTGGGCAGGGAGGAGAATTTATAGTAAAATGGACTTAAATATTTATCTGTTTCTCACCCACACCTACAGTATCATATTGCTTTAAAAAAAAAAAAAAAAATCTGTATTAGAAAGTGAAAAAAATCACAAGATCATAAAACTAAGACAGTGGTGTTGAAGGATTTAATCAAATTTAATCACGAATCATTAGCACTAATGTATTTATGGAACATTAAAGGGAAAAAAAAAACGCATTGCTAAATGCGATAATTGTATGCCAAGTGCATCATGTCAACACAAATATCAACATATCCATTTAGATAATGATCTGTTTATACTGATAGGAATCACTCTGTAATAAAATGCAGGATATTTTCTTCTGTTATGTAAAGTGCTTTCTTCTTCCATGTCATCTAAATACTCAGACAATGTCTGGCCAATTACGTAATGCCGTTCCTTTACACAGTAATCTCAAAGGTAGTTAGACATAATGACGAGTGGTACGTAGGTCTTTCTTGCTGTATCCCTGGCATTTGAAAGGCTGGCAGAGGAGACTGCAGGTATAGTGTGATAGTCTGATCACAGGCAGGTGGCTAATGAAGAGCTGCTGGGAAACAGACATACAGGCCTGCATCAGCGCATGGAGAGCAGTGTGACGGCAACAGCACGCCTTTCATCACTCACACCAATTCGTGAGAATGATGTTGCGTGTCGTAGGATATCTCCTTCTGTTCTACTGGCACCTTGTTTTTCCTGCCCAAAAAGGTGTAAACAAAGTAGGGATGTTACAGCACGATACCAAAATTTTAGCAGTCGAAACTGATACGAAACCAATGAAATTTCACAGTAGTCAGTTCCAATTTTGATTCCATATAATGATTCAACAGCAACTTTTATTAACAACAAATATTAACAAATGAAAACATTTAGTGCGTTTACATGCACACCAATACACTGAAAACCACCAAAAATCAGCTTATTCAAAAACAAATTATTCTCTGCTTTAGATGTCAAAATGTAAACAGTCATGCACACAACACTTGAGTAAATTGGATAAGCTAGTAATAATGCCAATAAAGGTGTTTACATGCAACACAAAATCAGGGTAATGGGCAAAAATCTATGTGTGCTGATAATTTTTTGCTTAAACGGTTTATGACTTTACTGCTTGTTCCCATTCACTTAAGACATTACTGTTGTTTAAAGTAATACCTAGCCAAGACAGGCATTTTAACGCAAATGCACGTATGAGTATTTAAAAGCAGTCACCTATGAGTCAAACAGAATTTTGGTCCCAAATTGAGCCTGTATTTGGTACAACGGATTCTGTAGAAAGACAGGTATCATTGCATTTTTTAAATTATTTTAGGATCATCTTGGTACCAACATCCCTATATAAGAGTAGACATTTTAATCCTGCAAAGCCAAAAAAAATAAAAATAAACAAATTTGTCAGCAAGATACTGATGTTCCTCAGCTTGCCATCAGGATTATTAAACAAAACAGAAAAATATAATTGCTGGCCTGTGAATTTTGGCAAAATTGCAGGCAATTCTGATTATTAAGAAAGGCTTGATTTGTTGGCACAGAATAATGGTGCTTTTCTGTTGGCAGCTGTATGACAGCGCAATAACGACAGTAACACTTTGACTTCAGAATGTAAGACATCATTCTTGGGTTGCAGTAAGTAAATAATTTATGAACGCACATTATGCCCTAATTCATATTAAACTACACTAATGTACAGTGTGATATCTGTAAATATTCTGAGTGACACACTTCATGACTTGCCAGATCACAAGTGGCCATCTATGATGTACTGGGATCGTGTATCAACCATCTCCCAAAAACGCTTGGCTAAATGGCCGATTCCTCAGTCAGATGAGAAAGCATACAAGGGAAGCTATTGGTCTTCCGTGACATTACCTTATTGGAAACGACATGGTGTGTTTGACTGCACAGGTCATTGGGCTCATTGATCACGGCTGGCGTTTGAAGGACACAGTGGCACTTTTCCAAGGTGTGCTTGATAACTTCAGTTGGGGCGCGATGCATCGACCGGCTAACTTTGTGCTTTTTTAGCCAGGGTGCTGATATGTCAGGGAACGTTCTGGATTGACAGGTCAATCTGGGAAGAGTCTGTTCACAAACACTCACTCTACATTTTTTATGGTGGCAGCTCGCTGGATAACGAAGGAGTTATGGGCATCGAGGGGGAACGAATGTCGACTACAACAATGCATCAAAACAAAAACTGTATCTTCACCCAACCATCAATGAATGTCCAAAACACAGTGTTTAGCAAGATGCAGTATGCCAAATAGCATTTCGTCTTTTATGAATGCTCATCTACTGCCGGCTGCAATTTGACCTTGACGTGTAGGCTGTGTCCTGCCGGTAAATCTCAGTTTTGTACATGAACTGCTACCTTATCAGAATCTCTTACACTGTGATCTGCTGATTCAACTTCAGGGGCTCCTCATTGGTCAGATACACACAGTCCAAAAAAAAAAAAAAAAAAAGTGACGGGTTTGATAAAGAGATGAGAATTGAAGGCAGACGGGCACTTTATATATAATATATATATATGTACATACATATATATATACATACACTACCGATCAAAAGTTTTGAAACACTTGACTGAAATGTTTCTCATGATCTTAAAAATCTTTTGATCTGAAGGCGTATGCTTAAATGTTTGAAATTAGTTTTGTAGACAAAAATATAATTGTACCACCATATTAATTTATTTCATTATAAAACATAAAACAATTTTATAAAAAAAAAAAAAATGTTTTTTAAATTGATGACTTGGACCAAATAATAAAGAAAAGCAGCCAATAAGTGCCCAACATAGATGGGAACTCCTTCAATACTGTTTAAAAAGCATCCCAGGGTGAAACCACAGGGTGAAAATTATAATAAAGAATGAGTAAGTGTTTTAAAACTTTTGACCGGTAGTGTGTACAGAGAGAGAGAGAGAGAGAGAGAGAGAGAGAGAGAGAGAGAGAGAGAGAGGAAGCATCTCCAATTCTTGGGCAGCTGTTTTCATTTTGTTTGTGTGTGTTATAATGATTGGCGATCCGACATTGATTTAGCTATTTTTAATGTTTTGGTAAGTGGTTGTAGCAATTGTTCTGCTGTAATTTTCTCTCCAGCACACGCCCCTTTAGACCTGCGCTTTACTCATTCCATTTTTCTGCAGCACGCTATCCCTTTTAGTCAAATCACAAAACAGAATGTGTTCTGGCTGATGATATACATCCAATGAGCTACAGCTGCAATTTTGGTTTACTGAAATAAAAAGTCAGCTTGTTCTATGTTCCTGTAGCTCAGCTGGTAGAGCATGGCACTAGCAACAATACGATAATGGGTTTGATTCCTAGGGAACACACAAAAAACTGATCAAATGTATACATTGAATGCACTGTAGCACTGTAAGTTGCTTTGGATAAAAGTGTCTGCCAAATGCATAAATGTAAATGTAAGTCTTAGGGCAGATTAGAACCCAGAACCACCAATACTTAAAGCAAAAATGTCCAAGCTGGACCAGTGAGTCCAGTGGGAAATTCTTTGCAGATCAATGCATTTATCCACTGGCTAGCCTTGAGTAGCCAGACCAGTGACTACGGCAAAGGTCTGGTCTCTATAGCAGCTTCAATTGGCCAAGAACCACCCATTTAGACAGGAAAAGCCATCTAACTGACATGTTAAGCGACCAATCAGTCGGTTTTGTCATTACGGGCTGTTTTCTGGGCAGGGTTATCAGAGATGTATCATACCATAATAAAAGACCGACATGGGGAAATAAATAATTTATATAATTGCCTGCGTCTCCTACTCGAGGAAGTTCCATCGAACCAGAAACTCAGGTTTGATCAAGAGTTGATCAAGAAAGCGTTTTACAGTTTTGTCTGCTATGTGCATCAGGTGTAGAGCATGGACTGTGGGCGGTCCGTGGTCATGCTGTCTGAAGCTGAGACTATCCACTGGCCAACAAAATCCTGGGACTGACAGAGGCAGATATTGTAAGATGCATTTTAATTACCACAGAAGCAGGTCAAGCCTTAACTCCAAAACCCAGAATAAGATGTTTTTCTCTGTAAGTGCTTTTCATATGGAGTTCAAAGCAGTTCTTGACGCTAGCGCGGATGCCCTCGTGTGAATTATTAGCGTAGCTTCACGATTGCTGGAGCAAAGTGGATAGCCACATTCTACCAGTAGATTAATAATGTGGAAGATGAGAGTTGAAAAGATTTAATGCCCATTGCAATGAAAATGCAACCTATGGGGAGACTAGTTCTTTCAGTTAGTCATCCTCCCCCTTAGACTTTGGGAAACTTTAATGTTATTTGAATTGGTGCTATTTAAGTGCATCTATATACTGTGGAAGTCTTTGTTTGGAAAATGTTAATAAAGCATTATATTGTTACATATTGTTTTGTTTTCTTTCCTAAGAAAATAAATAAATGCATTTTGACAAGAAAATAAGTATATACAGGGTCAAATTTTAGCCCTTTAAAATATGCGATTAATCGTGATTAACTTCAGAAAATTATGCGATTAATTGCGATTAAAATGTTTTATTGATTGACAGCACAAATATATACACGTATCTATCTATCTATCTATCTATCTATCTATCTATATATATATATATATATATATATATATATAGTATATGAGAAAAATACAAAACGAGAAAATGCTCTACTACAGACCAGATCTCTGGATCAATATTTCACCTAGACAATTTCTTTATCAAAACATAAAAGATATTTTCAAAATATTTGTGCATAACCTAACAATTATTCATTAACTTATTTTTTGAAATCACAACCAACACATCTGTCCCTACCACTTTTATAAAACAAAGTGACACTTGTACTGTAACTGTAGACCACATTGTGTAAACAAGTTTTAGTTTTTTATCGTTTACAAAAATCATTAGCCTCAGCTGTGGTTACTCTGTTGCCAATTTTAACAATAGTACTGGAACTCTGCAGAGTGAATTTCACTTCATCATACAGCTTAAATTTGAACTAGTTTTAAGTTTAACATAAAACTGCAGCAAGGAACTTTGGAACTGTCATGTCTTTGGTGCAGTGTTTATCAGGACATGTTGGCAATACAAGGACAAGATCTTGCCCTGGGCATAGAGCTTTGTTTCTAAGAAGCCTTCATCGCATGTCACTTCACTTATCAAAGCTGTGACTCTGGATCGTTGCCTGAAGACATTTAAATCTGTCTGGCCAAAGGTCAGGGATGAAAATTGCTGCCTAAGGGGCGAATTTGGAGGTTTGTAAGCTGGATGCAGTTATTAAAAGGCCTTCCTGGTGGCATGCCTGAGGGACTATCTCTGTGCTTGTTTGAAATGCAAATATGCATGAGCTAAATTGGATAATGCATTAAAACATACTCAGCCATCAACTCTCTGAAAACCACATGCAATGGCCCCAAAAAGTATTTCGACACTTATGCCGCTCTCTTACTGTGTATTAATATCATTGCATTAGATATCAAACCAAGTGACATCTGCAAGCAAATTATGTTAGACCTTTTCTCAGAACATTTTTGTAATTATTTTCAACCAGATTCTAGCAAGGTCAGTTTTAGTGGATGTTTGGAATCAGTTGTCCTTCAAGTTTACATAAATGTCCTTGCAGTGTAACCACAGGTGTAATTTATGACATACTGTAAGTTTTAGTGGTCGATGATTGGTCTGATTGTGGATTTTGCCAATTCCTATTACTAAGGTGCAAATTCCAATAACCAGTTAATCAACCGATAGTTTTTAAAACGATATTAAAATGTTAAAACAAAATTCTTAGTCCTTCCTTCCTATAACAGGCACTGACAAAGATGCTGCGAGAGTCTTAAATTAATAAAAGAAGTTCCAAAAAGCAACTATCTGCACCGATTAATTGGTAAAACCGATATATCGGTCTACCTCAAATAAGTTTGATAAACCACAAAGTGTCCTAACACTTTTTGTCTTTTTAATGTCTGTTGTTTAATAATTTAAACACAAAAGCCTATTTTAATGTTTTGCTTGAAAATTGTGCTTATGCCATCCTTTAAAATGAATGCCACTTGATTCTTACTGTCATTATCTACGATTATGAGCACCATTACTTTTTGGTGAGGTGACTCTGTTGAACTGTGTTATTTTGGAACCAAAGCTTTTTGGATAAAACTTTCTCACACACTTTTAAAATCTTTCACTGAACTTCTGTGTTACCTCAGAGTTGGTTTTGAAGAACAATAGTGCCGCCCGCCCCAGGGAAACTTCAGTGGAGTTCTCTGACTTTGAAGCATAGTGTCAAAACACAACCCTTTTCAGACCTTAGCAAAGCCAGCAAGTTACTGCACCAGTCGATACAAAGCGAGATTGTAAATAAAAGTTCGATTTTGTCTTTTTTTGTTTTGTTTTGTTTTGTTTTTTAAACATCATTCACTTGGAAAAAAATGTCAACATTTTCCCATGAAGCTGTTCTTATGCTTTTACAGGGGGAAAAAATGCATCCTCTTATTAATGCAAAGCTATGCATTCTGAGTGATTACATCATGTTTCTGCAAGTTTTAAAGGAAATTTTAACCTTAAAAAAGGAAAATTCTGTCATCCTTTAGTAAATTTATGTCATTCCAAACATGTGACTTTCTTTCGTTCATGGAACATAAAAGGAGAGGTTAACTAGAATGACAGCCTCAGTCACCATTCACTGTCATTGTCCGGAAAATTATGCAATTATGGTTGTCTATGTAACATGTTAATTTAGTGTGATTAATTATATAAAAAATAATGTGTTAATTAAATGTACGCAATTAATCATGCCCACTGACGCGTATGTAAATTCTGTAATAAAAGTACAACCATACGAGCAATTCAAGCTTGAAGTACATCTTTTTTAAGAGCCGTGTCTAGCCAGTTTTAAGAGCCGAGCCTCAACAAATCTCACAAGCAGCGCAGCCACAGAATGAGAACCGCTCCCAGTGGAAGCGCAACATGTGGGCAAAACACAACAGAATACAAGAAGCTTGAGACGGGATTTTCAAAGTTTCTACTACTTTTAACTTGACACAGCGTTCAAATTTCACAAAAAAAAAAAAAAAAAAAAAATGAAAATTTTGTTATCATGTACTCATCCTTATTTCCAAACCCATTTGACTTACTTTCTTCTATGAAACGCAAGAGGAAAAAATAAGAATGTGTTTATGCTGCTCTCTTTTCCATACAAGGAAAGCTGAACATTCTGCCTAACATCTCCTTTTGTGTTACATGTTATGATAAATAGTCTTACAGGTTTGGAACAACATGAGGGTGAGTAAATGATAACACAAGTTTCATTTTGGGGTGAAATATATCTCTTTAAAGTAAGCATAAAATATTTTCTTAACATGAAGAGCATCTTTCTATTGTTAAAATATACTTTACTCTTATTTTTTTATTATTATTTTTTTTTTTTTTTATTATTATTGAATTAGTTGTTATTCTTATTTTTCTTTCCAGCAAGGCCCTGATTTCAATTCTCAAATCTCTGAGATATACTTTAGAGCAGTTTTAGGGTTGATGGGATAAAAAAAAAAAAAAAAAAAAAAAAAAAAAGAACTCAGGCAGCCACAAGTGCCACCATATCTTACTAACAGGTTGAAACTGTAGATTATTACATGCACTTCTAAACCTGATCTTTATCAAACTCTCAATTTCTCAAACTTCCCCTCACTGCATCAATCGCAACCTGCCAGTGAAATTGAGGTCTCCATCCAGAAAGGCAAGCTCATAATGAATTATTAAACAGAAATTCCTAATATTATGCAGAAAATAAAATGTTTGGAGTCTCATTGCAATTTACCATGTCGTTCAGAATTTCCCTCTTAATTGTGCCTTCCAGTTTGAGGGCTAGTTATGGTCCTTCACATCTCGAGTAATCCCATCTGGATGTCCCTGCCTCATAGGATGGGGCATGCGGCTGCATTTGTAATGTTGCATATCCAGTTTCCCCCCACTTCTGTCTCTCTGTGCTCCCTGATCTGCGCTGGTCCTCATTTATTTCACTCTCTTACTGTTAAAGAGCTGGAGGTGGGATGGGAATTAGTTGGCAAGAGCATACATTTTTCACTCTCCGCTCCTCGCCTCATAGCGGGTATGAGTTTAGCTCAGTGTTCCTTTATTTCATGTTGCCTACAACCCAAAAATAGTGTTCTTACTTTCATCAGTTTTAAAATAATTTTCTAATGGCGTTTCACACCAGAGCTTTTGGTCCAGAGTACGGATTGTTTGGTTTGTGTGAAAGCTGTTTTCCAAACTCACCCAAGTACACTTGAAACAGTAGACTGGTACAGTTCTAGTGGACTCTGGTATAATTAACTTAATAATTAATTATATTTATTTATCACACATTATACATTTGCACATATACAGTGAAATTCTTTTTTTCACATATCCCACCTAAGCTGGGGTCAGAGTACAGGGTCAGCCATGATACAGCACTCCTGGAGCAGATAGGGTCAAGGGCCTTGCTCAAGGGCCCAACAGTGGCATCTTGGCAGTGTTGGGGCTTGAACCCCCAACCTTCTGATCAGTAATCCAGAGCCTTAACCGCTGAGCCACCAGCTAATTCTAGGGGGAAGACTAGCAGCTGTACATCATCGCACCATTAGCTAGGTAACTCCTAGCCAATCACATGTAAGCCATTGCCTTATAAGTCTGCTCACAATCTATCACATTGCTGTTTCAGTGTGCTAACACGGCAACCTCCACTACCCCACCACCACCAGTTGAGTCCCGTCTTGCACGGGGGTAGGCTCCTCGCCCCTGCCTCCTATCTCCGGCAGGATCTGATGGTTCCGAGTACAACAACTTTTTGTTGTTCTTGTTGTCAGAACTTGTTGTTCTGAGGTCATTTAAGTTTTGGTCACTAAACATGAGTAAAACATTGAAGCTTCTCCTGAGTTGTTCTCTAAATAAAGGTGCCACTAGTAATCACGGTGGTACTCATGTTTATGTTGCAAATGTCCTGCAATTCGGAGTGGAATCAAACTCCGGTTCAGACCAAGCAATCGAACCAAACTGTTGATCAAAAAACAGCTAGTTAAAGCGGCACTACGGAACCTTTTGGGCTCTCTGTCGACATCTATGTTTGAAACCTAAAATTGCAAGTAACTTTCAGAGGAACATTGTTTTTCTGCATCAGTTATGTTTCAGCACTGCTCTTCTGCATGGATGAATCTCATGGTTTGATGTAGGGATGTTAATGATTAATCAGTGATCGAATAATTGTCATTAATAATTTGATCGATTAGATCAATCAATTGTAAAGATGAAGCGGGTTCAATGTAATTAGTGTTGAAGCATTTCTCTATAAATTAACATTATGTTTTCTGCATACACCGTGATAGTGTGTTATGACAACAAGCGCTGTTGATCCGCTGGTCTCCTTTTTTCATCCTAACCTACAATTGTCAATAATTTTCGGGAAAGCACGAAGGAACATTTACCTCACCATCACCAGAGAAGCGGAACGTTATGTTCTGTGTTTATGCAGCGTGTTAAGATTTGATTTGACTTAAATTTAAATTAAAACATAAGTCTAAAGGTCTGAAATATCAGTCCACGAACCACAATGTAAAGTTTTGATGTGTCATCTATACAAGGTATTATTAACAGTAATTCATTAACAGTAATTTAACAATTCACAAATTCATACTAAACATAACCTAAATGTATTAAAATACACTGAACTAAAATAATCTTAAGAGGAAAATGACAATACTTGCATTTCTTAAGTGTATTCATTTACATTATTTTACATTATTGTCATGTGTATTTTGTTGATTCATGTTTTTCAAGTCTTTTATTTTGACAAGTTTATTTCCTGTTTCACGTCATGTGTCCCTAGTCAAGTTCATGTTTATGTTTCACATTAGTAATTAGTTTTTCTTTTTGGATATCAAGTTTGTCAATAAAATTGCACTTGGGTTCTTCACGTTATCGTCTTCATCATTGCCAGCAGCCACTCGTTACAGAATACCTGACCAACACAATATGAACCCAGCAGTCCGACTCCTACACCTACGTCAGGGGAGTCATCCCCTAGAGGATTATGTGAAGGACTTCTGCGCTGTGGCCTGCCTGGTGGACTTTAATGAAATAGCCATCAAGGACATTTTCTGGGCAGGTTTGAGTGAGCCAGTTTCCTCCCTGATGCCTGGTGGTCGGAGTACTTACAGCCTGGCTCAGTATATCGACCTTGCCCTGCAGATTATTGGTTCTACGTTCACTGTTGGGGAGGCGGATGCCGAGCCGGAGTCCCACGTCACGGTCGACGAGCCAGCATCCCACGTCATGGTCGACGAGCCAGCGTCCCACAACATGGTCGATGAGCCAGCGACCCACGACATGGTCGCCGAGCCAGCGTTCCATGACATGGTCGCCGAGCCAGCATCCCACGACATGGCCGCCGAGCCAGAGTTCCACGTCATGGCCGCCGAGCCAGAGTTCCTCGTCATGGTCGCTGAGCTAGTGCCATCTTTAGCCACGCCTCAGCCTGGTGTGCTAATGCTCCATGCCATGTCACAGCAATGCCTCAGCCTGCTCCATGCCATGTCACAGCCATGCTCCATGCCATGTCACAGCCACGCCTGAGCATGCTCCACGCCATGTCACAGCCATGCCTGAGCATGCTCCATGCCACGTCACAGCCACGCCTGAGTCTGCGCCATGCCATGTCATAACCACATCTGAGCTATTGGACCTGGAGATGGTTCCTGCCCTAGTACCCACCCATAGACCTCCTGATCAGGCAAGGGGAACTTTCGACCCTCCACCCCGCCTAGACACTCCGAGCCCTGGACTGAGCCGAGGTGCACCACGAGCGCCTTATCCACCGGGGGAATCGCCGTATAGCCCCTGGCTGCCCCACCATTGAGGGTAGTGAGAGCGGGGGAACTGTGGAATCGGGTGCCTCCCATGACTTCGTTAGCTCCTCGTGTATTTCCGGGAAGAATGGCTTTGAGCGGAGCCGTGAGCCCAGGAACCAATCATCAAGCCGCAAGGGTTCAGGGGAGAGCGGAGGGTTCCACTCTAACCCGACGCTCGTGGCCACCCGGGAAAGCATGTCCGTCATTTCAGCATCGGCCTGTGACTGGGCAATCATCCGCGAATTCAGCTCAGTGAGCATGACTGTTTGGCTCCGAAGAGAAAATCTGAATGAGTGGTTGCATACCAGCTCCTTTTATACCCATATGTCTGGGGGAGTGGCATGCAAATACCACTCTCCAATTTTCATTGGCCTTTTATCAAAGACCAGAGGTGTCTCGGGCTCCCAAGAGTGACCCCTAGTGTCACTACATCGACACAATGTCGAGTGAGTGACAGATAGGGAATCATGTTTCTGCAAGTTTTAAAGGGATACTTCACCTAAAAAAAAACTTCTGTCATCATTTAGTGTCATTCCAAAAACATGACTTTCTTTCGTCTATGGAACACAAAAGGAGAGGTTAAGTAGAATGACAGCCTCAGTCACCATTTACTGTCATTGTATGGAAAAAATATGCAATTAAAGTGAATGGTGACTGAGGCTAACATTTTACAAAACATCTCCTTTTGTGTTCCACTGAAGAAGAAAAAAATGATAATACAGATTTGGAACAACATGAGGGTGAGTAAATTATGACTGAATTTTAATTTTTAAGTATACTTTAATTCACTTAAAAGTCTGGCTCAAAGCAGTGGATCTATCTCACCATGTAAGTGCATTCCTGTGCCGTAGTCTTTGTCTTTTATTTTCAGAATTCAAGGCTAACCAGGATGTGAGCAATTATCGCAAATCTGTGTGAACTTTGCAAGCCGCTGTACCATTAAGTCAGAGATGGCTAATTACTTTCACATCTCAAACTCAGTCGTCCGGGGGCTCATTTCATAACTGCCACAAAAGGGTGAGCTGACACCTGGGGAGGGAGAAATTGATTTTTCTGTCAGAAAGGGCATTATGATAGGAAATCTAGCTCGCCATGGCTGGAGACACCTGCTCTCTCAATGGCAGCTCACCAGGGAGCGGAATCTAAATTAAACAGTTTTAAAGTGTCAGTACAAGGATTAAGGCCCTCCAGGGACCACCTTGGCTGGGTGCTGCCTGCTCCGCTGTGCCTGTGTTAATTTGCAAGGGTGGCATATCAGGGCCAGGGTAAAAACAGAGCTGTCAGTGCTGCAGGCATAATCACAGGGAGAGATTTTCTAAACTCAGCCCTAAAGGCCACCTGTTCTTGCAGCAGAAAAGTGCTTTTTCCTTGGCTCTGATTGAACATGCTGTCAGAGCACAGCATCGATTGGATGGAAAAATGGATGGGCCGCGGGCAGCATGCGGGAGGACAGTTTGGACAACACAAACGTGGAGGTGACAGGAGGGTGTGCTGGGGGCTGTGGCCGGTAAGGATATGAGACAGTGAGAAATTAGCCAAGGTGGAGATTGCGCCACTGCTGTGGGTCGTGTTGGGTGGCCAGTTGTTTTTCACTCACTATGTACTCCCTGATTTAGAGTGGAAATGTGTCATTTTTTTTATATTGACATACTTTTCCCATCCCATTTTAAAGGAATAGTTCACCCAAAAATTAAAATTCTCACATCATTTACTCACCACACCCACACAGATGTGTATGACTTTCTTTCTTCTGCTGAACACAAACGAAGATTTTTAAAAGAATATCTCAGCTCTGTTGGTCCATACAAATCAAGTGAATGGTGACCAGAACTTTGAAGGTCCAAAAAGCATAAGATGACAGCATAAAATTAATCCACCTGACTCCAGTGGTCTTCAAAAGCGATATGATAGGTGTAGGTGAGAAACAGATCAATATTTGAGTCCTTGTTTACTATAAATCTCCACTTTCACTTTCACTTCCACATTCTTCTTTTGTTTTTGGTGATTCACATTCTTTGTGCATTTCGTAACCTACTGAATAGGGAGGAGAATTTATAGTAAAAATCCATTTAATATGCAGAGACAATCATAAGTAAGCCACGGTTGATTTTCCTGAAAAGTGTAAACACTGTGACTCTGTGACATAATCTCTGTTTGTTTAAGCATCCCAACCAGCCTGACACTGGCAACATTGGCTCAACCAATGACATGAGTCTGGGGACAAGACTATCTGTTTGTCTTAACAATGTCACATAGGTGTGTGTTCAAAAAACCTTTTTGAAAACAATGATTTTTACCATTCCATTTGGTGAAGCTAGTAGAGCAGAAATTACAGGTTTAAATGAAACATTGTTCTGCCATTTTAATAGCCTAATTTTTGTACAGAAACCTCTAATCTGAGTGTTACTTACAGATGATGGTCATTTCACCATTTTTCCTACATCAGCAGGCCGCCCAGCAGTTCATACAAAAATGAACATTTGTCACTTCGTATTCTCACTCAAACGCAATGTCAGCAACAGGTTGTGATGTTAACTATTGCTGTTTTTTTTTTTAACAAGCCAGAGATGCCCTCCTGCCCCTGGACTTGGTGCTGGAGTGCAAGAATGGAGCCTCTAGGGGGGTTGAAAGTTCAGCTTGGATAATCAGTGGATTGAGGAGCTCATTTTGAGGCAGCAGCACAGTGCAGCCTCCGGTTTTTAGCAGTCTGTGTTCACGGAGGGCACTGAATTGAATGGAAATGAAGAGTGATTAATTCTCTCTAGTGGGGGCTGCTGGATTCTTGACAGTAGGCTGTTTGAAGAGTTGGAGATACTGAAGCAGAAAGAAAGGAGTGGAGAGCGGGTGATAAACCCACCATTTCTTCATATATTTTAGAAATCTTCTAGGTTAGCGCATGCAAGGTTATGCGCAGTGTCAGGAAGTCTCGAAAGGGAGTATTTATTCAGAGTTTTCAAGTGTAGTCAGCAGTTGCTAGTATTTGAGGTATCTATGGAATTTGGTTTTGCTTAGTTGGAACTGTAAAAATGTATTTGTTTAGAAGACATGCTGAAAAAAAGAGGTTAGTATTACTCAAGGAACTATTTCTATTAAATCAAGGTTACACTGTTGAAAATCATTTGAAGTCATTCACTGCACAAATAATTTTAAGGCGCAGTCACATTTACCTTCACACAGTCATCTCAATGGGAATACGCGCGATAGTTAATTTTGCACGATGGAAGAATATCCCCTCGTTAATTTTGTGTGGAGTTCAAGTCTGGTGAACTTTCACAGGTGAATTCGCTGCGTTGACCAATAGGAAGTTGCTTGGTTTGGCAGTGACTTCTATGTGGGCGGTGCTTCTTACACAGCTACACTGAATATTCACAATGGAAAAGGATATCATATTTTAGTGGTGAGTTTCTTTTCTTAATTCTCCCAGAGTATAAAGTTCAGCATCAAAAAGAGGCTGCATGACAGTTAGTTTCTTGCTGGTTTCACACTCGCTCAATATCCACCCATGCCGTTTTCACCCACGGAATTTTTCTGTGGTTCCATTTAAAGGTCGCCCATTCATTCATTCATGCATTCTCAGCTGCTTTCTTTGCATTGCCACTTTAGCTTAATGCCCTCCTCCATGCTCTGCTCCTATATGCAGTCCCCTGTTTAAGTTTCATTTGTTTTGCTTTCATGAAAACATACCGTTATCTTCATTTTTTTCTCGTACCCTGTTCATTTACACTCATTTTCAACATCTATCGTTCAGCTATTTACTGTACATTAATGTAATTCTGCTGGATCTGTTCTGTTACCCGGGGGGGGGGGCAAGGCTGCATGGATGGGTGGGGAGTATTTTGCCCCGAACCGAACCATACCACCAACATAAACAGATTTGCTCAAACTGTCAATAAATAATATATATTTGACGGAAGTGGTCCTGATTGAAATATCTTACATTTAATTTTATTGTTCATTTTCGTCTTTTTTTTTTTATACAATAAAAGTACAGTGTATTAAAATAACAATATGAAATAGAATGTCTTCAAGGATAATAATGCTGTCCAGGTTTTGTAAAGATATCTGCTTACTTTGAAATTATACAAAAGCATTGCTAGTAATATTTAACAGAATATGGATTTGAATGTCTAATAGTATGTACATGAAATGTATTTAAATTCAAGAAATGTATTTAAATTAAGTCTGGCTGTATCCTACTTGCTGTGTTTAGCAGTGGAGGAAATTTGTGGAAGCGAGCTCTCCACCAGTTCTAATGGAAAGAACGCACATTACATTAATCTGACTAATGATCTATCACATTGAATAAATAAATCTACAAGAGCAATAATGTATTTTAATAAGAAATGCTAAAGGCCATTTAAATGAAAAATTACCTCTCAAAAGTCTTAAACCACAGAATAAATCAGATTTTCTAAAATTGTTGACAAAGGGAGCCATTTAAGGCTGATTTTAATAATTGATCATCTGCAAGTGCTTTAAGAGATGCTGGCTGCTGCGAAAGACAAGGAATCTGTTTAGGACCCTGAGTTACAAGATGCATTTGTTATGCTGAAATAAAGCTGAGCCTCTGTTGGAAAATTCATATGTAAGCAATGATCTGCCATTTTAATATGTTGATTTGATAGACAGCGGATTTAATGGTTGAATTATTTAAAGATTAATCATTGACGTTATTTCTATAGCCTGTTGCCAGTTGTGCGCTAAGTAATCTGCAGCCTGTTGCAAATTGTGAAATGTCAGTTTTATAAAGAGTCACGCGATTTGGCTTGAGAAAGCTCATAAAATGCCATAAATGGAGCAGCTGTAATTTTCAGTAATTAGCAGGGTAATTTCCTCCCCTTTCGCCTTTAGTTTCAGAAAGAAGTTGCGCTGAGAGGCAACAGTGTTACAGCTAATTTGTCATTCTTCTTTAGGCACTCTGCATTTGCACTTGTGTTATCTGTCCATGAAATCTGCTAGTAATTTGGAAATGAAAGAACAGCTGTCCTGAAAAAAGACTCAAAATGCTTTTTTTCTTTTTTTTGAAGTGGACAATTGTCCCTGTGAGACAGCACCAGCAAATATTCTAGCCAGCAGTCTAAAGGATAGGAACGTCTGATGGCCTAGGATGAAGCTGCCTGATTGAATTGCTTACTTAATAAGCCAAATTAATCAAGCTTTCATCTACTATTGCTGTGGAACATTGACAAAGCACCATCAGGCTCCTGTCTGAATGTTTATTACACACCACAATGGACTCTGGTGTTTTGATGGTGGGTCTTGTTTTGTTTTAGTTTAAAAAAGCATTGCAGCTCCGCCTTTCTTGACATTTGTGATAAAGATCAAGATGAAAGTAAATATGAAGTGAAAATGTTCTTATATGTTCCTGGCAATGTCTCTACCAAAAAGGTGATTGGCTCTTTTAACTATAAGGCGGGACTTCCAATCCTACATCCGCCATATTTAGCGTTACGATTTCTCCCATTCATAACTCGTCCTGTACTGTCTCTCTCTGAAGTCACTTTACTAGATCAGCAATAATGTTAACCATTTGCAGAATAACTATTTAGGCTGTTTAAGGCCACCGTAGTAGGTTATGCAGCCTTTCTAAACTCTTGTCAAAAGGTAATGCAAGTTAATATTATTAAATATTAAATATTTGTTGACATTAATGCAATGATGTTCTCGAAGATGTTCTTGAAGGTCAATTTTAACTTCAGCCTCCACGTTCCAGTCAAAAAGCCTCCTCAAAAGTGGGTGCCTTTCAAGAAGGGAGTTGTCCTCCACAATTGGCTGCAAAGGTTGCAAATCCGTTTGATTTTTACTTTAAATATACTTTTTCAATATGCCATATATATCAAGTACAAGAGAAGTTCAAAAGAAAATGCAATGCAAAACATGTAATGTGTTCTTTAAAGGGATAGTTCACACAAAAAATAAAATTCTCTTATCATTTACTCACCCTCATGCCATCCCAGATGTGAATGACATTCTTTCTTCTCCTGAACACAAACAAAGATTTTTAGAAGAATATCTCAGCTCTGTAGGTACATACAATGCAAGTAAATGCATACTGAAACTTTGAATCTCCAAAAAGCACATAAAGGCAGCATAAACGTAATCCATACGACCCCAGCAGTTGAATCCAAATCTTCAGAAGTGATATGATAAGTGCTGGGTCGTGGGAAGATGATTTAAGTTCAGGGTGCTGTAGCAAAAATATATTTTTGAAGGAGCTTGAGCAGGTTTCAGCGAACATTTTTTTGCATTACATGCATAACATCACCTTGTAATATAACATAGGCTACTATATTACTATAACAAGCACTGTTAACACTGTTGAGATTTATTCTTGGCCGTACACAGGTAACAGGCAACACGTCATGAAGCTAACTAAAATTTTCTTTCAAAATCTTTCACTCACTTCTCTCTCACACACCCCCACGCACCGTGCGCGTGTACACACACCGAACCCCCCGGATGGGCGGCTTTCCCATTATCATCCAACACGAAAGCACAATCTAACTTAGTGCATTATATTATCAGTGCATTCAGAACACTCACACATAATCTTTAATCACAATTCAATATCAATCAAATGTATGCCAGGCTTGTCACTAACAGTTCCCGTTGCACACAGCAAACAAGAACATCCAAATTTTAGGTTCAAAAGCCCAAACTACATATCACACAAAAACACAGCCAAATACATTTTTGCAGCAAGCCTATCAGTGTAATGTTAAAAGATACTGACAACTGTTCATATTAAACTGCTTGGCGGCAGCTTAAAGTGAACCAAAAGCATTACCATGAGTTGCGCAGCTATAGTTGGTGCTCCAACAGCTAAAATAGTCCAAATGTGGCTTGGCATTCAAGGGGTGTTGAGATGAAGGCCCTCATGATATATAAATAATTGACACTATTCATTGTAAATTATTTCTCAAGACATACAGTTTTTAGGAAACCATATCCAAAATGTTTTAGTGTATTTACAGAAAAAAAGAAAAAAAAAGGACAAAAAGAAAAGAATAACCTTCATCTCAACACCAGGGGTGCTGCAGCACCCCTACTTCCAATGGCCCTGGATAAGTGTGGGTGAGAAACAGCTAAATATTTAAATCCCTTTTCACTATAAATTATTCTCCCTGCCTGTAGCTCGTGATATGCACAAAGAATGTGAATCACCAAAATCAACAGAAGAAGAAGAATGTGAAAGTGAAAGTGGAGATTTATAGTTAAAAAGGTCTTAAATATTGTTTTGTTTCAACCCCACACCTATCATATCTCCTCTGAAGATATGGATTAAACCACTGGAGTTGTAAGGATTACTTTTATGCTGCCTTTATGTGCTTTTTGGAGCTTCAGCATTTTGGTACCCATTTATTGCATTGTGAGGACCAACAGAACTTAGATATTTTTCTAAAAATCTGCATTTGTGTTTCACAGAAGAAAGAAAGTCATACACATCTGGAATGGCATGAGGGTGAGTAAATGATGAAAGAATTTTCATTTTTGGGTGAACTTTCGTATTGCTAGACAGTGCGACTAGAGTCACTAGACAGTTATTCCTTGGGCCAGGACTTGTTCAGTGGTGTCAGGGTAGACGTTCTCATGTGTTGGCTTGCTTGGACCAGACATTTTGAAGCACTGCTGGAAATGGGGACACTCTTGTACCTTTCTTATGATGTGCCGAACCTGAAACACTCTTAGAGTCCCCGTCTCTCTCCATAACTCAACAAAAAGCTCCTCTGTCTTTGTGACATTCAGAGCCAAGCTGGTATTGTGCCAGTTACATCAGCAGTCAGAGTTTTTCTTGGAGAGAGATAGAGGTGGCAATGAAAAATGAAATGGATTATTTCATTTAACATTGTAGATATAAAAGGATACTTCACCCAATTTAAATTTTGTCATCATTTGTTCACCTTCATGTTGTTCCAAACCCATATGACTTTCGAATGATGAATTATGACTTTTGGGTGAACTATTCCTTTAATATTAGATAAGGTTGTTTGAGTATTATGTTATAACCATCATACTCAATATTGAACAGTTTGTTGAGTTTGTACTTTTGTTTGTATTAGACACTAAATACTTAAAACACACTAAATACTAAAGTACTAAATTTTTTTATAGGGGCCTCGTTAAACACTTTTGTAGCATTTTATTTTTCCCTGAAGCACACTAAAAATGTTGATCAAGTTTCACATGATCTATCCACCCTTTCCGATATCCTTAGAATCAAACAGACTGTTTCTTCTACTGTACCTTTAACACAAGGTGAGTTGCACGAAACAACACGACAAAATGTAATCATTCCTATTACAATCAGCGAAGTTCTCTGAAAAATCTGGCAGGGATGCTGAATACGGAATTATCTTGATGTACAGTATATGGATGGCTGTACTGTGTATTAATGTGTGTTTGGTTGTGACGTCAATACTATGATGATTTATGAATGATTTGAAGTTTAGCTTTCATATGGTGTTCAAAAGTCTGAGACCACATTGAAAATCTCTCATTGCAAGGTGCAAAGATCTCATTTAAAGCTGGAATCCAGCCAATAATTTTAGCACAATAAAACAAATGCAAATTTTCTTCAGATAAATGGAATTGTTTTATTGCTAAGGCAACTCCTAACGTTACAAATTGGAATGGGTGCTAGGTGGACCTGTTGAACTGAGGTCTTTAACTGCATATCTGAGTGTGGCGTTTGTGCAGAATGAGTGTCTCTCAGCTTTGCTAATAATTATTTACTGATTAATTGGGTGTAGACTTTTGAGATACTGTCATTACCTAAGCCTGCTTTTCTAATGACTGAAAAAAGAAAAAAATAATTAGGCATGTTGTGATGGTAAATGCAGAAACTTAGGACAAACTTTGCCGAATTTCCGTTATTTTATTAGTAGTAGTTTTATTATTTTTTCCCCCACTTATTACCTTTTAAGTACAGTGAAAAATGGTAGAAATGGGAAAGGGAAGAAACAATACTAAATGCAAATAGTACAATTAAACTAATCATAAAATAGCGCATAGTTAAGATAGCAAAATAAATAGGTTTGTTAACATTTAAAAGGACTTTTATTGTCAAAGGCCATGCATATTTATTTATTTATTTTCTGCACAGATTCATCTTTAACTTGGTAGAAGCTAGCCAAATTAAGCAGATTCCAACAGATAAGTTGTGACAGGCCCTCATCCTCAAAAACCATGAACAAAACTATGCAAGGTACAAGGATAAATTCCTATTCAGCCTCTTATTAATAAATTTGCATGTTGGTGAGTCTTTTGATTATTGGAAATATTAATAATTATTAATACATTCATATGTATTTGATTTTGTTCACTTTAATATGATAAACAATTTTGGTAATGTGTTGGATACTAGATGTCTTATCTGTAAAATGTAAAATCTGGGTCCTGATGTACCACTAATGTATCCAATTGTAATACTGTGTTACTTTGAAATATACCATGATATTGAATGATGACCTTATTCAAATAACTTGGCATTACCTAAAAAAATAAATAAAAAAATAACAAAAATAATTGAATTATTATGTTATATGTCCAAAATAATACAGTATTCCCATGGTACTGTGTCCAATAACCATTGTAATATCATGTTACTTTTTAGTTGGTGCAAACTGTTTGTTTTAGAGAATTTTAGAGAATATGGAGATCTCCATGTACTATGCTCACAGAAAGCAATAATCTGTTCTGGATCAATGCAATAAATCAAAGCACCTCTTTCTTGACTGTCTACTTGGCCTTCTCTCATGATTTACAGAGGCTATTTTGTCACTGAAATCCTTTTCAGTTCGGCCAATAATCAGGGGCTGTGTCACCGCCGTCGCCGTGTTGATGGTATATTGGAACAGCTAGTGCCCAGCACTCCTTCTTCCACACACAACACCCCACTGAGCCGGTAATTGCACCGTTCATGCAGTGAAAACACAGGGCAATATTTTAAAGTGATAAACACCACTTACTAACTCCGCTTCCTTTCATATTAGCATCTGTGAATCTCATAGGTTGGTGCATAAGGTCTGCCAGAATCATTTGATTTCCACTGTATCATTTTATATGGGCCATTTTGTTGGAAACATATGTGGGTTTCAACTAAGTAGGGTCAAGCTTTGGCTGGTTAGCATGGTCCAGTTAGCCACTGCTGTTAGATGCTGTAACTACACTATTCTGGGGGCAAAAAGCATCTTTTTCCATTGATGGCTATTCAAAAGAATCTATATATTTGCAAATAGTTTATTATTGTAGTAGATATTTTACTAGCTTAAACCGGCAAAGACCAGCTAAAGTGCTTTCTTAGCAGGGTTGGAATGCTAGCTTTCTCTAGGTATTAGACCTCTTTGATTTCAAACACCAAAGTGGTCCACTATAACCTTGACGTGTAATTGGAGTGGTTAGAAAACAAGCTTCTTGATACTCCACTCAACTTGTGTGTTCCCACAATTAGAACCATGTTGCTAGCTGTTAGCAATGTACATTTGTCAGGCAGCATATGCTCAGATGAGGCATCTGTGGCGAACTCCAAAATGTTTGTCACTTCAAAGGGCATATGAGCAGCGCATCTCACCCAGATGATGGAGGCTTGATATCTCAGAGCTGTCTGAGCTTCCATCACGTCAGAAAGCGATATGGCGTACGGAAATGCTCTGCACCTTGAGTCGGGGAGATTGAGCTGTTAGTCACGCCACAGCTGCCCTCACTTAACTAACATCAATATTCAACTGAGAGCCGCTTCTCTATCAGAGTCAGCTTGCAGATGCTTGTAGCACTATTCTCTCTCTTAGCAATCTGATCCACTCGGAAATAGAGAGAGAGAAAGAGAGTAGTGAAAGACAAACATCCCCAGAGGAAATCCCACAACCTTGTTTTTTTTTTTTTTTTTTTTCCACACTATCATGAACGTAGGGACTTATTCTTGTTTGAAATGACATTCAATATGCTAAAATTAATGTCAATATTTGGAGAATCGTGATAGAACATTTATTTTTCATTCTTTATTTATATTGGAACCCGTTGGAATGCCACATGGGCTACGTTCATGCAGCAGCTGAATACGGTTGTCACAATGCAAAAAAAAAAAAAGAATAAAAAATGTCTTAATCAGTATTTAAACTGTAAACTACAAAACCATATCCCAAACACTGAGGGGGAATGATTCATTTAGAATGAATTGTAGAAAGTAAAAGTGCTGTATATTTTCACGTGCTGTAAGCGCTGCTTCAGCGACCGATTCACTAATTATGCAGATCAGGCGACCACGGAAATGTGCCCACAAAATCTGTGATGTTAATTTTTTTTATCAATTACTGGTGCCATGATTGATAGCGTGAGGTGGGGGCAGGACTATCTGTTTGTTTGAACAATAGCAGATGGTCGTATTCATAAAGCTGTTTTGAAACCCAGTTTATTTTTGCAATTCCATTTGGTGGAACAGAAATTACATACTTCAGCTTTAATTTAAATACTAAAGATGCATTGCTATTATAGCATTGATTCATTGTGCCTGATTTAAGTAGACTGCAGTGAATAAGATGCAGGTTTTTGCGTAGAAATACCACGCGCAGAAATGGTGCAACTGTTTAGTGAATTTGAAAGCATGTGAAAGACAAACATGCCCAGAGAAAATTTCTGAACCTTGTTTTCCTCTACATCATTTCAAACACGAGGGACTAATTTCTATTTGAAATTGCATTCAGTCCTGAATATGCTATTAAAAAGTCAATACAGGGAGAGTCATGATAGAACTGAATCTTTTTTGTATTCTTTACTTTTTGGAACAGTTTGCACATTACACTGTGAGTGCATCAAAGACGTGTCAGGTGCTCTCAAGCAGATCGTCCCATCAAATATAGCTCTAATGCACTAATAATGAGTTGGCTCTGATTCGAGAGCATGTTACACACTTGCATTACTGATACGGCCTCATTTTGTGTCTCACCTGTAACCTCATACTGAGTGTGGAATACATTACCCAAAGCTGAACTCAGTTGAGCTTCCTTCATAAAAGAGCACTTTGTGCTGCAGGGTTTGTTGTTGCCTGAACTGAGCCCCTCGCAGGGAGTGTATGGAGCCTCTTTCCACCTGTCAGATGTGTGTATACGGGCGATGGGTGGCCCCCTGGGGAGGAGGCGCTGATGTGCCAGGTGACGATCAAAGGCACAGTTTCTTGCCTTTCACTGAGAGCTCATATTGCTTCCTAACATTAGACCTTTTTAAACTACGTGTTGAATAGTGGTGCCGTCGTGTCGGGAAATGGTCACAGGTTCCATCATCGCTTGCACTTTTCTCTCACTGATTGCCTGGGTTCTTCAAAGGGTGCTTGTTTACTCTCTCAAAAATGCTCTGTTACACGTATACATTCATTCACCGTTCCATGGTAGGGCAAAATACAGAATTTAAGAACTGGTTCCCATTTGATGCATGAGTTGGATATTTGAATAAACTGGCCATCCCCCACAGGATGTTAAATTGGAATTTGAATTGGAATGACAGGAAGAGGAATTTAAAATAAATTCTATAGGAGTTAGGGGCCATTCTGACAAAACGCGTTCTTGTGTAAAACAAGCTAGACACATCACAACGAACACAACAGAACAGAAGTGTCTTGGAATGCATTTTTAAAAGTTGAACTTCTTTTTAACTTGACACAGCATTAAAAAAAAACGTTGCCCTTATGCGCTAGACGCTGATATAAACAGCGGAACACAGTGCAATGGCCAAAGATGTCCTTCTTGAGCTTGTTACTAACAATGACCAATTGTATTTTCATAAATTAACATTAATCAACATTAATAAATACTGTAAAATAATATTGTTCATCATTAGTTAATGATTACTAATGCATTTATGAATGTTAAGAAATCAAACCTTATTGTAAAGTGTTACTGCATTCTGGGAAATAAAGTTTTCTTCCACCATGGTCCATGAAAAAGTTAATATATTAAATATAATGAAATATATATATGAAATACACATTTTTGTGTGGTGTTTCAAACATTGATTATAAGTATCATCTAATATTTCTGGGAATATCCTGTATGTAGTATTCTATGATAACATGGGCAATTATATTATTAAGAACAATACAGTGGTGATGTGAATTTCTTTGAGTGCTATTAATTCTACTTCCTCAAATTATAATTTAAATTACAAATTCGGCACCGTGTGCTACATCAATTCAAATTTACTTCAAATTTAAGACACATTATAATGAGATGCACATTTCCTCTCTCTTCTGCATCCTTTGATTCTGATTCCCTCTCTATATAATAGCCTGCACATTCCTTAAAGGGGGGTTTAAGCTTAGTCGGATGAATATATATTTTATGTCTCTTCACTGCAGAACACATGTATATATATATATATATATATAGAGAGAGTAGAGAGAGAGAGAGAGAGAGAGAGAGAGAGAGAGAGAGAGAGAGAGAGAGAAAGAGAGAATATATACAGGAAAAAAAATCTTGTTTCAGTGGGTGGTTATATCCCTAAATAAAACTAATTTATTTTCCTGAATATGAATGATTAGCATCTAAAAAGCATTATTGCATAAGCACCAAACAGAAAAAAAAGAATAACATCAGAAATGCTTATAGCAAACATCAAGTTATTTACCAGTCGAATTAAATGAAACTGTAATAGAATGTATGTATACCTGCATATGGAATACATCAGTATAACTAAATATGTAAGGAACTGGTGTTACATCTCGTGCTGAAAGCCAATAAAAGAAAGCAGTGGATTGTAAATTGCTGTGCGCTCTCAAGCAGCAAAGATGTATATCATACTTCCTGCATGTCACAACCTAAATGACACACCACGGATAACACAGTTTTTTATCTTAAACGTGCCCCACTTGCCATGCCGTCACCCATCGTTCTGTAGCACTTCGCTGATCGTCCAGCCGAAGCAATTAATTCTGGCAGACGCCATTTACTTTACGGACCAGGCTTTAAAACCTTATTTTAGTGCCATGGCTTTTGCTTAGACATATTTCTGAGTCACACACTCTCACACACACAGCAACATAGAGGCCAGATGGTGGATAAACAGTAGCTGCTGAGCACCAGGCTTCTCGCCAGTCAAATGTGATTGCCATCAGTGGCAAATTAACAACAAATTAAGCAAGCAAGTTGGGTAATTACACAGTCAATCAATAAGACATACTTTACACTGGCAGCAGGTAAAATGGTGCATAAATAGCAAACTGGAATAGATTAATATTGATTTGAATTTCCTCCATAATGCAGAGCAACTGTTATATTTCCACATTGTGAAGTACTGTTAAAATTGTTGATTTTTGAACGCCTTGCAGCATATGCCAGACAGAATTAACTGTGAAACTATTTAGGGTGAATTCACTAAACCAATGTTTTTTCAACTGGTGGGTTGCAACCCAAATATGGCAAATTGAATGACATTCATCTCGTGTTTGGCACTTTAAACACGCTAAATATGCTTCTCATCTGAAAATGCGATGCGATTGAAGCCTGGTTTTCGAGTGAGTGTGTGGCGCGAGCCATGACCAAACCACACAGGCTAATGATTTGCTTTGCTCTAACCTATTGTATATCTGGAGCACGTGCGCATCAAACGGGCTTCCCTTGATATTACGGCACAGACCACAACACTGATGCAACCTATTTGAATTATTGTGGGAATTTTCTAGTTTAAAGCGTGGAGGAATTCAAACTTCTCAAACAGCTAGACAGCTCTGGCATTATAAACAGCATTGATGAGGACAAGAGACAACACTGCATTTTGAGAGAGTGTGCATGCGTCAAAATAAAGTTTTTTCAATAAAACACATCATTACCATTACTAAAATTAATCACGATTTTACAATAGTAACAGTAACTGTGCTATTTTGACCAGGATATAGTTGATAATCTATTGAGTGAAATATTTTAGACCTAATTTTTATGTGGCAATTGTAGTTAAAGTTTCTAAATGTGTTTAGGTTACTATTATTTCATAGCAAAATACTACTATTAAACGTAGTTATGTCTACTACATTGACCTAACTACAGTAATGAGGAGACATGGTCTTACCTGTAATTATATGCCATTGAACTGTAAATATAAGGGCAGGTACATGAAGTCTGGACCTGGAAGACTTATGAACAAACTATGGACGAAGTTTTCCTCCTGTGTAATATATGTTCTGTTTGAATGATGTTTGATAATAGGAAATACACTTTATAAAAAAATATAATAGGCTCATATAAATAAATAGGCTCATCAACTTTTAAAAGGGGGGAGAGAAAGCAAAAATTCCTGTATCTTTTGTTGTTGACATAAAAAAAAAAAAAAAAAAAAAAAAAAATAAAATAATGCCACTTGATGCATGCTGTTATTTGAAAACCATGAACAAAACTATGCAAGATAAAAGATATTGCGATCCAGGCTGCATTCAGTTTTAGAAACAATTTTTTTTTTTTTTACTATGTGGCGTCGCCACTTGATCTCCAAAGTAAAATCTGGGTCACGAAGCAAAATCACTTGAGAACCACTGCACTGAACAGTTGCACCCCTTTTGCACACAGAATTTCCAAGCAACAACCTGCATCTTATTCTCTAACCATTCGCAATCCAGTTTAACCAGGCACTAAATGCGCTAATATAGTGTTGCACCATGTATGTATTTCAATTAAGTCATTGTTCAGTGTAAACGTGTCTTTTAAACATGTAAACATGTAAACATGTTAATTAGGCTTTTTCTTTGAAATTTCTCCCTCAACATTTATTTAGCTATATTAGTTTAATTATATTGAATTCAGCTTCTAAAAAAAATGAATTGCATTTTCCAAGAGTGTTTTTTAACATGAGGTCTCCTCAGCACAAGGTGAATCATTAAGCTGTGTGACACGCAGTTTGTCAGGCAACTTATTTGCGTCATCACTTCCTCTATGATGCATGGAAAATGGTGCTCACTTGCACTCTGGAAACATTAAATGACTGAATGTCATTTATTCTTTTAACATAGCATAACATTTTCAGTCATTTGTTACAAGCAAAGGAGCTCTGGAATGCTGGCAAAATATACATAATATTTAGTCATAATTCTAAATGATTATAATTCAGACACAGGCCAGTGTGCAACTGTTTAATATTCATGTGCATCCCAACCATAAGCCTTTGAGAAATTATGTAAAATAACAGTTGTGGTCTGTTTGTGGGAGGGAAATGAATGCTTTTGGTCAGGAAACCAATGTTCGGAAAACATGAAAACTGCTTATTGTTCTATAGATTCTATTGTGACTACATTGCAATGTGCAGTTTCATGCATGATGCCAGATGTGAGGTCATAAGAGCCCACATTCTTCTCAGGTCATCTGAAGCATTTTAAAGACTCTTTATGAGAAACATTGGTCACATAACATGATAATTAACATTCTAGTCCCCCATCATTTTCATTCATTATAGCTGTTTCTCTTGGGAGAGAGCACATCATGACAAACCAAAGGATTGAAAGGGATTATATTAAAATTCAATTTATTCTGTATGTAACAGGGGAGATTGGGGCTACAGTAGTTGTCACACAGGGCAGTTTTCACAAGTAATGTATCTCAGTAAGTATAAGGTTTTGAGTCAAAAGTCCAGTTGCACAAATGCTTGTTTTCTCTAGCAGCGGTTTTGTATGTTTGTTTCAAATATATTTTTTTGTGAATTTTATGCTCCAAACTAAAACTTTTATACCATATTTTTGTAATAGCTGATGGATGACCAAGTAAATACAACAACGCCATACTGAGATGCACTAAAGCACGATCCACTATAGGTATACAGTGTAATGGAGGTAGTTTATAGCTGAAATATAACTGTATTCTCTGGACAAGGCAATTTTTCATAAATGTCAGGTTAGTGGAAGTTATCACATGTGTTTTAATTGTTTAGTTGTGACGATATACAATTTGTTAATTACAATATACACTCACTTAGCACTTTATTAGGAACACTATGATCCTGATAAAGTGCCTGACATGGTCTTCTGCCGTTGTAGCCCATCTGCTTCAAGGTTCAACATGTTGTGCATTCTGAGATGCTATTCTGCTCACTACAATTGGTTACCTGAGTTACTGTAGCCTTTCTGTGAGCTCGAACCAGTCTGGCCATTCTCTGTTGATCTCTCTCATCAACAAGGTGTTTCCATTCATGGAACTGCTGCTCATTAGATGTTTTTTGCTTTTGGCACCATTCTGAGTAAACTCTATAGATTGCTGTGTGTGAAAATCCCAGGAAACCAGCCCGTCTGGCACCAGCAATCATGCCACAGTCGAAATCACTGAATCACATTTTTCCCCCATTCTGATGGTTGATGTGAACATTAAATGAAGCTCCAGACCCATATCTGCATTTTTTAATGCATTGCAATGCTGTCACATGATTGGCTGATTAGATAATCACATAAATAAGTAGGTGTACAGGTGTTCCTAATAAAGTGCTCAATAAGTGTATGTGCAATATCTTTCAGAAACATGATTTGATATTTTGTGTTACCTTTCTGCTGTTTGATCATTTTTTTCTGCTTTATATCTGTTTTACATGTACAATGTTGCTGATAAGCCATTAAATAGCCTAGGCCATTTATTGGCAGGATCCGTTTGTGACAACTTGCCTGCTTTGTCAAAAGGCCAGTATATGTTATATAAACTGTAACATTTTCCGTGGAAACATATATATATATTTGTAGCCAATACTTATAGGTAAATGCCTACAGATATGGACATTGACTAAACTCACCAAGAGAAAATTTCACTTATATGGACATTGACTAAACTCACCAAGAGAAAATTTCACTTGAGTAAAAAGCGTGACAACTAGCGTAGCTCTTGCAGTGTGATCCATAAGAATCTTTTTAAAATGTTTCATTTGTATTATCCTGGCCAGTAGCTCTATGTGGATCTAAACCTGTACAATAGGCACTGGGAGAAATCTCAAGCTGCCTGTGAATAACAACAATTAATCAGACACTTTATTTTGCATCTCCTCAGGGGTGAGACAAATAAGAAGAAAATGAAAAGAAAAGGAAGTGTCAAAACCAATTCTGTATTTCTTTTTTTGGAAAAAAGGGTACTGAAGACACTTGTTATGCAAAGTATTAATGTTATTTATTAAACAAAAAACAAAAACTATAGATAAATATAAGATAAAATGGCATATGCAGGTTATATATACAGTTGTGCTCAAAAGTTTGCATACCCTTGGAGAATTGGTAATATATGTACCATTTTTAAAGAAATCATGAGTGAGCAGGCAAAACACATTTCTTTTATTTCTTATGGGATTCATATTCAACTGTAGGTTATAACAGAATGGCACAATCATAAAACAAAACATGGCAACAAAGAAAAAAACGAAATGACCCCTGTTCAAAAGTCTGCATAACCTTAGTTCTTAATACTGTGTATTGCCCCCTTTAGCATTAATGACTGTGTGCAATCTTTTGTAATAGTTGTCTATGAGGCCCCAAATTCTTGCAGGTGGTATAGCTGCCCATTCGTCTTGGCAAAATGCCTCCAGGTCATGTAAAGTCTTTGGTCGTCTTGCATGAACCACACGTTTGAGATCTCCCCAGAGTGGCTCGATGATGTTAAGGTCAGGAGACTGTGATGGCCACTTCAGAACCTTCACCTTTTTCTGCTGTAACCACTGGAGGGTCAACTTGGCCTTGTGCTTAGGGTCATTGTCATGCTGGAAAGTCCAAGAGGGTCCCATGCGCAGCTTTCGTGAAGAAGAATGCAAATTGTCTGCCAGTATTTTCTGATAACATGCTGCATTCATCTTGCCATCAATTTTCACAAGATTCCCCATGCCTTTAGAACTCACACACTCCCAAAACATCAGTGAGCCACCACCATGCTTCACAGTGGGGATGGTATTCTTTTCACTATAGGCCTTGTTGACCCTTCTCTAAATATAGCACTAATGGTTGTGACCATAAAGCTCTATTTTGGTCTTGTCACTCCAAATTACAGTGTGACACAAGCTGTGAGGCGTGTCAAGGTGTTGTCGGGCATATTGTAACCGGGCTTTTTTGTGGTATTGGTGCAGTAAAGGCTTCTTTCTGGCAACTCGACCATGCAGCTCATTTTTGTTCAAGTATCGCCATATTGTGCTCCTTGAAACAACCACACCATCTTTTTCCAGAGCAGCCTGTATTTCTCCTGAGGTTACCTGTGGGTTTTTCTTTGTATCCCGAACCAGGTCTTGGTCTACCTGACCTTGGCTTGGTATCAAGAGATTCCAGAATTTTCCACTTCTTTATAAGTGATTGAACAGTACTGACTGGCATTTTCAAGGCTTTGGATATCTTTTTATATCCTTTTCCATCTTTATAAAGTTCCATTACCTTGTTACGCAGGTCTTTTGACAGTTCATTTCTGCTCCCCATGGCTCAGTATCTAGCCTGCTCAGTGCATCCACGTGAAAGCTAACAAACTCATTCACTATTTATACACAGACACTAATTGCAATTTTAAAAGCCAGAGGTATGGGAAATTAAACATTAATTGCCATTTAAACCTGTGTGTGTCACCTTGTGTGTCTGTAACAAGGCAAAATATTCAAGGGTATGTAAACTTTTGATCAGGGCAATTTGGGTGATTTCTGATATCATTACGATTTAAAAAGCAGCCAAACAACTATGTGATAATAAATGGCTTCATATGATTATGATCCTTAAATAAAAGTTTTTTTGCATGATCAGTCATATTTTCAAAATCAATTCCCAAATTTCACAATTTCTGCCAGGGTATGCAAACTTTTGAGCACAACTGTGTGTATATATATATATATATATATATATATATATATATATATATATATATATATATATATATATATATATACACTGGCAGAAAATGTTATAATAATGTACAGATTTTGCTCTTATGGAAAGAAATTGGTACTTGTATTCACCAAATAACATTCAACTGATCACAATGTATAGTCAGGACATTAATAACGTGAAAAATTACTATTACAGTTTAAAAACAATTTCAGAACTTCTTAAACTACTTCAGAGTTCTCATCAAAAAAATCCTCCATGTGCAGCAATGACAGCTTTGCAGATCTTTGGCATTCTAGCTGTCAGTTTGTCCAGATACTCAGGTGACATTTCACCCCACACTTCCTGTAGCACTTGCCATAGATGTGGCTGTCTTGTCGGGCACTTCTCATGCACCTTACAGTCTAGCTTATCCCACAAAAGCTCAATGTGGTTAAGATCCATAACACTCTTTTCCAATTTTCTGTTGTCCAATGTCTGTTTCTTTGCCCACTCTAACATTTTCTTTTTGATTTCTGTTTCAAAAGTGGCTTTTTCTTTGCAATTCTTCCCATAAGGCCTGCACCCCTGAGTCTTCTCTTTACTGTTGTACATGAAACTGGTGTTGAGTGGGTAGAATTCAATGAAGCTGTCAGCTGAGGACATCTGAGGTGTCTATTTCTCAAACAAGAGACTCTGATGTACTTATCCTCTTGTTTAGTACATCTGGCCTTCCGCATCTCTTTCTGTCCTTGTTAGAGCCAGTTGTCCTTTGTCATTGAAGACTGTAGCATACACCTTTGTATGAAATCTTCAGTTTTTTGGCAATTTCAAGCATTGTATATCCTTCATTCCTCAAAACAATGATTGACTAATGAGTTTCTAGAGAAAGCTGTTTCTTTTTTACCATTTATGACCTAATATTGACTTTAAGACATGCCAGTCTATTACAGACTGTGACAACTCAAAAACAAACTCAAAGACAATGTTAAGCTTCATTTAATGAACCAAATAGCTTTCAGCTGTGTTTGATATAATGGCAAATGATTTTCTAGTACCAAATTAGCAATTTAGCATGATTACACAAGGATAAGGTGTTGGAGTGATGGTTGATGGAAATGGGGCCTGTCTAGATTTGATCAAAAATGACTTTTTCAAATAGTGATGGTGCTGTTTTTTACATCAGTAATGTCCTGACTATACTTTGTGATCAGTTGAATGCCACTTTGATGAATTAAAGTACCAATTTCCTTCTGAAGCAGCAAAATCTGTACATTATTACAAACTTTTGTCCGCCAGTGTGTATATATATACAGGGTTGGGAGGGTTACTTTTTAAATGTATTCCACTACAGTAAATTGTAACGTATTCCGTTAGATTACTCAAGGTCAGTAACGTATTCTAAATACTTTGGATTACTTCTTCAGCACTGGTAGATTTTTTCACTTTTTTTGACTATAAAATATCTGCCAGTACAGTAAGACAAAATACACATGTTAAAAATACATTCTCAGAAAAACCTAAATATCTTATGCAGTGTTGTTTCTAAAACAAGATCAATCAAACTGATCTTGTTTTAAGGATTTTTAGTTATATTCACAGGAAAACAATACAAAAATTATCAAGAATATGATTTTTGCCCTAATATCAAAGGTCTTAATAGAAAAAAAAAGAAATTATGATCCAACGTGAATTTTCTTGATAAAAAAACTATGATCGTGCCTGGTAACGTGCATGTAAAATGGCTAGAAATAGCATTTTAGCTTTGTGTAAAGCTGACAATTTACACAAGGTTTATTTCTATTTCTTCTGCTTCAAACTTACTTCTCTGTCTGCTCGTATGAATGTAACACATTATAAGAAAGTGTTTCACCGCTGTTCAAATGCACTTTGGATCACATCATTTATATGTATAAATGTTTTCCATCTGAAAGGACTAAATATTAAATGAAACAAATGACAATATAATGCAAAGTAATCTCTTCAGTAATCAAAATACTTTTTGAATGTAACTTTATTCTAATTATCAATGATTTAAATTGTAACTGTAGTGGAATACAGTTACTTATATTCTGTATTTTAAATACGTAATCCCGTTACATGTATTCCGTTACTCCCCAACCCTGTATATATATATATATATATATATATATATATATATATATATATATATATATATATACACACTGTATATACACTCACTGAGCACTTTATCAGGAAGACCTGTACACGTAATTATTCATGTGATCAGCATGATCAGTGATCAGTGCAATGAATAAATTCATGCAGATACAGGTCAGGAGTTTTAGTTAATGTTCACAACCATCAGAATTGGGGGATCAATGTGATCTCAGTGATTTAGACCATGGCATGATTGTTCAGATAACTCAGGTAACCACTCTGTACAACTTTAGTGAGCAGAATAGCATCTCAGAATGCACATGTCGAACCTTGAGGCAGATGGGCTACAACAGCAGAAGACCACGTCGTGCACTTTATTAGGACTATAGTTTTCCCAATAAAGTGCTCAGTGAGTGTATATATGTCAACCTCTTTCATAAAAGATATTATCCAGGTGGAAAATGTCAACTGACAAACCGAGGATACTATCTAAGGAAATTATGATATCCTTGGATAGGAAATTTTCCACTGAAAAGGATATTATCACTGGCAAACCAGCATACTGTAAAATTATTTTGCAGGTGCTCTTGTTTTGTTTGTAACCTGCAAAAATTCTGTTTATTTGTTTATCGGTTTTGTTCTGCGAGTGGTTCCTAATCCCTGTGACGAATTAAATTCTTGGTATGAACCAAATACAGTCCAATCACTTGGCCACAAAACAACACTCTGACCCATTTAAATTCCCACCCTTTCATGCCAAAAAAAAAAAAAAAAAAAAAACTCAGATACAGTGTTCATACATAGATACAGTGGAGTTCAACATTGGAAGTACACATTGAATGTCTGGGATTTTAAATCTAATTTAAACCTGGAAATAAAATAAAAAATTAGGTTTGGAAAAATAAACAAATAAATGTTATTATGTAAATTGAACATAAAATATGTAAGATATAAATAAGATTGTGCATTATTTCTCGATCACTAATCAAATGTAAGCAAATTCGTGACATTAACCATGTTACTGTAACTCCATTGTACAAAAGGCCAGATTTCTTTGCATCCATTGAAGCACACAAGATGCTCTCTGGAATATTCATAAATCATGCTGAGATTACAAACTTTGAGTCCATGTTGTTATTAAAATTAAATTTTATTCAATTCAGCAATTAAATCAGAATAATGCAAAACTGCAGCATTTTCACAAGTGCACTTTTGAACCCCTGTAAGTTCCTAAAATCGGTTTACATCTGAATATTTATAATAAATCCAAAAAAAGTTCGATAGTCAGGAAAGACCAGGACAATCAGAAGTGAAATCATCCCAAAACATTGAAAATATTGGGTCTCAGATGGAATGTCATTCCGAGAGTGACCTTGACCTGCCAAAAGTTGAATAAAATAATTATTAGTGGGCCTTGTGTTACACATTTCCACAGATGCTAGACAAATGAAGGCTTGGTTAGCGGAGATGTTTACATCATCATTCATTCCCCTCACCCAGGGCTGATTGATTGCTGTGATTTTATTAAGAAAAGGAGAAGGGGAAATTGAAAAATGCTGGTTGCAGTGTGGAAACACAGCGTTGATTATAAACTGGTATACAGGACAAAGGGGCCACCTTTCCATTTTTTTAGCGCAACAACTAGGCAGCAGGTGTTTTTGCGCTGCACAAAAGACATTAAAATAGCAAAAAAATTGATGCATTTTTGCGACTCTCATGGTGAGTGGAGTTGGGTCTGATGGATGCTATTACCCAGGGATCTGATGGCAGGATGCAAAGACTGAAAAGCACAGGTGTTGTAGGAGAACAGTTTGTGTATCTGTTGCGCTGAGCGTATTTGCTTAAATCATGATGATATACTGAAGTGTATCTGTTGAGTTGTTTACTATGGCAGTTTAATTAGTTTAACCTTTCAAATGGATAGATGATTTCCCATAGTATGACACTTATGATCGAATTAGAATATCCATAATGAATGGCTTGGCCTAAATCGTTACATTCAAAATAAAGTAAATACCATCAAGTTTATCTTGTGATTTTGGAGAGAAGGCACTGGCCATTTCCATGCAGTTTTAACTAAAATGAAAACTAAATGAAAATGTTTTCTTTAACTGAAATAAAAATAAAAGCTAATATAATTGGAAAAACTGAAACTTTACTACAAAACATTTTCATGACTGCAAAAAAAGCTAAAATAACTGCATGAAAAAAAATTGTAGTTTTAGTTTTTGATAACACATGAGAAAAATTGTAAGCTTTTTAACAAGCAACCTTCATTAAACATGAAAATGCCACTAGATATAGATAACACTGCAGCCCTGAGAAATGTTACAGTGTTAAACATATTTAAATGGGGGGCCTGGGTAGCTCAGCAGGTAAAGACGCTGGCTACCACACCTGGAGTTGCAAGTTCGAAGTTCCAGGGCATGCTGAGTGACTCCAGTCAGGCTTCCTAAGCAACCAATTGGTCCGGTTGCTAGGGTGGGTAGAGTCACATTGGGTTAACCTCCTCGTGGTCACTATAATGTGGTTCTCCCTCTTGGTGGGGCATGTGGTGAGTTGTGCGTGGATGCCGCGGAGAATAGCGTGAAGTCTCCACATGCGCTAGGTCTCCGCGGTAACGCACTCAACAAGCCACATGACAAGATGCAAGGGTTGACTGTCTCAGACGCGGAGGCAACTAAGATTTGTCCTCCGCCACCCGGATTGAGGCGAGTCACTACGCCACCATGAGGACTTAGAGCGCATAGGGAATTGAGCATGACAAATTGGGGAGAAAAGGGGAGAAAATCCCCAAAAAATAAATAAATAAATAAAATAAATTGTAATTACAGTATATCAGTTAATACATTAACATTGGCTACCATAATATACTAAACTAATATAAAAAATAAATACAATATACTGAAATACTAAAACTTACCTGGAGCTAGGAAACACTGAAGTAGCTCAACTAAAATGAACAATGATAGAGTGACAACTAACAAAAATAAACTGAAAGGACAAACTAAAATAAACTAAAAATTCAAAACCATTATAACCCCTGTGCCACCAAGTGCATTTTTTCAATATTTTGAGATAATATGAGTGGCCTTGGTTCATGTGCAGGGTAATTATAATGTGAAGTCCAGGTGGGTGAGTGCAGGTTTTGTGACTGTTCTGTGACCTGCGTTCAGTCGGTCGTGGTGGGAGGATGATGTCCCTGTCAGCTTCTCTCACCCTTATGTTCTCATTATCCTCCTCCTGTCCCCATGCACCACAATGGCACATTCTCAGACAGCAGCACAGCCCTCCATGAGAGATTATTATGGAGAAATGATGCATTATGGGGAAAAAAAGAAAGATTATAACCTAATTCCAAAAATGAAACATTTTAAAATGAACATAAAAATCAATGTGCACTCAGTAATAATAATAATAATAATAATAATTAAATAAACTTAGTTACATTTAATTTAAATTACGCCTTTTTAACACAAAAAATATTTTGTTTGAACAGATCTGATTTAGTCACATTATACAAACTCAAATTTATTTTGTTATGCATAGCTGCAATGAAAATGATTAAGGGCGATTCAAACTCAGGTCAACTGCACACATGCACTATAAAGCATCATGTCAGACCGTGTACACTGTCTGTCTGATGAAGTCACTCTACCTTGACATAGCATTAAAAATATAATTACATGATATTACTATATAAAACTACATTTCACTTTTTTAATACGTTTTTACCATTTTTGCCATTTTACAAAACACTTGCTATTGATAGTTCCCCTTCTGTCACTCACTCGACGTTGTGTCGATGTAGTATATGTAGTATAGAGTATATTTTCTCTATTAGAGCACATACATTGATGTTGAACGTCTTTTTAAAGACGCATCTTTATAAAGATGCCTTTCCATCTTTGTGTGATTCCTGGATGTGGTCACTATCTCTGCGCTTCCGACCGCCACGGGCACTGCTTCACGTGTCTGGGCAGCGATCACACTGAGGCAGCGTTCATGGATGGTTCATGTTCTCATTGCGAGAATATGACCATGGCAACGTTGCAGTCGCGGCTTTCCTTCTTCCGAGGGAAAACCACTCCATCCGCCCCCCGCGCCTCGCCTTTTACCTCCGGATACGAGGCCAGCTCGGCTGGCGCTGGAGGCGATTTGGTGGCTTCAATGGGTGCGGCTCCGCTGGGTAAATCCCCGCGGACCTCCCATTCCCCAGCATGTTCGTTTGCCCCTGGCGAGTTCCGAGAGGAGACCAGCTCGCCCCAGGGCCAGCCACCTTTGGGTCGGCCTGCCCAGTCTGAGGTTGACGGCGAGATGACCGCCATGCTTGCCCGGGCCTCCGCGTGTGTCGGGTTGGAGTTGAACCTTCCACCCTCCCCTGAGCCCTCGTGGCTAGATGATTGGTTCCTGGGTTCAGGGCGCCGCTCACAGCCACGCCCTCCCCCCAGTCCCTTTCTTCCCGGAAGTGCACGACAAGCCGACGATTGGGGGCACCTTTTTCTGCCCGAAACCGACCTCCCAGCTCGTCCGCTCTTACTACCCTCGATGGCGGGGTTGCACACGTGTATTCGGAGGTCTCTCAGGTGGATAAGGTGGTTGCAGTGCACCTGTGCCCACAAAGCGCAGCCACCTGGTGGGATCGCCTGGCACTCCCTTCCAAGGCCTGTAGGACGATGTCATCCCTGACGGCCAAAGCCTACAGCGCCACTGGTCAGGCCGCCTCTGCCCTGCATGCCATGGCCCTCCTGCAAGTACACCAGGTCAAGGCACTAAAGGAACTGCACATGGGTAGTCCTGATCCCGATGTGATGCAGGAGCTGGCGATGTCCACCCTCATGCTCCAGGAACGCCACCTGTGGCTGAATCTGGTCGAGATGAGGGACGTGGACAAGGTTCGCTTTCTCAACGCCCCCATCTCCCAGATCGGCCTATTCGGCGACACCGTCAAGGACTATGCCCAGCAGTTCTCGGCGGTGAGGAAGCAGATGGAGGCTATACAACACATCTTGCCCCGGCGCGGCTCAAGATCCTGTATCCCATCTGCTCGCCGAGGACGTCCCCCTGCGGCGGTGAAAGCCCAGGCGTTTCCTTTTCTTTTATGTTCGCCGCACCCCGAACAGGCTGCGGTACCCACATTCTCAATAAAAGAGCAGCTTCCTCACTTCCTGGGTCACATAGCCAGTGTTTATGACCGCCGTTATCACGGCAACCTGCGACTTAGACGTCGCGAACGCGTGTCCGGTCACACCACACTCACACCCACGGCCGGGTGGTTGTGACGGACTACGAGGACGTTCAAAAAGTCCCTCCTCCCCCGTCGCTGACCCCCCCGACACTGGGTACATGGAGCAAGGTAAGCGCTTCGAGGGTCCCCTCAGCACAGCAACGAGTTCGAGAAGAAGCGAGGCTCCTCGACGTGGCAAATTTGCGCATCTACTTGGATTGCACGCAGAGCTTTAGACGCTCTGAGCAGCTCTTTGTCTGCTTTGGCGGACAGCGGAAAGGGAATGCTGTCTCCAAACAGAGGCTTTCCCACTGGATCGTGGATGCCATCGCTATGGCATACAAGGCCCAGGCCGTGCTTGCCCCTTTGGGAATACGAGCACACTCCACAAGGAGTCTGGCATCCTCGTGGGCACTGGCCCATGGCACTTCTCTAGCAGACATCTGCAGGGCAGCAGGCTGGGCGACACCCAATACCTTTGCCAGATTTTACAATCTCCGGGTTGAGCCGGTTTTGTCCCGTGTTCTGTCAGGTATGAACAGGTACGTTCGGGAATACGGGTATATCGCTTGCGTATAGTGCCTTTGCCCTCCAAAGAGGCGAAGATGTGTGCTTCTTTTCCCATGCGTGTTCATGAACCCGTGAACCCTGGATGTCCTTCCTCCCTGGCCCTGTGGTTCACGAATTCAGTGGAGGAATTCACAGCCGGAACCAGTACGTGTGCTAATATGCCCTTACGGAGGTAGGTGCTCCACAGGTAACTCCGGTAACCCCCTGTGATGTATTTTCCACAGTATGGTTTCCCTGTCGGCAGACCCGCATCTCCCTTCAACAGAGCCCTCTCTGTCCCGGTCGCCATGATTGTAGAGCTCCTCCCCTTTCAGGCAGGACCTACCACCGTGCCTCTTCTATGTGTGGCTCTGAGCTCACATGACGTGCTTGCCACATGTTATCCCCCCCTGGGCAGGATGTGGTCTCCGCGGGGTCTTTTCCCCCTGAAAGAATAGGATAGGAAAAGAACACCTTCCCTGGGTGCATATATTGAGCATTAAAATGGCCCCAGCTGAATAACTGAATACTCTGTGGAGAGAAAACATAGAGAGAAAAGGCTGGCGCGGCCTGCTTCCATACTAGATACGTCTCTTCCCCACCCCCTAGGGATGTGGGGAACTATACGACGTTTTTGGGGGCATTGGGAGAGGCTACGTGCAGACCGGTGCACCTGCTACTACGCACGCAGCAGCTTGCTTGCACTTGCAGTCCACGTAACACGGTTCGGCTAGTTGTGCCGTTTCGTATAGGGACCCCTAGTGTCACTATTATCAACACAATGTTGAGTGAGTGACAGAAGGGGAACGTCTTGGTTACTGTCGTAACCTCCGTTCCCTGATGGAGGGAACGAGACGTTGTGTCCCCCCTGCCACAACGCTGTACTACCCGCTGAAATGGCCAGGACCCTGTCTCGGGCTCCTCAGCACAAAACCTGAATGAGTGGTTGCGAGCCAGCTCCTTTTATACCCGTATGTCCGGGGCTCTCAAGAGCGACCCCTAGTGTCACTACATCGACACAACATCTCGTTCCCTCCATCAGGGAACGGAGGTTACGACAGTAACAGAAAAATGTTTTCGTTTCTGGCAGGAAAAAAGAAAATAATCATACTTTAATTTTGTAGAGTTACTACATAAGTAGAGTTACAAAATTAAATAAACTAAAACTAAATGATTTTATATTAAATCCTTGTGTTATTTTTCATATAAAAAAAATAACGCTTAAATCTTTGTGTTATTTTGGGTCAGTCTGAATCTGGATTTTTGTAAATCCTGTTATGGCCAATGAAAATTATTAATGTAGACTCAACGCAAATGGATTAAATTAATTTCAGTTTTACAAATTTAAACTGATTGCATGCAATGAAATTAAGTTGTGACAAATTGTTCAAGAATTGTATTGCAGTATATTGTAATGAAATTGAACAAGCATAAAAAAAGACATTAAAAAAAAGTTAGCAATAAACATTGGTGTTTATCTAGATCTAGTGAAACATTGCCCGCAACAGAACAAGAAGAGGTTATTTTCACACTCGATGAGTGGTGGGTATCTGTACTTACTGTATGCAGTCTGTTAAGAGCAGCACTTTCTGCTTGGTCTCAGGGAAAGCATATACAAATGTTTCTTAAGCATAGCGACTGCAAGACAGTACAGACCACTGGCAGGTTTTTCACAATTTAATTGCATGCTTGCTGGGCACTTAAAACACTTGTTGCTGGTGAAGGAAGGCAGTGTGAAAAGAGAACATGAAACCAAGCAACACCTTATGGTGCCATAAAGCAACATTGTCTTTAAAGGAATAGTTCACCAATTTGTTTAAAGAAAAATAATAAAGAAAAATATTCCATAAAAAAATCAAATAATAATAATAATAATAATAATAATATTAACAGCATATGAGTTTGGAAAAAAATAACAGCATAAGGGTGTGGAATGACACAAGAGGATGAATAAATTTTTGGGTGAACTATTCCTTTAATGTAAGATTTTACATATATATATTTACTGTATATACTATGTCCTTGAAATTAGCTGTTGTCTGTCTACTGCATGCCAGGTTTTACATGCACCTATTGGCAAAAAAGTTAATTATTATTACTTGTTAATTAAGGGTTAGAGGTAAATGTCATATTGAAGTTGCATATAAAGTTTTATTAGAAACTATTAAAGTACTGAATCAATTTCTCAAATGATGGGAAAGACTGTGGCAACTTCCATTGTGTGTCCTTGGGCACACATGGCATGCACAGATTTTTCCATCAGTCCCTGTTAAGGTACACTTTGAATCTCCACCCCAACCCTTTTAATTAAATGAAAGCACAGCAGGTCACATACAACCTCAAAGTCACGCCAAAGAAACAGACAGAACCACATAGCATTGTGCTATTGGTCAGAATACACAAATATGACTGCTCAGCAGGGTAGCTTGAAATAAAGCTGTGAATTTAAAGGGGAAATAGGACTAAATATCTGCAGGGTACAATTTGTAGGTCAGCTTTTGCTGCTAAGCTTGACTTTTCAAATGCAGATATAAGAGACAGAAGACTTTATCTTGACTAGTTATTAATGGCAAACAAAAAGCAGTGATTTTGTAATTTTCTGATATCAATATATTCATTTGTTTTGTACTTTTAAAATAATAGTTCACCCAAAAAAAAATAAATAATAAACACTGCAAAATTTTTCACTGATTAATGACTTACATATTTTATCCGATGTTCACTGAAAAACTATGTAAGCCCAGGAGTGCCATTTACAAAAGAATGAAGGAATAAATTATCAGTCTATTAATTTGAAGATAAAAACTTGAAAAAAATAAACCGATTTATAAATGGATAAATAGACACATTTAACTGCGTTTAATTCATGTTTTAAAATGTAGCAATACAACAGCACATTTATAAGCAATTTTTAAATGCACCTTTTAAATTGCATTTTAAAAAGCATTTGGCAATTGCCTTTCTTTATTGTTTGATTTTTCCTTTCTTTTACCATTTGTCAATCCATACCAGCTGAACCCAAGGAGTGCCAATTAAAAAAAAAAAAAGAATGAAGGAATAAATGTTCAATCTAATAATTTGAAAATAAAAACTTGAATTAAAAAGTCAATTTATAAATAGACAAATAAAAAGACATTTAATTGTGTTTATTTAATTCATGTTTAAAAATGTCATATTTAACAATAACATTGTACATTAATAAATCATATTTTTTTCATGTTTAAATTGTCATAAATGTAGCAATAAATGAGTACATTAATGAGTCTTTTAAATGTACTTTTTAATGCACTTTGAAAGCACCTTTTAAATTACATTTTAAAAAAGTATTTGACAATTGCTTAATTCATTTTCCGTTTGCTTTTTCTCATCCATTTGCCTGTGGCTTTTCTTTTTTGTTTTCGTTTTGCTTTTCCTTTTATTTTTCCTTTTCTTTCTCCAATTGAGAATCGAGTTAAAAAAATGCCACTGGACTGGTGACTCGAGAGCAATCAATGAACTTTCGACTCTGTAATAAGACACACACCCTCTCCCATGTGCCACTTGAAGAGGATGTAAGACAGTCTGTCATTGGACGATGGTACAAGCAGTTTACGTAATATTATTGGATCTGCGAATCCTGCGCATAAGAAATGGATAATAACTGAATCGAAAGTTCATTGGTTGCTCTCAAGACAATAGTCCAATGGCATTTTTTTTTTTTTTTTTTTTTTTTACTCAATTCTCAGTTGGAGAAAGAAAAGGAGAAGAAAAACAAAAAAGAAAAGCCATTGGCAAATTAATTAAGAAAAGCAATTGCCAGGGGCCTGGGTAGCTCAGCGAGTATTGACACTGACTTCCACCCCTCTGTAACGTTGGGTTCATGGAGAGGAAGACAGGAGACGCAGGAGTAGATTAACTTTAAAGTCTTCAATAAGGAAATACGCTGGAGTGGACGCTGGAGTGGAACAGCATAGGAAACATGCTGGAGTGGATGCTGTCATACAAAACATAACGTAGCAATTCATAATCAACTAAATCACACTTTACCAACACAACGTAACAATACAAGAACTGACAAAGGAATGAATAAAACTGAAGGGTATTTATACACACAGGTGCCGATGAGGAAATGGAGGACAGGTGAGGAAGATTGGGAACAGATGGCAGTGATGAGGGCAGTGCATTATGGGAAGTGTAGTCCAGGGGAAACTAAGGATGACACAAAAACCATATCAAAATAAGAGTCCAAGGAACAGAACGGTGAATAACTGTGATGCCCTGGAGTCACGAGTTCGAATCTAGGGTGTGCTGAGTGACACCAGCCAGGTCTCCTAAGCAACCAAGTTGGCCCGGTTGCTAGGGTGGGTAGAGTCATGTTGAGTTAACCTCCTTGTGGTCACTATAATGTGGTTCTCGCTCTCGGTGTGGCGTGTGGTGAGTTGTGTGTGGATGCTGCGGAGAATAGCGTGAAGCCTCCACACGCGCTCTGTCTCCTCGGAGGCAACTGAGATTCGTCCTCTGCCACCCAGACTGAGGCTAGTCACTATATCACCATGAGGACTTAGAACGCATTGGGAATTGGGCATTCCAAAAAAAAAAAAAAAAAAAAAACAATTGCCAAATACCTTTTTAAAATGCAACTTAAAAGGTGCTTTTAAAGTGCATTAAAATGTGCATTTAAAAGACTCATTAATGTACTCATTTATTGCTACATTTAATGACATTTTAAACATGAAATAAATATGATTTATTAATGCACAATTTGTTGTTAAATATAATGACATTTTTAAACATGAATTAAATAAACACATTTAAATGTGTTTTTTTATTTGTTCATTTATAAATTGACTTATTTAGTTAAGTTTTTATTTTCAAATTATTAGATTGATCGTTTAGATTGATTGATTATTTTGTTTAATTGGCACTCCTTGGCTTCAGCTGGTATGGATTGACAAATGGTAAAAGAAAAGGAAAAGTCAAACAATAAAGGAAAGCAATTGGAAAATGGATGAAGAAAAGCAATTGCCAAATGCTTTTTAAAACGCAATTTAAAAGGTGCATTTAAAAATTGCTTATAAATGTGCTGTTGTATTGCTAAATATAAGTACATTTTAAAACATTAATTAAATAAACGCATTTAAATGTGTCTATTTATTTATCCATTTATAAATTGGTTTATTTATTCATATTTTACTTTCAAATTAATAAATTGATAATTTGTTTGTAAATGGCACTCCTGGGCTTCCATAAAAAACGACTTAACTCTAAGGTTGTTTCTCACCAAAATCAATCATATGCCTTCAGAAGACTTAAAATATGATGCACGAGTTGCATAATTTTATGATACTTTGTATTCTTTTTTTAAGCTTTAAAGTGAGTCACTATCATCTTCCATTGTATTGAAAAGATGACTGGGATATTCATTAACATTTTTCCCTTTCCATTCAGCATGAGAAGGAAAGTCATATGGGTTTAAATATGACATGAGGTTGGATTAATCATGACAAAAAATTTATTTTTGGGAGAACTTTTCCTTTAACAAATTGTAAAACCATGTTTGTACTGAACGTTTTGAAAAGAATCAACTTTAAAAATCTTTCTCTTTGAACGATGCCTAGCTACCACAGCTGTCTTGACTCGGATTGCATCAAACAGGCTTCTGCTGAAATCTGACCATCACTATCTTGGAAGACTGACAGCAGTGACATCTAATCACTGCCCTACTGACATGCCATAGCTCCCGCCTCATGCATGTCAGGCAGGGGAGCTTATTGACGCAAGGATCCTCTATTTATAGCACTGCATGTTTACTCTCAGTTGCTGGATGGAACCGGAAGACTTTTTACAGGACTCATTTACCTTATACTGTTCATCATTTATTTTATCAGTATTAAATTTTACACACAGAATATTGAAAAGTCTGTGAGTTTAATAGTGAGCATGTTAAAAGATCTTTGGAATCATTGCTATACTTTAGGTGTCTTCAGTGAAAATAACACTAATCCTGAAAGATAATGTTTGGAAATGCAATCAAATCTTCCCTCAAGGCAAATTATGTCTTATTAGAGGAGAATGAAGTACAGACACAATATTTTCTTGTGATTATTACTGAGTTCTTAATAACATCAAAATTAAAGTGTTCTGCAGGGAGATGACATATACATAAGCTCATATAAGCTGATTGGTAACTTGGAAAAGAGAAGTTCTTATAGTGATATTGTAAGGCTTAAAGGACTTGGTTAATGAGCAGTTGGTTTTGTAAGTTAACTCTAAGTTAAAACACAAGGATTTGCATTGAAGTAAAGACTGATTAAGGGAAGACTGAGATGAAAACCTTGGTAATGGACTGGGAGGTTTTGTAGCCTTACCTAACCCTGTTTGTCTTGGAGTGAACTTTTGGGATGAGATGACTTAGCAATTTTTCTCAGTATCTGGGTATTTTAAGTTAAAGCCTTTTCCTGTGCCTTACCTGTAAAGAGTTTTGTCAATAAATTCAAGTTTGGTTTTAGTCCAATTCTGTTAGAAATCAGACAGGACAGAATAAAATGGTTTTAATGTCAATTTAGGTAGATGCATTAACTGTTTTAAAGGTTCTGTAAGCTATTTTAGTTGTTCTGGAACTTCCACGCGACTAAGCCATTGAATACGACACACCCCTCTTTCAAAAAACCCGCCCTCCACAGGTAATGTTGAGACCAAAGTGCACTAGGGCATCTTCTCACGGTTGTCATACACAACAGTAGCACCCTCAACTGACGACTGTTATGAATCTGAATATGGCATTAAAACTAAATGAACTGCTTCAACTACTACACTATGAGAACATGCAAAATGATTGACAGGCAGAAAGCACATCAAAGTCTTCTGATTGGCTGATCAAAGAATAAGACCGCGGCCCACAGTCACATTTTTGTTTGCTGTTTACACAGTCTAGTGCTGTCACAGAGACTGCAGAGAAATCTCAGGACACTTATTTCTGTGATATCTTTCAGGGAGTAGAAACATTCTGTTAACATTATGTTTCCTTCAGCTGTCACTATACTCACAAGATAGCATGGCCCTGAGTGCCTTATTGCTTGTATAACGGTTACTACATAATACAAATGTTAAGGAAACAAATTTTCATTAAACATATTTAGCAAATTTATTAAGTGCCATTACAGTAGGCTAGAGGATATAGTCCCTGACATAACGGAATTTTGATATGGGACTGTTGAATTATGGTGAACTGGTGTGTTATGTTATAGTTGCCACTATATTGTGTATTTTAGCAAAATTGGAACACTTTATTGACCAATCAGCATTTAGGACCTGAACTATATTTTTTTATATAATGTGGCACAAATGTTTTAAGGATTTTATACTGGGACTGAACCTTGCACTGTTCTCTTTTTCCACCAAGAATCAATCTCTCACTTGTCTCTCTGTTCTACCTGTGATGTCCAGCAGTACAATCTCTACAGTTTCCTTTCTTCTAGATCAGTCTCCTTGACTTTGAAAAGGGATGGCAGTTTGCCATCAAAAAAGGACATTCTAACACACCACTTGAAGGAAATGCTAATAAAGGAAAGAAATAATTGTGATCTCACCCACCAGTGTGTTGTCATCTTATGCAAGTAAAAGATTAAAATTCAGACCTGAATGAAATCTGATGCAAGCAAAGTATCTGAAAATGTGAAAATGTTCTGCTCTAACAATGTTATTTGTGTCTTGTCTTTTCTCCTTATGCTTGCACAGGAACTACTCAGACCATATCAGGTACTGCTCTTCCTCCTCTGGATCACCTCTCAGCATGTTCTGACTGCTTACTTTTCTTTGCACATTGTTTTCCAGTTTGCATGGTTTGATAGATGAGCGTGACAGTCTGCATGTTTTTTCAACCTCAAATGTTTCTTTGTTCTGAAATCCTAAGAATCAATCTACCATACCTTGTCTGTTTTTTGTTTTTTTTTCAATCTCTAAGTTATTGAAGTTTTTCATCAAAACACTCTATATAAGACACCCTGGATCAGGGTGCACTTCAGGCTCCCATCGAAGAAAGACTGAATGAGCCTGGTTGATTTACCCAAGGCTCACCTTTGTAAAGACTTTCTCTTCTGCAATGAGTTCCTGTGTGTCAAGCTTGTTGAGTTCTTCACAAGATTATTGGGAATGGTTGTTGAGTTACTCTAAGTGCAATACAGAGAGGTGAAGGTTAGCCGGTCAGCAACAAAAAAGCAAAAAGCCAGAGACAATAAAACTGGAAACACGACAGTTTTAAAGTCAATGACTTTGAGGAAACGTTTTGTGAGGAAAGAAACATAAAAGCTTTTCTAGTCATAAAAAATTTGTTTAGTTCAGATGTGTAATCTATTTCAGATGATTTCAATGCAGAGGTTTACAACCGCACTTGCACGCTCCCACACTTGCAGTTAATGAAATAGTAATTCTTCAGTGCCCATGCCATTCAGAAAAAGCCAGTTCAGAAACTTTCCTTAATAGGGGCTGGTGTCAGAAGTTTTTTTTTTTGTTGTTGTTGTTGTTGTTGTTGTTGTTGTTGTTATTGTTGTTTTGTTTTTTTACAAAGGGGGAAAATATATATATCTTTAGGTGGGCAAGTTTTTATAATATACAAGTGTGTTTTCCATTTATATCAAATACTTCAATTTAATCATTACATTGAAATTTTCACAACAGTATCTAAATCCATACCTAGATAGTAGTGGTCGACCGATGTATTGTGAGGCCGATAAATCGGAAAATATTCTGACTTTTTTAATTATCGCATCAGCTGAAATATTATCCAGTTTGGCCGATTTTAATTTTGTGGGCGCCGAAAATCACCTGCTTGTATGTGAAGCGACTGAGACATGTAAATGACCAGTCACGGTTTGTTTTGTTGTTATGTGCCATTTTGTTACTACAATAATAGGCCGGTGTGCAACACAGTGTCATTTAAACGGTTCGCATATCAGAGCCACGGCAGACTTGTTTGAGCTCATAATGTTAAAATGCTCGCCTGTTTCATTCTCCCTCTCTCTCCTCAACAGTTCCCTGTAACTTTTAACTGTCTTGTCTAATGATAAAATGGCAAATACCAATAAAACTAATATCATATATCATCTGCAAATATGCGCATATCTCATTTAAACAGATATAATAAACCAACCTCACACAACTTCAGCAGATCCAGCATCCTGTGGTGGAGCACTCTTTTATTTACCTCTAAAGCATGTATTCTAACAGCCTCTCCTCAACAGTTTCCTGTAACTTTTCTAATGATAAAAGGCAAATATCCATAAAACTTGTATTATATACCATTAGCAAATATGCAGATATCTCGTTTAAACATGTCATTCACGAACCTCATGAAAATCCATCGTTTTCTTCCCGTCAAGCACTCATCTAATATCTTCCTCTGAAGTGCGTATTCTATCAGCCAGAATCAAAAACTTCAGTATCAGGATCAAAAGTTCCTCTGATTCACAAATCATGACAACAATCCAAACAGGCGATCCAGGCCATTTAAACTGTCAGGAGATTGAGGTTCACGCTGGATCCACACGAGCTTGTAAGTGCAACTTCAAGGCTGCATCCGAAACCAGGAAAATGCTGCCTCCTGGGGCTGTATACAGAGGTAGGATGAAAATAAAATGCTTTTCAAACTGTTCAGAGACAAGTTTCCTTAAGAGTTCCACTCATTCAAAACAGATGTCAGTTAAGCCATTAACTGATCAGGCAGCAAGGCAGCAAGTCAGCTGCCTACATTTTCGGATGCAGCCCAAGGTAAAAGTGTTTCAAGTGTACTATAAGTAAATGTCTTATTCACTATGCACTGTATGTACAATTGGTTTGATTTGGTATTTTTTGAGAAAATGCAACTGCTAATGTGGACATGCCATCCATGGTTGCTGGACTACTGTGTATACTGTTATTTCCTTCTTCCTAATATATTAACAATTTCTTCATGTGCAAATAAATTACTAAAATTTGTAAACAGAAATCTGAAGAAACTGCTATCTACCATTTAAAATACACTATTATTTTTTTTTTGTTTTGTGTGAAATGTAGTAAATACAGTGCTAAATAAGAGTTTATTATAATTTTTTTAACAATTTTACATTTATGTTATTTACTATATTAAATTGTGTGATATATCGGCATTGTATCGGCCTATTGACCACCCTGCTCTCTGGATATCGGCATCGGCCATTAAAAAACCCATATCAGTCGACAACTACTAGATAGGCCCATAACTAGATGCCCCAACAAACACCAGCACTTCAAACATTTTAAAGCTGCCTGGTGAATTTATAATATTAGGAAACCTTTCACAATGCCCCAACATACACCAACAATTAAATCATGCTAAAGTTGTCTGATGAATTCAGAATGTTGGTAAACATGTTATACTGCCTCAACAAACACCAACACTACAAACATTTTCAGTCAGCTGTTGAATTTTGGGAACATTTCACAGTGCCCCAACAAAACCAACAATTCAAACATGCTAAAGTTGGCTCTTGGATTTAGAATGATGGGTAACATTTCACACTGTCTCACACACACACCAACACTTCAACATTCTAAAGTTGGCTGTTGCATTTAGAATGTTGGGAAACATATCACACTGCCCTAACAAATACCAACACTTCAAACATTCTGAAGTTGCCTGATGAATGTAACATGTTGGAAAATGTCTTGGTTACTGATGTAACCTCTGTTCCCTGATGGAGGGAACGAGATGTTGTGTCGATGTAGTGACACTAGGGGTTCGATCTTGAGATCCCCAATCACCTTTGTTTAAAATAGAAAAGGCCAGTGAAAATTGGCGAGTGGAATTTGCATGCCACTCTCCACCCTGGACATACAGGTACAAAAGGAAATGGCGTGCATCACTCATTCAGATTTATGCTGAGGAGCCGATAGAGAGTCCCGGCCATGTCAGCGGCCAGTTCAACGCTGCGGCAGGAGAGACACAACGTCTCGTTCCTCCATCAGGGAACAGAGGTTACATCAGTAACCAAGACGTTCCCTGTCTGTCACTCACTCGACGTTGTGTTGATGTAGTGACACTAGGGGTTCCTATAGGAAACACCGCAGGCGCTGAACCATGTCACGAGGTACGGAAGAATGGACACGGGCAAGCTGCTCCATGCTTCGCAGCGAGCACTCAACCACGTTGTGACCTTCCAGCGAGTTAGGTAAGGCATCTCCCTAGTCCCGTTAAGGGGGTAGAGGCACTTACCCAAGGAGGCTACAGGCGGTGTCTTAACTGATTTCTGTTAAGCAATGTCCCGCCGAGCACTTTTCTAGAATTGCGCTGGGATGTGCTCTTCCCTCTCCAGGAAGGAGAGCATTTTAGAGACCACATCCTGCCGAAAGGAGTTAGCATGTGGAGAATACCTCACATGGACTTACCAACGGGGAAGTTCACATATGGAATGATATCTCTCTATCTATAGAGAGGGTACACGGCACAGTGGCCAAGGCAGAGAAAGCTCTGACGAGGGGAAACACAGGGTCCATCTAAGGGGAACCGAACAGTGGAAACTCATCATACGGGATTACCAAGGGGGAATCACCATGCATGGAGAACTGAGCCCAAGCACATGGGCTCACCTGAAAAGGGGAATACCACGAGTACTGGGCCTGGTGGCATCACTCCTCCGCCGAGTTCGTCACCTGAACAGTGCTAAAGAATTAAAGAGTCATCCGGAGTTTGCCAGAACGGGGAACTGTTGTGGACAAAAAGTGCACATTATCACCTTTAAAAAAGGGGAAAGGCACAATGCAAGCGGTACACCCAACCGGCTGCCCGGTCTACCTGCTGTTACCGCATAACACTCGGGTCGAAACCGGGTCTATGTGTAGGTTATAAAACCTTGCAAAGGTATTGGGTGTAGCCCAACCCGCAGCTCTGCATATGTCTGCAAGAGAGGCCCCCCTTGCCAGTGCCCAGGAGGACACAACACCTCTAGTGGAGTGCGCCCAGACTCCCAAGGGGCACAGCAAGTCCTGAGACTGGTATGCGAGGAAAATGGCATCCACAATCCAGTGGGCTAATCTCTGCTTGGAGACAGCTTTCCCCTTCTGCTGTCCTCCAAAACAGACAAAGAGCTGCTCCGAGCATCTAAAGATCTGCATGCGGTCCAGAGAGATGCGCAGAGCATGAACTGGACACAGCAATGACAAGGCCGGGTCTTCCTCCTCTGAAGGGAGCGCTTGCAGGTTCACCACCTGGTCCCGAAAAGGAGTGGTGGGATCTTTGGGCACGTAACCAGGCCGGGGTCTCAAGATCACATGAGAGTGTGCCGGCCCGAACTCCAGGCATCCTCTGGTAACAGAGAGTGCCTGCAGGTCCCCCACCCTCTTGATGGAAGTGAGCGCCACCAGGAGGGCCGTCTTGAGGGACAGAGTGCTGAGCTCGGCCTGCTCCAGGGGCTCAAAGGGGGCTCTCTGTAGGGCAGGTAGGACCACAGAGAGATCCCAAGAGAGGATCAGGTGCAGTCTAGGAGGATTCAACCTCCTCGTGCCTTTGAGGAACCTGTTGATCAGGTCGCGCTGTTGTGAGGGTCCCCCATCCAGTGTATTGTGGTGAGCTGCTATGGCAGCTACGTACACTTTCAGGGTAGAGGGATACAGCCGTCTCTCCAGCCCTTCCTGAAGGAAAGACAGCACAGACGGCGCATCTCTGTGGGTCCTCCCCACGGGAAGAACACCAGTTAGCGAAAAGACGGCACTTCAAGGCATACAGCCACCTCGTAGAGGGGGCCCTGGCCTGTGTGATCGTGTCTACCACCGCTGGTAGAACCATCCAGGAGCCAGACATGGAGATTCCAGAGGTCCGGCTGTGGGTGCTGGAGTGTGCCCTGCCCCTGAGTGAGAAGGTCCTGCCTCAGGGGAATGCGCCAGGGAGGTGCTAATGTCAGGAGCATCAGATCCAAGAACCAAGTCCGGTTGGGCCAGTACGGTGCAACGAACAGGACTTGCTGATCGTCCTCCCTGACTTTGCACACAGTCTGTGCAATGAGGCTCACAGGAAGAAACGCATACTTGTGTAGAACCAATCCTGATGTCATACTGACACCAGATGCGCTTCTGTGTTAACATCCTGAACGGAAGCCTGTGTAAGGCCTTGTTCAGGGCACACAGGTCCAAGATTGGGCGCGGCCCTCCCCCTCTCTTGGGCACGATAAAATAAGGGCTGTAGAAGCCCTTGCGCAACTCGGCTACGGGTACGGGCTCTATTGCTCCCTTCGCCAGAAGGGTGGCAACTTCCGCCCGGAGGACAGAGGCACCCTCACCCTGCACTGTAGTGGAGAGGATGCCACTGAACCGGGGCGGGCGTTTGGTGAACTGGATCGCGTAGCCGAGGCAAATCATCCTGATGAGCCACCGTGAGGGGCTGGAGAGCTCTAACCAGGCCTCCAGTCTCCGTGACAGCAGCACCAGGGGGACGACTGGACTTACCGTGCCCAGGCAGGGTGGTTCGCAGTAAGGCAGAGCAGGCGCCCCACATGGAATACAGCCCAGGGGGGACGTGCTGCTCCGCAAGTCCGCAATGGTGGCCGGTGACTGGGGCAGGCGAGCAGCCCCAGAGACCAGCACACTTACCTGTTCGCTGGCTGTCTCTCGCCAGAGAACGAGGGAACGGGAAGTACTTGCGTTCACCTGATTGACCAGAAAGACTTCCAGCACCTGGCCGTTGCGAGTGCGCTGGCCCAGGGAATTAGGAAACTGCTCTTTTATTGACCATGTGGGTTCCAAGGCCCAGAGGGCACTTGGCGATGTTATACTCACCATGTGCTGGCCCAGGGGCGATGATGGGGCTGGAGAGATGCCCCGGGCCAGACCGGTCAGGAGTAGTTGCCTGCTCCCTGGGTCGCCCGTCTCAGGAACGGGGTTCTTGATGGCCGGCTGGCGGGCAGGAGGTGCCGCCTTCCTGCGGGAGGATCTTCTTCTCAAAGACCAGCGTACGGGCTCCGATGGTGGGGGAGCCGGACCCGGCACCGCAGGAGGACGGCCCTGGCGAGGGGAAGACGGGGCGGGGGACTTCAGAGGCCTATAGGCGGCCGAGTCGTGCTGCGGCAGGATTTGTTTGATGGCCTCCGTCTGTTTCTTCATCGTCGAGAACTGGTGGGCAAAACCCTCGACAGTGTCGCCAAAGAGCCCACCTTGGGAGATGGGCGCATCGAGAAAGCGGACCTTCTCAGCGTCATGCATCTCCACAAGGTTGAGCCACAGGTGCCACTCTTGGACCACCAAGGTGGACACTGTCCGGCCCAGGGCGCACGCCGTGACTTTCGTCACCGTTAGAGTGAGGTCGGTCGTAGTACACAGTTCCTGCATAAGCCCTGGGTCGGTCCTACCCTCGTGTAGATCTTTGAGCACCTTGGCCTGGTGGACCTGCAGGATGGCCATGGCATGCAGGGCAGAAGCTGCCTGACCCGTGGCATTGTAAGCCTTCGCCACGAGTGACGAAGAAAACTTACATGCCTTGGAAGTGAGCCTTGGTCGGTTCCTCCAGGCATAAATGCACAGCAATGGTGCGCTCTACTTGGGGAAGCTCGACATATCCCTTATCCGCTCTGCCATCGAAGGTAGTTAGGGTGGATGAGCCGGCAAAACATGTACAGGCAGAGAAAGTTGCCTTCCACGACTTGTGAGCTCCTTGTGCACTTCCGGGAAGAAGAGCACTGGGGTGGGGTGCGGCCATGAGTCACGCTCCGAGCCCAGAAACAAATCATCTAGCTGTGAACGCTCAGGGCAGGGTGGAGGGTTCCACTCAAGTCTGATGTTCGTGGCCGCCCGGGCAAGCACGGTTGCCAACTCAGCGTCCACCTCATCCTGAGCTCTACCGCCCAAGAGCGGGAGCTCAGAAGATTTGTCTGCTTCCAAAAGCAGAAACCCACCCTCCTATGCTGCAACCGATAACTCATCCTCGTCGTGAGCTCCAAACGAGATATTAAATCCGCCCCAAGGCGGACCGCCTACCTCGCTCGTGAACTCTACTGGGCAGAACGAGTGCATGCTGGGAGGTCCACGGGGATTGAGCCTGCGGGAACACTCCCATATCCACATCCAGATCACCCGCTGCGCTCGCCGATGCAGCCGCCTGAGTTTCAACCCAGGACGGACTGGGTCGGGAGGCAGCCCAAGCACTCGAGACAGATCTCATGGCCATCCGGTGGGGAGAGATAACGGGCGCACCCGGTAGCATAAAGGCAAAAGGACATCTTTAAAAAGACGGCAATCGTTTGTGCGAGCTCTTTTAGAGAAAATATACTCTTTTGGAATATACTCTTTTAATACCTGTGGACTCAGCCGCCGAAGCGCCCAGGGGAAGCACAACACTCAATCGTGCGAGGGTGACCGCTGGTATGTGCCGTAAATTCTGGCAGCAGATGATAAGGTGATGGGATGAACACACACACACATGCACTTGGCTCCAAAGAACAAGTCTGAATGAGTGGTATTCCCAAGAGCGAACCCCTAGTGTCACTACATCGACACAATGTCGAGTGAGTGACAGACAGGGAACATTTCACACCGCCTCAAACACCAACACTTTAACAAATTATAAAGTTGGCTGTTGTATTTAGAATGTTGGGAAACATTTCACACTGCCCCAACATATGCAAAATATTCAAACATTCTAAAGTTGGCTCTTGGATTTAGAATGCTGGAAAAAATTTCATCCTACCCTACAAACCTCAACACTTCTAACATTCTAAATTTGCTTGATGAATTTAGAATGTTGGGAAACATTTCACACTGCCCCACAAACACCAACACTTCCAACATTTTAAAGTTGCCTGTTGAATTTAGAATGTTTAGAATTTAGAACTGTCCCAACAAACACCAACATGTCAAACATTCACAAGTTGGTTGTTGGATTTGAAATGTTGGGAAACATTTCACACCTTCCAATAAACATCAACATTTCAAACATTCTATAGTTGCCAGATTGATTAAGAATGTTGAAAAACATTTCACAGGGCCCCAACATACAACAATGGAGTCAACAAACTGAGCCAACAAAACCCAACAACCGTGTTGTTGGAGTTTGTTGGAGTTTGTTGGTGTTTGCCCTGTATTTTAAATAACTGGGTCATTTCTGTAATTTATTTTGTTGTTGGAGTTTGCCCTGTATTTTAAATAACTGGGTCATTTCTGTAATTTATTTTGTGCCCTGCCTACTTTCTGACCCTGATGGGTATATTTTAAATTTACAGCCTTTATGTGAAAATAGTTGAGACTGTACAGTCATGCATGGAACAGAGTAGTAGCAATTTCCATTCCCAGTTGCACAACAAATCCTCTGGCTGGTACTAGGATGCTGTCTAAACAGTTGTTGGACAGGTTTATGTTTATATCACACACTCTGTTCCATCATCTGTTTAGGCAGTTTCACATCAAACTGTTGGCAAACAGCTATTATTGGACGTGTAAATGAGAATGACTATTTGAAGTGAAGAAGCTGAGTTTGTCTAAAATTACCTGCTAAAGTGACTTCTTTAAATTAATTATTAAGCCAAGCCTTGTTTTAAAAAGTATATATAATAATACTAATATAAAATGAATAAAACAGGTTACCACAGTACATTTTTGTGTTTCAACCTTGAAAAGTTCTTGCTTCAGGAAATATATATGTAGCGCCCCCTACCCTCTTAGGTGTGTATTTCCTAATCTCTGTTAGGGTGGAGCACCGGGTTCAAATACTTTGTGTCTCCTGACTATATGAAATGTCCTGCTCTGATACCACTATGTTTATATTCACAAGAGACATTTTAGAAACAATAATCAAAATGATTTATTTATAGCAAAATAATATTATAGAAAGATAAATAAGAAGGCAGTAAATGTATACATAAAATGTACAGCTCTGGAAAAAATTAAGAGACCACTCCAATTTTTTTCTTAAATCAGCATCTCAACATGTATGGCAGCCATTCCATTCCAGTGTCTGTTGAAATCCAACACAAGCACACCTCATTCTACTTAATGAAGTACTGATTAGGTGATCACCTGAACCAAATCAATTATTTAACGAGGAAAAGTATAAAAAAAACACTGCTGTGGTCATCACTCTCCTCTTGCAATAGGACCAGCTGGATGGCAAAATCAGTGCTAGTAGTACCTCAAAATTAATTGGAATCAAAAAATGACTATTGACCATGCCAAAAGAGTTGAAAAGAAAAGTTTTCAGTGAGGAAAAAAGGGTTCAATTCTGGCGTTACTGGCAGAGGGTTACAGTGAGCATCAGGTTGCTTCCAATCTTAAAATTTCAAAGACGGTGGTTCATAAGAACAAGGTCAAGCAGCAGACACTGGGGACAACAAAGCTACAGACCAGCAGAGGGCGAAAACGACTCTCCCCTGACCGGGATAACTGCCAACTCATTCGAAAGTCACTCAACAACTGTAGGATGACATCAAGTGACCAACATAAAGAATGGCAAACAGCAGCTGGGGTGAAGTGCATGGCGAGGATGGTTCGAAACAGGATCCTAGGGGCAGGGCTGAAGTCGTGCAGAGCAGAAAAAAGCCCTTCATCAATGAGAAGCAAAGAAGAGCCAGGCTGAGGTTTGCAAAGGATTGGACCGTAGAGGACAGGAGTAAGGTCATCTTCTCTGATGAGTCCAATTTTCAGCTGTGCCCAACACCTGGTCATCTAATAGTTAGACTGAGACCTGGAGAGGCCTACAAGCCACAGTGTCTCGCACCCACTGTGAAATTTGGTGGAGGATCGGTGATGATCTGGGGGTGCTTCAGCAAGGCTGGAATCGGGCATATTTGTCTTTGTGAAGGACGCATGAATCAAGCCACGTACAAAGTTTTCCTGGAAGAAACTTGCTTCCATCTGCTCTGACAATATTCCCCAACAATGAGGATTGTTTTTTCCAGCAGGACAGTGCTCCATGCCACACAGCCAGGTCAGTCAAGGTGTGGATGGAGGATCACCAGATCAAGACCCTGTCATGGCCAGCCCAATCTCCAGACCTGACCTAGGGATAGGCATTTTGTTCATTTGGTCTACTCGAGTACTTGGACTAATTACTCGTACTCGAGTACTCGAGGGGCAATGACATGTACATGTACATAACCGTATACATATAATAACATGTCTGACAAAAGTCTTTGGCTGCTGCATTGCGTCTTGTTGTTCCAGTGTATCATCTATTCATTATTATAGGCTGTTTTAAAATAATCTGTTACAAAATGTTCAAAAGATTGCATAAGTAAAATTAGGGGTGCACTGATCGATCGGCCAATGACCAAAATTGGCCGATATTCGTCTTAAATCCGTGATTGGCAATTGTACCTAGAATCAGGGCCAATCTTTCTTGCAGCATGCAGGGAATCACACATACACTTCTCCTCTAATGAATGAATGCTTGCTCAGCCCTTGAAGCATGACAGAGTGGCCATTGGAGGGTGAGTTGTTGGCAATTCTAAGCATTCACGAATTTAAACTTTCAGACATGATGTAATTCACATGAATATGCTGTTTTGTTTTTAGAAATGTGTAAGAATTACACTGGTATGAATATTAATTTGCCCATTTTCTAGGGTCATTACGGTAGTTATTCTGACTCGTTGCACAGTGAGCAGGAAGAGATTAAAGAGGCTGCTAACGGGTATAAAAATGAATTAAACAACAAATAACATGCAAATACAAATCTGAGTACACGTGATGTAACATGAGTCCTAACAATCAGACGTTGTGTTGCGCGATAGAGACTGTTTGAGAGATCAAACACTTTCAGCTTCGCTCTCTATAATATAAACACTCTCGATGTCAGTCAAACATGCACGCTGTCTAGGTGCTCTCAATATGTCATCAGTCACTCATCTCAGCGCTATTCTGTGATCCCAATTTTAATCAGATTAATGTTGGTCACAATACCACTAATAACAGATGTAACTCTTTAACCTGCATTTGCTTAATAATTAGTGATTTGTGTTACAACAAGACGCCAAAGACAGTAAACAAATCATAGATATTTCTCACTGGAGCAGTTTTAGAGCTTGTTATTGATATATTTTTCTTATTTTTGAAAGTATCTCTTCTGTGTGTGATGCTCTCATGGTTTTTGGTTGCCAGTATGTCACAATGACCTTTCGATTTTGACAATAGAACTATTAATAACTGTTTTCAATACAAATAAATGTTAGCAATTCACAATTAATGTAATTTTGGTAATACTTAATAAACAGGTTTCATTTCTTTAACATTAGTTAATTCATTAGGTATCATGAACAAACAATGAACAATGTCGTTTAACAGCATTTATTAATCATAATGTTAGTTAATAAAAATACAATTGTTCATTGTTAGTTCATTTTAGTTCATAATGCATTAATGTGCATTAACTAATACAACTTTTGATTTTAAAAATGTATTAGTATATGTTGTAACTAACATAAATTCATTAGTTCATGCTAACTACAGTAATGTTGTTAAATAGTGTTAATAAATGGAACCCTTGTGAAAAGTGTTACTGTAATTTTAAAGTGTGGGGCATAAACATATAACTGCAGCATATAACTTGCAAAAGTGTGATAAAGGGCACTTTAAGAAAAAACGGTATTGGCTGATCTTAGTGTTACAAAATCGGAGATCGGTATCGGCCTCACACTTCCCAACTCAATGAAAGAATGTGCACAACGTGTGTCTGTCTGTTCTTCCTTCAGGTTACTGTAGTAATCTTAATAAGTGCGCACCAGTTTTTTTAGTGACTGTCTGAACCGTCTATTTTCAGATCGTGCTTGGCTTAACAGGAGATGCCATAACCATCGCGTTTTTAATATGCATGTTAAGTTGAAGTTCAGTTTTGAAGACACTGCGTTCCATGTGCAGACACTTCCATTTAGCTGCGCTCTCTCTAGCTTTTTGAAAAACTTGCCTGCTGTATGCGCGCTGCTTCAGCACATTGAGTCCATTTCAACATGCCTGGTGTGTGTGTGTCTCCCCAAGTGTTCACTCCTGTGGGGAAAGCCACGATACTCCGTATTGTTGTTGCTGTAATGATTCATGAAGCATTCCATTGAACTCGGAGAGTCGGAATTTCCACCTTACAACTGGGGAAAGTGCAACAGAATGCTACTTTATATTGGACTTCTAACTTGCAAACTCGTGCGGAAATCTTCAACTCCCATTTCGTCGAGATGCAGGTGTGTTACATCACGCAAACATGTCAGCACCCAGGGCAGGGAGGTTTACAGTCAGTGATAAACATTCACTTTTATTAAATAATATCCATTAATGAGTCAAAGATCTTACCTTAAGTAATAATAAAACGTGCTTAGAAAACGTATTGCAGAGACAGGTGTTCAAAACACGGTTAATTAAACTCTCTTTTGATTATCTTAATGATAGCATTGCAGCGTTGTATATCAGTTTGGTTGCTATGAGACATTTCTGACAATCAATGTACCCCTCAAAATCACATTGTAATCAATCTCAAAATTAAAAATAAGCTCCCTCTTTGACACATTTGTGTTTAGTTGTCAGGAAATTTTCACTAAATTTCGAATTAAGTGAAAAGTCACATCATGCATGATCACCATCGATCATCGTTTTCATGATCGATCATTGCTGCCACGTCCGAGTACTCATGCCCATCCCTAACCTGAACCCCATTGAAAACCTCTGGAATGTGATCAAGAGAAAGATGGATGGTCACAAGCCATCAAACAAAGCCGAGCTGCTTGAATTTTTGCGCCAAGAGTGGCATAAGTCACCCAACAGCAAATGTGAAAGACTGGTAGAGAGCATGCCAAGATGCATGAAAGCTTTGATTGGAAATCAGGGTTATTCCACCAAATATTGATTTCTGAACTCTTACTAAGTTAAAACATTAGTACTGTGTCATTTTAAAAATGAATATGAACTTGTTTTCTTTGTGTTATTCAAAGTCTAAAAACACAGCATCTTTTTTGTTATTTTGACCAGTTGCCAGTCACGGCGTCCTCCACCGTATTCTCCCTCGTCGACATTCTCGGGAAGGTGCACATGAAAACATGTTAAGCAGGAGATGCTGATGTAAACGCAGAGAAGGTGCTCAGCGGTTAAATCCATCCGTGTAGCGCATGGTGAATGAGTGTGTACGTCCCCACTGCTCTAACGGCTGACAGATACTGAATTAATGTCCACACTGTTTTCCTAATCACCTTTTCCCCTTAAGGGAAGACATGTACATTCTGCAAAGACACTCAAAAGAAAGTGAATTGCAGGCAGGAAAAATGCAGGAAAGAGGAAAATCATAATACAATTAAATTCAAATGTGATAAAACACCTCACTACTGTACGTCTCATCTAATAATTATGGTCTTCCACTGTAGAATTTATCCATTTAGCATCACAGCATGAAAACAGTTGAAAACATCATCACTACTTGCAGACAGTTCAGGAAAAACACACAATTTCTTTTGATACTTGGTAATTATGGCATTTCAAAACACGTGAAGCATTCACAAAGGCCAACGCTGAATAGAAATGAACAAACTCTCAAAATTTTTGATGAACTTTCAGCACATGTACACACACCTGTTAGCACAATAATGCTATCGTTTATGTAATTCATTGCACTTCATTTCTGGATGTCTACCGTAGCCGGACTGTAACGGTGGATAATATAAGTAACCACCGCTATTGACATCTTGCCAATAAAGTGAAAAGAGCACACAAACAAATTATTCCAAGCTTTTTCAAACAGATGTTCCTAAGCCAATCCTTCTGTAGGCAGCCGATGGAAGAATCAGCATCTGGGACTGGAGTGCTTTGCTTTGCGAGTGGTTTCTGATCATAACATTGCTGTTTTAGATCAAACTTTATTTTCGCTTGATTATTAGGATAACCATTAACTGCACACATTGTCCGGGAAATTTTAAAGACATCTTACAACATTTCAAAAGCAAGAATCTGACCACATGACATGAAAGCAAGAAGAGACCGGCTACACACAAAACGCCAACCAATCGCACTTCCGTGTGTTAATACGGCCCTGCCCCAGAGAAATGTAAGTGCAGCGTAGTTCTAGTGGGAAGACTAGCAGCTGTACATCATTGCACCATTAGCTAGGTAACTCCTAGCCAATCACATGTAAACCATTGCTTTATAAGTCTGCTCACAATCTATCACATTGCTGTTTCAGTGTGCTAACACGGCAACCTCCACCACCCCATCGTCACCAGTTGAGTCCCGTCCTGCACGGGTGTAGGCTCCTCGCCCCTGCCTCCTATCTCCGGCAGGATCTGATGGTTCCGAGTACAACTTCTTCGGACCGCCAGATGGGGCTTACGCCAAACAGAGACATTACATTTCTGTTTTATATTCATCAAATAAATGTAATCTAAAACTTTACTCAAATCTGCAAGTCTTCCTGATAGGACTGATGATTATGGTAGCTGCTGTGGTGATACACAGACACAGATGCCCAAAAGTGGCCCATTTTCCAATAATGTAATAGAATTACATGGAGGAGGACAGACAATTGAAGTTAAATGATAAAAATAATTCTATAATATTATGGAACGGTTATATCAGGGTTTGGTAGCCTGTTTGCTGAGGAGGTCAGAGTCGTCAGGTTTTGTTGTAAATGTGAGTGCTTGTTGTAAGTTCACTCAGAGGAGTGAAGGATGGGCACCTTGATGGGGCTATGAGGCAGCACTGAACCAGACTATCATGGCTGACACGCCCATGAAGGGCAAATTAATGAGTTAAATCACAATCAATCTTTTAGCCAATTAAATGTTGGCTTGCTTGAGGTTATATTGTAGACATGCAACTACAACAGTAAACCATGGGTTATGTGACTTTTGCCTGCTTGATGCATTTGTTGCACATCACATGCATCTGTCACCAATAGTTTCTTAAGTAGTATCTTGCAGTAAATTAGGTTCAGCAAAGACTATTATCAAGAACAATTTCTGCTGGATAGAGTTTTTGAAATGGCTATTCAATCTCTATGGAGATTAAAAAAATAAATAAATAAATAAAGTTAAAGTTAATAAGTTCTTTAGATAAGAATATTAGTTTTACTGGGTTCTTAAAGAAATTGTTCACCCAAAAATGAAAATTCTCTCATCATTTACTAAACTTCATGCCATCCCAGTTGTGTATAACGTTTTTCCTCTAAAAAGAATATTTCAGCTCTGTAGGTCCATACAATGCAAGTAATTGTTGCTAAATTTTTGAAGCTCAAAAACATATAAAGGCAGCATAAAAGTAATCCATATGACTCCAGTGGTTAAATCCATATATTCAAAAGTTATATGAAAGGTGTAGGTGAGAAACAGATCAATATTTATGTCCTTTTTTTTTACTACTGTATAAAACTTCACTTGCACTTTCACATTCTTCTCCTTTTGTTTTTGGTGATTCGCATTCTTTGTGCATATCAAAACCTACTAAGCAGGGAGGGGAATTTATAGTAAAAAAGGATTTAATTTAAGTTTTGATCAGTTTCTTACCCACACCTCTCAAATCGCTTCTTAACCACCATAGTCTTATGGATTACTTGTATGATGCCTTTGGTACCATTCACTTGCATTGTTTGGACCTACAAAGCTGATATATTCTTCTAAAAATCTTCGTTTGTGTTCAGAAGAAGAAAGAAAATCATACATATCTGGGATGGCATGAGGGTGTGTAAATGATGAGAGAATTTACATTTTGGGGTGAACTATCTCTTAAAGGACCATACAGATGGTTTTTGTTGAACTTAAAAAGGTTTTCCAGATGTTGGTTCTGAACCTGGAACCGTTTTTTTTAGGAGTGTGGAGGATGGATTTCCTCCAGGAAACATGTAAAAAACTTCTTTCTATAGTGTTTTTTTTTTTTTTTTTTTTTAAATGGTGCTTTCCCTAAATTTTACACTGCAAACAAGATTACTTAATCATTTTTTTTTCTTGTTTTGAAAATATATATTTACTATACCAATGAAACTATACATATACAATATTCATTTAATATATTATATCTTAAATGTACTGTATGTTACATATTCTTTGTTACTGGCAAATAGTTTTTTTCCCCCTTGTTTTGTACATAAGTCTAACAAAATTTTGTTAGATTTAACCTTAACAAAAGAAAAAAAAATTTGTCGATTGAGTTAATTTTTTTTATTTAAGATATAAAGTAGCTACTGTATTCTCTGACAATAAGACTTTATATTTTATGCAGTTTTGCTTTCAAGAAATGTTGTTCTTGTTAGAATGATGGTGAGACATTTTTACTAGAAAATAAGAAATACTGATAAAAAAATTATTTTGCATGCTAATGTACTGTAGTACAGTTTTATAGCATTTCAACAAAACAGCAGACTTTTACTGTACAGTATGTGTGATCATGAACAAAAAAATAATATTTGTTTCCTGCGTGCTGCACCCCTTTCTTTTGAGCTGGTACAGTTTCTGACTGCCTTTCCAACTAGTGCTTTTTTCGCTCTTTTGTTTGGCGTGTTTGTGGCAGCGTGAAACTTGGCTTCACAGATGTTTAACGTCAGGCATGGCCGCAGATTGTGGAGGTACAGCACCTCTGTGTCTCACAAACACTCCCAGCATGCCTGTCTGCTAATGCTACTTCATGAAGTGGACCATGCTTTATCATCCCTAACGTTCACAACCCAGGAGGACAGGCTAAATGTGTACTTTTTAATGGCTATTTGTTGTTCTTTGACTGGGGCATGTGGGGCTGAGCTGGCTTATCTCTACAAATCGAAGTGAGGAAAATTTAGATGCTTTTTTTAGTCTCTGTAAATGTCATGAGGGTTTGAAGGTGTCTGGTTGCTCAACCATACTAATTTGCATTAGGTGTTGGGGAAGCTACTTTAAAGGTGCACCCAGTTTGGCCGATACAATGTAGGTCTTTGACTTGACACTGACACCTATTGATATGGATGGAGCATTAAGCAAAAGCAAAGGTTTTCGTTTGTTGATGCTTAGGACTGGGTAAAAATATTGATTTTCCAATTACTCGTGATCTTCATTTGAACAATCCCACTATACATTTTTACTATGCACAACCCAAACTACAATGCTATAGATGCTTTAAAATGTGACCAAAATGATGAAAAACTAATGATAAAATAACATTTGTAAAATTATTATTTTTGTGATATACCAAGTTAGAAGATCCCCTGTCAAATTAACAGCATCATAGAGAATTTCTATGTGACAAAAATGATGAAAAACTAATGATAAAATAACATTTGTAAAAATTATTATTTTTGTGATGTACCAAGTTAGAAGATCCCCTGTCAAATTAACAGCATCATAGATAATTTCTATGTGACAAAAATGATGAAAAACTAATGATAAAATAACATTTGTAAAAATTATTATTTTTGTGATGTACCAAGTTAGAAGATCCCCTGTAAAATTAACAGCATCATAGAGAATTTCTTTCATTTGTAAACAAAATGGACATTATAACAAAAATATACCCAAATGATTCTGAATTGATTCAAGAGCTTGTGAATCAGAAATGAATAAGGAAATCTGTATCAATACCCAGCCCTACTGATGCCATTACAGAAATGCTATATTCACAGGCATATTTGTGAGTCCATGATTAATTTATTCCTCATTCATTTACTTTTCTTTGTGTAAAATGTTTTGAGTGCATCTTTAAAACTGTAGCTCGCCAAGCTACTCATGATTTTAAATAGTTAAATTATTGTTGAGTTAATCTTTAAAATTAGTTACCGATAGCTATTTAAGGGAAAATATATTTAAAAACATAATCAGATACAATATAATATTTAATGAGAGCATTATTGATCTGGCTCAAAAACAATGAGTGTTTTTAAATGAATGAATCTTGATGGGTGAAAGCATTAGAACAGATACATTTACACTAAATACAACAAAAAAGTAGAATACAGCTCAGCTAAAAACATGAATGAACGTAGCATTTAGCTACTTATTTCACTATAAAAATAAGACACAATGCCACTCAGGGACATCTTACTTCACCGACTGAAACTTGTGAATCGTTTCTTTTTTACAGTTCATTCATTGTCATGAACTGTCCGAACAGCATATTCCCTAAAACAAATCAGAATTTATAATGCTACATGAGAGAAAGGACAGTTAGTGAGAGGGCATTTTTGTGACAATCACATTTGTGACAAGAACACTATTGGTTATGTTAAAGGGATAGTTCACCCCCAAAAAAATGAAAATTCAGTCATTGTTTACTCTAACCCGTGTTGTTATAACCCCTGTAATGGATTCACATGATGAGCAAGAAGAGGCGGGAACTGGCTGAGCAGTCAATGTAAACTTTTAATAAACAAATGAACAAAACACAACATAAAACTGCTTTCCAACATTAGACAAAACAAACACACACACACACACAAACACATACACACACACAAGACTGCTGCGTGCATCTCTCTCTTGAACTGGCATCTCCGGCTCCTTTTTATCCCTCTCCCGGCTGATTCAGCGCCAGGCATCCATCGTTACGGCTCCTCCTCGTCACATACCCCCAATGCCCGATTCAGGCAGGGTAAACCTCCGGCTTGACTTACCTTCCTGGAGGGGAGGTATTGCCACTTTGGCCGTCCTTCCACTGGCCGGTCTTCCCCGCCTCCTGGGAATCTGAGTAGGACAAGGGGAGGGAGAGGGGAGAGGGAAAGAGCAAGCGAGAGAGACAGAGAGAGAAAGAGAGAGTAAGAGAAAATTGGCTCGCCAGTCCCTGAACTTTTTGTCGACTGGTCCTCAGCCAGCTGTGCAGCGGTCCTCTGTGATGCCGGGCAATGGCACTGGACCTCGCCTCCTGGCGGATGGCAGTGGGCTCCTCCGCCTCCTGGCAGATGTCAGCGGCTCCTCCACCTCCTGGTGGCCAGCAGCGGCTCCTCCGCTTCCTGGTGAACCGCTCCAGTACCACTGACTGGACCATACCTCCTCAGCATCGCGGCCCTGCATCAGCGGCGAGGGCTCTCCGACAGCACATCCCTCCTCCTTCCCAGATTTCGTTACCACTGTAATGGGTTCACAGGATGGGGCCATGCCCTCCTCCTCGTCACAACCCCATATGACTTTCTTTTTTTTTTTTAACACAAAGGGAAAAATTGTGAAAGAATTATGTTCTCAGTGATGTCATACAATGGCAGTTTATGGTGACCACCTCTTCAAGCTTCAAAAGGACACAAAAGTATAATTCATAAGTCTAATAAATTATTCCATGAGACTCATGATTGTTATGAAAGCATACAATAAAGTTTGATGCAAAACAATCTGAAATCGAATGTGTTATTTAGTAAAAATGTTTACTTCTATCAGAAAGAATCACAGGCTTGATAAAGTTAACATGAAATTAATTTGATGAAATGATATTGAACCACTTTTTCTCTTTTGGCATAAGCCCCATCTGGCAGTCCGGTGAGATTGCTTCTCGAACAGTCAGATTCTGCTGGAGATAGGAGGCAAGGGGCGAGGAGCCTAGCCCAAAAGGAGAAACCAGATACTACCCACCAGTTCCAGATAAGTTATGAACCAGGTTTTCATGGCTGAAGTTTCAGTCTGGAGAAGAGAAAAGGAGATATGATAACTGAAACATACAATGGTGCATGAATTATGCAATATCCCTGGCATGGATGTGCGGTACCTTCACGATAGGATAAGCCATGCCTGCATTTTCTGATGACCCTTATGAGAAAGGGGGCATGGTTCATGTGATATCCTTGCTTGAGGATTGCCATGCTTGCGTATGAACGTTAACTGTGTGATATCTGTCAGAGGATGGACAACGTTTAGTTTGAGCCCTATGATGTGGTGACGTTGTTGTGCGATCCCTTTGCTGAATATAATTAACGTATGATTATGAGTCCTCCAACGATGGTGAGTTTGTTTGATCTTTGCCAGAGGATGAACAACGTAGCATAAAGCCCTACAATAAGGGTGACGTTGTTTGTGAAATACCCTTTGTTGAAAGATAAACAACATTTGATTATGAGCTCTCCGATGAGGGTGGACGTTGTTTATGGAATATCTTTGCCAAAAGATGAACAATGTAGCATAAAGCCCTACGATAAGGGCGACGATGTGTGCTATACCCTTTGTTGAAAGATAAACAACATTTGATTATGATAAAGAACGTCTATATACTTAGTAAAAAGACCTTGGAGAGTCTTGGAGAGAGGGGCAGGATTTTTGGACTCCTTTGAGCAGCAGCCATATGGAAGGATTGGAAAAAATACTGGGGGGTGTCAGTGGAATGACTTCTAGCATGAAATTGGATGCCGGCCACAATTTTTGTAATGGATGAAGATTTCAGGAGTCTGGTGTTGAAGCAAAAAGAAATGAAAGTGCATATGGTGGAGACCAAAACGGGAAATAAAGGAGTGCTCTGTGATTGGCAAAAGGAGGAAAAATGAGCCCAGGCAGAGTTATAGGAATTGAGTGTGGACTGGGCGAATCCTTTTTGCATGAGAGATTTAGTGGAATCTAAAAGGGGTAGGAGTGAAGGGCTTAGTCCAGCAGGAGGTCCGAAAGTTGCGGGCAGGGGACGGGAAGTTTGCTGGCAGAGGGACATAGTCAATGAAACTCCAGAAAATGAAAACAAGATAGGGAGTCAGCGACTGAATTGAAAAACCCAGGAATGTGCTCGGCTGAGAGAATGAAGTTGTAGCTGATGCTGTGCCATGTCAAATGTCTCAGTAGGGGCATGATGAGACTAGAGGAGGACTGGCCTTTATTGATGATAGCGACAGCAGCGGTGTTGTCACAAAAAATATGTCCCATAATATGCTGGCAACGACGATGGGGTAAACTTCGAATAGCACGGATGAAGGGGAGCTGAGTGCAAGAGTGAGAAATTCGCCTGGCCATATGCCTGCGAACCTTAATCCTTTGAAGTAGGCCCCAAAACCTACAGAGGATGCAGCGTCTGTGAAAAAGGACATGCTGTCTGAATTTTCTGGGTTTTCATTATGGAGAAATGAAATGTCGTTCCAGTGATTTAGTAGCAGGGACCAAAATTTGAGGTCTGAACGGCAGCCGTCGTCAATAGATACATTGTCTGAGAGGGCTATCGTGAGGAGGCGAGAGATGAAGGAGCGGCCTTGAGGAATGATGCATATGGCAAAATTTAGGTGGCCCAAGAGGGACAGAAGATCGCATATGGAGACTGACGAGAGAAAGGATGTGCAAACTGACCTGATCCTGGCTAGTTTATCCTGAGGCAGAGAAGCTTGCATATTCAGGGTATCGAGCACAATGCCGAGGAATTCAAGAGACGTAACAGGGTCCGAAGTTTTTCACTGGAGAGGGGAACACCCAGCTTGTGAAAAAGCTTGGTTAAAACATCCAGAGTGAAACTGTGACAGTCAGGGAAATTGATGACCAGGAGGTCGTTGAGCAGGTGCAGTATGAACGGGAGCTTGAAATTATTTAGAAGGACCCAGCATAAGCCTTCTGACAGTGAATTGAAAATGTGCAGGCTATTTCTTCAACCGAAAGCGAGCTGGACAGCGAAGAAAAAGTTTGAATGCCACATAATTTCAAAAAGGGGCCAGTTGGCGGGGTGAATGGGCATGATTTTGAAAGCATCTTTGATGTCTGCTTTGGCAAGGTGGGTGCCGTGCCCGGCCATGATAATTAATTGAGTGGCATGATCGACTGAAGCGTAGTAAAATGAAAATGCCTCTAGTGGAATAATGTCATTTACACTAGCCATGTGCCCTGACCGCAGAGCGGACATGTAAAAAAATCAGTCTTTTCTTGCCTGAAAATTTGCAAGTGGCTAGGCCAATGGGATTAACTCTAAAAGGAAAGAAAGGAGGAGAACTGAAAGGGACAACAAGATAACTTTTTTTTATTCTTTCTTCAGCAGATCAGAAACGACCGCAGGTTCGGTCAAATTTTTTGTTTAAATGTGTGTGAGAGAGGGGGGAAAGGACACTGACCCGAAATACTTGTGTCAAGCCGCTTAGGAGGAAATCAACAAAAATGGGGTCGGGGTGTGTGGAGAGATACTGAGAGAGAATTAAAACATTGACTGGGGTGTAGGGATGATGGGTTAGAATTTCCTGAAAGAAGCTTCTCATTTCCCCCGAAAGGGATGGAAGAGTCGAGGGCACACAGATTTCGGATGTGGGTCCTTGCAAAAACTACAAACATGAGAGAAAATACAGTTAGAGAATGCACACACTGATTTGTTAAAATTCTTACAGATGGGGCTTCCATTGACATAATCGATTGTGCTACCCTTTGAGTCAAATTGTCTTTCTGATTGGCTGCTTGGGGCTACCTTGGGAGCTGGAGAAGCGCAAAAAGTTTCTGGGCACATTTCGGTGTCTGTAAGTGCTGCAGATGGCGCAAGAGAGTGCCCGGTGCCTGCCAAAATGTCTGATGAGCCTGATGAGCAGCTCTGTGTTGGTGTAGGACCAGTGATTTTTTTATAATATTGTGAAATGAACATTGCGGATTTAGCTGAGAATGATTTATGGTACTCGTAAAATAGTGTTCCGCCATATCGCTGATTGAAATCAGCGATCATGGCCAAATAGCAGTCTAGTTCCTCACTGCGCTTGTGAAAAATATAATGTCTCTATAGATACAGAAAGTGACCAGAAACTCATCATAGGGAAGGTTGCACAGCAGTCTGGGATCTGAAGACTTTAAGACCACTGTTACATCCTCGCAATCCATAAGGGACGGTCGCATGCTGGAGAAGGAAGCAAAAGGGAAGCTAAATTGATGTCTTCCCTTTTAATGATTTGCACTCTGAGCGCTGAGGAGATCGTTGCTGTGGCAGGTGAAACAAAACTCCTACCTGTAGTGAGAGCGGGGGATGAGCTTGCCAGAGAGAAATCTTGACCAGCATGCATGTGTAGAGGGCTGGCTGAAATCGCTGTAGCGAAAGAAGCCGTTTGAGCTGGATTTCAAGAAAAGGAGTAAAGAGAAGACTCGAGGAATGAGAGCCTTGAGTCGATTGTTTTAACAGACTCAGCTATGGTGTGCACGACTTCCATCAACTGATCATGCGTTCTGGATGAAGTATACACATTGGCTTCGACCAGAAGAGGTTTCCTTCATGACTGAGCTCCGGGTGGCGATCTGGATTTTGCTGATCATTTGCGTCCCGTGATTTCTGAGGCTGGTGCGGAGTGTTGAGATGGAGCGCCGACATCGTTGGAGAGGGGAGGCGGGCTTCCCAGGATGTTACAGGCAAGCTTGTTCACTTGTTGCCTGGAGAGAGCAGGGTTGACGTTGATGCCTTTGTTTGCTAACATTTCTATGATCCTTCCGAGAGGGCAGCTATCCCACTGAGACTCTGAAGGTTGGAGACGCAAGGAGCTGACTGATCCTGGATGGAAGGTAAAGAGCACAGTACTGAATCTAAGTCCAGAGTGGGTGTAAGCTCTTCGGGGAGCGAGCTGAATCATCGTCAGATATAGTAGCTGTCAAATGAAACCATGTTGGCACACTGAAACAGCAAAGATGTAGATTGAAGGGAGGCTTTTAAAGCAGTGGCTGATGTATGATTGGCTAGGAGCTAACTAGATAATGGCATGATGATGTACAGCTGTGAGTCTCCCGCTAGAACTACGCTTACGCTTACACTGACCGTTATTCTCTTGTGCGTGTTCATGAGTCTGCAGCTCTTTGCACGAGAGCAACAGTAGTTATGCAGCATTCACGAGATGTTGCATTCAAGCGAAAACTGGTTTTGTTTCACTTCAACAGGACCACCAGCGATATTAAAAACAGAAAACACAACAAGGCTGCACACAAACCAGAGAACAGGACTTACAAACATGTCTGAAGAGTTTGTAGTTGAAGAATAGATACATTTCAATGTCGAGCCATATTTGTTTTAACAAGAGTCCTCCATAAAACAAAACAAAATGAGTTTTCGCTTGAACGCCCCATCTCGCACGTGATGCATTACTATTGTTGCTCTTGTGGAAAGAGCTGCAGACTCCTAAACACGCACAGGAGAATAACGGTCAGTAAACATTTTTACTAAATAACACAGTAGATTTCGGTTTGTTTCACACCAATAATGGAATAATTTATTATACTTTTGTGTCCTTTTGAAGCTTGAAGAGGTGGTCACCATAAACTGCCATTGTATGACATCAATGAGAACAACATTTTTTCACAATTTCAAAATTTTCCTTTGTGTTAAGAAAAAGAAAGAAAGTCATATGGGGTTATAACAACACGGGGTGAGTAAACAATGACTGAATTTTCATTTTTGGGTGAACTAATCCTTTAAGGTGTTGGGTTAGGGTAAAGATTTCTGTTTTGTTCACCTCTCATTTATCTTTTATGACACTATTGCTTAGGTTTAGACTAAAGTTTAAGGTTAGGGAAGTGCATTTTACACATTAAAACCTCCATCTAAGATTCACTTTAAAAACCTTGTATGATTACGATACTATTTCACTTGCTTTTGGCGCCTCCGCTTGTCATATGACTTGGAAACTGCAGCCAAACGTGTTATATGGCACGTAATTTTGGTTTGCAAAAATGTTTGCATGGTCATGTAATTTTCATAAGATCAGGCTGAATAAAATAGCTAGTTACTGGAAAAGCTACAATATTATGAAAACAGAGGATCTTCTGTCACACTACTGAAACATGTTAAGTCAGCAGTGGCGCTACTTTTAGTAAGTTACACCCCAACTGGTGTTGTCTTAAGGCTGGTGCTTAAAGTTGTGTTGTTCCCTGCGTGTGATGTTTAATGTTTTATGCCTCTCAGCTCTGAGGATATAAATATAGAACAAGGTGACTTTTGCTTTTCTTCTTCTTCACCTGCAAGCAAGAATGAATCCCTATTTTGAATGTAAATCATAAGGGACTGATGCAGCCTCTAATTATCAGCTGTTATCAGCAGGCTTCCGGTGAAGTGGATCAGATACACAGTGCTTGGCTGTGTTTGCAGAGCTTGCTGTTTAGGTCCGGGTATTATGCTGTTGAGAGCTGCTGTTGATTGCCAGCTTCCATCACCTTGTGTTTAGATGGAGAGGTTTGATAAAGTTCTGCCCTGAGCCGCAATTAACAGCCTTCCCCTCTTGTTTGCTGAGAGCTGCAGTCTTGTAGCTCGGGTGTTTTGCACACACTACAAACACACAATGCTGTAAAATCAATATGTCCAAACCGAGAACCCAGTCAGTACATCTTAACATTGCATGCACACTCTGACGTCTACATGTTTTTACAAATGCAGAGTGAAATGTTGTTGCTTGTTACATTGTATTTAATTTTCAGGGGCAAATTCACTAAACAGTTGTGGCACTTTTGTGCACAGATTTTTGTGCATAATGCCGCATGTCGTGTGGTTGAGTCATTGCATAGCTTATGTTGCAAGACACTGATGAGAGAAAGATGCAACAGCCAAAGACCAAGTTATTGTCAGTACTTGGTACACATTTCAAATTCAAATGCAGTTTTTGCATTTGAATATAATTTTTTATCTTAAATTCAACAAATTTTAAAATGTTATATTTGTTTTAAAATTCAATTTTTTTTATTTATTTTAAAACAATGAAGACAAAGCCTGCACATAAACTGCACATAAACTCACAATTCACGTAAATTCCCCCACAATGCTGCAAAATCGCTACATCCAAAGCAAGAGTCCAGCCATCTTAACATTGCATGTGCATGCTAACTTCTGTTTTTGCAATGTTGTTGCATGTTACATTTATTTGCGTGTCACTCTCACTTTCTTTTATGCCCTAAAATGGATGGACATGTTATGCAAAAACATCAGTATTCAGAGGATTTCTCATGGGAATTCACTTTACAGTGGCAGTCATCTATTCAGCTTTATCCTTAACGTTTACAATTTCATGATACAAGAAACGAATGAAACATGATCTGAATTGTAATACTATTTTCAGTTTGTGTTTTTAAAGAAAAGAGTGTCATGATTGCATCTCTTACTGAATAGCAAGGCACCAGCCAAATGAGAAACATTGTGTTCTGTAGATGCATTGTAATTACAATCCAGATTGTGATAAGACATGCCAAATGTAATAACATTACTTAGGTATTGCTATTATAAGGCTTTTATCTGTTTTCTCTGGGTTAAAGCACAGGGTCAGAACCTGGTGACAAATAATGTCTCTGTGGTTGAGGGCGAGACAGCCATCATCAGCTGTCGAGTGAAAAACAACGACGACTCCGTCATCCAGCTGCTCAACCCTAACAGACAGACCATCTACTTCAGAGACGTTAGACGTAAGCACTACTGACTTTTCTCTCATGCCAGGGGCATTTCTAGCCTTTAATCAGTTCTGTGGCACAGGCTCCCCATCAAGAACATTTTTTGTTTTCTAGGGGGGTCCGATGGCATGGTCCCGCAGGAGAAATGTTTTGCAAAAACAGCACCAAAGCATTCAATTCTTGTGACTTTGGGAGCAGCATCTTTAAATTTTCTTGGGTTTTTCTCTGAAAAATGCAGTAAATACAGCAATACTAAAACTGCTTCAAAGTTTTAGTTTTAGTGTGGATTTTCACAGTCAATTTGACCTGAATCTAAGCATATTTTAGACTAACCCATCTGTCACAGGACAGATCGTGGTCTAAAAGATACGATTTTGGTCATAACAATTTTGACAAAATGTGTAGTTACTGCATTTTGCCTTTACAGAGCAGTATTGTGTAGCATTGTTGTATCTATGAGCTACATATGATTTCACTAGGTCCATTTTTATCTGCATAACTGTAACCTAAATATATTTCCAAGTATTCACCTTTTTATTGACCCAGCAAATGGACTGAAACTAAACTTAACTAAATAATAAAACTAAAATAAAATTATTTAAATACCCCATGAAATAAAAATGAGAGTTTTAAGGGTTTTACTCTGTGTGTTTGCTTTAAGGTCATTTGTATGCTAGTCCAGTCCTACACTTTGATAAAATTCTCTGTTTAGCAGATATACACACTTAACATTTTCAGTCTATCTCATCTGGAAAAGGCACCAAATATATTGATGACTCATCTTGCACTACACAAACTTTGTACTATCCAATTTGTCCAATCTCGAATGAGAAAGTCCCTCCCCCTACAGCGAACCAGCAGGTAGAAAATTATGGTCCATGGCTGTGATGTAACTAATGCCTATTGGCAATTTAAAATAAAAAAAAAGGGCCCTGCATGTATTATGTCACTTCCTCTTTCACTAGAAAAACCATCAAATGGGGCATAAAACTGTGCTCGTCAAGCCATTTCATGGGGTCTATAAACGATGATCAAATCTAATTAACATGAGCACCTGTTTGTCTATGTGGAAATCTCCCTCCTAAGACAGCAAAAGTTTTGGGCCACAGCAAAAATTAAAACAAGTTTACCGACACCCCTGTCTCATACTGAATTAATTTTGTGCCCTCTCCCTATAAAATGCATACATGGCATTGTTTCCCAGAACATTTCATAATTCCATCACAGATTCCATTGTTTTCAGAGACCATTTCGATTTTACACAACAAAATACTCCAGCAACCCCATGCAAATTCACCATTTGGTTCCTTGGCATGGCCAAAGCCAATCTCTTATAATTTAAAAGAGCAACAGGGCATTGCATTGTTGACAAGGTCCTTTTCAGTAATTGAGTGACAGGGTGTAATTGTGTCAGGCTGATTAGAGTCCTCTGAGCGGTCCATTTAGATTCCAGCCTTAAGATTGTTTAGAACCTCAATGGCGCTCTGCATGCAAAGCATATAATCTCGCCTACTCTGCTAAATAAGAGCCTTGATGAACTGCTAAGTGATGGTCTGACCCATGATCTGAACACAGTTTATCTAATGTGAGGGAATCTCCCCAATCACCTCCTTGTTCCCTCCTATGGAGTATTCTCTGTTTCCTTAGGGATCATACCTTGTATCATTTCAGATAAGTAGACATACATATAAGATAACAGATCTAAAGCAATGCATTTGAGAGGTATTTTATGACATTTATTTCAAATGCTCTGTGCATGTACAATTGTTGGCCTATCTCTCTATGGGAGCTCATATTCCTTGTCTTGATTAAATATTAGAGCATGTTTGAAGTATTTGTACATTTTCCAAACTGTCTTGTTTCCCTTGACACGTAACATTTGTTTATAAAACTCTCAAGTAATACTCAGATTAAAGTATTGTACAGTGTAACTGTATAAGGATGGGCAAGGAGGAGGCGGGAACCGGCTGAACAGTTAACATAAAGTTTTAATGTCGTACTCAACTTAAAACCAACATAAACTAACATGTAGCGCGGCTGCGTGCGTCTCTCTCTCTCTCCCGAACTGGCTCCTCTGGCACGTCTTTATTTCCCTCCTGGCTGATTAGCCCGATTCCGGGCTGGCCATGTGTCTTCACGGCCCGGCCCCACCCTCCTCCTCGTCACACTCCTCCATCACACAACTCAGGTCGGGGAAACCCCCAGCATAATGCACTCCCCTCCCTTCCTGGAGGGGGAGCACTGCCCTTCCAGCCGTGCCTGCCGGCAGGTCTTCCCTGCCTTTCTGGAGCCCTGGGAGAGACGAGGGGAGGGAAAGGTGAGAGGGAAAGAGTGAGGTGGAGCAACAGAGAGAGAGAGAGAGAGAGAGAGAGAGAGTGAGCGAGAGAGGAGAGAGAGAGAAAAACTTGCTTGCTGGCTCCCGGACACGCTGTCGCCCGGTCATTAACTGCTCATCCACCCTCTAGAGGATGCCAGCTCGCTTCTCCCCCAGCGGACTGCAGCGAGTCCTCCGGCCCCTGGCGGATGGAACCGCTCCTCCCCTTCTTCGGCGGATGGCCACAGCTCCTCTGGCTCTTGGCAGCTGGCAGCGACCCCTCCGTCCCCAGGCAGACGGCCGCAGCTGCTCCTTTGGCGGACGGCAGCGAGGACTCCACAACAGCGCATCCCTCCTCCTTCCCGGGTTTCGACACCACTGTAACAGGTAAAGGATGTGCAAGGAGGAGGCGGCAACCGGCTGAACAGTCAATGTAAACTTTAATGAGAAACTCAACCTACATAAACAAACACAGACACACATGCAGCGCAGCCGCGTACGTTTCTCTCCCGAACCGGCTTCTCCAGCTCCCCTTTATCTTGCTCTCCCGCTGATCAGCTGATTCAGCACCAGCCATGCTCCATCACGAAACGCTACCCTTCTGGTCGTTCTGTCAGCCGGTGGTCCACACTGCCTCCTGCAAACCTGGGGGAGTGACAAGGGAAGGCGTGGAGAGAGGGAAAGGGTGAGCGGAGACACACACAGAGAGAGAGAGGAGAGAGTGAGAAGAACTTGCTCGCCGGCTCCCGGACGCATTGTCGCCCGGTCCTCAACCGTACCTCCGCCCTCTGGCGGACGTCAGCTCGCTCATCCCCTGCCGGACTGCAGCGAGTCCTCCGGCCCCTGGCGGATGGAACCGCTCCTCCCCTTCTCAGCAGACGGCCGCGGTTGCTCCGGCTCTTGGCGGCCGGCAGTGACCCGTCCGTCCCCAGGTAGTGGTGAGGATTCCGCGACAGCACATCCCTCCTCCCTCCTGGGTTTCGGCACCACTGTAACAGTATAGGGATGGGCAAGGATGAGGCGGGAACCAGCTGAACAGTAAACATAAACTTTGATGAGAAACCCAACTTAAAACAAATGTAAACAAACATAGACACACATGCAGTGTGGCCGCGTACGTCTCTCTCTCTCTCCTGAACCAGCGTCTCCAGCTGCCCTTTATCTTGCTCTCCTGCTGATCAGCTGATTCAGCACCGGCCATGCTCCATCACGGCCCGGCCACGCCCTTCTCTTCATCACATACAGCAAATTAAATATCTGTAGCATCCCTTATGTGTTTTTATGCATTTTGTCCTTTTGTTACCAGTTGGTATTGGGATAAAAGCTGTTAAATCCATTCTCATTCATGCATGCTATTATTTAAGCATGGCCAGATGCCTTTATGCCGCGTTTCAGTTCAAGTTTGGTTCTGTTTGACCTTTTGGCCAAGATTTCATAGCTCTTGTGGAAATGGGCTAATTTTACCTCCTTTAAAGAAAACACAGTGATTGAATATTTCAGTTAGAAACACATTTACGAGTTATTATAATTCCACTTGCTCAATGTTGAACACATTGACAAGAACACATTGTTAAAAGGTTAAGTTACAATTTGTCATGACTTCATATCTCATTTTATTAATGTCTTGGTAGGACCTACTGTAATTCCTCTTGCCGGCATATTTTAGTGCCAGTTACACCAAACAAGAGTTTTCAATCCATGCTTTCTGAGACAGAGAGAAAGAGAGAACAAGATAGGATATAGGGTGGGTTTTAAAAGGATGGTTCATTCAAAATAAGAATTTAGTCATTATTTATTCACCTGTGTCACTCAAACATTTATATATTTTTTTCTCTTTTTTCCTCTTTTTATTTTTATTATTTATTTTTTTTTGCACGCAAAACACTAAAGAAGAAATTTTGACAAATCTTCTTGTAGGTCAGCCAAGTCTTCCATTACATTGAGCTGAACTTGAGAACCGGATCAGTCAGATTATTGAAATTAAAAAAAAAATTAAAAAATTGACAAATTTATATTAAACTATCCCTTTTAGGTAGGAAGTAAGACAGAAAGAGAGAGAGAGAGAGAGAGAGAGAGAGAGAGAGAGAGGGAGGGAGGGAGGGACAGACAGACTGAGGGAGCGCTCTAGCCACAAGCTCTGACATTATTTCTGTGGATGTGACTGGAGGGATGCTCTGCCTTCAATCTCTTTAATGCTGTAATGTATTATTCTGTCTAATGTTTACTGAGCTGCCAGCTCTGTTTGTGGAAAGTATGGCCACTTGAACAATTCCTAGTTTTATCCCTTCAGCACAGATGGCTGGCACTGTGCATTCAATGTGACACACAAGTGGGAATGTGTCTTAGCATACAGTGTATAGCATGCACCTGTGGATACCATCCGATGATATATTGCTTGGTGCGGTTCGTTATGATTCGATATCATGATTCAGCAGTGGCTTATTGTCACTACTCTGAAGCAATAGGTAAGGATTTATTACATTACATTCAGACTGCAAATCTCATTTCCTGTCACTTATGGTAGAGCTGCTCTATAAAGCCATTTAAGAACAACTTGGAATTAAAATGTGACTTTTAAAGTGATGGCTCGAGGAATTGTCATTTTAATTTTCTCAAGACTTAATGACATTCGCTACAAATTAGATATTTTTGACACTTTTTTGTAAACGAACCTTTCAGTACACTGAAATGAACATTTCAATGAACATATAATACTATTAATGGCAAGAGAGATTAATGGCAAGACTGTTTCAGTGTCATGTTATACAGTCTACTTATACTCAGTAAGTCTCAGTAGGCAGGTCAACAGTAGGTCGAAGGTTTTGCTACTAAAAATTGGTCTGTGCTTACCAAATTTCGAGTCACTGCCCCCAGTGGCTGTAGCTGGAAGTGTTGTTGAATGTATGCGCACGTGTGAGCTCCAGTTTCTGGGTGAAATTTCCACAGAGTGGTGCCAAGAGTGAGTTGTATTTTTAGTTGTAAATGATGTGATTTAGACAATGGGAATGCATATTTTATTAACTCTACCCCAAACGCAAACCCCAACCCTTAATCTATCCGTCAGTGGAGAAAAACAAATTTTTTTTAGTGAAAATGCAACCTCCGAATCACGCTCATCATTGTTTATGTAAACATGATTACTTCCTGGTTAGCACAAAACCAGAACATGTGTCTCGGAGGTAGTGCTAGAGTGAAATGTGGCAATGTGTTTCGCTGTCCTCTTCTGCATATCGCAGGCCATTTTGGCATATCGCAGCACCGTTTCGTGGCCGGCACACTGGGAAAAGTCCCGGTTCTCCCGATGGCCAGTCCGCTCCTGCTCGTGAAAGATTTGATGACATTAAACTATGTAGATTGAAAATAAGAAAACTGAACAAGACTACAAGAGAATAAAGGATCAAAAAATCATTAACATTCCATGATTATCATATAAATAGTTTGTACATTGTATTATGTCCATAACTTATAATCGTTTTGCTTACTTGTTTGTATTATGGACTAATAAAGATGTTTTTATTTTACATAAGGCGTCACCGCCACAACAGCGTCACATACTTACTTCAAACCTTATTTAAGTAAAGTTCCTGCTTTCGTGTCCCTGTTGGAAAAACGACACTTGAAATTTAATCGGAACGGTATATTTCCACAACAGACTGATTTTAGTTCAGGTACTAGTTCAACAATTGTGTGGAAAAACGCATTTTCTTTCTAAGTGGTCAGTTCCTGGCCAGTATAAAGAGCAATGTGGACCAGACTTTATGTTGCCAGTCAAAAGTCTGGCTACACTAGACTACTGTCTACTGTACATGTTGTACTGTTAACTGTTATAAAATGCAAAACAACATCAGGCCATAGCCCTTATTAAAGGCAATCCAAAGCCAATCCATTCTTCTCATTGCATTTCCATCAATGCACAATGAAATAGCACTCTGCTGTTTTGCATAACAATCCAAGTTTTATTTGTTTAATCTAACATGCTACATGTAATTTCCTGCAACCCTTCTCCTTTCATTTTCCAATATGTGTGTCAATTTGGATTAGCAGCCTAGGACATCTGAAGAGCATATCTAGCCAGCTGGGACAAAGAACAATCACATTCACTCACTGTCAGCCTCGAACAGACTCTGATACTTTAGAATTTCAAATGCACTCTAATGGGCCTTGTTCATGTGCAGGTTTGCTTTTCAGAGATTTACATCTCTTTTGCAGCACTTCAAGAAGAGATGTACTACACTGTACTGTACTGTACTGTACTAATTTAGACAAATTACAGCCCTCCAGCATTACCTTAAAGGGATAGTTCACAAAAAAAAATAAAAATTCTGTCAACATTTACTCACCCTCATGTTGTTCCAAACATGTAAGGCAGAATTTTGGCCTCAGTCACCTTTCACTTTTATTGTATGAAAAAAAAAATAAATAATAATAATTACATTAAATTTAAAAAACATTTCATTAATGGCTAACATTCTGCTTAACATCTCCTTTTGTGTTCCTCGGGAAGAAAAAAAGAAAGTCCTAGGGGTTTTGAACAACATAAGGGTGAGTGAATAATGACAGTTTTCATTTTGATGTGAACTATCCCTTTATGTCTTAAGTCATAGAGCAGTTTGATGCATGGTGCAGAAACTCCCCACATCAATTGCAATTCAGTCCGAGCTCTAAGAAAATCAGTCCTTTCATTCCATGGCCAGTCTCTTTGCTCAAAACAACCTGGCCTCATCATTATTTTTGGAAGGAGACTTCTAAATGCTCCACATGTTCAGGGTTGAGATTAAGAGGGGGCTCTTAAAATTCACCATCAAAGGTCTTAAACTTGTGATGGAGTTAGATCACTGACTTCCTAAACTCCAAGCTTGTGTCAAAATTCACCTTGATTTTTGAGTTCACTCATTAAGGCTGAATTCCAAACAGCATTTTTGTGCTCTTGAAGTGCACTCAAAGTACTCAAAGAGTCATTCCAAACAAAAGTGAACAACTGAATCCCTTCACAAAGAGCCCTTCCACAAGAGAGTTAGCAAAGGGTACATGCGGTGGTCACTTCGAGGGGGTAATTTGGCTGTTTATGATCACGTGATCTTGAATTACAAATCATTTTGAAAACTGAAGTAATTTGTTCAGTGTCATGAAACCCCCCTCAGCACCAGTCGTTCACATCTCAGACTTAAAAAAAAGGGTAATGAAAGAGGTGTGAAAATATGTTAAACGGTGGGTGGGTAGTGGGTGGGGAGGAGGGAGGACAGTAACTCACGCACCAAAAAGAGGTTTTCCTTTCAAGTCGGCCACTTCAATGCTGTGTCCGTAGCTGAGGTAATAAGAAACTCCTCCCAGGAATGACGATCTCTGAAGCCCTATAAAATCACACCAATCTATTGGCAGATGGCGCTTGACGCACCACCCCTGATGCATGCATCACCGCAGGCGTATAAACCAGAGCATAGTGCCACTTCATCAGAATTTTTCTCTTCAGGGTCGTGATAAAATGTCTCGTGCTCTGGCGCCTGAATCCTCAACCGAATCTTCATAAAGCACATAAAAGAACTGTTTAATCTTTTTCAAGATGCATTTCACAAATGTTTTCCACCTTGAGAGTGATATAACCCTCTGTCTAATAGGCATGAGACTGATTGAGTTCACTGTTTTACCCTGTTTTTACTATTGTTGATGTCACAACACAGAGATTTGAGGTGCCTAGGTGCCATGTTGCCAACAGCAAATGAGTTTGCGGCATGACACTGGTCACTTCATTACTCGTCTTGCTGTTGTTAGTAACGTGCCATAAGACTTCCATGTTGCAACATGTCACCTGGGAAAAAAACACCTCTGTGTCCCCAATACAGTCATCTTCCTTTCCAGGAGCCGGGAATGGATTGCAGGTTCACGGTCTGATTCGCACGGATAACACTGTAGTTGTGGCCTCAGAGACCATGCACTGTTGCCTCTGGTACTCCATGACTAAGGCTCCAGTGGGCTTGAACGTCCTAGCACACAAATGGCCAGTGACATGCAAATATGCATTCCCTCCCATTTGTTTGCTACACCAAGTGCTGTGCAAAATTCGGGAAGTCAGGGAAACTGTGCTGTGGGTTGCACCAGAGTTGCCCAACTACCCTTGGTTTCCGGAGCTGGTAGAGCTGTTGTATAGCTAGTACCACTGTTATATTTCCTAACCATAAAACATTTATTAGGTTTCTTATTAGGTATATCAGTAGCACAGCGCAATGGTATACATTTCCCATAGCATAGGCTACTGACACAATGTCGAAGTGACTGACTTATAAGGGAACGTTCTGATTACGACTGTAACTCTGGTTTCCTGAAAGGAGGGAACGAGACGCTGTGTATGCTCGCTGCACTACTGATTTATCTCTCTTAATTGGCAGAGGTATGCACTCTCTTCCCTTCAGTTGAAAAATCTTAATGAAATGGCGCTATTCTCCGGTTTATTTGCCAGCGATGACGCGTACATTAGGTGCGAAGAATCAATGCCATCTGCCAATAGATTGCAATGATTTTATTAGGCTTCAGAGATCATCCTACCTGGCATTTTCCATTAGTCTCTCGTTCCCTCCTTTCAGGGAACCAGGGATACAGCCATAACCAGAGTATTAGCATGACTTTGAGGTTTCAGTTTTTAGCATTGTCTTCTGTTTTTGAACAAGCTATTTACTTAAGCTGTTTACATATTCAAAGCTATTCAAGGTAAATGCTATTTACACTAATTATAAATAATGGCACATGCACTTTGCACACTGGTGTAAATTGTGACAGATACGGTTTGCACAGCAGTGTATTCTTAAACAGTATATATTATACTATATAAACAGTATATAAAATAGAACATATTCAGTCTATGTAGTATAAGTTTTGTGATGGAATTTAAATACATTGTTGGCAGCGGGACAAAACGCACCTGATTTATTGCATAATGGTGCCTCATCACTCCTCTCTTTAAATGCAGAACGTTGCTCTAGAGTCACCGGTCTCTTCACCATGCCGCTGAAGAAAGCCGCCAACCACGCGTTCCAGACCTGGAAAAGCCATGTGCGGCCCTACCGAAACCAAGCCCTTCTCTGCGCTGCCCAACCTTCAATCACCGCGGGATATCGTTTTTACTTTCAGTTAAATCACACTCCCCTTAGACAAATTATTTACACTGTGTGTGATTTTTTTATTAAAATAAATGACTCTCCGGCAGCGTACAGCCACTGTCTGTCTTCGCTTACAAGGGATGGATATGGGGAGAAGAGTGAAATTGGCAAAAGGTGGACTCAAACTTGGATCACCCACACTGAAAGTCGACTGCTATACTAATGTCACCATGCCAGTTCTTAGATATACAAGTGTCAGATTAACATACTTTTGTCTCTATATATTATCTTTAATGATTATATAATAGAATGACATAGATTGACAGGTTCCATCGGACTCTTAAACCCTTTAAGATTTTACCTGGTATTTACCTGGGAAATATTCCTTACATATGTACATATTGCCATGTTTGGCTTTAGAAAACACCACATGGCGAGACTCTACATAAGTTTAAATAAATTTGATTTAAAGATTTAAATTAGCTATACTGTATATGATGCAACAGTTTTATTTGTTAACAATCTTAACAGCTATAAGCATGCATTTTGCTGCTACGTTATAAAGATGAAGTTCTGTTATATAACAAAATAAAGTAATAGTGATGTAGTGTTTTCCAAATGCACACATGAGACAGTTGCCCTGGCACCCTCTAGAGAGAGTAGTGCACAGTGTTGCTTACTTTCAAAAGGAATTCGCCCTACATAAAACTCCCTAAAACTTCATGATATTGCATATTGACTGAATTGACAACTTCATGTAGCAACCGTCAGTTGGATGTCTCATTGCTTGGTCACAGTTGTACACCTCACTTTTCACGCTTATGTTTCCTCAGCCTTGAAGGACAGCCGGTTTCAGCTGGTTAACTTCTCAGACAACGAGCTGCTGGTGTCGTTGTCCAATGTGTCACTCTCGGACGAGGGACGGTACGTTTGCCAGCTTTACACGGACCCCCCGCAAGAAGCCTACGCAGACATCACAGTCCTGGGTATGACGTCTACCTTTGAAATGCTAAAATCCTGATTATTGATTAACCCCATTGATTCTTTCACTCAATTGAACTTGTCTAATTGAATCTCACCATGACACAATATCAATCAATTACTCTCATGCAGTTTCTAATAACACAAGGCAAACAAAAAGGAACAGATGTTGTGCTATTGATATTAGTAGATCGCTTTTGGCAGGCGTATCGACTGCATTCCATTTAGATGTTGAAAAGGCTACATCGAGCTTTTCTAGAGATAGCTTTGTGCAGTTGGGAGGCTCTTGCATTGAATGACACTGACTTTAGAGCTTTACTATGTGGCATATTTGGACATCCTGGGGAGCTGAATGGAATTGAGTGCTCTCTAAAGTAGCATGAGTTTTATGAGGATATGCATTCCATCACAGCATGGACTCTTAACAAAAGGACATGAAAGTTTGAGATATTAGAAAAAGAGGCCCTCCAACAGTAGCTGTCATAGAGACAGATGATTAAGTACCATCAGCATCATGTGAGGTAACGTGGTATCAGCTCTCTGCATGAAAAAAAAAAAAAAAAAGTTGGTTGAGTGGGTCCATTTCTGTCAAAATATACAATAAAACCAGTTAGGAGTGCTTCGCAGGTAGGGTTGCCAACCATCCTGAATAAAATGTAATCCTTCCGTATTTAAAGGAGCAATATGTAACATTTTTCATGTAATATTCGCCTTTTTTTTTTTTTTTTTTTTTTTTGCCAATGTGTGAACGGCTTGTAACACAACTTAAAAAATGAGCCCTTCCCAGACTTCCTAGGTTGACTATTAAAGCCTGTAGACTGATTTTCATGCAAAGGGAGTGGGTCGCTTTTGCCAGGAAAATCCAAAGGATGTGACGTTTATGCGCGCTCCCAAGAGCCTTGCCTCAGACAGTAGCTTCTCTTCTATTCAACAGAGTTAACAGACAGTCTGCAACACTAGGTAACATTATCTTAGAGATGGAATCCAGCAAACGGCCGGCTCCCAGCACAACACCGACAAACTCAGAGTAGGCCAAAAAAAACAAAAAAACATTTAGCTAATGAATCCCATCTGGCTAAGCGGGAATGTGATCGTGGTCGAGCGAAAACTAGCGTGAACATCGGCAGGGCATTTGATTCCTGGAGGGACCTTCGTTTTGGGGATCAAAACAGACCCTGAATTGGTATCCTTCTTATTGGACAGGTAAGCTTACATAACTGCAAAGCATGTGAAATATAGTGCCATAAGGATTGGTCTGTGTAATTTTAGCTAACTTGATCTTGCCTGCTAACGCTGACGAATTGTAAGCTACCTTGCTTTGTAACTTTCAAATAATTTCAACGATCTTGTCTTTATACTAAAAGTCAGGTCAATGTCAAAGTTAATCTGTAATTATTCAGCAAGGTTAACTACAATAATACATGGAATGAATGCTAGACAATGTTCAAGTAAAAAGTAAAATTCAAGTTAATGTAAAAAGCTCCATTCATTAGTGTAACGTAACTTGGTTATACAGAAAATATATACAATCTATTATTATAAAACAATAGTGCATCGATATATCAAAATGACAGTTGTGATGGAATCACATCAATACTGAATTGTGTCAACAATTTATAATGTACAGTCTATTTTATAAACAGCTACTGTCATCATCCACCAAATTTAGCTAACAACTATTGATAAAGCTGGCTAGCTAGCTAACGCCAACATAGGCCATCATATATAATGCAGTCAATGTATCATGCAAAGAAAATTGATTACTTCAAACTACAGTCTCGCATAGTCAGACCTATATCCACACTTTGTTTTAGCCCTGTTCCAGCACTGGAGAGTCAAATATAATAAACATTCTCAAAGTTTGTTGTAAAACAATCATAACTGTGTAATTTTAATTATGCTACCTCATCTGTCAGCATGATGTCGGTGAATCATGTTCAGCCTCTTTGTACGTTATATCATTGTTTTGGTCGATGCTCGCTTGCGTCCCTATGGAGTGTGTGCACGAGCACGAGCAACAGGTAGCTGGCTGTTGTTCACTTAACTGCCACAGGTGTCATTAATAACAAAGGTTTCTTACATACTGCACCTTTAAGGGAACACAACTGTGTTCAAAATTAAATCCGTATAAAATTCACAAGACATTTAGAAACAAAAATCATAAATTTTCCTTTTTAGCATATGTCATGTTAGCAGTGTTGCATATTTTTGAACTAGTTCAGTTCATGATAATATTAATGCATTTAAATGTTTGATTTTAGGGGCATATGCCTTTACAGTGAGCAATTTTGGTACTGTGTTGTGTCGCCACTTGATGTCCAATGCAAAATCTGGGTCTTGAAGTGAAACCAGTTGAGAACCTCTCTGTTAGAGGCAAACAGTTCTTGATTCTCCGAAGTTTGCGGAGATGCTGGTCTAATAGAGATACCAATTTGATAATTAAGGTGATCACAGGTAAAACATGTGACTCTCAGTCTACACATGAAATAATAATAAAACATCAGTATGAAATTGTTTGCAACAAAAATAAGAAAATAGGACAGCATGGCCTGAAAGAGACAACAAGAATATTCTTGAAAGTTATAAAACATTCCCAGCAAAAAAAAAAAAAAAAAAAAAAGAGGCATCAATTTCCATGCTGGTCCAGGCTCTTTGTTGCTGGTGAAGGCTGGTGGATCAACATGTTGTTCATATGCAAAATTTAAATTGAAATGGTTAACCAGACTCACCAAAACATCATCCTGGTGAACAATATGCTGAATTGAAATGTAAATTTCCAATGTCTTACTATAGTTCTTTACTCACAATTCTCATTGTTCCAAATCAGCTTTACAAAGAATATTATGTGCCTTACTAATCCCCATTTTGCAAGCCAAAGGAGACAGTGACAAGAAAATACTCCAATATAATGATTAGGTTGGATGAGAGAGAAACCTTTTGAGGAACCAATGAAGTCTTGCAGGTTAAGCTTGCTAAAGGAATAGTTCACCCAAAAATGCAAATTTGCTGATAATGTATTCACCCTCAGGCCATCCAAGATGTATATGACCTTCTTTCTTCAACAGGATTTAAGATTTTTAGGAAAGTATCCCAGGTTTTTAGCTTCATCCAATGCAAGTGAATAGACACCAGTTTTTGACGGTCCAAAAAGCATATTTAGGCAGCATCAAAGTAATCCACACGACTCCAGTCGATTAAGTAATGTCTTCTGATGTGAATCGATACGTTTGTGTAAAAACCTATCGCTAATTAAACGGTTTTAACTTTAAATCGGCGCTACCGCCAGCTGTTTCAATTTACATGACCCTCGCATGAAGTACGTTCCTCTGTGGTAAACATAGCGGAACTTCTGAATTCTCACGTGAACGCGCCAACGTGATGACGTCACATGACAGTGACGTGAGGCATTTCGTTTTTACAGGAAGCGATTTTTTAAAGTTAATAAAGTTTTTATTAGCGTTTAGTTTTTCACACAAACGTATCGATTCACTTCAGAAGACATTACTTGATTGGCTGGAGTCGTGTGGATTACTTTGATGCTGACTAAGTGTGCTTTTTAGACCGTCAAAAATTTGTGTAAGTTCACTTGCATTGGATGAAGCTAAAAACCTGGGATACTTTCCTAAAAATCTTAAATCCTGTTCTGATGAAGAAAGGTCATATTCATCTTGGATTGCTTGTGGGTGAGTAAATTATCTGCAAATTTTCATTTTTGGGGGAGCTATTCCTTTAAGAAACCTGGTGGGGACACCAGCATAGCCGGATTCCCATACTGGAGACTAGCATCCAAAACACAATACAGGTGCATCTCAATAAATTAGAATGTTGTGGAAAAGTTTATTTATTTATTTCAGTAATTCAACTCAAATTGTGAAACTCGTGTATTAAATAAATTCAATGCACACAGACTGAAGTAGTTTAAGTCTTTGGTTCTTTTAATTGTGATGATTTTGGCTCACATTTAACAAAAACCCACCAATTCACTATCTCAACAAATTAGAATATGGTGACATGCCAATCAGCTAATCAACTCAAAACACCTGCAAAGGTTTCCTGAGCCTTCAAAATGGTCTCTCAGTTTGGTTCACTAGGCTACACAATCATGGGGAAGACTGCTGATCAGACAGTTGTCCAGAAGACAATCATTGACACCCTTCACAAGGAGGGTAAGCCACAAACATTAATTGCCAAAGAAGCTGGCTGTTCACAGAGTGCTGTATCCAAGCATGTTAACAGAAAGTTGAGTGGAAGGAAAAAGTGTGGAAGAAAAAGATGCACAACCAACCGAGAGAACCGCAGCCTTATGAGGATTGTCAAGCAAAATTGATTCAAGAATTTGGGTGAACTTCACAAGGAATGGACTGAGGCTGGTATCAAGGCATCAACCACACACAGACATGTCAAGGAATTTCCACTGCTGAACCACAGACAACATCAGAGGCGTCTTACCTGGGCTAAGGAGAAGAAAAACTGGACTGTTGCCCAGTGGTCCAAAGTCCTCTTTTCAGATGAGAGCAAGTTTTGTATTTCATTTGGAAACCAAGGTCCTAGAGTCTGGAGGAAGGGTGGAGAAGCTCATAGCCCAAGTTGCTTGAAGTCCAGTGTTAAGTTTCCACAGTCTGTGATGATTTGGGGTGCAATGTCATCTGCTGGTGTTGGTCCATTGTGTTTTTTGAAAACCAAAGTCACTGCACCCGTTTACCAAGAAATTTTGGAGCACTTTATGCTTCCTTCTGCTGACCAGCTTTTTAAAGATGCTGATTTCATTTTCCAGCAGGATTTGGCACCTGCCCACACTGCCAAAAGCACCAAAAGTTGGTTGAATGACCATGGTGTTGGTGTGCTTGACTGGCCAGCAAACTCACCAGACCTGAACCCCATAGAGAATCTATGGGGTATTGTCAAGAGGAAAATGAGAAACAAGAGACCAAAAAATGCAGATGAGCTGAAGGCCACTGTCAAAGAAACCTGGGCTTCCGTACCACCTCAGCAGTGCCACAAACTGATCACCTCCATGCCACGCCGAATTGAGGCAGTAATTAAAGCAAAAGGAGCCCCTACCAAGTATTGAGTACATATACAGTAAATGAACATACTTTCCAGAAGGCCAACAATTCACTAAAAATGTTTTTTTTATTGGTCTTATGATGTATTCTAATTTGTTGAGATAGTGAATTGGTGGGTTTTTGTTAAATGTGAGCAAAATCATCACAATTAAAAGAACCAAAGACTTAAACTACTTCAGTCTGTGTACATTGAATTTATTTAATACACGAGTTTCACAATTTGAGTTGAATTACTGAAATAAATGAACTTTTCCATGACATTCTAATTTATTGAGATGCACCTGTATATGCTGCTGGGTATTTTCCGACAGAATAATAGTATGAAAAAAAAAAAGATTAGCTCAAAAACAACACCTTTTCCATCTGTACGACACATATTGTACTTTCACTTTGTACACTTTATTACTGATTTAACTTCTTGATAGTCATCAGCAGATCTTCGTTAAAAAAAAAAAAAAAAAAAAACAGTTTGTCCTTTAGTGAGGAGCTAGATAAAAAACATTGATCCGATGCAGAAGAGCCGCCGCAGCATCTCTAATCCTTTTGTTGATCTTCTGCCAGTTCCACCAGGCAACCCAATCTTAGAGTCCCGTGAGGAAATTGTGAGTGAGGGGAATGAGACGGAGATAACCTGCACCGCTATGGGCAGCAAGCCGGCCTCCACCATCAAATGGATGAAAGGGAACCAACCACTGCAAGGTCTGACTCTGATCCAAAGAAGATTGTGCCGATAAGTCCTCTGTGATTATTCATTTCTCTGATCTGCGCAGAACACACTGTGTTTTTGGATACTGACATCATAACGATTTTTTAATTAAGCTTTCAGAAGGTGTATCCATTGAATTGACAAGAATGGCGCAACATTCAGGACTCAAAAAAGAATTTTTCTTTTTTCTGTAGAGCTTAAGTAGCTTTGAATGAACTCCAACTGTTTACCTCCCACTCAGCAAATGCTGCCCACATATTAGTTCTCACTGGTTAAAGCAGTGCGGGCTGGCAGAAAGGAGTGAACGCACAGGCTGGTTAATGTACTTATAAACAGCTTTTTTCCATTAGACAGCAGGGAGGGACTGTTGAATAACACTCACATAGACTACCTGGGGAAACAGAGGCAAAAATGGCAGATGATATGCCGGTATTTAAACACAATCTAAGTTTAATGTGTCAACTGTTTATGGATTACAAATATCACAGCTTCATTAACTGCAGAGAAAGCAGTAAAGCAATGGCCTGAGGTGATAGATTTTCATGTGTTAATGGATCAAATACCATAGCCAGCTCACTGTAAGGCAACTCACATTAAGGGAATAATGACTGGCTTCTAATTAAACCAGCATTATTAACAATCTCTCAGGTAAGCTGTATGTGTTACTCTGAGCCAAATGAACTTAGGTGTAAGCATATGTTGCATGACACACCAAAGATCAAACTTTGGAGAAAATTAAAGGCGAAGCGTGTAATTTCTGTACTGCTAGTGCCAATAAACAGAATAGACCCTTTTCACATGTCCGGGTTTGGAAGTAAACTATAGCAGGGAAACTTCTATTGCGGTGAATGGGAGGCCACAGCAATTATTTTTTGTGTTCCAATTTTTTTTCAATAGCAAAATAAAAAATCCACTAATATGTTTCCATGACTTTCCAAAAGAGGACAACGTATTTGTATTATATTATACAATGAATAATGTTATAAATTTACATTAAATAATTAAAACAATTTTAGATTTTCATCTCCAGCAGAGTGCTCGAGCACTGAACACATGCAGCCCAATTTTTCTTTGAATGTGCAGAATGCACATGCGCCTGGAATTATTTGCACTAATTAGTGGGTTCACAAGGTGGCAACACTCACATTTGAGCTGTTGCGGTCACAAAAAAGCACTAGAAGTAGATGTAATTGCTGGTAAACATCAGGAGACAATTGTGGAAACAACAACAGTGGATTTGCACGTGAAGAGCACATCTGTGAAAAGGTCAGTAGATACCTGCAATTGTATATCTTAAGTTTGAAGAATATAAAGACATCTTTATGTGTCTATACTCCTGAGGAGAAATAGTCCTTATAGCAGTCATAGTGCATATACATCAACTGACTGTGTATTGGGCACAGTAAAATGTACTTTCACATGTACTTGTATACTTCCACAGGCTTGTGTTCAATGCTAAGTGTTCGTGTCAAAACCAGGATATACTTTGGGATTAAGATGGTAATATGTCATCCCAGTCTGTGAAAAGATCAAATGCAAAAATGATGACAAAATAATGTTTTCAAACACTCCTCCTCTCTGTCATTTTTCAAAAACAGATGGTCCCACTCCAAACTCAGACCATTTGTTGAGCCGATTCTGCTGTATCAGTTTGGCCAGGATGCTCAAACAAACAGAGCAATGTTTTGAAAGTGCTACAGAGCCACAGCGTTTGCGCTTTAATGGGAATCAAATTACAAATGGCTTACTTATACTGTAGTTGTCTCTGCATATTAAGCTAGGATAGGAGAAAGTATTCAAAAAATCTACACAAGGATCATAGTGATTGTCTGAAATTAACAGATTTTACCAGACTTTAAAGTGGTGTACAGTAAGTCATGTATTTTTTGTAACAGTGTCTTATTACGTGCTGATAGCAGGGAAAGAAGCTGAGCAATAGGTCAGTGCAGAGCTGTAATTATTTCCCACTTCATTAGGTCCAAGTAAACCATCATACTCTGTGCTGCAATTAGCTCAATGCCCTTGAGCTTAGAAATTGTTTTAGGATGAGGACTAACGTGATGGGCAGTAACCCTATGCAGCTACTGACCTCCAAGCTGCTTTGTATGAATTCATCTTTGTCAAATGTTCTGACCATCCATCATCAGTACTGGGACAATAGGCTGTACACATCACAGTAATAATTTGTTAATTTTACTGCTTACTTTTGTTATCACATTAGAAAGAAGTTCAAACATATATTGTGAGTATCGAAATGTTTCATTCTGGAGCCGTGGCCTAACACATTGAGTCTTGGTACGCCAGGTTGATCTTGTTCTTATTGGTAGGTATTTAAACGTAACGTGTACATGTACATTTTGTACATTTGGATTGATATGGAAACATAAAACATCAACGTATTGACAGCATCTAAAACATAAACCCTGTTACGTACAGTATGTATGTGACGAGGAGGAGGGCGGGGCCGGGCCGTGAGTGCGCACGACCGGCCCCCAATCGGGCTAATCAGCCGAGGAGAGGGATAAAGCCGAGCCGGATGTGTTTCTCTCTCTCTCTAACTGCCACATCCAGCTCGGCTTTATCCCTCTCCTCGGCTGATTAGCCCGATTGGGGGCCGGCCATGCGCACTCACGGCCCGGCCCCGCCCTCCTCCTCGTCACAATATACAACCTTAGAGACTTACAAATCTTCACCAAACCTCTGACGACTGCTCGTAACTGAAATTGCAGAAACTATTGTGTGGGCACTGCCGCAGGTAACCCGACACAATACTCAGACACAATCCCAAAGAGAGACTCTCATTTATCAGTAAATGATGGAGTAACTTTGTCAGATAAAGACCTTTTTAATGGCAAATTTATTAGTAAAAGTAATCCAAATGTGACTAATAAAAGTTGAGTTATTTGCACTCTTGAATTAATATCTAATATAAAATGAAATCGATTACTTATTTTATTGTGTATGTGTGCTGTCACAATGGTTTCTGACCTTTTGACCTTCTTTAGAAATCACACAGAACAAAATTAAACCATTATAAAATTAAAGCTCTGTAAAATTAAAATGTGTTTACTGTGTTAAATAACTGTAATAGTGTTAAACATATTTATTGATCTCATTTATTATATTTTATTATATTTATATTTATACTTTGTAAAATTTACATTTGTTTACTATGTTAAATAACTGTAATATTGTTAAACCTATTTAATGATCTCATTTATTATATTGTATTATATTTATGTATTATATTATATTATATTATATTATATTATTGTAAATACAATAAAATCAACCAAATCTATATCTCAATAAATTCAACCCTGATTTGTAAACATTTGTAGGTGAAGTATAAGGGATTATGTTTAAGAAGTTGTCCATGCGTTGATTTTGTACATATCCATGTCTATCCAAAAGTTAAAAAGTGTGTGTGATAAAGCCATACTTCACGTATGAATACCTATAAATCACATCAGATACACGTGTGGATGACGCAGGTTTGAGTCTTGTTTGCATCATCTCCGTATCCTTCTTCTCATAATTTTCTCACACACATATATATATATATACACACTGGTGGCCAAACGTTTGGAATAATGTACAGATTTTGCTGCTTCGGAAGGAAATTGGTACTTTAATTCACCAAGTGGCATTCAGTTGATCACAAAGTATAGTCAGGACAGTACTGATGTAAAAAACAGCACCATCACTATTTGAAAAAAGTCATTTTTGATCAAATCTAGACAGGCCCCATTTCCAGCAGCCATCACTCCAACACCTTATCCTTGAGTAATCATGCTAAATTGCTAATTTGGTACTAGAAAATCACTTGCCATTATATCAAACACTACTTAAAGCTATTTGGTTTGTTAAATGAAGCTTAACACTGTATTTCTTTTTGAGCTGCCACAGTATGCAATAGACTGGCATGTCTTAAGGTCAATATTAGTTAAAAAATGGCAAAAAAAGAAACAGCTTTTGCTAGAAACTCGTCAGTCAATCATTTTTATTAGGAATGAAGGCTAAACAATTCTTGAAATTGCCAAAAAAACTGAAGATTTCATACAAAGGTGTACACTACAGTCTTCAAAGACATAGGACAACTGGCTCTAACAAGGACAGAAAGAGATGTGGAAGGCCAGATGTACAACTAAACAAGAGGATAAGTACATCAGAGATTCTAGTTTGAGAAATAGACGCCTCACATGTCCTCAGCTGACAGCTTCATTGAATTCTACCTGCTCAACACCAGTTTCATGTACAACAGTGAAGAGAAGACTCAGGGATGCTGGCCTTGAAACAGAAAAACAAAAAGAAAAGGTTAGAGTGGGCAAAGAAACACAGACATTGGACAACAGATAATTGGAAAAGAGTGTTATGGATCTTAACCTCATTGAGCTTTTGTGGGATCAGCTAGACTGTAAGGTGAGTGAGACAAGACAGCCATATCTATGGCAAGTGCTACAGGAAGCGTGGGGTGATTTTCCACGTTATTAATGTCCAAAATCTTGCTCTTTTGGATATAAATTGGTACTTTTATTTAACAAATTAGCATTCAGCTGATCACAGTGTATAGTCAGGACATTAATAACATGAAAAATTACTATTACAATTTGAAAAAAATGTCAGAACTTCTTAAACTACTTCAAAGAGTTCTCATCAAAAAATCCTCCATGTGCAGCAATAACAGCTTTGCAGGTCCTTGGCATTCTAGCTGTCAGTTTGTCCAGATACTCAGGTGACATTTCCCCCCCACGCTTCCTGTAGCACTTGCCATAGATGTGGCTGTCTTCATCATGCACTTTACACCATTTTTATTTGCCCACTCAACCTTTTCTTTTTGTTTCAAAAGTGTCTTTTTTTTTTTACTGTTGTTCATGAAACTGGTGTTAAGTGGGTAGAATTCAATGAAGCTGTCAGCTGAGGACATGTGAGGCATCTATTTCTCAAACTAGAGACTCTGGTGTACTATCCTCTTGTTTAGTTGTACATCTGGCCTTCCACATCTCTTTCTGTCCTTGTTAGAGCCAGTTGTCCTTTGTCATTGAAGACTGTAGTGTACACCTTTGTATGAAATCTTCAGTTTTTTGGCAATTTCAAGCATTGTATAGCCTTCATTCCTCAAAACAATGATTGACTGATGAGTTTCTAGAGAAAGCGGTTTCTTTTTTGCCATTTTTGACCTAATATTGACCTTAAGACATGCCAGTCTATTGCATACTGTGGCAACTCAAAAACAAACACAAAAACAATGTTAAGCTTCATTTAATGAACCAAATAACTTTCAACTGTGTTTGATATAATGGCAAGTGATTTTCTAGTTCCAAATTAGCAATTTAGCATGATTACTCAAGGATAAGGTGTTGGAGTGATGGCTGCTGGAAATGGGGCCTGTCTAGATTTGATCAAAAATGACTTTTTTCAAATAGTGATGGTGCTGTTTTTTACATCAGTAATGTCCTGACTATACTTTGTGATCAGTTGAATGCCACATTGGTGAATTAAAGTACCAATTTCCTTCTGAAGCAGCAAACTTGAATAATGTACAGATTTTGCTGCTTCAAAATTTTGTAAAGATTTTGCTGCTTATATATATATATATATATATAAAATTCAAACCTGTTTTTTGTGTCCTGGTATGATGTTCCAAGGTCAAATACTGTATATAGGACACAGAATGTGTCTCACAATACATGAATGTGAAAGTTGTCTGGATTTGTCTGGTTACGATATGATTCTGCATGACCCTCCTCCTGGTGATACAGTGTTAGTATGAGCAGGCCAGGATGGAGAGAGCTCGCTTGTTATGGTTGACATGTCACTCTTGCTGCCGTTCCCAGGTGAGGCGACTGTCGAGGAGTTATACGACAGGATGTTCACTGTCACCAGCCGGCTCAAACTCACTGTCTCTAAGGAGGACGATGGAGTAGCCATCATCTGCATCATTGACCACCCAGCCGTGAAGGACTTCCAGGCCCAGAAATACCTGGAAGTGCAGTGTAAGTCATCTCTCAAGATGAGGAGAAATCTTTCAGCTGGAAAATAGCTTTTCTTTAAAAATAATTGTTTACTCATTATTTATACATTATTTACTCACTTTCGTTTTGTTCCAAACTAAGGATAGGCCACCACCAACTATCCAATTAGAGAGGTTGACTAGATTTTATGTAATACATTTTTTTTAAGTGTATGATAAATAAATTCTTAAAACAACAACAACAACAATATATACATATATATACATGTATATGTTGTATTTTTAGCTAAACACAGCTATATTTTTAGCTGTGGTGCTTTATTTAGCTGGCTGTATTTTCCAGCTTCCAAGGTATTACTCTCTTGGAAAAATCGCCTCTTTAAATTCATCACCTTTAAAGCCTCAGTGCTTCATTTATACATGAACAGACTGGCATATTTGGACATTGCATCGCCACAGGCATTGTATTTTTAAGATAGCATATCAACTTAAAAATAGTCCAACTTTTAAAAACACTTACCTCGCGACCTCTTCATTCTGTTTCATACCATTCTTTAGTGCAAGAACGCATCTTATATAAATGCCCCTTGGGAAACGCATCGGATTGAAGTCTTGTAAACCTGAAACCAGCCTAATTATACAAGGTTTCCTTAAGACCAGTGAATTGACAAGTTGTTCAGGCAACCCACCAACAAGTTTATGTTGAAAACATGTAGTTTTGCACATATGACTTTCTTTCTTGTGTGGAACACAAAAAGAGTTATCTGGCAGAATGTCTGAGTTGCTCTTTTCCATAAAATCTAATTGAATGGTTATCACAGCTGTCTCTGATCACCATCCACTTTCATAATTTGGAAAAGAGTAGCTTGCACATTCTGCTAAGCCAATTATTTTGTGTAAAAGAAAGTGATATGGGGTTGGAATAACACTAGAGTGAGTAAATGAAATTGTTTTTGGGTGAACTGTCCCTTTAAACATCTCACTTGCTTGCAGGGCCAATTTGACTGACATTGCAATAAATTAAATAATTTTTTGTTACACAATAAGACGGTTTATGAGAATATTAACACGAACAAAGTCTAGGCATTTGCTTTAATTAAAACAGACCATGTCATGTTATGCCTCAGCATGAAATGCTGTCCGTTAAATAATGCATTGATTAAGAATGTTTTCCGTACGCTCCTTTGTGGCGCGGGAAGTCCTGGAAAGGTTAACCTACCCCTTTGTAATCTTGGCAGAATATTAATTTATTCAGATAGCTGACTGCTCAGGGTGACCTTTGAGAAAAAAAGACAGGAGGGATCAGCTCAACTGTAACAGCTTGACATTTTGTCTAACATAGATAAAAGAGAAGAAGAAAAACATTTTACAGTACTGTTAAATTGACTGTTTAAATTCATAGTAGAGTCCTCCTCCCTTGCACACTTTACAGAGGCTATCATGCTTGCGCTCTTTTAGGCTCACTGGGGTGACTTAATATAGTGTAAAGCGAATGGTGAAGCCCAGAAAAGCAACTAAGTCTGGTGCCTTTATTATCCCACTGTTTGTGTTAAACAGGAATGCATAATACACATAAATAGATTTTTTTGCACAAATGATGTCCAAACCTGTTGGGGATGTTTATTAATCAGACAGAGGGGCAGGTATGTGGTAGTAGAATGATAATTAGATACAATAGGTTCAAGGTTACAGAGCTGAATCAATGTACTGAAGAGCAATTGGAAATGAGTGTGTTTCAGCCTTTGTTGTGTCAATTTCACAGATAAACCAGAAGTGAAGATTGTAGTGGAGTTCCCAGAGGGCTTGACCAGAGAGGGGGAAAATCTCGAGCTAACATGCAAAGCAAAAGGCAAACCGCAGTGAGTTCTATATTTTGTCCAAAACAGGGCCATCAGGTCACTCGTGTAAATTTTGTTTTATCTTGTAGATAATGATACAATCTGATGGATGGATGGACGGATGGATGGATGGAAAGATAGATCAATGAACTAAAGGATCTGATTGTGGCATGTGCATTTGTTTGTACAGGTGGTGATTTTATAGCAGTGCTAACATTTTCATGGATAAATGGCATGATCTTCTCTGCCTCTGTCTGAACATTTTCACACTGAGTACTAAATGATTACTCTGATGTTTTACAGGCCTCATCAAATTAACTGGCACAAAGTGGATGATGATTTCCCCTCCCACGCCGTGATTACTGGCACTGATCTCTTCATCGAAAACCTTAACAAGTCCTACAACGGAACGTACCGCTGCGTGGCATCTAACTTAGTGGGAGAAGCTTATGATGATTACATCCTTTATGTGTATGGTATGTACTCAAACGTAATCTGTGTCTGTAAACAACAATTTGTAAGAGCTGTTGTCCAGACGGTTAAACCTAGTCTTGGACAAAATTCTAGGATTTGGTTTTGGCTTAATCTGTGTCTGGATAATCAGCCCTTAATGACATGTAATAACCATGTAATAGTCATGTGTGGAGTTCCTTGTGAATTTCCTGTTTCATAAACTAAGAATCTCTAGGTAACAGTTGTTTGATGTTTTGAAAATAAAATGTTTGTATAGGTAGGTAGGTAGGTAGGTTGGTTAGTGTGTGCATTTGAGCTTGCTGAGTATGGTGGATGTAGCTTCAAACCTGTAGGGGGAACTACTGTCAGAAATGGTTTAGGGATTTTGAAAAACCCTAACCCAAGTTTGTACAATAACACTATGTTGCCTTTGTCAAGCCTACATAATTATTTATTTGTATTACTGCAAACACTTCACCTGAGAGTTTCTGTGTTTTCATAGTGCTAGTCTTATTAACATAGGAAGTGCATTGTGTTTGTTGCCTGTTTAATTCTTAACAAGGGCTGACAGCTGGATTTTTCAAAGTCCAGGTAATAATTGCTGTGACAGCTCCACTTGAAACTCAGGATTTATTAAAGCTTTGTATTACCATAGAAGAATTTAAGTGTTGTTACTGTTTAAAGCAGGTTGTGTTCAGGACCACTAACAGCCTACCAGCTGCAGCTATTACCGACTGTCCTGTTGAGCTGACGACATTAGCCTGAAGAGATGGAAGAGTGTGGCTTGTCATTTAGGAATTTAATGCCATAGTTATTAGCCTCTGCTGATGCTCAGATCAGAGGCAGGTGTTTGGGAATGATGTCATCAGCAGCCCATCTGCAGATGCAGCGGTATGTGTGTGTGTCATGGCTGGAAGCAGTTCCACTTGCAGCTCAGCTCAATGTCTGTCACCTCTACCGAAGTGAGCACCACCTGCTGATTACTCTTCATCTACCTCCTCCCATTTCACAGGCTCAAGGAGTTTGTTTTTATTTACACCTAGCAGCTGTCTCAGAAAAAATTAGAAATATCATCAAGTGGCAGTTGTTAGTTCTCAAAGTCAACATGAAATCAAAATTGACCCCATTTACTTTCTAAAAAGCATAGTTTACCCAAAATTCTGTCATCATTTACTCACCCTCATGTCACTCCAATCTGTTTGATTTTATTTCTTTCCTCAAACAAATAAAAAGAGATGTTTTCATACAATGAAAGTGAACGGTGACCAGAGGCTATCAAGCTCCAAAAATGGCCAAAAAAAAAAAAATCACCATTGTTATAATAAGTCAATATTCACTGAAAATCTCATTTGTATGATTTCAAGATGCACATATTCAAATCTGATCATGATCGGTTACAAGACACATGACAACCAGTAATGTCTGGCATCATTGATGTCCAAGCTTGTGTTGACTGATTCGAAAATACATAAATGCACTGTAATGTAAGAGCTGCAGCTGGAGAAGAAGATTTTCAGTAAATTCAGTAAATAGTGGTCATTTCCTCATGCAAAGCTATAACACTTAATATAGCAATATAGCAATACAGAGTCTTATGTACTACTTTAATATCGCTTTTATGGCGCTTTTTGTAATTTTTGGAGCTTTATAGCCCCATGTCACAATTCACTTTCATTGCATGTAAATAAGATGTGATAACATTCTGCTTAACATCTCCTTTTCCATGTCCCAAAAGTCAGTTTCTGTAGCCAAGGTCCAGTCCACACAGCCATGCCTTTGCCTGCCACCCATTGGGCATCCCACTGGTCGCCTATTTTTCTCTGTGCAGGTGGTGGGCCCACAAGGAGGTGGCCTCATGTTGTTTCTTTAGGCGAAGTAGAGCTGGGCCCCATGGGTCAAAGCCCAGCCACCAGGCACTCGCCTAAGAGCTCCTCTCCCATGCCTGGCTCTAAAAGAGTGCCCGGTTTCACAGTTCTTGGCGAGGTTACTTTACTTCCTGCTGGCCACATCAAAGGGGAATTTTGGGTCGCTCTTTGTCTGGGCTCTCGCCTGGGACCAATTTGCCAAGGGAGACCCTAACAGGAGCCAAAGCTCCAAACAACACAGCTCCCAGGGTCATCAGGGCATGCACACCCCTCCACCATGATGAGTTGGCGATCCATGGAGGGGCTAGATATAGATATATACCTGCTAGATATAGTTGAACTCACCTCTATGCACTGTTCTGGCTCTGGAACCAAACTCCTGGATAGGGGGTGGACTCTCTCCTTCATAGTTTCTCAGGTTGAAAGGTGCAGGGCGAGTGTGGGGATACTCACAATACCCCGGCTTCGCACTACAATCGTGCAGTTTAGCCCAGTAGCCTCAGTGCGCCTATACACTGAACCACAGTTCAGAGTATACTGTTGACCCTGGATGTTGTTGGGATTTTATGGCTGACACACCTTTTCAACATTGCGTGGAGCTTGAGGCAGTACCTGGGGATTGGCAGACAGGTGTGGTGATTCCCATTTTAATAAGGGGGACCGGAGGTTGTGTTCCAATTATCGAGGGATCACACTTCTCAGCCTACCTGGGAAAGCTTATGTCAGGGTCCTGGAAAGGAGAATCCAGCCAACTGTCAAATCTCAGATTGAGAAGGAACAATGCAGATTCCGTCCTATTCGTGGAACAGTGGATTGGCTCTTTACCTTAGCGCAGATCCTAGAGGGGGCATGAGAGTTTGCTTATCCAGTTTACATGTGTTTTGTGAACTTAAAGAAGGCATACAACCGTGTCCCCCGGGATGTCCTGTGGGGGACGCTGTGGGAGTATGGGATGCTGGGGCCGCTAGTGTATGCCATACTGTCCCTGTATAACTATTGCAAGAGCTGTGTCCGCATTCTCAACATTAAGTCAGGCTTGTTCCCAGTGGGCATTGGACTCCGACAGGGCTGTCCCTTTTCATCGATCCTGTTCGTGATATTGGACAGGATTTCAAGGCGCAGCCGAGGTGTGTTCCTGGCATGTCCATCAGGGAGGAGGCCTCAGGGAAGACCCAGAACACACTGGAGGGATTATATCTCTCGCCTGGCCTGGGAATGCCTTGGGATCCCTAAGGATGATATGGAGGATGTGGCCAGGGAAAAGGGCTTATGCGCTGCTTTGCTAAGTCTGTTGCCACCATGCCCCGGTTGAAGATGGATGGATTGGTGGATCTCCTTTTGTGTTCCAGGGTGGAAAGAAAGTCATGCAGGTTTGGAACAATATGAGGGTGGGTAAATGATGACAGCATTTTCATTTTCCAATGAACAGTTCCATTAATACATATTCCTGTTCTGTTATCAGTTCATCCCCCCCCTCCCCAAAATGTAATAAAATGTAATAAACAGTCTCCGAAACAACTTTAGGCTGATGTCACAAAATCGTCCCACCCAACCACCTGGCTCTATCCAATCATTTCCTGATAGATAAAAATCCTGGCCTACCATTTTTTCTCAGTGGAAGTAAAAGGGGTTGTGAATGGTGTTTCATGTTATGTTTAAAGTATATCTCAGAATAAGAAACGGGGTATCCCCTACTTTGCATAGTGTACACGTGAGGAATTTCCAAAGATTCAAATATTTTTACACATTAAAATGTTTTTATTTTAATAAAACTTATTTGCATTTGTATTTTGACCATAAAAGTTGCCTTTTCTCTTTAGAAAGATCCAAAATGCTCACAGTTTACAGTAAATAAAACGGTTGTCTTGTGGTACATTTCCAAATCCATTTACGCTGGCAATTGTAGAGCATGCCCTACCTCAGAGGACTCTAACAAGTAGCTTGATAATCCTGGGCACACTATACACTCCTATAGCTTGTCAGAGTTAGTTTTAATGCTGTTCCTGGGGGGATGGCAGCTTTGCCTTTGCTACAGAGCATTTACTTTTACTGCCAGAGTAAAAGCAGTGACTTAGTTGTTGATAAAACACTTTTGGATCCACAAACCTTTTTTTTTTTTTTTTCATCCTTTTTTTCATAAAGTGTAAAACTGTGTATACTAGTGTTATATCATCCATCCTGACCGACAACACCAGAGATTTTAGATCCAGTCTCCCACTAGACCTCTCTCTCTCTGTATCAGAAGACATCCAAACATCAGAGGAGTTTTGTCTTGATATTCATAACAGAGTCAACATCAGCAGCTTGTTATGTTAACTCTTCTACCAGCCCAAGAGTAAGCAGAGTCAGCTGGAGAATACAGTAGAAGGCAGGGGATGAAGTGATGGTAAAAATTTGCAGAATTTATTGAATAATCTTAGTTGCGTATTTCTCAATGCTCAGTCTGACTTCGTCTGATCAGCACACATTCAACAAGTGTTATTATACCAAGCAAAGTCAATGGAAAATTACTGCTTCACAACATCGTCCTGTGACGTTGAAGACCTTGAAATGGAGAAAACCCTTTATCTCTAACTTGTGAAGACAATGCAGCACACATAAGATTAAACAGAAATAATAATGCATTGCAAGAGCAAGAAACAATATAAAAAGGAAAATTAATAAGTAAAAATGAATATAAAGAAATTTGTAAATATACTTTATTATAAAATATTGTGAAAGAATTAAAGAAACAAATGAAGTACAACACTCTTTTTGCCATTAAAAACTCAAATTAGATCTTAAGATCCTTCACTAGGTACAGTTGACAAAGGTTTATCCTGCTGTTCTTGAAAGCAAGAGCCACCATACATTGCATATTGAGAGTCGCCATGTTCTCCTGCACATTTCCAAAGCTAAATGTAAAATTACCTGGACTTCAAAGCTTTCATGGGCATCTGTTCATTGCCGAATGTTCCTCTAAGGCAGGTCTATTCATTCTGGTCCTGGAGGATACTGCAGAGTTTAGTTCCAACCTTAATCAAACACATCTGCATGTAATTTTAAAGTAATCCCGAACAGAGCCCTTCTCCCAAGGGAGCCTATAATCTTAGCCTAACATAGCATAAAGCAGCGGTCCCATAGACATTCCATGATGGTACACGAGGATGACAAGTGGCCATTCTTTTTAAATGGATGTCGATGGAGGAGATGCTTCAGCTGAATAAACTGCTTTTGTGAAGATACAGCTAATCACTTATGAGCCAGTTCAGCTTTTAAATTAGCAGCATGACAACATATAGCGCGACAATCATTTCCTCCTGTCCAGCTCGAAATGAACCAAGAAATGTTCATGTGTTATGTGTACTTAAGGCTCGTAAGATTAAATATGAGTAATTACTGGATGGTTGTTGATATGACAATGTGTAGTAAAACACAAAAGTCTTTCTAGCAAGTCAGTCCACTGGCAGCCATTTTTGGAACACTCCCGGGAAGTCACGACAGTGCAGCTCCTATCTACTTAAATGGGGAAAGACCAAAATCTCTAAAACCGTTGGTCAAGATTACGATCAAAGAGCATATTTAAAATCAGCAGTAAAATCTGACAACATTGGTATCATAAACTGTGCTTCTTTACTTCAGATCACGCTAAAAACAAAATTTTTATGGTTTGTACAGCTAATGTGCATGTGTGCTCTTGAAATGATTGACAGGCAATGTCTGTATCTAAAAGGTGATTGGCTCTTTTACCTATAAGACGGGACTTCCTTTCTACATCCATTGACCTTTGGGCACTTAGACCTTCTTGACTGGGCGTCAAGACCTCCTGAGACCCGAGCGTGACTGCTGTGTACATTTTCTATTACCCTTTTTGGTTTGTAACTAGTAGCAACTAATAAACAAATACATATACACAATGATATATATATATATATATATATATATATATATATATATATATATATATATATATATATATATATATATATTCTAGAGCAAATAGTTTTCCTAAATTTGATCACCACAAATGGACAGCAGGACTAAGTAGTATAAATTTTAATAATATCAAGCTATCCAAAGTCAAATTTTTTTAATCAAATTGTTTATCTTTCTTGGAATTTATTATGTTTTTTAGATGTTACAGACATTGCATCAGAAATTAGCATAATTAATTCTGATTCAAAGTAATGACCAGCATCATACAATCATTCCAACCATGTTAAAATAAAATTATACATTATACATTTTGAATCTATTTACTGAATACCGTTGTACCATGTCTGCCAAACATGTTTTAGTGGTCCAAATGTAATCTGCAGCCTGAAACTTTTGGATGGATTTTAGGAGTGAATGTACTTAGATAGCTGCATAGATAGCTATAGGATGCTCCCTTGCTCCCTGTGTAGTAAATGACTCAACCTCCAGTGTGCTGTCTGTCTGCACTGGTCTCAGAACAGTTCGAAATGCACCGTATTTTCATCCTAACTCCATATAAAGCCTCTGAAAGCAAAATTCTTCAGTTTTTGGATGAACCCATTGATTCTCAATGTGAAAAAGCACAATGTTTATTAATAGAACCTTATTGTACAGTGATAACAAAATAATATATAACAAAATGTATATTAAAATGAAGCAAAATGACCCACAGATCTGTTAATGTTGAAAGTTATTCAAAATAACTAACATTTTGAGATAGCAATGTCCCAAAATCCACATATGTGGACATCATTTTTATCAGCGCACTGCCACGCGAAAAATGAATAATTTTTTTAAAGTGGCATATCAAACGGAACTAGAGATGCTACTCTTTACACCCAAATAGGTTTCAATGAAAAAATGTAAAGAGGTTTCTTACCAGAGGCACTTTAGTTGGTTCTGCGCCCGTAAAAGTGCTTCAAGGAAATCTACACCATACTGTTTTGTCCCGTGACTCCGTGCAGCAGAAGTTTAATCCTTAAATAACAGTCTATTGTCTTGTGAACAGTATTCAGTTTGTTTAAATTTATTTAAATTATGGGTTGCATATAGTGAAGCCAAAATACAATGTTCACTCATGTGGATGCGGGGTCGCACAAGGTTCGATTCAGGTAAATTTAACCATGATTGTACAGTAATATAGTAGTAACATTGTTGATGGCAGTAAATCCAAAAAGAATTGTGTTTCTCACTTTCACATATTTCTTCCTCAATAGCAAAAAAATAAATAAAAATAATATTTGTCCCAGTTCTTTAAACTAGGTCACAAGTTCTCACTCTAGGCTTTGGAAGAGCATTTACCTGTAACTGGAAGAGGACATAGAGTCTTTTTCTTTCTGGCTATGGTGAATGACTTTCTCCAATAATTGGTTGGCTCTATACTCTTTATGATCATAATGGCCATTCTGGGAGAAAAGTTAATCTTTAAAAAATAAAAAAATAAAAAAAAATACAGGCCAATTGCATTGGCTTCCCAGGTAGGTGCTTTTGCCTGCAGTCTAAGCAATGGTCCAATGACAACAAAGCCTGCTCATCTGATCAGGTACTTCTTTAATGCAATTGTTGTATGTTTATATCATACATTTTTTGGAGAAAATTGTCCGGAGATTTGGCAGTTAAGAATATGTGACACTGAAGAAAAAATAACAATGAATATCTTCAAGGTATGCAGATATTACACTGAATTCATGTACCATTGTTTTGTTACATACCATCACTTTTGTGTTATTCAACATATTTTGGTTTTCATTATCCACTTTTATCTTCGAACCATAGATTTTAACCATTTACATTTGTGCATTAGGCAGTCACTTTATTGACTATATAAGTATGTGCGTTCCCTGGGAATTGAACCCATGATCTTTATCTGTGGTATAACTAGTGTGATGCTTTGCCATTTGAGCTATGGGAACCAAATATGAAAATGTAGTTATTATCTTGCAAATCCATCTGTGACTCATTACTCTTTATTGACAGAAAACAATGTACAAAGTGAAAGTATTTACAAAGCTGTTGAGGTTTGAATGTGTTAATAATGGCTTTTAATTACACCTGAGACTTCTTATGTTGACCTAAAGTATACTAGAATCAGGCAAAAACAGCTAAATACATGTTGGTTTCCTCCACTAATCTGGATTAAATAGTGTGTATCTGTCTGCATTTTTTAAGTACAGTATTTGCAGTGGAATATTGTTTGCAGGTGTGGTTCAGGCAATTTATTTTAATTTGTTGGTAGAGCTAATCAATCTATTCCAGCTAATTGGATGTTTGCTTTTAAGTCTGTCTCTAGTTTTAAATTGTGGTGTTTGCCTGTTTTGAATTTACAATCACTGGATTTTAATTATGAATGCTCAAAGTGATTTAAACAAGTGGACAGTTATTCCTGAAGAAACATTCCTATCAACCAATCATTCCCCTTTGATTTTATGGTAAGCGTTTTGATTGGTTCACAGGAATGATGGACAACAAAGGAACATACTTAATTTGTGTAAATCACATTGTGCGATTATAAATGTGCAACTAGATTTTTACATTTCCTAAAGAAAGTTCTTGTGCAACTCACCACCATTATCCTAGAGTGTTGTAGTTGGTTGCCAAGATGTTGCAATGCAGCTGCTAACATGTTCTGGGTGGTTTTTAGCATGTTTCTTTGTTGTTGCTAGGGTGTTCTTTGTGGTTGCTAGGGAATTATTAGGTTGTGGCTAAGGTGTTCACATTTATATTTACATATAGCTGATGATTTTACCAAAAAAGCAATAAACCCAACTATGAAATTCAGGCTATTTTACAGTATTTCCTTTTTGTGTTTGCTACACTGTCCTAACTGATTGTATTGTGTTAAGTCTAAAAACCTGAACGTTACATGTTTTCACTGGGATACATCTATGTTGGCAGTCCTGTTATTTACCGCACTTTTCCACCATCTCCCCTCTTGGGAACTGTGTGTGTTTCAATTACAGTCACTTGATGTTCTGTGCCATGGCCTGTAGGAAGAGAATAAGTATCGACACAAACCATGCACGGCATTAACCTCCATATTTAGGATCCTTTGGGAGATGTTCTCTCAGCCAACCCATGTAACATCCGGTCTAGTTAAAGCGTAAATGTAAGTGTAGAGTCACAGTGTGCCAAAATACAATCATTATCAGTTTTCCCTCCACTGTCTTAAACTCTGAATGATTTCAGCTACTCTGTATGGTTTGATAAGAAGCCAAAGTGTCTGTCATGACTGCTAATATGCAGTGTGAAAGCTGTGTACTGTATACTTAACAGTATGGGACAGCTTTTCAGTTGCTTTAATTTCTGCTATGACAGCGTAGTACATTTGACATTGTGGATAGCATTGACATACTTTTCAAAGATTGACACAGATAATTTATCATACACTCTCAGGATTTTTGGTGGAGTACCACTTTCTTTTTCCAGGGTTGGGTACAACAAGGAAAGCTTTTTAATATTTTGATGACAAAAAAATAGCTCTATAGCTGAACTTGATTCAAATATGGTCATTGGTTTCACATGTTTGAAATGAGTTTTCTTATAGGCGAAGTGTGTAATTTCTGCGTTCCTATTGACACCAAATGGAATTGCAAAAATTAAGTATGTTTTGAAACAGTCTTTGCCAACACCACTCTCTGATTCCCTATGAACAAATAGGCCATACTAAATTAAAGGTGATAAACGTTTAACATCGTAATGAACAAGATCACTGTAACATATACACACCGGACAGAAAGTGTGGCAAAGGAATCGGCTCATCCGAAAACATAGCCGGATTGATCTTCAGCTGGGTGTGCAGTGCAGGATATCCAGCACATGAGGTAGGATTGTTCTTCTGGTAACTAGTAAGCATAACGACAGCACCATTATTTACCATTTTGGAGCCCTAGGTGAGATTGCTGTTGTTGATGGGGGCAAGGCAGAGGTGTATTAGCTTCTTGCGCAGTAATATCATTAATGGTGCTCCCGCAATCTCATAATTTGTGGTTTGTGTGTCCTCTGCCTTGTAAATGTGATGCCAGTGTTCACTCTGGTTTTACACCATTCTCCATTCAGTCTCTGTAGGCGGTAATATCTTTCTTTTCCTCTGTACACGTCTGCCATGGTTTTTCATATTCCTCTAGCTGAACAAATAGACGCCCCAAACTCAGGTTGAGCTAGAAAGGAATGGGCAGGACTGAGTGGGCTACTCAAAATATAAACATCAATGTTTTGATAGTGCCTGGGAGGCTCAGTGTTTACATATTTGGTGAAGGTAAACCTTTCCTATAGTTCTCAATGAACAATAAACTGGGGTAGTAGAACGTATTTTGACATCAAAAAAGTTACACACTTCACCTTTAACCTAAAATTACTATGTAATCTCAACACAAACACTTTGTGTAGAAATAATTTAGTTGAATTGGGTAAACCCAACAAAATTAGACGTGCGAATGTAACTCAAATAATTCTGTTTTATTTATTTTTTATTACTAACTAGTAAAAATGAATGTTAGCATGCTAAATACATGCTGGTTGGAAGCTGGTTATGGTTAGTATAGCATTTGCTCAGTTAAGCAAGCAATCAATTTCATGTGCAACATCAACCCTCATCGTTAACATCAACCCTAATACTAACTCCCAAAACTCCAACATAACAGAAACTCTTCTAAATCTAAACATAACAAAACATTAAACAGTAACAAGTATCCTCCTTTATATTCATCTTGCAAAAAACATAAAACACATAAAATAACACTTAATTTAAACATTTACTCTCCCTATTGATTTTCATGCAAAGTATGCTGGGAAATGGAAATCCCCTGCCCAGTTTCTTCAGTACTACATTAACACCACAAAAATTATTCATGTAGTCCAAACTCAAATGGATTAAGTAAATGGACAGAATGCAATGAAATCAAGTTTTGACAAAATGTTCTAGAATTGTGTTGCTTCAGTTCATTTTAATTAAGTAAATTGAACAAGCAGCAAAATGGCCAATGGAACTATTTCTACTGTATTGTTCCAATGCAAATGGTAAAGTGAACTTCCATTTTGCTATTTTAAATTGACTGCATAAAATTAAATGAAGCTGTGATGAAAATGTTCAATAATTATATAATAAATTATATGTAATATCAGCTCATTTAATTATCTAAATTGAACAAGGACCAAAAATGCATTTTTTGAGGGTACAGTAGATTGAATGTTACAAAAACTGTTCCTGTTGTATTGCTGGCACTGTTGCAGTTATGTTGCTAGTACTGGCACTTCAAAATGTATTAATTGTGCTTACTAAGACAAGAATCACTATTACTATTCCTCACCATAATACTTTTTTTTTTTTTAAACATAGCACATAACTCATCATGCACCATTTGTGCTACAGACATGAATGATACCTAAAATTGTTTGGCTTGTGGAGGAGAGGTATGCTATTACTTTTCTAAGCAACATGGATTACAGTTTACACCTTGCAGACAATAAAACAGGCACAAAAAACAAAATCCCATATGAAGTACTTGCATTGAAGGAGGGACCCATAGAGACCAGAATTTCATAGTCGCCGCTTCCACCTGGTATTAAGATGCATTTCGGGTGATCCGATCATGTGGTCAGCCTAAATACAGGTCTAAACAGGGTCGAAAACGTTTTGTGATCGGAACACAAAAACACATAAGAATGTGGTCAAAAACGCGTGTGTCCACATCACATTTAAGGTGTAAATTCTAATCCGTCCTGTATGCATCCCAGATAGCAGCGAAGCACCACCCCTCACCTGTCAATCAACCACTGCGCTTAAACAAAAGTTTAAACTTCGCAGTTTGCGAGCAGCTTTGAAAGGAAATAACCATCTGATTGGAAAATAAAAAAAGCAGATACATACACAATCATGAGAGCTTCACAGATCTTCTTTAGTGTGTCTGATATCGACACCGATGACAAGCACAAACACTTAAAGCTCCTTTAATACAGGTAATCCTAAAATAATGGATAATTCTGCTTGACATGTTGCATTTGTGCTTTAGATTAAATTTCAGCCGCATCTGGGAGAAACAGAGTGCCGCTTTTTTCACTCTTTCTTCGTCTTTTCTGACTTTGTTGCGCTTTATTATCATGCAGTAACACACTGACATAGTGATTGATGTATGTCATCATGAAACAGAGACCCTCCCCTCCAAATCTGATCACAAGTGGTCACAGCAGATGCAGTGACCAGGTGTAAACAGCGATGTGTCTCACCTGACCACAGGTGATTGGATCACCCGAGACACATCGTAATACCTGGTGGAAATGGGGTCATAGACACATGGGTGTGGGCTCTTTTGACTTATGCCAGTAAGTTTTCTTAGTTTTTTTATGCACATTATCTGTGAGATTTCATTGCAGAATTTGCTTGTTCTGTTTGAGGCATTGGTGAAGATTAGTCCAAATAAATTCAGTTCCCTCCATTTACTGTACCAGAGCAGCCAGGTGCTAAAAGTCTCACCTAGAATTTGTTGGCCGAGGGGAAAAAATCATATCTGTCCATCTGTCAGATCCTGAGTTGCCTCTGTCATGATTTTTTCCTCCACTTAAAAATCAAAGAGTTTATTAGATAAATCTTATTGTTATCATAAGAATTCTAATCATTGATTACAGGTTTCACAAGCAAACAGGTTTCTTGGTTAGATTCTTGCACAAAAGAAATACACAAAAGAAAGTGAGGCCAGCCCAACTCAAGCCAGGTCAGTTAAAATCTGGACCATTACCCAGAGATTCAACAGCATTCAACACATTCAGCATTGCTGAGAGACAGTGGAATAGAGCCAATGGGTTTTTATGAGGACATGTCTTGCAAGTGTTGTCAGGACAATCCTACTTGTGATAAGTACTCGCAACATCCATTTTCTCACCGCGTGATTGGAATTTCATATTTCGCCCCTCACAAACAAATGGAAATATTGCACGTCCAGACACATTCACATCTCGCCGCTCATAACGTCGAGCCAAGAGCCACCCAGCCTGCAAATTGCCCATGGAAAATGCTTGTTTGCTTGAGTATTATGCATGCCACATCCTATTCAGACCTTTGTGTTGGTCGTATCCCCTGCATGCACAATTTTAACCACGGGAACTATGACATTTCCAAAGTTCGTGCACAAAATCCCTGAAATATTTTCATCAGCCCACGAGTCTCCCAACATCTACATTCAGAGACATTATCCTGTCCTTGATGTTTTATCATTAGTTGGGAAGTGTTGGGCCCCTACTGAGATCATTTGATGGAGCACAGACAATAAAGTGATGGAGACAGCTAGCCAATTTTGCCTGCTGCGTCTGTTCCACAGCAAGGCACCCGAGTATCTGTGGTAAAAAGTGAAATGATAGTAACATTGCACTGCCGCATTACAATAGCTCACCCTCATTTGCTGGTGCTCCATTATTCCGATGATTTTGTGTGAAGGGTGTGTACAATCTGGCTCTGCGTGTTTATTAATAAATGGTTCTCAGAATGTAATGTTGCCGTTCTCTCATGTCTTTGCTTGCCGAATTATTGGAAAGCTGTCTGAAAGATTTGAATCATGTGGAGAGGTTTAACATTTTGTAGGGTGCTGTCCTGTTGCTGCAAGTGGGCTGGGCTCAAAAAAGGGTCCAAATTAATGTTTTGACACACCTGCTAATGGCAGGTGAACTGAGCAAATTTACCAGCTATAAATATTGTCAAATATCAACTAGTTTCTATCCACTTTTCGGGCTGTTTTGTTATTGACAAAGTGAAAATGCGTAATTTTTTTTTTTTTTTTTTGCAAAATTTGCCGTCTTCTGCTTGTTTCCATTGAAATGGCTTTTAGCGATAAAAATTGTGTGCATGATGACGTCATGCTTAAAAAAACACTTTGTCACATAAGTTTTGGATTATCGCAAAATAAATCTGCAGATAATGTATCGTATCGTGACTTTAGATGTCGTTGAAAAAAAATTAACCTCTTTTACCACTTTTAAAAAAATTTCCGCTGAGGTAAAAGTTGTTAGAAGATAAGTCGCGACAGATGTTTTTTAATTTCATGGTTTGAAAGTCTTTTATTTTAATCATTCACATCACTTACATCTGCGAGGGTCAAACTGTTATAGTTCTAATAAAATTACAGGCAAACCGGAAAGTAACCATGTGTTATTTACTCACCAAAGTAAATTTTTTTCTTGCATTTGGTGCTTTGCAATTGTTAATTTTGGTCATTGACTGGGCTACTTTGGCAAAGCAAAGGTTTATTTGTTTCTTGAATTGAGGTGTCAGGTAGCGTCATGCCCAGATAAATGCAGGATTTGTACCTTTGTATGGACATCTAATTCTATATTATAAAGCCATCATACAGTATTCTACTGCAACAGACTTCAATCTTTTCCAGGTCAAGGTAGCCCTCTTGGTGAAAATGTAACAGTAACTCCCTGTTACATATTGTATAAAATTGAGTGTTGTATTTTAAGCTTGACCTCTAATAACAAGTGTATACCAGATTTATGTATCTACATACTATAATGCTTACATTGTACAACCATTAAAATAATCATTTTTGATGTACAGAGTCATATACTTGTACATTGCATTTTTGTTTTATTTTAATGTGGAAGGGACAATGAAACCTTTGGATTAACTTTAAATTCTTAACTTTAGCTTCGGGTGGAGTGAGCCTAATATTGAATGATTGTTTAACACATGTTTAATATTTTTCTCAAAACTTAGTTTGAGATCAAACAATAATTGGCAGACCCCCTGCAGTATAGTAATAATCGGTGGACCCCCTGTTGAAGACCCTATTCTTATAAGAATTGAGCCCAGCAGTTTAATTCAAATTCAAGTCATTTTCATGTTCCTTACATTACATTTGATCAAATATCTGTAGCTGGCCAAATTGCATTCAACTATTTTAATAATACAATTGTGTAGAACAATGCTCCACTGTCAAGATGTCATTTCATGAAATTAAAGCAAAATAACAGGACATTTCTACTTCAATCAAGGACATTAATGTGCTAGTGTATGCCTTGGTTAAAGAGAAACAGCTTTGTTGAAAAATCTCTATCATACTAACATGCAATCCTTCCATTATGGCATTAGTGACTTCTCTACTTCATTTAATACCTCTTATGTGTGTGTTTCCATTTTCTCCATCTAGATGTTCTCACCACAACCCCCTCACCCACCACTACCACCATCCACCCTGATGCTTCCCAAGGTACAGTACCCCATTTCAGCTTCAGGGTTCCATTTCCATTACTATCTAACCTTTTTTACATGTTCCCTGTCTCTTGTGTCCTGCTGCATGTGGGCTGTGTGTGTTTGTACATGTGTATGAGAGCGTAAGTATGCTACTGATGCATATCACTGTCCTCAAGCTAAAAAAGACAACAGGAAGAGGGTAAGTGCACAGGTTCGTGCTGAGGCAGGCAGGCCGCTCTAATAAGATCTTGATGCTGATAGTGGACTCGGTGGCCTTGCGGTGCTGTGCTGTCATTGTCACTTGTCAGGTTGTGCTTGTCAAATCCTTTTCTGTCACTCGCTTGATCTTTCACCATTGAGATTCATTTTGAGAGAGAGAATCTTATCAGGATCTGGTGTTGTGTCTCGGCATGTCCGTGCCTCAGATTACGATTACAAATGTCCTCGCCATTCCGTAAGAATGGCAACAGCTCATCCTTGAAAGAGACATATTGACAGTGATTCGCCATGTTTTTTTTTATTTACGTTTTTGTTGGCTGTCATTTAAAATTGTCTGATAGCTGTGTTGTTCTGATCTTATAGCTGTAGTTTGTCATTTTTTCAATGTGAAAATACTTTCTCTTGTGCTAGTTTAATATGCCGAGTCAACGGGGGGGCCTGGGTAGCTCAGCGAGCATTGACGCTGACTACCACCCCTGGAGTTGTGAGTTCGAATCCAGGGTGTGCTGAGTGAATCCAGCCAGGTCTCCTAAGCAACCAAATTGGCCTAGTTGCTAGGGAGGGTAGAGTCACATGGGGTAACCTCCTCGTGGTCACGGTTAGTGGTAATTGCTCTCAGTGGGTCTCAAAGTTGAGCCTCCACATGCAGAGTCTCCGCAGTGTCATGCACAACGAGCCACATGATAAAATGCGCGGATTGACTGTCTCAGAAGCGGAGGCAGCTGAGACTTGTCCTCCGCCACCCGGATTGAGGTGAGTAACCGCGCCACCACGAGGACCTACTAAGTAGTGGAAATTGGGCATTCAAAATTGGGAGAAAATGGGAAACAAATAAAACAATTAATAATAATAATATGCTGAGTCAATTATAAGTAAGCCATTTGTAAGTTGATTTCCACAAAAAGTGTAACATTGTGGCTGTGGCACTATCAAAACATTAATATGCTGTTTGTTTGAGCATCCCAACCAGTACGACATAGCAATATTGCTTCAATCAGGGGAGAGAGTTTGGTGCTGAACTGTCTTTTTATAAAGCCAATAGCTAAATAGCAGATTTCAAAACCTGTTTGAAAATGGTCATTATTTTTGCAAGTCTGTTTGGTGACCACCAAACCCACCACAACCTCACACGGTTCTACACCTGCACTGTAGAGAGCATCCTGACTGGCTGCATCACTGCCTGGTACGGCAACAGCACCGCCCTCAACGGCAAAGCCCTGCAAAGGGTGGTGAGAACTGCCAGACACATCATCGGAGGTGAGCTTCCCTCCCTCCAGGACATATATACCAGGCGGTGTGTGAAAAAAGCTCGGAGGATCATCAGAGACTCCAGTCACCCGAGCCATGGGCTGCTCTCACTGCTACCATCAGGCAGGCGGTATCGCAGCATCAGGACCCGCACAAACTGACTTCATGACAGCTTCTTCCCCCAAGCAATCAGACTTTTGAACTCTTGATCGCTCATGACACATATATCAGCACCGCACTTCATTAGCCTCAGACTGGACCCACATTTTATACTTCACTTAATAACACACTGACAACTGAATATCAACTGACAGCTGAATGTCAACACAACACTTCATATTTATTTCCACTGATTACATGGGTGGGGGGGGGGGGGGGTGGTGTACAGTGTATTTTTATTTTATACAATCTTCTTATTTTGTGTATACTGTATATTGTATATTATTAGGTGTATATTGTATATTGGGTTGTGTAACAGATGTGTAAACTGTTATGTGTAAATCAGATGTTTATTGTAATTGTCATACTGCTATGTTGCTGGGAACTGCACCCAAGTCTTTCACCCACTGTTGCACTTGTGTATATGGTGGAGTGACAATAAAGGGATTTGATTTGACGCTTGTGGCAATGAAATTAAACACTACATCTTTAATCAGCAATTTTAATAGATCGAAAGCTACACTAAACCTTGAAGTATTAGGTTGAAACTTTATGACTTTTCCTAATATTTTAGGAACTGATTGTAGACTAAATTTCTCAACCTGAAAATTGTGGTAACAATTTACAATAAGGTTCTGTTTATTAACTTAAGTTAACTACATTTATTAACATGAATAACAATGAACAATACTTTTACAGCATTTGATAATCTTGGTTAGGTCAATGTAGATAGTCTTTCAAAAAAATAAAGTACAGTATTTGTTATGAAAATCTAAAAGCATAAGTTTTGTGGTCTCCGTTGCGATATCGAGTGAAGCCTGATTGAGAGTTCTGGCTATCGCAGCCCAACATTCACAGAATTTTCAATGCGGAAAAAACTCTAGTAAGAGTGACGGAGTAACTCGCCACTGTCGTGATCTTTCCCCATAATGATGAGCCATTCATGGTCTTTCCTTTGCTTACACTTGAAATATTATTAATGTCACTGTTAAACAATGAAAGAACAATGGTGAACTTTCATAAGGGCACGTGCAATTTTAAATGAATGGGTTTAAAGTCTGGACTTCAATTAATTATGAGCAAATTGTTGCCAAACATTCTGACTGGTTATGTTTGCATTCAGATATTCCAGTAGATGACTGAAATCATAAGGCCTGTGTCCCGCTAAACTCATATCATTCTCATTCAAATAAAACATATGGATGCCGTTACAGTTTTGGCAAGTGAAAATGACTTTGGAAAAGCACTAGCCAAAGTGGTCAGTGAGCCAAAAAGTAAATGTCAAGCCATTATCTTGGTTAATGTTAATTTAACTAAATTAAATGTTAAAAATGTTAACATTAATGCAATATGATCAAACATAAACTAACAATGAACAATTGTGTTTGTTAGTTCATGATACCTAATGCATTAACTAATGTTAACAAATGAAACCTTATTGTAAAGTGTTACCAAAATACTCAAAATGTTTTAAATGTTACATTACTTCGGTGGGGTCTTAGAAACCCTGTAATACCTGAATACATATGACTAAGTTTTTCATGCTAAGATTCTTTGCCTGGTGTAACCTGTAGAAGTACACTCCTAATAGTTGATTATTTTGGTTTTTATTTCTTTCTTTTTCTACCATTTCTTTTTGCGGGGTCAAATTGACCCCAACAGAAACAAGTCACATTTCTAAAAAAATCATGCCTACTTTGTGAAATATCTGTCAAATGGGTTTTGATTAGGTCGTCGGAACTTAAAGAATTTGAAGGGAAAGTAATGGGTTAATTTCAAAATTATAATTATTTTTGTTTACTGTACATGTATATCATTTGGGTCACTGGAACAAACAGTAAAAGCAGTAACATCAATCTCAGCAGAAGATTAGGTTTAAATCAGATTATCTTGAATGGTTTGAGACTCTTGAGCATTTAGAAATCCTTTATGAACCAATACATGTTTGTTAACATGCAAAAGAAAGCTTGGGACCAGGAATTCCCAACAAATAAATCAATGGCAGGTAGTTGGTACTATATTGGAATGTAATACATTTTTGATGAACATGCAAGGAGTGAGAACAGATCGGGTGCACTCAACTATTAAAAAAAAAAAATAAATCATACAAAAAATCAATTAAGCCATAATTTCTTAGTGAAATGCTCAGTAGCTTTAGGGGGTGAAATTTAGAGATGACTGCCATTTATAACACAAAATTAATGGCTAAATGGAAATGCCCTGCACAACGACAGCGGCATCTTTAACAGATGCCACTTTTTCATCTTTCAAAGCCATTCTTAAAATTGTCATGCACAGCAAGAAGAAGCATGATAGTTTCTGCCTTTCAGAGCAAAAGAGACATCATCTGTGCTCAGGATTTTTTTGTGTGTGTGTGTGTGTGTGTGTGTGTGTGTGTGTGTGTGTGTGTGTGTGTGTGTGTGTGTGTGTGTGTGTGTGTGATCATAAGCCCAAACTAAGTCATGTCTGCTTTTCTCTCTCTGAAAAGCCATTCTCCTGTGTTCCTTCCCAGCTGAACTTCTCCACATGTAGATTAAGCATGTAAGAAGTTTTATTGGTGTAACAGTCTTAACCTCGGATTACCATTCAAGCAGAACTTGCTTTCAAGCAGACACGGAGGGTAATCCACTCGCTTTGAGTATAGGAGAGTTCAGGGGAGCCGAGAAACAGTGACAGTGTTGTATCTGATATGCAGTCTAATCTTTTAGGGCCAGGAAAAAGGGCATATGGCTGGCCATGGCTGACTAAACCTGACCCTGGGTCCTTTGAGTTTAATCTAAGGGCTCGGCTCAGCATTATTTGATTTCAAGGGAATTGAAGCTGATATGGATCAGTGATTAATATTGATAGGTGCATGCACATTCTGCTGGTTTCTGTGAAATGGCAACATAAAGGCACTAGCTTAGGGGACTCCACTGGTCATTATGAGGCATTTTTATTATGGTTAAATTTGTCAATACTAAGTCATGTAAATGTAATACTAAGGTGGTTTTACTCTACAAATTTACTAAACAGTTGTGCCACTTTTGCACACAGTACCTCGTTAACGCATTAAAGGAGTAGTTCACCCAAAAATGAACATTTGCTGATAATTTACTCACCCTCAGGCCATCCAAGATGTATGTGAGTTTCTTTCTTCATCAAAACAGAATTTAAGATTTTTAGGATTTAATTTCAGGCCTCCTCCTTTAAACAATGCAAGTGAATGTACTCCATTTTTTGACGGTCCAAAATGCATACGGTTTGACGGTTCCTCCCTCCTCCTCCACGTGATGCGTGACCTTACCAACGAGCTTACATCATCCCTCACATGAGTGATGTACAGAAGTGAACATTTGTAGTTCAAAAGTATATAAGTATTGTTTTGTTTCTAAAAATAATCAATCGTTTGAGTTCAGAAGAACTTTATTTGTCGACTGGAGTTTTGTGGATTATTTTGATGCACCCTAAATATGCATTTTTGACCATCAAAAAGTGGAGTACATTCACTTGCATTGTTTAAAGGAGGAGGCCTGAAATGAAATCCTAAAAATCTTAAATTTAAGTTTTGATGAAGAAAGAAACTCAGATACATCTTGGATGGCCTGAGGGTGAGTAAATTATAAGCAAATTTTCATTTTTGGGTGAACTATTCCTTTAACCTATGCATAAATCTGGGCATTAGGGCTCAACTCAGCATTATTTGATTTCAGTGGGATTGAAGCTGCCATGGATCAGCGATTAATACTGATAGGTGCAAGTGATTGCCAAGCTGGTTTCCGTGAAAGGGCAAAAAACTGTACCATCCAAGTGGATATATGGATGCCCTGCTGGCTAATGATGAAATATAAAACAATATATTTGAGCTGAGCTGTACATCAGGCGTGCCACAGGGTGGGTCTATATTTAACAAGGTGGTGTCAAGTCAGGGTTTTTTCAGAAAACTGCTGCTAGATGTGGGTGAACATACTTATCGGTATCTGTGGATGTTTTTTGTCCTCATTATCCAGTATCACTTCTGGAAAATCTCCCCGACCTAGAAATCTCCTCCATGAATCGTCCATACAATCCAATTAAGATGAGAATGTTGAGACAGGTAGCTAAACGTTTCAGATTGTTGACTCGGTCACTTTAAGCTTCTTTGTTTTTGCTGTGGGACAGCATAGATGTCTAAAGCGATAGTTCATCCAAAAATGAAAATTCTGTCACCATCTACTAAATGTTCTTGCAGGTCTTTTTTATATTATGAAAATTAAAAGGGACTGGAGCTGTCAAGCTCAAAAAAAAGAAAAGAAAAAAGCATATCATCAAAAGTAATCCATGCAACAGACCCAAATTTTTGTTGTTATTCACTGGTAATCCTCCACTACAGAAGTTGATGAACTACTTAAATGGTGCACTAACACCATTGACGACAAATGCTATTGGTTCTTGTTTGTCTCATGACCAAACGCCATTAACATCAATGGCACCATATATGATTTGAGAGCTATAGTGGAGTGAAAGATTTTCAGTGAATAATGACCTAAATTTTGGTCTGTTCCTCTCACTATTTGACAGCCCAGTCTTTATTTATCTGGAAAAGAGTGGCCAGAATATTCTTCAAAAACTCACCTTTTGTGTTCTAGAAAGAAAGCCATACTGGTCTGATACAATATTATGGTGAGTAAATGATGACAGAATTGTAATTTTGGGGTAAACTACCCCCTTAAAAGTTACCAGAATGCAAACTAAATGTCTAACACTTAAATATGAACACTATGATAAAAGACACCAATGTTCAATAAACAGTTAAATGTATTATTAATTATTATCGGAATAAACAATTCTTCAGTCAAGTAATATAGTTAATTATCCCAACAGTAGACTTTTTGAGGTTGTCAAGTAACAAACCAACTCTGCGCATTAATATAGAATGTGCAATCACACAGGTGTGCATTTACAGTCATGTTACAATAGACAGGATAGAGTTCACCAAATGTAAACTTTTAAACGTAATGCAAAATTTCTTTGCACTAGCTTGCGTTTCCGGTCTCCCATGTTCGGATGTGTTTGAATTTGAGAGCAAAGTGTAGTGTGACTGCCCCTTAAGTCTACCTCTCAAAGCCCTGTCTTTCTCATCAAAAATGAAAGATGTCGCTACTGAAAATAAGGTCCATGACTTTGAACGCAGCTCATCCAATCAGAATTTTAAGTCGGAACAATCTTTTTTGTAAGATTCTTTTGAACAGTCTTTGAACAGACAAAAGATAATATGTCTTCGTTCCGTATTTAGACATCCCAATATAATGAGTTTGTCTTCGGATATTTTTCAAGGCTTTTCCAATATGTCCTGACTGAGCTCAGTGTGCCTGCAGGTAAAGCAAAGAATGCCGGGCTCATGAATGTGTCTGCCTGAGCGTCATTTATGCAACTCTGCGTGAGAAAGATGGAGTTGCTGCTGGCCAAACAACACACACAAGACTTTGTGTACCATTAGTCTTAAAACAAGCTCTCCAGCTTCAGTTGTGATTTCATTTGTCATCAGGAATGGAACTGCGCTCCATTCCACCTTTCCTACGGTCTTCTTTCAAAACCCAGTGCCTAGGAGAGGCTAATTTTAGACTTTCTGGGGTTTTTTGGCATAAGGTACATAGCATCATTCTAGTACTGTTGCCAGCCTCATTTATAGTATGTAAGCTTTTGGCTTTTTGGCTGACTTAGACAAGGCCGAGTCTATTAAAGAATTTTGTGGAAAAGAAATGCACAGCAGTGGCTCATTATCAAGCGTCATTCGTTGTAACAGCATGGTGTCACACAGTAAGCTTCACAGTGCCCACATAGAGTAAATTGCTGTGAATTCCCTCCAGATGCAGTTGGACTAATCAGATGTGAAAACAGGGTACCAGATGTTGCCTTTGGTCACCCCATATGAGCTGCTCGCAGAAGTTTTCTCTGTTGATTTGTGGAGAACAAAGAACAGCATCAGATGTAGAAATACCACAAACTGTTCAGCATATTTCTGTCCTTAATTTACATTTTGTCCACCCATGCGTTCATTAATTAATACTGTACATGTAGATGTACTGGAGAATATACTGCAGGCTATGTTCAGAATAGCATACTGCCATACTACTCTATTTGTACTCACTATTTTTATAGTATGTATACTTTGAATAGTATGCAAATTTTCTGTAATACCCTGATAACCTAAACCTTTCAGCATTATTACAAAGGACACTGACACTCTCTTTCTTGACCTTCCATTTCCTGTGTGATGAATAAACCAGGAGTAATATCAGCTGTGATTTTTATTCATTATTTTATAGGGCTACTATAAAGCTGTCAGTTTTAAAATTCAAAATTTGAATATTCATTGATTATAAGATGCACTTAAATTCTAAAATGTGTGTCAAGCACTGTCGATGACTCATAGGCCGTTCAGACCAGTCGTGTTCTTGAGCTAAAGAAACAGATGCAGCGCAATGAATATAACAGTACATGGGTGTCTTGAGATGCATTTTTAAGGTTAAACATGAAAAAAATGTTTGAAGTGAACAGCCCCTTAGGTGGAGGTCTTTGGCCCTTGTGTCTTGCTCTCTTATCAACATCTCGCTGCATAAGCAGTGCGTTTTTAAAATGCTGTATCAAGTTGAAAGGAGTTAAATTTGGAAACGAGTGTCTCGAGATCCCTACATTCTGTTTCATTCTGTTTGGCTCTAGCACCCTGCTGTACTGGGCTCAGATACATGCCGTTACCGTGGTGAATCTGAGCCGCAAATATCAAATTCGCAACCGATTTCCAAGGTGCTGGTTTATATTAATTCGATGTGCCCTCTTGTGGATTTAGGAGAGACCATGTTGAATAAAATATCTGGTGATCACTGAAATAATGTCTTTAAAATTCTAATATAATTAGAATTTTTGAAAATTCAACTATAATTTGAATTTTGGTAATATTTAAGTGAAAAATTCTAATATAGATTCTCTGCCTGGTTGACAGCCCTGGACTACCAAAAGGAAGGACAGTTTTACATAAACTGGATAGAAAAGTAACCAGGATGATAAGTGATGATAAAATAAGTTACAGTTAGATAAGTAATGATTTCTTAAGCAATAACTGGATGCCACTTGCTGAATTGAAGTCCACATGAAACCAAAATTGACCCACCTTTTGACTACAACTTAATACACGTTCCCAGTCTTTCTGTGCACAATTAATCAGTGATTGTTATTTATTAAAAATGTTTCTCTTTGGAATTTTAAACAAAATATAATATCCTGCTCCACCTCTGAAACTTTTGACACTGATGTCACAAAATTATCTCCCCTCCAACAACCAGCCTCCATTTTGGTATGTAACGCCCCTTTTCAAAATGGTTAAAATCATGTCCCATCTAACGTATTTTCTTACAGAATATTCCTTTTCACTCAGAAATCAAATTACGGATGTAAAACAAGTTGCAAACTACGTTTCACATTAACTTCAAACATGAAATATGCTTGAAGTCATGAAAAATATGTAGCACACTACTGTTTGAAACGTTTGTTGCATAATAGGCAGTATACAGTATACTGTGCGGTATTCAGTAAACAGTAAACTAGTATTCCATTCCAAACACAGCCTTGTTTCTATGATTAGATTGACATTGTCTGGTTTCCTTTAGGCTAGAGAGCCATGTAGCTAAGCAGACCACCAAGCTCATCTCACTCCCAGCCCCCTACCCTGAAACTTTATACAGTACACTGCTGTTTCTGAAAGCGCCTTGTGCTGTTTGTTATCTAGTTGCTTCAGTGGGCTTTGCCTGTCCTGTTTTTGTTGTTTGTCCTGTTTATTTTCATCGTCTCTTTTTGCATGCCTTTTCCACCTCCTCTGCCTCTCCCCTCCTCACAAACCTAGACAGCCCAGCATGCTGAGAGCCTCTATACCCCTTCCGCATATCTGAGCCGGCTCTGCTCTACTGCTGCTCCCGAGCTTTCATATGTGCTCTCATAGCCCACAGTCTACCAGCATGCTGCAGTCATACGTGTGCGAGAATGTCACTTTGCCTAATCACACTGAGATGAAAGACCTGCAAATCATTTCAATACAGGAAGCTCACTCTTTCAGTGGGGGAAGTGATAGGTGAATGAACTGCCATCGAGAGCTGATGATAAGACGTGATGTACGCTTGTACCACAATGTGCTGTCTAGGGGGAAAAAGGGCCACTCGTGTGTCCATGCATGATCGTGTTTTGAAATATCTATTGTTTATTTTGGACAGGGAAAATAAATGAGTGTCGCATTTATTGTAATTTCCTTTTACATTCAGTGACAAGCCATCATAGCAGATGTTATTGGATTTTAGGCCTTTCAAAATAATCTGAAAATATATACATAAATAAATGAAAACAAATGTAATTTATTATACAGATTGTGTGGAGTTTAATCTGATACAGTAGGGCTATGTGTCTACATTTGTACAGTTAGTTCCAGTCCTCTATTCTGATTGGATGAACGGCATTCCAAGAGTGCAGATATTCAGTAAAACGGCACTGGAACACTTCATTTGATTCACTCTGCTTGTTTGTTGTTTGTGGCATTCTAAATAGTGGTGTTCATTTTTATTTCATTCACTGATTTGTTCAGTGACCTTTCCTGTGTTTTACATCTTAAAGTTCCCGATATACTTTCGGAGAAGTTCTTCTTCATTCTTCGTTCAGGGCTAAAAAAGTTCTAAACAGCCAAGCAACGGTATACTGTTTGCGAACATTCAGACACTGGTCACACAGCTGTGGGAAGCATTTAGAGAAGCATTTAAATATGAGGATGCTCAGTAAAGTCTTAACTAATGTGACATTGAAATGTGTTATCAATGACTTTATGCCTCATTCTATGAGTAGAATTCACATGAGGACAGTAAAAGCTGTTTTAACCACTTGATGATTTAAAATAATATATATGCAGTAGAAAATGCGCAATTTGTCTTGTTTAGATTCTGCATTCATGACGCTAATGGGCTAACACGTATACGTGCCGTAATATGCACCGATTACACTCTGTTATTGTAATTAATGATGACACTGATACTTCTGCAAAGATAGGTTTATAAAGAGTGTTAATATTCAGAATAAAGACAAAACAATGTGGATAGATGCTTATCTTACTTCTGGGCAGATGTGTGAATGTCTTTCGTTGAAGATGGCACATGAGTGAATGGGCACTTAAGAGTATTTGAGTAGATTTGATTCCTTTTGTAGATGTTCATGTTGAATACTGACTGAAAAACATAAAGTAGTTGGTGAAGCTTCAGGTCACACCAACCGATGACGTGGACCAATGCCAACAAGAAGGTGTTTAGAGGCCGGGTAGAAGTTTTCCTAAAAGGTCGCCCAGGCTAGCTGTTACAAACCAAATTAATTTATGGAAAAAAAACACCATTCACTTCCATTGTTTCAAGGTTGAAAGACGTCATGGTTACTGGTGTAACCTCCGTTCCCTGATGGAGGGAACGAGACGTTGGTGTCGATGTAGTGACACTAGGGGTCACTCTTGGGAGCCCGAGACACCTCTGGTCTTTGATAAAAGGCCAATGAAAATTGGCGAGTGGTATTTGCATGCCACTCCCCTGAACATACGGGTATAAAAGGAGCTGGTATGCAACCACTCATTCAGGTTTTACGCTGAGGAGCCGATATAAGGTCCGGCCATTTCAGCGGGTAGTTCAGCGTTGTGGCAGGACGGACCAACGTCTCGTTCCCTCCATCAGGGAACAGAGGTTACACCAGTAACCCTGACGTTCCCTATCTGTCACTCACTCGACGTTGGTGTCGATGTAGTGACACTAGGGGTCCCTATACAAAACGCCACAAGGCTGAACTGTGTTACGTGAACTGGCGGTGTGTGGTGGGCTGACTTGCTGTGTGCTTCATAGCCAGCGCACCAGGTCGACACGTAACCTCCCCGAACATATTTATGAGTGTCGAACGGCCCTTTTTGGGGACAAGTCGACTACCCAAAGATAGAGACGGGCTTAACCCAGTCGTGGCCTATTTTCCCCTTCTCTTTTTCCACTCCCTAAAAAAAGAAGGGGGATTATCCGACTGGGCCGCCAGGTCTAGTTGGGGGGTGTCCCTCCCAAGGGGAGGACACCGCGGAGACCACACCCAACCCCAGAGAGGGGGGGATATTTAAGTGGAAAAATACATCACATGGTCTTTCCAACCATGTGGAGAGCCTTCAAGGTAGATCCTGCCCAATGGGGGAGGAGGTACTACAACATGGAGACTGGGGCAGAGGGGCTCTGCCCAAGGAAGACGCAGTTTGCCAGCAGGGAAACGAGTTAGCGGAAGATATAGATCGCATGGGGTTAGCCTTACAGGGAACCGCCACATGCGGAGCACCTACCCCAGCACCGGGCTCTTAGCTAGCGCGTGTACTGGGTGTGAGTTTCTCCGAAGACTCGACTGCCACAGGGCTCGGAGGAAATCAACCAGGGAACAACTTTTGTGAACACTACTGGGAATTAACAGTGCACATCTTCAGCTCAAAAGGAGGTGGAAGGCGCTATGTGCAAGCGATACACCCGGCCGGCTATCCCGGGCTTATCCGCTTGTGTTGCGTGCCACTACCTGGGACGAAACCGGTTCCACCCGGAGGTTGTAGAACCTTGCAAAGGTGTTGGGTGTTGCCCAGCCCGCTGCTCTACAAATGTCTGTTAGAGAGGCACCTCTGGCCAGGGCCCAAGAAGCCGCTACACCACGGGTAGAATGGGCTCGTAGCCCTACCGGGGGCAGCATGTCTTGGGCGAGATATGCCATAGATATGGCATCAACGAGCCAGTGGGTGATCCTCTGCTTGGAGACAGCGCTTCCTTTCCGCTGTGCACCGAAGCAGACAAAGAGCTGCTCAGAGAGTCTAAAGCTCTGCGTGCGATCCAAATAGATGCGCAAAGCACGCACCGGACACAGCAACGCCAGGGCTGGGTCTGCCTCCTCCTGGGGCAGCGCTTGCAGGTTCACCACCTGGTCCCTAAAAGGAGTGGTGGGAACCTTGGGCACATAGCCCGGTCGGGGTCTCAGGATCACGTGAGAATAGCCCGGACCGAACTCTAGGCACGTTTCGCTGACAGAGAACGCTTGTAGGTCACCTACCCTCTTGATGGAAGTGAGCGCAGTCAGGAGGGCAGTCTTCAGGGAGAGTGCCTTAAGCTCAACTGACTGCAAAGGCTCAAAGGGGGCTCTCTGTAGGCCCTGAAGAACTACGGAGCGGTCCCATGAGGGAACGAAGAGCGGTCTGGAGGGATTCAGCCTCCTAGCGCCTCTTAGGAACCTGATGATCAGGTCGTGCTTCCCTAAGGACTTACCGTCAACTGCGTCATGGTGTGCTGCTATGGCAGCAACGTACACCTTCAAGGTGGAAGGGGACAGCCTCCCTTCCAACCTCTCCTGCAGGAAGGAAAGCACTGATCCGACTGCGCATCTCTGGGGGTCTTTGTGTTGAGAAGAACACCACTTAGCGAACAGAGACCACTTCAAGGCATACAGGCACCTCGTAGAGGGGGCCCTAGCCTGAGTGATCGTGTCTACCACCGCGGGTGGTAGGCCACCTAGGTCTTCCGCGTCCCGTCCAGGGGCCAGACATGGAGATTCCAGAGGTCTGGGCGCGGGTGCCAGAGGGTGCCCCGTCCCTGAGAAAGAAGGTCCTTCCTCAGGGGAATTTGCCAGGGGGGAGCTGTCGTGAGGAGCGTGAGGTCCGAGAACCATGTCTGGGTGGGCCAGTAGGGTGCTACCAGGACGACCTGCTCCTCGTCCTCCCTGACTTTGCACAGTGTCTGTGCAAGTAGGCTCACTGGGGGAAACGCGTATTTGCGAATGCCAGGGGGCCAGCTGTGTGCCAGCGCGTCTATGCCGAGAGGAGCCTTGGTGAGGGCGTACCAGAGCGGGCAGTGGGAGGATTCTTGGGAGGCGAACAGGTCCACCTGAGCCTGACCGAATCGACTCCAAATCAGCTGGACCACCTGGGGGTGGAGTCTCCACTCTCCCCTGCGGGGAACCTGCCGTGACAGCGCGTCCGCTGTAGCGTTGAGGTTGCCCGGGATATGAGTGGCTCGCAGCGACTTGAGGTGCTGCTGACTCCGGAGGAGGAGACGGCGGGCGAGTTGTGACATACAGCGGGAGCGCAGACCACCTTGGCGGTTGACATATGCTACCGCTGCCGTGCTGTCTGTCCGAACTAGCACGTGCTTGCCCTGGATCAATGGCCGGAACCTCCGCAGGGCGAGCAGAATTGCCAGTAACTCGAGGCAGTTGATGTGTCAACGCAGCCGCGGACCCGTCCAGAGGCCGGTGGCTGCGTGCCCATTGCAAACAGCGCCCCAGCCCGTCTTGGAGGTGTCTGTCGTGACCACGATGCGCCTGGAGACCAGTTCTAGAGGAACACCTGCTCATAGAAACGAGAGGTCGGTCCAAGGGCTGAAAAGATGGTGACAGACCGGTGTAATGGCCACGCGGTGTGTCCCGTGGCTCCATGCCCGTCTCGGGACTCGAGTCTGGAGCCAGTGCTGAAGCAGCCTCATATGCATCAACCCGAGCGGGGTGCCCACCGCCGAGGATGCCATATGCCCCAGGAGCCTCTGAAAAATTTTCAGTGGAACCGCTGTTTTCTGTTTGAACGCCTTCAAACAGGCCAGCACCGACTGGGCGCGCTCGTTCGTAAGGCGCGCCGTCAGGGAGACCGAGTCCAACTCCAAACCGAGAAAAGAGATGCTCTGAACCGGGAGGAGCTTGCTCTTTTCCCAGTTGACCCGAAGCCCTAGTCGGCTGAGGTGCGAGAGCACCAGGTCCCTGTGTGCACATAACACGTCTCGAGAGTGAGCTAAGATTAGCCAGTCGTCGAGATAGTTGAGAATGCGAATGCCTACCTCCCTTAACGGGGCAAGGGCAGCCTCTGCGATCTTCGTAAAGACGCGAGGAGACAGGGACAGGCCGAAAGGGAGGACTTTGTACTGATACGCCCGACCCTCGAACGCGAACCGCAGGAAGGATCTGTGTCGAGGAAGAATCGAGACGTGAAAGTACGCGTCCTTCAGGTCTACCGCCGCGAACCAATCCTGATGCCGGACGCTCGCTAAAATGCATCTTTGCGTCAGCATCTTGAACGGGAGTCTGTGTAAAGCCCGGTTCAATACTCGCAGGTCCAAGATTGGCCGCAACCCACCGCCTTTCTTTGGTACGATGAAGTAGGGGCTGTAAAACCCTTTCTTCACCTCGGCTGGAGGGACAGGTTCTATCGCGCCCTTCCGTAGGAGGGTATTGATTTCCGTGCGCAGGGTAACAGCGTTTTCGCCCTTGACGAAGGTGAAGTGAATACCGCTGAACCTGGGCGGGCGCCTGGGGAACTGAATCGCGTAGCCGAGTCGGACGGTCCGGATCAACCACCGCGACGGATTGGGAAGCGCAAGCCATGCGTCCAAACTCCGTGCGAGGGGGACCAAGGGGACAACGTCGTCGGACGTACCGGCAGGTGGGGCCTCGCAGCGGGGCGGAGCGCGAGGTGCCACAGCACGTCGTGGCCGTGCTGAGTCTAGGGACATCGAAGCACTTACCTGGCTCCTTGTGACCACCCCCGGAACAGCCTGGGACGGGGGAGGAAGAGGCCGTGGGGGGTGGATTTGTGCCACAGCTGGGCACTCAGGGGCGAAAAGGGCACCGCTGGAGCGCCAATCCTGCAAGATAAAACCCGTGGACGGTAGTCGTGGTGACGACCGTACACACCGGGTATGTGACCCAGGGAGGAAGGAAGCCGCTCTTTTGTTGAACTGTTGGGTACCGCAGCCACTTGGGCGTGCGGCAAAATCAACGAAAAGGCAACAAAAGATTTTCCACCCGGCCCTCCACCGGGGGATGGAGTGGTCTTTCTACCAGCTCCAGGTGAGTGGGTTCCCTCGTCCCTGGGTTGCCCGTCTCAGGGGCGCCTCGAAGACCTCCGTGGGTTCTTCGGTGCCGGCTGTGAGACGGGTGGCGTCGGCTTCCTGTGGTGGGCTCCACGCCGGGGCTGGAGCCGGAGGGGCGGGCTGCGGCGGAGCCGGTGCAGTCACCGCAGGGGGATGCCCTTGGCGATGAGCAGATGGGGTGCAGGGTCTTGAGCCACGCCGGGGCAGGATGTGCCGGATTGCCTCCGTCTGCTGCTTTACCATCGAGAACTGCTGGGCAAAGTCCTCAACGGTGTCGCCAAATAGGCCCGCCTGGGAAATGGGGGCAGCAAGGAACCGTGTCTTGTCGGCCTCGCCCATCATGACCAGGTTGAGCCACAGGTAGCGCTCCTGGACCACTAGTGTGGCCAACGTCTGCCCGAGAGACCGTGCTGTGACCTTCGTCGCCCGGAGGGCGAGGTCGGTCGCCGAGCGCAGTTCCTGCATCAAATCTGGGGCGGAACTACCTCGTGCAGTTCTTTCAGTGCCTTGGCTTGGTGGACCTGCAGGAGAGCCATGGCATGCAGGGCAGAGGCGGCTTGTCCAGCAGCGCTGTAGGCCTTGGCCGTCAGGGACGACGTGAGCCTACAGGGCTTGGAGGGGAGCTTAGGGCGTCCACGCCAGGTGGCGGCGCTCTGCGGGCATAAGTGCACTGCGAGCGCCTTATCCACCGGGGGAATCGCCGTATAGCCCCTGGCCGCCCCGCCATCGAGGGTAGTGAGAGCGGGGGAACTGCGGAGTCGGGGTCGGGCAGTAAAAGGTGCCTCCCACGACTTCGTCAGCTCCTCATGCACCTCCGGGAAGAATGGCACTGGAGCGGGGCGCGGCCGGTCTGAGCGGCGCCGCGAGCCCAGAAACCAATCATCAAGCCGCGAGGGTTCAGGGGAGAGCGGAGGGTTCCACTCTAGCCCGACGCTCGCGGCCGCCCGGGAAAGCATGTCCGTCATTTCGGCGTCGGCCTGTAACTGGGCGACCGTCCCCGAAGGGGGAAGCCCAGCTGAGGCTTCTGCGTCCGACTGGACAAGCCCGCTCTCCGATGCTGCGCTCGAAAGCTCATCATCTTCGCAGGCCTCGAACGAGAAGCCAGACTCGCCGTGCGACGAGCCGGCGAACTCATCCGGAAGCCCGATTGGGGCAGACGAGCGTGCTGGGGAATGGGAGGTCCGCGGGGGGATACCCGGCTGAGGCGATCCCATTGAGGTCCCCAAATCGCCCCCAGCGCCAGCCGCGCTGACCTCAAACCCGTAGGTAGGAGGACCAAGGCGGGGAGCCGCTGGGGTGGCTTGCTTTCGTAAGCAAGCCACGTTGCCATTCATAAACACTGCCTCCGTGTGGGTCGCGCCCAGACACGAGAGACAGCGATCATGACCATCCGAAGTTGAGAGAAAACGACCGCAACCAGGAATAACACACGAACGGAAAGGCATCTTTAGAAAGACGCGTCTTTAAAAAGACGTTCCGTGCGTGCGCTCTTTTAGAGAAATATACTCTTTTAGAGGGAAAAAATGCTCTTTCAGAAAATATACTCTCTAGTTTTTCTGCCGAAGCGCCCAGGGGCGTTCTCTGCAGTGCACCAGTGCAGAGGAGGGAGAAGCCGCTGAAATGCGCCGTCAGATCCAGCAGAGGTGAATGAACAGTGCTATTCAGCTCAATGAGCATGACCGTTCGGCTCCGAAGAGAAAATCTGAATGAGTGGTTGCATACCAGCTCCTTTTATACCCGTATGTTTGGGGGAGTGGCATGCAAATACCACTCGCCAATTTTCATTGGCCATTTATCAAAGACCAGAGGTGTCTCGGGCTCCCAAGAGTGACCCCTAGTGTCACTACATCGACACCAACGTCGAGTGAGTGACAGATAGGGAACTGTGTTTTTTAACAAATCATTTGAGTCAATCATTCATAACATAAAGAACACTCATTTGTCTCCACCTGATGGTGTAAATATGCAGTAAATATGTAATCTGTTGTAAAAATATATCCAGATATTGAATACCCACCACTATTAGGAAAGCCACGAAGAAAGAGGGCTTTATTTTCGTTACCATGCTAGCCGCAGCGTCACGTGCATCGACGTCCTGCGTCTTATCCAATTTCCATGAGAGCTCTAATTCTAAGCACAATCTTTGTGCCAGCGCAATGCGCAAGTGGCCGTGGGTGGGAGTGCTAGTGCTATCTGTGGGCATATGTGCACAGACTGTGGGTGTATTGTATGTTAATGAAGTAGCAGAAAGCACAATTTGCTATTTTCTTGAAAATAAATATCCATTGCGGTAAGACGTCTGAGAACCATGTCAATTCTCGGCACAAAGTCTAAACTGCATTTGCAGTTTAGGGATTTCACCAGCAGATGATATCAAAGAGCTATCAATCACTTCTAAAAGATATTGTCAGTAGATCAATATGATTAATAATATTAATAATACGTTTGTTTTGTATGGTGCCATTATTAAGCTCAAGGACGATGTACAAAAAATTAAACAAAGAAACATATAACAAATATACAGTACATTAAAAAACAATGAACAATGGGAGAGCAGCAAAGCATGTTTCAAGCGTCCCGCAACACCATCAAGACCACAGGTGAGACATTGGAGAGAGGGCCGAGAGCAAACAGCCCCAGAGAGGCGGTAAGACAACACATACATCGTGGTCCAGAGCAGAGCAACTGACAATACAGTCACAAAGCAGGGGATTCTTCGAGACAGGAGGAACACAAACATCCTCAAAAGTATTTTACCGCTAAACACCATAGCACTTGAACGATGGCAGACGAAAAGGGAGAGAGTTCACAGCAAGGGCGTAGTTATTGAACAAAAGAACTTAAGATGCAAATGGTCCATTTATCTATTCTTCTAATGCATTGCATACAGTCCATTTTCACAACCAAATTCTTATGAATAGGCTGTCTTCATTTATATCTACTTTTGTTTGACAGGGAATGGAATATATAATAGGACGCAGACAGTGCAATAATCGGAGAAGAACCTCAGAATTAAACTGTACTTGACCCAGCCCATTAGCGCCTTGCGAGCACACTCAATTTCGCCAACCCATTTGCGCCTAGACTTAGTGCATGCTTGCATGAAAATATCAAAACTTCATGGCCGTGCCCAGTGACTTTGCACATATGACGTATCGCATAGTACTGCACTTAAGACTGAGAACTCTTAAAATAGGCCCCAGAGAAGCAGAGTAATATAAATAATATAGTGTACTATTGCTGTTGGACAGTATATCAGCACTCCTTGAAAACTGCTTGTCAATTTAGATTCGAGGACTGGAAATAACTGTTGTATAATGCTTAAAGATGAAATGTGTCACTTTTTCAGTGTTAAAATGCTTTATTTTATCCCAGCTTAATATGCAGAGACAACTATAAGTCATTCATAGGTACATTTTCTCAAAAACTGTAAACATTGTGTCTCTGTGGAGCTATAAAAATTCCTGTTTTTTTTTTTTTTTAGCGACCTGCTTAGATCCGCCCCAACAACGTTTACTTAACAAATCATGTGAGTTGGGGCAGGACTATCTGACTATTTGAAAAACTGCAGGCGAGGGGCGTATTCAGAATGCTGTTTTGCAGTTCTGTTCGGTGGTGCTAGTGTCGCAGAAATTAAATACTTCAGCTTTAATAATCAATTTTTTAATGGGATTGTATTATTATAGTGTAAGTTGACCACAGCATTTTAGAATTTGGTTTTTCCCTGAGTACTGGAGCAAGGAAATGTCAATTTACCTTTACCTACTCCATAAAACCTATCACAAGTTATGTGTATGTAGACAAAAGTGTGACTCTATTGCTCTGTCATGCCAGCACAGAAAGATTATTATAATTATCAATTTTTGTGGGAGGAATTCTCAATTCATGGAAAAAGCTGCTACTTTATTTTAATTCACATTTCTTTACAGCTGTCAAATAGCACAACCTTTTTGTTTTTTCACATTTGAGGGAGACATTAAGTCTTTCATTCTGGCAGTTTATGCTTTCACACCCCAAGTGCAGATTTCCTTTTTTGATAAGTGTTTTATTTTCCATCCCTAACTGTGTAGCCTAGCAACAGGCAGAAGGCAACAGTTCAAGGCCTAAATATGGTTTTCTATGGAGGAGGAGCAAATGCCATGGTGAAGAACACTTAGTAATTTAAACATCTCAGCAACCAACAGCTTTTGCAGTACCTGCCTCCACAATTGGTTTATTTTATTTCCCAGAAAGACCCGGGGCTTAGAGACAGCTCGATAGAGGCAATCTTTTGTCCTGTGTTTAATACTCACAGAAAAGTTTGAGGTTTTTTTTTTTTTTTTTTGCCCCAGAGAGCCCAATAACCTGTGCTGTAAGGACACAGGCTTTAACCAGAGAGATAGATCAAATCCCCAGTGCTTTTACAAAACCCAATTCTGGGACCTCACCTCACATCTTCTGCACCGGCTCTGTCTATTTCTAGTCTGAGCAGATTTACTGCAGGTAGGGATTTAGAACCCTCTGGTGAGGCAGAAGCTAATTTCTAGGCACGGAAGGTGTGATTTTTCAGATACAATGTTGATGGATAATGTTGAAACCTGCAATAAAACATAAGACATTAGTAAGACATTACTAACTACAAGACACCATCCCCCAACACTGTAGGGAATCAACAACTGGCTGACGACCTGAATGTGTTTTTACTGTAGATTTGAAAAGCCCAGTCTCACACCCCACACCCGCTCTGACCTTCACTTCACACAAACATCAACACCTCCTGCAACCACCCTCCTCCCCCCTCCTGCTACTCAACCTGCACTTAAGATCTGTGAAGAGGATGTGTGCCAGGTCTTCTGGAAGCAAAAGACAAGGAAAGCACAGGGCCTAGATGGTGTTTCACCCACTTGTCTAAAATCCTGTGCTGACCAGCTGTCCCAAAGAAACCCAATATCACAGGACTTAATGACTACAGACCCATCGCTCTGACATCTGTGGTCATGAAGTCATTTGAGAGACTGGTGTTGGCCCACCTGAAGGACATCACTGGACCCTTTCTGGATCCCCTTCAATCTGCTTATTGAGCAAACAGATCTGTGGATGATGCAGTCAACATGGGATTACATTATATCCTGCAACATCTGGACAGACCAGGGACATATGCAAGGATCCTTTTTGTGGACTTCAGTTTGGCTTTCAACACCATCATCCCTGCTATTCTCTGGGCTAAATGAACCCAACCCTCTGTTCCCACCTCTATCTGTCAGTGAATCACCAGCTTTCTGACAGACAGGTGGCAGCTAGTGAGACTGAGGAAATTCACTTCCAGCACACGTACGATCAGCACTGGTGCCCCCCAAGGATGTGTGCTCTCCCCACTACTCTTCTCCCTGTACACAAATGACTGCACCGCCAAGGACCCCTCTGTCAAGCTTCTGAAGTTTGCAGACGACACTACTGTTATCGGCCTCATCCAAGATGACGATGAGTCTGCATACAGGAGGGAGTTTGAACAGCTGGCTGTCTGGTGCAGTCAAAAAAACCAGGAGATGAACACGCTCAAAACAGTGGAGATGATAGTGGACTTTAGGAGGAACACCCCAACACTGAACCCGCTCACCATTCTAAACAGCACTGTGGCAGCAGTGGAGTCATTCAGGTTCCTGTGCACTACCATCTCACAGGACCTGAAGTGGGAGACCCACATTGACTCCATTGTGAAAAAGGCCCAGCAGAGGTTGTACTCCCTTCACCAGTTGAGGAAGTTCAACCTGCCACAGGCATTGCTGATACAGTTCTATTCAGCAGTCATTGAGTCTGTCCTCCGCACATCAATAACTGTCTGGTTTGGTTCAGCTACAAAATCGGACATCAGAAGACTACAAAGCACAGTTCAGACAGCTGAGCAGATTATTGGTTACCCCCTGCCCTCCCTTCAAGAACTGTACACTTCCAGAATGAGGAAAAGGGCTGGAAAAATCACTCTGGACCCCACTCACCCAGCCCACTACCTTTTTGGACTGTTGCCTTCTGGCCGGTGCGACAGAGCACTGAGCACCAGAAACGTCAGGCACAAGAACTGTTTTTTCCCTCAGGCTATTCATATATATATATATATATATATATATATATATATATTAGTCATATTGTGTATTTCTATTTATACTTATATTTTCTATTTGCTTTTATTGTTATTCAATTTTTTCTTATCTCTGTCTTGTTGTATTGTTTGTGCACTGGAAGCTTCTGTCACCAAGACAAATTCCTTGTATGTGTAAGCATGCTTGGCAATAAAGTTCATTCTGATTCTAAGGTAAACAGTCTCTCTCCATTACTTTTTGTTTCTTAGGAAGTATGATAATTTCCTCAGTCCAGATTTTGAGTAGCTACTGACACATGGATCTGATTAACAGCATTTTCTATGCCAATTAATTTTATTTACAGTTCTTTTTTTTTCTTTTTTTTTTTTTTTTTCAACATAGACTGGCCTCCAGGTAAATCTGTCTGGTAGCAGATGTTTGGGTGTCATGCATTTAATTTAGCACTGCAGGAGATTGTAGTGGATCTCTAAAGTCTAGACAATGCATTACACATATAGCCTTTTCACAGTAGAGCCTTCTAATCTACTCATTCAATATGTTTTAAAACCCTATAGGGTTTGTTGTCATTGAGAAATATAACGTGTAATTAAGATATCATCCATTGGTAAAGAAAATTCCAAACACGTATTTAGAGACATGTTGATGTTTTGTCTTCTTCATCTTCTTCTTCTTCTTTTTCTTTTTCTTCTTATCATATACTAACATTACACAACCAGCAGCAGCTTAGTTCTTCATTTAGAGTACAATGGAAGTATCAAAGAAGCAAATACCCAGCAGTTGGTACATCTGCTCTTACAAATCAAATCAAATCAAATCACTTTTATTGTCACACAACCATATACACAAGTGCAATAGTGAGTGAAAGTCTTGGGTGCAGTTCCGAGCAACACAGCAGTCATGGCAGTGATGAGACATATACCAATTTACAATAAACAGATTTGCACATCACAATTTACATATCTAATATACACATAATTATCATAGTAGACAAATAATAATATACAATATACAGTATACAATACACACAATATAGAATATTGTACATTACACAATACACACAATATAGAATACATATACATTATACAATAAAAAAAAAGTATATATAGTATATATAAAATGTACAGTAGGTTGTATTGTACTGTACTGACAATTCAGGCTGTCGGTTGATAGTCAGTTGCCAGTGTGTTGTTAAGAGAGAATATAATTTAAGACAGTCCAGTGTGAGATAATAAGATTAATAAAGTGCAGTGCTGATGTATATTGATCATGAGAGATCAAGAGTTCAGAAGTCTGATTTCTTGGGGGAAGAAGCCGTCATGAAGTCGGCTGGTGCGGGTCCTGATGCTGTGATACCGCCTCCCTGATGGTAGCAGTGAGAGCAGCCCATGGCTTGGGTGGCTGGAGTCTCCAATGATCCTCCGAGCTTTTTTCACTCACCGCCTGGTATATATGTCCTGGAGGGAGGGAAGCTCACCTCCGATGATGTGTCTGGCTGTTCGCACCACTCTTTGCATGTTGAGTCGTGGTTCGAGTCTAGCCTTCAATGTACTGTATCTCAATCCCATTAACCCCTTTTCTTCCCAATAATGTCCTGCCTCTCTCGTTTGTATCTTTGTCTTGTAAAAAAAAAAAGAGAAAAAAAAAAGATTTCTACAATTTCTAAAGAACTTATGAGAGGTGCATGTCTGTGCAAAAGTATTTGCCACAATGCTTAGGTGTTGTGGGTGGTTGCCAGTGTGCTACTGTGTGGTTGCTAAGATCTGGCCGAAGTCAAAAGAGACCACTCCAAAGTTTAAGTGAAATTCTGGTACCTAGTTTTGGCTTGGGTCCCTCCTTCAATGCAAGTCAATGGGATTGTATTTTCTGTTTTAATGTCTGTGAGGTGAATGTCATGTTTAAGGGTCATATCAGGTAGAAATACCTCCTTAAGTTAACAGCTGCACACTTTCCCTTTTAATAATTAGCACAAACGGTGCAACACAAGTTACTTTAGTTACAAGGTTTTTTAATACTTTAAGTATGAACAATAGTACTAGTAATGCTTGCCTGAACAAACACTACTAAAAAGGGCCATTTGCATTCTGAAGTAGCTGGTCTGACAGCAGAGTTAGTACTATTTCCAGTGGTGATTTCATAGGCCTTTTAGACATCTTCTCTTTCTCTTAGGCACAGCCCAGTGCCTTCTGTCAATGTCGCTTTACCAAAGCGCTTTCAGCTTTATCATAGCACAGTTTTGCTTTTTCACAGGTGATTAATTCTCTGTGAAACCTGTTCCGCCATTACATACAGGTTGCTTCCATTTAGCAGTGTGGTTTTAATTACGCCTGTCCGCCGAGGGGGAGCAGCAAGCCGAGCAGCGGAGGCCATGACTGTCTGCGAGCCACTCAGACATGGAGCACATATGCTCCACAAGTGCAAATGAGTGCCGGGCGCAAATGGAGGGAAGATGAGCGATTCATGGCACGGAGTCAAGTCAGAGCGCTTGGACTGTAATTTAGTCCCGTTTTGGCAGCATTCACCTGAGTGGCAGCACAGCTTATACCCCCCATCATCTCCCATGAGATGTCATCATGACTCGAGAGCCCACGGAGCCCTCTTCGCATTCCCCTCGTAAACTTCTTATTTGTTTATGTATTCATTTGCATCTTTGCTCTCTGTCAGGAGTAATTCTGCCGTCTGGTGAAATAAGTTGTGGTTTAGGCATTAGGAGTGCAGTAGTGGAGATGGCAAATGTAGTTTAATGGCGTTGCATGTTACAAAGAAATTACTTCTAAATTGTCAAGAAAGAAGAGAGATGGAGCTAAGGAGATTTTGTTTTGGTGTTTACCTTGTGTGAATTATATTGTGACTTTAGTGTTCACTGCATTTTATTTATTGTAAGTCACCTTGGTAAGAAAGGGCCTCTTCTAAGTAAATGTAAATCCAAAGCCGTATGACTTTCTTTCTTATGCGGAACACAAAAGGAGATGTTTTAATAAATATTACGGTCCTTCTGTGCAATACAATAGCAGTTGATAGTGACTCACTTTAAAGCTTTAAATTTGACCCAGAAATCCAACCAAAAATCGAAATTATTTTCTAAGTGAAACGTTACCAACTGCTATTTTATTGAATAAATAGAACATAAAATATCACATACCATTACTTAGAAGAGGCGATTACAGACATTAAAAATTCTTGTAATTTTTCCGCAGAAGAAAGTTAGTCATACAGGCTTCGTAAAGACATGAGTGCACAAATGATCGCAGAATTGTAATTTTTTTGGTGAACTATTCTATTAACTATGCCTTTTTCAGCAGGGTTTTAATTTATTTTTACATTACAGTGTAGAATTCCACAGTGCATCATGCACATGAGTGGAATTTTGTCAGTTATTGAAGTTTTCTAGAGTAAGTCAATGTACTTGAAGTGGTTTCCGCAGAACAGTGTCTACAGCCTCCAGAGAAAATGCAAGTGTAGAAGAATCAATGGAGAATGAATGTACTCATCGCTCTCCTGTGACAATGTCAATGTCAATGTTTAGTTCCCTTTCTATCACTCTACTGTCAGACTTCTGCCACAATAAAACACTACTCACACGGCACATCACTGAAAAGTGACACCTTATTTCACGACACAGACCACCGCGGTTCCGCAGCTGGGATGTTGAAACCGTTATCTGAAATCATACCAAAACTGACAGAATTGTTTCATGCATAAGACAATGCGAGATTGTTTTATTTAGAGTGTGAGATGAGCAGTGCTGAACTCTTTGCTGTGCGCTATTGTCTTGCTTTGTTTGAGAGGTAATTGTGTGTTAATGAGATGAACCCATGAGAGAGATTTCAAAAGCAAATTGAGTGGAGCAGGTGCTTGTTGTCTTGCATGTGCTTCAGTGTTTTAGATAATTACAATTGCCATGTATTCCAAAATATTCACCCATTCAGTTTTGTCTTTTTAATCCAGCTCAATTGCAGACCGTAAACTAATCTACAGCGTAATAGCAACCAAATATGCTCTGAGGAAAATTAGGTGTTTGTAGAAGTTTAAAAAAAATAAATAAAGCAACAGTTTGCAAAGGCTATTTTTGAGTCAAATTCATTTAGGTAATTATTTGAATTAAATGTCTTGAGTGAACTTAAAATATCAAGTAGTCATGATTTAAAATCTACCATCATAATAGCACATAGGTATACCTATTTAAGTAAGATTTCTTAAATTGTATTCTATGCAAATATTTAGCTCTAACCATGTTAAATAAAATTATACATTATAAATTCTGAATCTATGTACTGATTACCACTGTCCCATGTCTGCCAAACATGTTGAGTGGTCCAAACATCATCTACAGCCTGGCCAGATTTTAGTAGTGAATCCAGTTATCTGCAAAGAGAGCTATAGGATGCTCCCTTGCTCCCTATTTAGTGAATGACTTAACCTTCAGTGTGCTGTCTGTCTCCACTTGTCTCAGAACAGTTTGAAATGCATCTTATTTTCATCCTAACTCCATATAAAGCCTCTGAAATCTAAAGCTTTTCAGCTTTTGGATGAACCCATTGATTCTTAATGTGCACAGTAAATATAGGATTTCTAAGGAAAAAATGCGCTAAAGTACACATTAGTGTGCATTGTGTTTAGTGAAAGTTTTACCCTTTACTGACAGCACAGAGTCTCCTGTACTGAGATCAGTCAGTTTAAATTAATATTATGCATTGCATATATCAAAGCCAAAATACAACGTCCACGCACAAGGTTAAATAGCATAATGCAGGCATGACTTAAAATCTGCCATTGTTGTAACAATTACCTATTTCCATTAAGTCTGTTAAGCTGTATCAACTTACATGTTTGAACTGCAAATTGCTTAATATTATTTCATCTCATGTTTACCTGTAGAAATGTACATGGAGAGCAAAGTGCTTGTTGTCTTAAACTATTGGCAACATCAAATGAACTCTCAGACAAAAGCACTTTTATATTACATCAAAATGCCACACACAAATCTCAACATTTGGCACATGAAAAACGACAAGGGTAACAATCAACTAACTGATTGTTTTAAGAACAAACACAAGACATCACCAGATAATAGGTTACTTAACATGTCAACAAAATCAACAACAACAGTGTAAATAATACTGGCAAACAGTCCAAGAATGCAATGATAAATATTTGTGCTGGGAACCATGGCAAATGAGACTGAGCCAAACAACAATTTGTAAGCCCATTTGAACAAAATAATAAAATTAAAATGCATTTACCAACTCATCTGCTATGCTTATTGGTTCAACTTAAAAATCAGAGTATATTGTAATAAAAGAGTAATTACTTGTTTTCCTAAATGTTCTAAGTTATTAGAACTTCGAACTAGTACGTTACCAGAAAAAACACAATAAATAATAATTTACTTCAATCATTTTTCAGCATTATTTACTAGATTCAAGAATCATTTAATCCTCCAGTTTTGTGCCACCTTGCATTAAGAATAAGGATCTTACATCATCTATAAAGATCTTTCAGTTTTATAATGAGTGCAGAAACTCTCAACCGTTGATATGATCCAAATGGCTTTAATCTTTTATCTAGCACTTATTACATTGGCTGTGTCTTGTTTGGAAGGCTGCATCCTCCGGAGGTCGCATTTGTCGGCCGCATACGTCATCGAGGCTGTCTCGTTTCATAAAAGCGAGTAGGACACTTCGAATGCAGCCTTCGAATGTGACCTTCTTTCACGGGCATTTGGAGGATACACGAGGTGTATCCTTTGTGGGCACTCACAACCCACAATTCTTTGCTTCAACTGAAATGTCTAAAAAAAATGACGCCAATTTGCCCGTAAATATGATGTTCAAATGCAAGTAACGTTAATTCCCAAGTTTAAGTACCTCAGTAGATGGGTGCAGAGTATATAATATGTATTATTGTATTGTATTATCCATTTGTCCTACGAAGGCAGTCTCGTTTAAATGAGATTTGTTTAAAGGAGGACACTCGGTATACTGCAGCCTTCAAAGGATGCATCCTACCTAGCATGCAGCCTTCGAAACAAGACACAGCCATTGAGTTTAAAGAAGTGTAAGGGTGTAAATGTTTTACATTGAGTCTCCTCTTGCCCTCATTTAGCACCCACCAGTCAGAATGTGAACTTGGGTTAAAGCAAACTCATCAGAGGTAGGGGTAATCAGGGGGTAGGTGTGCTCATGCTGTGGGTTAGTCTTAATGTAGACCAAAGCTGGATGTGGAAAACACCTCCCACATGTTCTTCCTAATAGCCCTATCCTGAATTATGCATATTACACACTGTTCAAAAAGTTGCCTTTTTTTTTTTTTTTTTGGTTTTGGGTACAAGCAGAGCTAGCCATGCAACACTCCTTTGAAACTGTTATTTTTTGCATATTGTGATTCATTACTTTTGATTAATCTAAAAATGTTGTCATGTTATTTGTCAAGTTTAATTAAATAAGCATATTTGACCTATTCCTCATTGTAATTTGAGGAGATATTCACACTTACATGTCCTTGGTAGACACTTACCATGGAAAGATAAATTATGTTTAAGGTGTAGCAATTGCTATTGTAAGTTGTGAAGGATACAAATAAAGCACAAAAATTAAGCCTAGAATGTCTAGTAAAAGTGTAGCACTGTATGTAGAGCATTTGAAGTGTTGTTCAGGGCAGTTAAAGGTTACTAGTTGGTTAATCATTGTTTAATTTAACCCTCCTGCTGAGAAAAAAATAATAATAATAATTATCAGTATATGAATAAATACAGTCTTAACCAACATAAAATAGGTATTGTTTTAAAACTTAGAAGATGTACTTCACAAAGCATGTAGGCAATATGACCAAAACTGAACAAGTGCTTTGAAATTTGCAGAAATCTGAAGTGTTCCATTTCGATAATTTATTAATAATTTTGCACAGTACATGTTATTGTAATCGGCAAAACATCAAACTGATCAAATAGCCATGTGTGATATGTCATTTGAAAGCTCCCAAAGAGTAGGAAAAAGAACCAGCCTATTTGTTTTACTCATGGACAAAAATACAGCGAGTAATAGCTAAATACATCTCTTTGACATACATGTTACATGTAAGCAGGTGTTGCTTATAATTTTGCCTATATCTTTGCCTATAACTTTACGAAAAAATAAACAGAACAAAGAATACCTCATACCATTACTTAGAGGAGACAATTATCTTTAAAACGTGCCCACGCACAACATAATCGAATGCATAAATCATTAGATAATACACACAAAGCTCAATGTGTACACAGCACATAATGTGCTCTCTGGCTAAAACACATTAGCTTTCCTGGATCAGATGACTTCATCAGAAATGATGTAGTACATTGTCCAGAATCATGGAATGCTAAACCAATCGTATTAGGATTTAAATCACTGCAACCAGAGGTGGAAGTCATCCAAATATGGGCAGAGAGGATCGTTCACTCTAATTATATATGGCCACTAGGAGATGGTGCCTAGTACATGACACTGACTCAGTGATGGCTCAAATGACACCGAATGGAACTGAATGAGATCTCGTTACTCATGCCTGCATGCTTTGTAGAGAGCGCATTTCATTCATAATTTAAAATGTCTATCATTATTTATTTATGTTTTATAATAATAATAATAATATTATTATTATTATTATTATTATTATTATTATTATTATTATTATTTTGTCATTAATAGTTTTTGTTGTTGTTGTTGTTGTTGTTGTTGTTTTGCACTGTATAAAACATATATGGCATCCAGATGAGCCACACAAAATAAGTATTTTAATGTAAATTCGATTTAGAGAAATTAATGAATTACAATATCAAGGGAATTAATCAACAATTATTAGTTTTGTCATAATTGCCAAGCCCTATTAAACACAAACATGTGGCAAGAGTTTTAAATATAGGCATTCCATTCTGACTGGCTGGCTCCTATGCAGTTTTTTAGAAGTAAGTTCCTAGTCTGCAACAATAAGTGCTTCTGAGGAGAATCTAGTCACTGACTGGTTTTGCCAAAGTTTGTGAGTCTTCTAAAGATACTCAGAGTTAAACTGAAGGCACTTAATAGCAAATAAACAAGATATCCTCGAGCACACCTGTGCATTTGTTCTCCAAAAAGACAAATTGATTCATTTCTGCACAGTAAAGAACTTGGTTAATATAATCACCTACTTTAACAGAATTAAAGGGAAGCTTTTTGCCCGTAGTTATGCATCAGCATAATGACAAAACAAAGGTCACGAATAGTAGGATTTAGTAAGGGTGCGAATTTCTCCATTACTTGTTGAAAAGCTACATACCTTCAACTCTTCTTTAGTGTCGTTGCCAAAGATAGCGCAGCAGGCGCTGTGGTGCCAAAATATGTCTTGCTGATTTGATCAAAGATGTCATTTCTTTTCATTGCAAAATAAAAGATAATAGACAATCACCAGTTCAAAGCCACTGTTGTTCCTTTCCGATGTAAAGGACATGCTCCAGTTAAGCTGTTTAGGGAAGGTGATGCATGGAAGCTTCTTATTCGCAGATCAAGGGTTTTTCCCTTTGATTGCGGTGTAAAAGGAAATTAAATATTATTTGAAGTTTACTTATGTTCCCTTATGATTAAACTGAGCCAGTTGTTTGCAGCAAGTCACTTATAAAAGCTAAATGGCTTTATATTTGATAAGAAAAGGCTTCTCACCCAACAGAAAGTGAGCAATGTTTGCATATTTATCATTCATTCGACACAATTCAAGGGAAAATGTCACCAACCATATGCTTTGTGGCATGTAGTGGGCTGCATTAGAGCATATTTTGGCAGAGCTTTACATTTACTGACTTTTTAGCTCACAGATTAGCAGGTAGTAGCATATATCTTTGTCACCACTGTGGCCTGCGAGTTCAATTTAGAGACAGCAAAATTTAACTCTTATCAGGAAAACATGTTACAAAGGCTCCACATGCTCAGGGTACCATCTTTGTTTGAAAAGGTCTTCCTTTGTACCTGGAACTGTGGTACTTTCTCACCCAATTTCAAATGTCTCTGAGTTCATGATCAGCCTCTACTAAATGTTTTCCTTTTTGAGTCTTAAATCTTGCTTTTTAAAAAATTAAAATTCAAAAAATTCTAAAGTACCTTCAATGGCTCAGTCAAATGCCGTGGGTATGATTTGACGTTTTCAGCAACATAGTTTTGCCGCTTGGGCTTTCTCAGGTGTCCTTGGGTAAGCTGTGATTTGTTTAAAGAGAAATTTCCTGTATCATTTCATCAGTGTGGCTTTCTCTCATAGCCCTGAGACTAAACTCCAGGGAATGACCCATGCGGAAACTCAAATCTAGATTTAAAAATCCAATAAAACTGAGCTGGCAAGCAGATTTCTGAGCGCTCGTCCTGAAGATTTGCCTGATTTGTTTTTGAAGTGTTTTTTAACAGAAAAAAAAAAAAGAAAAGAAAAAAAGAAAACAGACAGGAGACAAAATAGATTTGAGACTTAAAGGAACAGTTCACCCATAAATAAAAGTTCTGTCATTATTTACTCACCCTTATGTCATTCCACACCCATATACTGTTATTTTTTTTCCAATTAACACATAAGGAGGCTTTTGAAGAATTTTTACACAGCTTATAATGACCATGGGACTGTCAAAAGTTTATAGTAGTTCCTACCCTGCTTTAACACACTCACCTGTATCCCTAGTTCATAAGACAAGGCACTGACCAGGGAGTCAGACATTTCTAGGGCTGTTCCATTCTCAATATCCTTCCAATGCACTGAAATGTTCACTACCTAAAAATTCCCATAATGAACCATTGAGCATCGTTGCTCCCTACAGTATGTTCCCTTACCGGAAATATTGTCATATCTCTGGCAACACAATGACAACACAAACCTAAATGAAAGATACGTTTTCATGTCTTTACCCCTCTGTGTTCACCCACAAACGTTCAATGTGCAGAGCAAGCAGAAGGTGGCGGCCCCACTATAACAAAGGGCATTTCCAGTTGGTCCACAGCTGCTGCAATGACAGTGGCCTGCAGTTTAATTAGTCATTCTAGCACAGATGCAGAATGAAACTCATAAAACATGAGCTCTCGGGCCCTGCAGCAGTGCATAAGTCTTACCCCCCGCCTCACCCAGCTGTAAATCACGGAAAAGCCCTCTTTATTTACCAATAAATTCCAATCGCAACCTACAGCATACTTAACACGCGCACAGTTTGTAAAGCTCGGCGTGTGCCGTTTAGTTACTCGACAGACATTTAACACAGGCATTTTTGGAATTCGCTAAACGCCTGCGGTTCTTAAATGAGGTCCAGAATACACATTATGAAATGTCAGAGTGGGAGCAGCATGGGCAGTTATATTATTATCTTCCAGGAGAAGAGTTATTTGGCACCCAACTGGTGGCCACTGAATGTTGGGAGGTCAGATGGGTGGAACATTGTCCTCAACATACTAAACAGTTATCCCTCAGTAGGTTTGCATGCACAAAAATAATCGAGCTACAGTGGGTTTTTGCGTAGATGTTTAACTGTTAACTGTTTGGCAAAGTTATTTACTTGCTATAATGCTTGTATATGTTTTCTGGTAGGGTTGTTGAAATTTATATTGGTTGTCATGCTTTCATTAATCAAACGTTACTCGGGGGATATTGTATTTACCGATCGCGAAGGGTTTAACAGGCTACGTTTTTATGTTTTAAGTTACTGTAACATATTTACTAAAATTCATGACATCTGAGTATGTTGGAACACTGATGTAGTTTTGAGGTTCCATAAGTGTTTGTGTGTGTGTGTGTGTGTGTGTGTGTGTGTGTGTGTGTGTGTGTGTGTGTGTGTGTGTGGGCAGGTTTAAGTGGTTTACGAGGACTTTTTTTTAGGTTACAAACTGGTAATTACAAGGGTATTATGCTATAAATGTGGTTTATGAGGACATTTCTAGTGTTCCCATAATTCAAATCACTTAAAAAAAAACATACTAAATGATGTTTTATTGAAAATGTAAAAATGCAGAAAGTTTTTTGTGAGGGTTAGGTTTAGGGGTAGGGTTAGGGTTAGGGGATAGGATCTATAGTTCGTACAGTATAAAATCATTATGTCTATGGAGAGTCCTCATAATGATAACTGCACCAACGTGTGTGTGTGTGTGTGTGTGTGTGTGTGTGTGTGTGTGTCCAAGTAAAACCTGACATTTTTGACATTGTTGGGACAATCAGTCGGTCCCCATGAGGAAAACAGCTTATAAATCATACTAAATGATGTTTTTTGAAAATGTATTTGTGAGGGTTAGGTTTAGAGGTAGGGTTAGGGGATAGAATATAAAGTTTGTACAGTACAAAAACCATTATGTCTATGGAGAGTCCTCGTAAAACATGAAAACCCAACGTGTGTGCGCGCGCGCGCGAGTGTGTGTGTGTGTGTGTGTGTGCGTGTGCGTACCACTGTTTTCAAAAATGTTTTACCCCAGTCGCAGAAGTGCACAAGTTGTTGCATCACTTTCCTTTGCCATTTTAGCAGATAGTTTGTTTAAACAAAGTTGATCATTAAAAATTACATCTACAAGCCACTATAGATACCAGGTACTACAAAGTAGTTCCCCATCAGTGTTGGGTAAATTACTCAAAATAAGTAATCCACTAAAAATTACTAATTACTTGTCTAAAAATGTAATCTGAATACTTTACTGATTACTCAATCTAAAAATTTATCACATTACTAATTATTTTTCAAGTTACTTTCTAAATCACTTTTCCTCATTCATTGTCGCACACCCTTCAGCTGTCACAGAAATGCTAACAGATGTTCATATGAATTCATATTTTAAATCTTTTATACAGTACATATTAATTTAGCACCAGAAAAGTACTTAAAAGTAATTACTTTAATTGAAAGTCAGTAACTGTAATCTGTAATCTAACAATTATTTTTTAAGTAATTCGATTACAGTAACTAATTACTTTGCGATTGGATTCACCCAACACTGTTCCCAATTAATCTACACTGGTGGCCAAAAGTTTATAATAATGTACAGATTTTGCTCTTATGGAAAGAAATTGGTACTTTTATTCACCAAAGGGGCATTCAACTGATCACAGTGTAGGACATTAATAACGTGAAAAATTACTATTACAATTTGAAAAAAAAAACTACTTCAAAGAGTTCTCATCAAAAAATCCTCCACGTGCAGCAATGACAGCTTTGCAGATCCTTGTCATTCTAGCTGTCAGTTTGTCCAGATACTCAGGTGACATTTCACCCCACGTTTCCTGTAGCACTTGCCATAGATGTGTCTGTCTTGTCGGGCACTTCTCACGCACCTTACAGTCTAGCTGATCCCACAAAAGCTCAATGTGATTAAGATCCATAACACTCTTTTCCAATTATCTGTTGTCCAATGTCTGTGTTCCTTTGCCCACTCTAACCTTTTCTTTTTGTTTTCTGTTTCAAAAGTGGCTTTTTCTTTGCAATTCTTCCCATAAGACCTGCACCCCTGAGTCTTCTCTTTACTGTTGTACATGAAATTGGTGTTGAGTGGGTAGAATTCAATGAAGCTGTCAGCTGAGGACATGTGAGGCGTCTATTTCTCAAACTAGAGACTCTGATGTACTTATCCTCTTGTTTAGTTGTACATCTGGCCTTCCACATCTCTTTCTGTCCTTATTAGAGCCAGTTGTCCTTTGTCTTTGTAGACTGTAGTGTACACCTTTGTATGAAATCTTCATTTTTTTGGCAATTTCACGCATTGTTCATTCCTCAAAACAATGATTGACTGACGAGTTTCTAGAGAAAGCTGTTTCTTTTTTGCCATTTTTGACCTAATATTGACCTTAAGACATGCCAGTCTATTGCATACTGTGGCAACTCAAAAACAAACACAAAGACGATGTTAAGCTTCATTTATCGAATCAAACAGCTTTCAGCACTGTTTGATATAATGGCAAGTGATTTTCTAGTACCAAATTAGCAATTTAGCATGATTACTCAAGGATAAGATGTTGGAGTGATGGCTGCTGGAAATGGGGCCTGTCTAGATTTGATCAAAAATGACTTTTTTCAAATAGTGATGGTGCTGTTTTTTACATCAGTAATGTTCTGACTATACTTTGTGATCAGTTGAATGCCATTTTGGTGAATTAAAGTACCAACTGCCTTCAGACACAGCAAAATCTGTAAATTATTATAAACTTATGGCCGCCAGTATATATACTCGTCTCAATACTCATCTCAAGTTGTTTATAATGTACTGTTTCATAGCACAGTAATGTTCATATTAATTTGTTCACGAAAAAGAGCAGTGCCGAAACACAACTGATGTAAAATGTTCCTTCTCAAGTTTTTTGAAGTTTAAGTTTCAACCACAGATGTCGCTAGAGAGCCCAAAGTTTCAGGAAAGAAAACAAAATAAGGTGTAATGTGCAGTGCTTGGAAGATTACTTAAGAATTGCAATCTGGTACTGATTACTGACTAAAATTGGATAATCTATACTATTTTGATCCAATGTTGCTTAAATACATTTAAGTAAACTTACTTAATAAATCAAAATATGAGAATTGATATGATTTGTTGTGTTTTACTCGCTATTTCTGGCCAAGATGGCAGAAAAAGTTGGTTTGAATTATTTTTATTTAGAAGACGACTATTGTCTTCCAGGTTTGATTTTTTTTTTTATTTTATTTTTTTTTATTTTTTTCAGACTTCCAGAATCAATAATTAGTGAAGGTCACTGGATTCAATATAGACATACAGTAGTATTTAACAGTTCTACTGTACATCAGCAGTGTTTAGTAATTTGCATAATCATTCATTATGAGAAGGCATGGCCTGACATTGTAACATTGGGGTCTAGGAGTGGAAGAGAGGAGATGCAGGAGTGGAATCTTTAAATCCTTTAATTATAATCGTAGGAGTTCAACAAATGCTGGAGTGGAAACAAACAAAAAGGCTCAACAGTAGTAATCGCTGGAGTGGAACAAACTATAAATCTAAACTTGGCACAATATAACACTTCATTAACTCAGCGTAACACTTCACAACGTAGCACTTCAAGGACTGACAAAGACTTAACAAAACTAGAGGGTATTTATACACTGAGAAACAAACCAGGGAATAGAAGGCAGGTGCAGATGATGATGAACTGATAGGAGAGATTAGGGCAGTGAATCCTGGGAAATGGAGTCCGGGGGGAAACTTCAAAATAAGAGTGCTTGAAGAGAATGAGGGAGACAAACTGTAACAGACATACTGTATATTAGTGGTATATCAGAATGAAACATTTTAAATATTTAAAAAAAGAAGAATGAGGGGATCAATAAATTATGAACAGTTTACTGCCATTGCCTGATTATTATGTAATTATGTAATCCACCAAGAAGTTACTGAAATCTGATTATGAGTATTTTAAAATGTAATTCAATCCAATTACAAGACCTGCTTGAAGTTGGCCCCCCACCCAACGCAAAACGTCGGCAAAATAGTCTCAATCATTTGTGCTCCGTTTGTGCTGGTTTGTGCTGTAAAAATTTTCGTTTGTGCTGCTTCGGTTTTTTAGATATTAAAATAATATTTATAGGTCATTCTGAGATCACTCAGCCCCCCCACATGCTCCAAATTCACCCCAAACAGTCTCGTTTGTTTGTGCTTCGTTTGTGCTGGTTTGTGCCGGTAAAAGTTTCGTTTGTGCTGCTTCGGTTTTTAAAATATTAGACATTGAATTATAGGCGATGATGTCACCAGCCCCCCCACATGCTCCAAATTCACCCAAAATAGTCTCAATCGTTTGTGCTCCGTTTGTGCTGGTTTGTGCTGTAAAAATTTTCGTTTGTGCTGCTTCGGATTCTTAGATATTAAAATAATATTTATAGGTCATTCTGAGGTCACTCAGCCCCCCCCCATGCTCCAAATTCACCCAAAATAAGCTCAGTCGTTTGTGCTGGTTTGTGCCAGTAAAAGTTTTGTTTGTGCTGCTTCGGTTTTTTAAATATTAGACATTGAATTGTCTATGTATTATAATAAAATAAAATAATACATAATATACTATGTGTATATATATATATATATATATCACTTACCCCAAACATCATTTAACACAAATAATGGACCTTTAAAAACTTAAACTTAAAAACATGTGATGATTTATCACATGTGTCCAGATGCCAGGCTTAAAATTGTGTATTCCTTTTTTGTGTTTTAGAGAACTTGTTGTTGTATTTAACCGTTTCAGGCATGAATTCAATCCATTTCTGAAATGGAACTTCAAGATCAAACGTCCAGCAATCTTTTGGTCTGGGTGAAAGGGACCCTGTGTCATCACTACTGCCATTTGTTTCATGATCACATTCATGAGTAAACCCTAAAGCAGTCCAGATGTTGTGTCTATTTAATTTAACAAAAGTGTATAGAGCCTTTGCAGTGATCTTGTTTTCTAGCTGCTTACTAAGCTCTGTCCAGATGCTCTGATTAGGAGTGTTGCCATTTTGGACTATGGCCTCTTTAGATGAACACAGGACAGTGAAAATTGAATCTCTGTCGACTGCTGGTTTCTTGGGCATCTGGCATAAGCAAAACATAATTACCCACTTAAATAATCCTGACTCAAAAAATGTCATGTTCAGTATAAACTTATTTTTATGTATTACTGTATTGGTCCGAATATAAGGATAATATAATATAATAATAATATAAAAGGATAATGTATCTTATATTAGGACCAATATGGTATTGTTGACCCCTAGACGCACAATGTATTCAAAAAACTAACATGGGTCACATGTGCAACTGTAATTAGCATATATTAGTTTTCTGTTCAATAAACATTGACAGTCTTAGCTCTCTTGAATGTTGTATCATTATTTTTGAAGTTAACAAATAATATTGTAACTGACAGTGTTAAAACATTGTACTTACATTGGCCAGAAATTTGATTTAGTAACAACTTTTGTAGTTTGATTTTTCTCTGCTAACTCTACACTAATTTCCACAAGAGCATCTTGAACAGAAGTGTCACTTGCGCCGAGTGATGTCAGTGAAGTGTAGCAGATGATACTCCATGTAAATAAATAAAAAGTTAAATCAGGAAAGACCAGTGAATGAAGTAAAGATAGTTGTTTATTGAACAAATGATGTGATGATTAGTCTTGACAGAACGTCTTCGGCAGTTCAACTCTAAAAGTGTGTTCACATCGAGGAGATTTGCGCTTTTGTTCTCGTGCCCAGAGCTGAGCGAAAGTGAGTGACAGAAAAAGAGTCCGACAGACACCAGATGAATATTGAGCTGCTACTGTCTGAACACCAATAAAGTTTTTAATAAACACCATAACGACTACAAAAACATTGATAAGAAGGAGTTGTTGTTATATTAAAACATCTTCATCCAACATTTTAGTAAGAGATTGAAATGACAAACCCGAAATAAAATGCCCACTGCTCATAAATCGTACTGACTACACACAAAACAAGACCTATTTTAGAAATATATAATATAGTAGCCTAATATATAGTAATCAGAATGACCGAAACTGCTACTAACCTACATTTGATTTTTGTGACCATTAAGTGATCTATTTTATTCTGTCAGTATTGTATTCAATAAATATCAGCATTTATAATTCGGCTGTAATTCAATGCCTAATTTTTAAAAACCGAAGCAGCACAAATGAAACTTTTATCGGTACAAACCAGCACAAGCGAAGCACAAACAAACGAGACTGTTTGGGGTGAATTTGGAGCATGTGGGGGGGCTGAGTGACCTCAGAATGACCTATAAATATTATCTTAATATCTAAAAAACCGAAGCAGCACAAACGAAAATTTTTACTGCACAAACCAGCACAAACGGAGCACAAACGATTGAGAATATTTTGCCGACGTTTTGCGTTGGGTGGGGGGCCAACTTCACGCAGGTAATTACAAGTGCTTGATATTTGTAATTTTATTACATAATTCAGATTACATGTAACCTGTTACTACCCAGCACTGGTGTGTGCAAGTTTTATAAATTTGTGGGACTGAATATAAGTGCCTCTTAATTTTTTACCTACACTGCCCTACAAAGCCAAAACACAGTAACTATGCCAGCACTGAATTGATTGTGCAGCCAGATGTTTAATATAAAATAGTCTCACTCCGTTTCCTGAATCAAGTGAGCCAAATCCATCTGTCAGAGGACAGATCATAGTCTAGGGAACTTAATTTTGCTTAAAACTCAGTTTTGGGGGGGCCTGGGTAAAAGACGCTGGCTACCACCCCTGGAGTTCGCTTAGTTCGCTAGTTCGAATCCCAGGGTGTGCTGAGTGACTCCAGCCAGGTCTCCTAAGCAACCAAATTGGCCCGATTGCTATGGAGGGTAGAGTCACATGGGGTAACCTCCTCGTGGTCGCTATAATGTGGTTCGTTCTCGGTGGGACGTGTGGTAGGTTGAGCGCGGATGCCGCGGTGGATGGCGTGAAGCCTCCACACATGCTATGTCTCCGTGGCAACACGCTCAACAAGTCACATGATAAGATGCACGGGTTGATGGTCTCAGACACGGAGGAAGCTGGGATTCATCCTCTGCCACCCAGATTAAGGCGAATCACTACGCATCCACGAGGACTTAAAAGCGCACTGGGAATTGGGCATTCCAAATTGGGTGAAAAAGATTTTGGGTGTTTTGACAAAATGTGTAGTTACTGCATTTTGCCTTTGCAAAGCATTACAGTATCAGTTGTTTGTTTTAAAGTGGCTTTTATATAAAATGCAAAATGACATCCTGTATGATGTGAGTTTGGAAGTACATCGTTGTGGTTTGGTGTCCATGAAGAGTACTTGAGCCCTACTGGTGGGGCTGTGGGGGTACATAAGACAAAAAAGGTGACCTATATGATATGACCTTTCTATTATATGTGTGCTTCATAAACACTCAATGGCATTTAATTAATTCCTAATTACACAGAGGGTTATATCCAAGTGCTCCTTTGTCTTTAAAGCCAAGCTGGATGAAAATGTATTTGCCCCAAAATTTTCCTCTCACCGTCTAAGATATCGTGCCCCTGGACAGCTAATTTATCTGGTGGTGTCAAGCAGGAGGCAGGAGAGGGGGAGCGCATCAGGGCTGGATAAGAGTAGGAGGGGGCGGCACTGCAGAGAGAATGCAATGTGAAAATGCCTCTCTCTGCTGTGTTCGTTCCTAGTCTCATGCTAATTAGCAGTGGAAACAGGCTTCCAGAGACATGAGAGGTGCCTCTGGTGCAACATGATGCAATGCGGGGCATCCCTGTCCTATATCAATGCACAAACCTCTCTGTCTCATATCAAAGCAGCGTCTTAGTAGATCATGTCATCCTGCTGGGCTGGATCTGTTGGTTTGCTGCATGCAGGGACAGTTTTATCAAAAGATCTTGTGTGCATGCAGTCATTGACATAGCCATGCCTTCAGTTATCTAACGTACTAGGTAAGCTAGTTAGATATAACTTTCAACGGAGCCATGCATATTTTTCAAAGGTGATGTCTCATTTTCTCAGTTCAAATACTTTCTATTATTCTAGTGTAGTCTGTTCAGGAAACCTGTTTGAAAATGGTCAATATCTTTAGCAATTCTGTTTGGTGATGCTAGTGGTGCAGAAATTACATACATGACCTTTAAAAGTGCATGGTAATATTACATTAATAAAAATACTGGATGTAACTTTGATGTAGATCATAGGAGGTTTGATATTATATGGTTGGTGAGTGACTGAAGGCTCCCCAAGCTAGTGTTATGCAGACAATAGAAAAGGGCACCTTTTATCGCTTTTATACCTGATGAAAAGATATTGATTTACACATTGAATGAGGAATATTGAGGGAAAATATAGTCTGGGTTCTGTTGATGCACTTAAGGCATTGCTCTCAAGTCTACAGTCTTCCTTCCAGTTTGGTTGCTAGGCACTTCATCAGAAACTGTAATGTGTAATTAGAACGTGTGCAGGTTTTTTTTATTTTATTTTTTTTTAATTTTTTTTGTAGCTCATGTAAAAGGTGCATGCTTAAACTGTATGAGCCATGGCACCAACAACTTATATAAAGTAGCATAAAATTGTCTACATATATAATTGCATATTTAGGATTTTCCAATAGCAAACATTTTAGGCATTTACATTTTTAGACAGTTTTATCAGTTTGTGTGATCCCTTGGCAGGTTTGGGCTGTGTCAGCATACATATAATGGCGTTATGTATTCAGAATACAAAAATGAAGTACCTGTATTCAGCCCCCGTTAAGTTTTCAAGCACCTGTATTCAGAATACTGTTACTTTAAAAAAAATTTAGAATTCTTTATAATATTTCTCTCATAATGACCACAAAATAAGACAGAAAGAATGTTGCATGTTTAATTTCTGCATTTGGCATCCAGTTATCGTCTCGAAAATATGGTTAATGGTTAATTTGCATTTCGTATCCAATTTTGTTTCAAAATGTATTAATAATTGTCAGTCCAATCAAATAATGAGTTAAGAAGAAGCTTAAAATACAAAAAATTGTTTGTGAACATCCACAAACAGCCCTGCTTGGTAGCTACAATGTCACATCTAGGAGCTTTTGGGTCTTGGAGGTAAAACAGCATGTTTCTTGTTGGAAAGTGGATGAGATATTAAAGTGGACCGCAAACTGCCCTCTGTTTGCCTTCTACCTTCCATAAAGTCCATTTAATTTAAAGAAATCAAGGTAAGGCTAAGTTTATGCAACTCGCTGAAAAATAGCAAGCTGGCTGTTTAGACTCACTTAGATGTTAATAGTGGATCACAAATAATTCTTCCAATTGTGCTTTGCCTTTATATTTAACTCAAATCTGATTGGACGAGAGACATTCCGAAAGCTGATGTCTCACACCATCAGCAATTGGACACTTTACTGTTTGTATCACTCCGCTTGTGTTCGTGGCTTTCTAAGCTAAAATGTAAGAGCAGCGCAGATGTCTGAAAGCAGCTAGACATGTCTTTTCATTTATTCCCATGACATTAAAGGTTTTAGCCAGCAGATGTTGTCAAAAGGCCATTTTTATGTGCTATGGGAGTTGACGTTCATTAAGTTGGCTCTGTCAGTCAGCGAGCAGTTTCTCTGAAGTCATATGCATTATCTCTTACTCCATGATCGCTCGGATTACTACTACACTACAGCTGGGAAATAGAGTTTATCTAACAGCTTCAGCATTAAGGCTTATTACAGCTGATACACACAATAGACAGAGTAATCACACATATTCAGGGCGCTTACCTAATATCGGAGTTTCTGAGTTGGGAGATGTAAACATTCAACATGGCAGAGGAGAGTGTCTGCGGCCAAATCACAGCCTTGATGATATAGGGCCATACAGCACTCTTGCTCATGTGATATTGCTTTAATGTAATGTATCAGAATACATGAAGAGAGAGTATTTAATATTCAGCCCAGAATACTTTCTTTAAGCATTCTGCCCAACCCTGTCCAAGGGTTTCGAACCCATGACTTTGCGGTTGCTTGCACCATGCTCTGCCAGTTGAGTGGTAGGAACTGCTGTTTGCTTTTATTCTAATCAGACTATAAGCTGGCAACTTCAGTTCCCCAAAGTGTCAGTGTTGGCTCAGACAGCTGAAGTTTCAAGATCAAACCAAACAAAATGTGTCTGAAAATGTGTTAGTCTACGCCATTTGTTATTTACACATTTGCAGGAAATGTCAGAAACAAGGGTACGTAAAATGTGTCAATAAGATACACTGAAAGGTGTTTTCTACTGTAAGCTTTCCATTTCTGGTGCCATCAGGCAAAGTTTTTATTTAAATTAGGATCACTGTGCATACTGTAAACTGAATAGGAAAGATGACATTAATATGACATTGCTTAAAAACAGCATAATATCATTTAGCAGTCATTCCAGGGAATCTCACACTGAATTCCCAACCGACCCTGTGACAAAAGTGCAAGATGCCTTAATTTGTTTGTGTTTGTTTTCCTCTCTGAATCAGATTCAAGAGCAGATGGAGTGCAGCAGAAAATTGATCACGCTGTCATTGGTGGTGTCGTCGCCGTGGTTGTGTTTGCCATGCTGTGTCTTCTGATCGTTCTGGGCCGATACTTCGCAAGACACAAAGGTAAATCAAGGACACGTCCTGAAGGATTGGCTGATTTTGGTTTGTGTTTTATCTCCAAATGAAAAATCTTCCCTTTTTTCTGTCTTCCTGTTTCAAGGTAAGGGTGGGAATCAGCAGGGAGCAGGCAATACAATATAATATCGATATCTGGGTCACGATGTGATAATATTGCAGTTCTTTTTTAATAGTAGAGATTGACTGATATAGATTTTTCTCCACAACAGATAGCCTACAATACCAACTATTTTGATGTTAAAGCATCCTGATGTTAAAGCATTTAAACTGTTTGTTTAATCTTTTTGATACAATAAGTAAATAATCATTAAACTACATTATTATTATTACTATTATTATTAGCAGAATTTATCTGTATTTATCGGTAGACATGATATTGAACAATCAGTAATGTAGAAAAGTGTGACTATATCAGTAAAAAATATAAACTGATTATTGGTCTCTAATGTTTAGTGTGTAGCTCTTGCTTGCGATTGCTTGTGATCTTTTATTCTAGTTTCCCTTTCATCTGCACTGGACTTTACAACGGAGTTATATTCTTACCCTTTTCTTAGTTTGGATTTTGGTCTAATAGAAATAATTGTGTGTACATTGACATAATGCTTTTTTATTGCTCTGACTGATTCCCCCTTCTATTGTTGATGTTGTTGATGTTGTTGTTGTTGTTGCCTTTACATTTACACAAAATAGTTTTTTTTAATATACATTTATTTTAAGCTTAAAATAAGTTTCTCACTTGAGACTTTTTATATAGTTGTAAAATATTGTACATTACATTAAATACTTTAAGTAAGTTACTTGTGAACACTTTTTTTTATTATTTATTCTTCTGAACACAAACAAAGATTTTTAGAAGAATATTTCAGCTCTGTAGGTCCATACAGTGCAAGTGAATGGTGACCAAAACTTTGAAGCTCCAAAAAGCTGATAAATGCAGCATAAAAGTAACTCCAGTGGTATATTCCATGTCTTCTGAAGTGATTTGATAGCTGTGGGTGAGAAACAGATCAATATTCCTTTTTTACTATAAATTCTCCTCCCTGCCCAGTAGGTGGCGATATGCAAGAAGAATGCTAATTGCCAAAAACAAAAGAAGTATGTGAAAGTGAAAGTGGAGATTTATAGTAAAAAATTATCTATTTCTCACCCACACCTATCATGTTCTTCTGAAGATATGGATTTAATTAGTGGATTCTTTTTATGCTGCCTTTATGTGCTTTTTTGACCTTCAAAGTTCTGGCCACCATCCACTTGTATGGTATGGACCTACAGAGCTGACATATTCTTCTAAAAATCTTCGTTTGTGTTTAGCAGAAGAAAGAAAGTCATACACACCTAGGATGGCATGAGGGTGAGTAAATGATGAGAGAATTTTCATTTTTGGGTGAAGCTATTTCCTTAAAAGGGAAATACATTATCATATTAATGTATATTTTTGACCAGTTTATTTTGTTACCACATGAAGCAGATTTATAGGTTACCTGACAAAAAAATCTTTTTACAGTGTACTTTGAAATATTGATTATTTCCCCATCCCTATTTTAAGGTACCTACTTTACTCACGAAGCCAAAGGAGCGGACGACGCCGCAGATGCCGACACTGCCATCATCAACGCAGAGGGCGGACACAACAACTCAGATGACAAGAAGGAATACTACATTTAACTCTGACTAGACCTGCTAGCTTTCTGTGCTGAACAGCAAACTGTGGACTGCTGGGTTAGGAGGAGGGGGTTTGTGGGATTCAATCAGGCTGGATGCACACCTGTGCAGCTGAAGAGATGGAGAAGAGAAGGTGCTGTTATCAAGTCAGACGGGGTGTGGGATGGCAGAGCACATGGAGAGCTCAATTTAAGATGGCTTCACCATCCAACACCTCTCGCTGGGGCCGGTTTTGTTCTGTTTTAAACATTTGCTAAAAATGTTGTGCCTTGTTCTGTTCTTAATGAAGTTTCCACTTTCATCAGGACACTTACAAGCTTCATACCATCTCTTGAATGGTCAAAACCCAGAGTGTTTTGCTTTATTAGTATTTTTGTTTTAACTGCCAGTACATCAATACATTTTAAGCTCTCTCTCTCTCTCCCTCTCATGCTGTTCTGTCTGCCGGTTTGGAAGAAAGCCACACACAAAGTTTAAAAATACGATTCAGTCACAGAACGATCGCTTGAGTTGTTTTCATGGATTGGTTCCAAGTAATTTATTTGGCAAATTGCCTGTTGTTCTCTTAAGTCCCTCAGAGAATGAGTTAGAAATTATAGAAACTTTTTTTGTTGTGACCAACATAGCTACAAAGCATTCAGCAGCATTACTGTGTTGTTGCATTATTTATTAGATATACTGTATGTGTTTCGAATCGGCTTGTATTGTTATTCTTTCTGGCTTGCATTGCATCATCCATATGTGCCCCACTCACATACTAATTTACTAGTAATGACTCCCAAGCATTAAAAATGAATGCCAAAGTAAAGAACAGCAAAATGGCCCTGGTTTAGCTGTATAGAAAAGTTTTTAAAGATGTCCCCATATAAAACATATCTATCAAATTGTAAAATAGATTTAATTTCAAGCCTTTTTCATTAAACGAAGTCAGTTTGACGTGAAGGTCAGCGAGCTTTGCTAAATGTTGTTAGTGCTTCTGTGTGCTTTTCATAGTAACATAAAAATGTTTACTAAATGAAATAGTTAAAGCCTGTATGTGGTAAGCCATACTACCATTTGTGCCCCCAAATACATTTCAGTTACAATTGATTCTTTCAATACAGCTCATTTGTATATGCCTGACTGAATGTAATAACTCTAAAATAATGCAATAGTTTAAAAATGTGTGGCCTGAATGTTGTGTTCGTTATCTCATTATGCAGCAACATACTTTAATTTTAATGTAATATGTTGGTATGTGGAAGAGGCACAGGGGCACGTATTTTGTTGGATCACTCATAAGTGTATTACAAATGTCTAGATTTGAACTTGAAATTATTACATTATTGTAGAGTTAGTATATAATTGGTAGTTTATTCCACGATTAGTCACTCCAGGCATTATTTTTTCTCATCTTTGGCCTTCATTTATTGTCTAGACAGTTGGGACAGATATACATTATATGTGATTAACTATGTGAAGGATGTATAGGGACATTTTGCAGTAATGCTGACAGTACGGTTAACATTGTAATATCCTTGTTTGGTCTTAGCGTTTACATGAATTTGTGTATCAAGTGCTATATTTTTTTTTCATTTGTTGGTTTATCTTTTATCCTTAGTGTTATTCCAGAGATTATCTGAACAGAACCTGGTGAGCATTATTTAGATTTGTAAACGCTAATAAATTATGGTATATTTGTGCAAGGCTATCATAGCTGATGCCATTTTATGCTTGGTTATTCGGAAAGAAACTTGTATTTTAAACGTCATTGTATGTTGTACAGAATTTTGTGGTTTTATAAAGCAGTGGTAGATTTATTTACATATATCATGTTTTGAGTACAATGCCTTCATCACTAAACTGATTAAGAGTGTACAGGGATGTAAAAGCTGAAGCAACATTATGCCCCCCCCGGCCCCAATTACATACTTTCAATGACAAAATTATCACTGTGTGCACCCAACTGACATGCCAAGCATGTGCAGAATATATTTATAAATATGTATAAATCTATAATATTATCATATTGCTCATGTAACATCATTGTAATGACATGAAGCTATTTCCAACTTTCACATCATGTCAAATAAGGAGTGAGGGCTGCAGTCAAGCAATCATTCAATGACTGGTTTCTTTATGGTGATGTTTATGTGCTAAATATAGTGTCTGCAAAGGACGCACAGATGATTTCCACAATAAAAAAAAGCAATGCGGGTTGATCCCACTGCTAGCTGATATAAACCTATATAGCCAGAGCACTAATTCTTCCTTTTTCTTGAATATGTAAAAGGTAAAGGGATAGTTCACCCAAAATGAAAAGTATGTGGTCAATTACTGATCCTCATGTTTTTCAAAACCTGACTTGGAACACAAAAGAAGATATTTTGAAGAATGTTCATGTTGCTATTTTTTCCATACATTAAAAGTGAAAAGTGACTGAGGCTGTCAGTCCCTAATATTCTGTGTAATATCTCCTTTTGTGTTCCAAGGAAGAAAGAAAGTCAGACAGGTGTGGAACAACATGAGGCGGAATAAAGGATTACAGATCTATCCCTTTAAATGTCAAGTGATCTAAAACTGCCCAAACCTAATTTAAAACACACATACACACACACACACACACAAACACACACACACACACAAACACATACCTTCAGTGTACATTTGATTTTGCCCTGTCTCAGGTCTGCCTATGAATTTATGTTTTTGCATCTCAGGTAGAATGCAAAAGTGATGCCCATATCTGAAAGAAAAGAACTTCAAATTATTATCAGAAAACACACAGAATAGAGCATGTTCCATTCGACATGTTTTATCAGTATTTTAAATGCTGTGCACTGTGTAAATGTTGATATTACTTTGTATAGATATGTCACAGCACATGATAAATCTAAAGAGTGAATCTTAGTGCATACTGTACATTTACAGTTAATTATTTTTGGTTTTATGCCATTTGTATCACCCAGAGCAGCTGTTCTTCATTGTTTCCAATTGTTTTTTTGTTTTTTTGTCACATATTTTGTCTCATCTCTGTAGTTTGTATTCCCGTGTAATTAAAGGTACTTACATGTTCACTTTGTATTTGACCATGAAAATACATTTTTACAGAAATGGAGCAGTACTGTCTTAATAAAAAGAGGTATTAATGTTCAAACAGCAGTTGAAGTCTGTCTTATACATTCACAGAAAATGAATTTCCTGAAATGCATTAATTAGTGCTGTCCATTTATAAAGAAAAACACTTTTTGCACTGCACACACTTTATTTAGAAACATTAGATTTTTGCTTCAAATCATCGCTAAAACACTCTCATTTGTCACACTGAGGATGAATTACCTGCAAGCACGTTTCAACAAGACTCGTGGTTTGGCAATGCTGTAAACATATGCTGTGAAATTTCGTGCCAAAACCTATTAGAAGTGAAATGTGAGGAAAAATTGAGCACAGAAAACTGAGCAAGAAAGCAGTGTGTGTGTTTAGCGTATAAATGTGCTGTGCTCATGTTACTTGGGGAGAAGTAGCATATGACTTGCATTTTTATTGTACTTTTTGCACCTAAAAACCTTATGAAAAATAAGAAACTGTATTAATATAATAATACATTTAATCCAGTTATAATTACTGGTGCTTGCTGAGGCAGGTATTACTACTATTATTGCTCATTCTTTAGCGTTAGGAATTTGAACAAACCACTATGTAAGTACTTGGGTGCATAATTCATCCCACAGCCACACTGTTTGTGCTATGGACATGAAGGATGCCTTTAAATTGTGAAAGAGAGTGCTATCACATTTCCAAACTATTGGACTTATGATTCTAGTTTTAGGGAATGATAAAATGAGCCCAAAAATCCCATTGACTTAGACTTGCAATTTGTGACAATGTATAATATACGTAACATGGACACTGTAATGTAAAGTGTTACAATTAATCATTATGATGTCTTGGAAGACGTGTCTAACTCTAAACATCAAAGATGATGTGAACTGCATTTGTATCAAATGTATTTTTTTCTTTATCTCTTACTCTATAGAAAGTGTACATTTGTTATGATTTCATTATTCTCATATGGAGCTCTTCATTGATTATCAGTGCATTTCTTATAAAGGATAACTTTGAGCATCTCTACTTAATGAAAAAGCAAAGACAACCATTTGGGGGGAAAAAAACATTACTGTTGTATATACCTCTTCTCAGTTGTTCATCAGTTCATACATGAAGTTCCTCTGAAGAGGGATTCATCTGATTGAGTTAATATGACCAAATCAACCTGACTAAATTTGGTTACACCAAAAAGCAAAATAAATAAATAAACTTTAAGGTTTAGATCTACTCAACTTTTTACAGTGTATGGGGCAAGGAATTCCAGCAGACCGATTTCACTGTGATTTCGGCAATTAACAGTTGGCTGAAAGTTCTGCTGCTGAAATCGGTCTGTACTTACCAAAACTCTATCCACTGCCCTCAGTGGCTGAAGCTGGAAGTGTTGTTAAACACATTTTTTTTTTTTTTGTAAATTATATAACACAGGCAGCAAGAATACATATTTGATCAACCCTACACCCTAACTCAAACCCTGACTTTGGACGTACACAGTCATGTGACAAAACAGCATGGTGCCTATCACAGCGGGGTTTGTCTTTGGGAGAAACACCAACAAAACTACATCTGGTAAGAAACCTAATTAAGTTTTTTACATTGAAACCTGTTTGAGTCAAAAGATTAGAGTCTTTAGTTTTATCCGATGTCATTTTTAAAATTTGAGCAATTTATCACAAAACTGCACACTGTTAAACACAATGTACACTATATTGGACAACAGCGCTAGTTTTTCATTAGAGATCATATAGTTACTGTGCATTTTCACACTGAGCACAAATGCTGCTTTCAGAGGCTTTATATGGAGTTAGGTTGAAAATAAAGTGCATTTCAAACTGTTCTGAGACCAGAGCAGACAGACAGCACACTGGAGGCTAAGTCGTTCACTAAACAGGGAGCAAGGGAACATCCTACAGATTTCCTATGAAGCCAAGTGCATTCACTCCTAAAACCAAAAGTTCAGTTTCAGGCTACAGATGATGTTTGGACCACTCAACATGTTTGCAGACATTAGACAATGGTAATCAGTACATAGATTCAGAATTTATATTGTATCATTTTATTTTTACATGGTTGGCAGTGATTGGATGATGTTGGCCATTTCTTTTGATCTGAATTATTTATGCTAATTTCTGATGTAATCTCTGTAATGTCTCAAAAACATGAATAACCAACACTCCTGGAAACATAATAAACATTTTGATTTAAAAAAAAAAAACTTAGTCCCGCTGTCCACATACTGTATGTTGACATAAATTTTTAGGAAAACTGTTTGGTCTAGAAATTGTTTGCTTGTTTATTAGTTGCTACTAGTTACAAATCAAAAAGAGAAATAGAAAATACATGCAGCTGTCACGCTCTGGTCTCAGGAGGAAAAACATCTCGGTTACTGTCGTAACCTCCGTTTCCTGATGGAGGGAACGAGACATTGTGTCGATGTAATGACACTAGGGGTCGATCTTGAGAGCCCGAGTCACCTTCAGATCTTTGAGAAAAGGCCAATGAGAATTCGTGAGTAGAATTTGCATGCCACTCCCCCCAACATACGGGTATAAAAGGGAGGCTGGAATGCGGATTCATTCAGGTTTTTGCACTGAGGTGCCGAGACAAGGTCCCGGCCATTACAGCGATGTAGTTCAGCCTGTGGCAAGAGGGACACAATGTCTCATTCCCTCCATCAGGGAACGGAGGTTACGACAGTAACCGAGACGTTCCCCTTCTGTCACTCACTCGATGTTGTGTCAATGTAGTGACACTAGGGGTCCCTATAGAAACGCCACAATGGCTGAACTGTGTTACGTGAACTGCCGATGCAGGTGTACGCAAGCTACTGTGAGCGTAGGAACAGATGCACTCGGACTGCACGTGGCCTCCCCAGACGCCCCAAAACGTCATGTAATTCCCAACAACCCTGAGGGGGGGAAGGAGATGTATCTAGTATGGGAGCAGGCCGTGCCAGCCACGGCTTTTTCTCTCTAAGTTTTTCTCTCCACAGAAAATTAGATTCGGCTGGGGCCTTTAAATGCTCATAAAATGCACCGTTTCTATCATTGACACCGAGTCTAACTCCATGCCGAGAAAAGAGATGCTCTGAACCAGGGAGAGCTTTCTCTTTTCCTAGTTGACCCGAAGTCCTAAATGGCTGAGGTGCGTGAGCACCAGGTCCCTGTGTGCACACAGTAACTCTCGAGAGTGCGCTATAATCAGCCAGTCATCGAGATAATTGAGTATGCGAACGCCCACTTCCCTTAACGCCGCAAGGGCTGCCTCTGCGACCTTCGTGAAGATGCGAGGGAACAGGGACAAGCCGAAGGGGAGGACCTTGTACTGATATGCCCGACCGTCGAACGCGAACTGTAGGAAGGGTCCGTGTCGAGGTGAAATCGAGACGTGAGAGTACGCATCCTTCAGGTCTACTGCCACGAACCAATCCTGATGCCGGATGCACGTCAAAATGTGCTTTAGCGTCAGCATCTTGAACGGGAGTCTGTGCAAGGCCCGGTTCAGAACTCGCAGGTCCAAGATTGGCCACAACCCACCGCCCTTCTTGGGAACGATGAAGTAAGGGCTGTAAAACCGCTGTCTCACCTCGGCTGGAGGGACAGTCTCTATCGCACCCTTCTGTAGGAGGACTGCGATCTCCACCCGCAAGACGGCAGCACTCTCGTCCTTTACTGACGTGAAGAGAACACCGCAGAACCGGGGCGGGCGCCTGGCGAATTGAATCGCATAGCCGAGTCAGATGTTTCTGGCCAGCCAGCGCGACAGGTTGGAAAGCGATAGCCACGCGTCCAATCTCCAGGCAAGGAGCACTAACAGAAGGATCGCATCCGACGTTCCTGGGGGTGGGGCCTCGTGGTGGGGGGGAGCAGGGAGTGCCGCGTCGGGGAGCGGTGCTCCGACCCTAGGCAGCAGCGCTGTGGGGACCCTCGGCCAGCCGGGGGTGTGGTTTGTGTGATGCAGCGGGGCACACGAAGGCGGGGGGCCGTGTTCGTGGGGCCCAGGCTGCAGACACTCGGTGTCCGGTAGCCGTGGGGACGGCAACCGTGAGCACTTGCGGTGTGACCCGAGGAGAGAGGAAACTGCTCTTTTTTTGACAATGTGGGTACCGCAGCCCGTACGGGGTGCGGCAAACAGAAAAGATAAAGGGAACAAAAGATTTTCCTCCCGACCCTCCACTGGGGGATGGAGTGGTCTGGCTACCAGCTCCAGAGTTCCCACAGACGTCTCTATCCTCGGGTGTCCCGTCTCAGGGGCGCTTGGGAGCCCTCCGACTTCACCAAGGCGCTCTCCGATGCAGCGATCGACATCTCATCCGGCTCACGAGCTCCGAAAGAGACATTAGGCTGAGGGGAGCTGCCAGTCTCATCCCAGAACTGGACGGACGCAAACGAGCGTACCGGAGAGTGGGCGGTCCGTGGGGGTTTACCCGGCGGAACCATACCCATTGAAGCCCCCGAATCGCCTTCAGCGTCAACCAGGGTGGCCTCGTACCCGTAGGTAGAAGGATCAGTGGGGGGGACAGCTGAAGTGGCTTTCCCTTGAAAGAAGGAAAGCCACGACCGCAACGTTGCCATGGTCATGTTCTCGCAATGAGAACATGAACCATCCACGAACGCTTCCTCAACGTGATTTTGGCCCAGGCACATGAGACAGTGATCATGACCGTCTGAGGTGGAGAGGTAACGACTGCATCCAGGAACTGCACAGAGACGGAAGGGCATCTTTAAAAAGACACATCTTTAAAAAGATGTTCAACGTCACTGTGCCGGCTCTAATAGAGGAAATATACTCATTAGAGGAAATAAACTCTTTTAAAGCGCTGTCGAAGCACCCAGGTGCGTAATCTGCAGTGGAGTGCAGAGTGGAGAGAAAGCCGCTGGAATGCGCCGTATATTCAACAGCTAACACTTCTGAAGAGGTGAATGGATCAGTAGTAGTATTCAGCTCGCTGAAATGCAACCGCTCGTCTCCAAAGAAAAAATCTGAATGAATCCGCATTTCAGCCTCCCTTTTATACCCGTATGTCGGGGGGAGTGGCATGCAAATTCTACTCGCCAATTCTCATTGGCCTTTTCTCAAAGATCTGAAGGTGTCTCGGGCTCTCAATATCGATCCCTAGTGTCAATACATCGACACAACGTCGAGTGAGTGACAGAATGGGAACTGTGGTAATCAACATCATATCACTGATGTTCTGTCAGCTGACACAGAAAAAAGTCTCAACAGACTATTGTACCCTAACGGAGGACCGCAGTATCATGCCCTGTTTGGGCAAGGAGGGTTAATGTGACTTTTAGGTGTGTGCAGAGCGCAGCAGGCAGTTTGGCTGGGGGTGTGCAGCTGCCTTGCCCCTGACCCACATTCTGAGATGGAGCAGGCAGCAAATAAATATCTTCATCGCCGTCACTGCCTGTGTGTGAGAAAGCTTGATCTTTCCCATGGCTGCTGTCAGTGGGAGTGGCAGCTTGCTTCGGCTCAGTTGGAATACGAGGTTGCACAGTTTGCTGGTGAGTCATCTCAGTGTGTGTTGAGCCACAGAATATATGGAAAAGAAGAAAATAAACTTCTCAAAAGCTGTATAGCAGTACTTGATGCTTGAGGTTGTGGTTTGTAGCCTATATGGTCTGACAGCTGAATGACCTTGAGATTTAAAGGGATAGATCACCCAAAATAGAAAATGTACTCATCCTCATTTTGTTTCAGACCTGTATGGCATCAGTAACCATTCACTTTCTTGTATGGAAAAAAATATGCAATGAAAGTGAATGGTGACTAAGCAAACAATCTGTCTGACATTTCCTTTTTTGTTCCATTAAAGAAAGAAATACAGGTTTGGAAGGGTGAGTAAAAAATTACAGAATTTTTTCATTTTTGGTTAAACGGTCCCTTTAACCAAATGAACGTCTAGGTCAGTGGTTTACAGCTGTCACGACCCAAAAATAGGTCATATAGGTATTTTCTGGAAAAAAAAAAAACAACAACAACAAAGCTACATGCATATAATAAAATGCAACTTGCCATATAGGCCTAATTGTGTTTAGTTAAGATAGCAAAATAAACATGCTTAAAAAGTATTAACCTCCTGAGACCCGAGCGTGACTGCTGTGTGCATTTTCCATTCCCCTTTTTGATTTGTAACTAGTAGCACCTAATAAACATGCAAAAAACAAATAGTTTTCCTAAAAATTGATGTCCACATATGTGGACAGTTGGACTAAGTTTTGAAATTTTAAATAATACCAAGCAGAAAAAAAATAGTCAGATTTTATCACATTTTATCAAATTTTGATTATGTTTCCAGGAGTGTTGGTTATTCATTGTTTTTGAGACATTACAGACAATACATCAGAAATTAGCATAAATTATTCTGATTCAAAGTAATGGCCAGCATCATCCAATCACTCCCAATTGTTCTTTGTCTGCCAAACATGTTGAATGGTCCAAACATCATCTGCAGCCTGAAACTGAACTTTTGGTAGGATGTTAGGAGTGAATGTACTTGGCTGCATAGTAAAGCTATAGGAAGCTCCCTTGCTCCCTAATACAGGGACACGTATACAGGGTCTGAAAGCAAAATTTTCCAGCTTTTGGATGCAACCATTAACTCTCAATATGATAATGCACAGAAAATATAGGATATTTTAAGGAAAATTAGCCTATAGTCCACGTACGTGGTCACTGTGTTTAACAGCATGCCGTTTCACAATAAATCGATGACATTTTGTAAATGGCATATCGGATGAAACTATAGACTCTAATCTTTTGACTCAGAAAAAAACAAAAATTAATGAGGTTTCTTTCCAGATGTAGTTTTGTTGCCGTTTCTCCATAAGACAAACTCAGCTGAGATCGACCCCATGTTGTTTTGTCACAAGAAAAAAGTTTAACCTTTTAATGACAGCCTAGAGTCTCCTGAACTGAGATCAGTCAGTTTAAATGAAATTAAATCATGAATAGCCTACAGCAAAGCCAAAACTTAATGTCCACGCATGTGGACACGGGGTCTCAGGAGGTTAAAAGGGAGGAGAAAACGCTTCCCATCTCTTTTTCTGTTAAGCGTCCAAGCAAACTCTATGGTATTTTAGCACAAATCAGTTAGTTACTTGGTAATATGGATAATACTTATACAACATTTGGCCTTGTGTTTATCCCTTATGGCTGGTAAATTACACATTTGATGTTCTATGTGCATTTATACAATTGTCCGTTTTCCTATTCAGCCTATGTTATTTAAATTTTTTTGCATTTTATTAGGCTCATGTTATTCTTGGTAACATTAATACATTTTATTGTTTCATTTTAAATAAATTTTTTGTTTACTTTTAACAATAAACAATTCTGATACAATTTTGATGGGTGGTCACTTGATGTAAAATGTAAACCACTTTACATATGTAAAATATGGGTACTGAAACAAAACCAGTTCAGAAACACTGGTGTATGGGACAACCGCAAGTTCCCTCAGCCAGGAACATTCGCTTCCCCTACTTGTCAAATGGCATGTCAAAAGAATGTGGCGGTACCGAAAATAATCCCTGATAAATGGCCAACATGACATTAACCAATGCAAGCATTAGTCTCATACATCATTCTTGGACAATGTCCCCCCAGGCATGTTTTATGTTTCAGATCCGAGGCAATATTTCTCAGCTGTAAATGTCACGTTTGACTGTGCAGTTTATCAGCGATCAGTTCCCTTCAGAGAGCTCTAGTTTCGATAGAATGTGGAATTGATTTTATTGAAAAGCTTGTAGCCGATCTTTACCTACAAAGTTCCCTGCGTGTGGCATAATCCATTAGAAAGCAGTACAAAAATGTTTCACTACACAAAAACAGAGCAGAGTGACTTGCACTGTTTTATAAAAGACTGACACAACTACTGAAAGAATTTGGCATAATCAAATCACACAGCACTTTTATTAACCCCTTATCTTTTAGCCATTTGATTTAGTATTGTTAAAGTCTATTTTCTTTTTTTCAAATTAATTAAGGATATAAATTAAGTAAACTTGTCTGTATAAGTACACCTATAAAGATAGCATTGTTAGAATCTGCCATCTAGCTTATTCATAGTGCACTTTCTAGACTTTTTTGTCTATTAATGTAGTTTATGTTTGTCACTTAATGGGTTTTACTTGATAATCATAACTGTTTTATATATTTTCCATGAAAACTTTGCTATTTTGGTCCAGAAAGAAACAAAACATGACATCGGGTTAATTCTATTACATCCCACATGCAAAAAATATAAAAACATTTTAGACCAAATCGTGGACATATGTGGACAGTTGGACTAAGTTTTGAAATTTTAAATAATACCAAGCAGAAAAAAAAAGTCTGATTTTTTTTTAGCACATTTTATAACATTTTTATTGTGTTTCCAGGAGTGTTGGTTATTCATGTTTTTGAGAAACCAGAAATTAGCATAAATAATTCTGATTCAAAGTAATGGCCAGCATCATCCAATCTCTCCCAACAATGTTACGTCTCAGGATGTATTTTTGTTTTATTTTGTATTACATACGTGGATGTAACAACAAACAATCTGCCTCTCTCCATCTCTCCCCTTGTTACACCTCTCCAACCCTAGACTGGGGAGGGTGTAAAAATTGGGGGCTTGTCCGGGATGGCAATGAGAAACAGGAGGCAGTCATCAGTACCTGTTAGAGGAGAGCGGACAGGGCAACAGGAAAGGTGGAAAACAGAAAACAACATACAACAAAACAGTGGCAAACAACACAGACAATACATCCACAGATGTAATACAAAATAAAACAAAAATATGTCCTGGGATGTAACAATTCGGATGAACTATTCTGGTGAAAATCTAGTTTTAAACATACTTTACAATTTTGAATGTATTAAGGCCAAAGTATACTTTGGTTGTCCACATTGCTGATCGCTCAGTGCACAGTATATGTGACGCAAATTTCGTCATCAGCACAATCCGTGCAGATGCCCAGATATTCTCACCATGCGGAGAGTTCTTGACTGTGCTTGTCATTGGTGTATGCACCTACCGTTGACTGTACTAAAAGAGTATCACAAAGTAGTTGTAGTGTGCATGCATCAAATGTGTTCGTATTTGCTCACGGTCAGAAGATTATACTTTGAAAGGCAACGTGGTTGACCGATCGAGATCTGATCCGGAACGCACAAAAATTAAGTATATCCGGGCCTTTAATGTTTTCCTAGCCATAATAAACTGTAAGATTAAGTCTTTTCAGCACCTAAAATTAAACCAGCAATATCCTAGTGACAGTGATGTTAAAGTTCCTGTTACCAGTCAACCAATGATTTAAAAATACTAAAAGCAATTGACATTTAATAGACTGGTATGACAGTCCACCAATTAACAATTGTTTTAGGATATTCAATGATCACAAGGGAATTAGGATTTAGGTCTTAAACATTGTAACCCATTTGCAAGTGCACTGGCGTTTTACCCCCAAAAAGTTTTGGTTTATCTCAACCTATCTAGACAGAGCAGCTCTCTCTGTGAAGATCGAGCTCCACACAGTGAATATTTTTCTACACATTCTGTAGTAGATGTTAGTGCAACATCTATTGCTTCTCTATAGCTGAGTGCACAGTGATTACCGCTTTGGCCATCTTATTTATTTTGTTTCTCACTGCACATCACCTTTTACTGCTGACAATCACAGGACAGGAAAATAGATCATTTTAGCCCAGAGTGGTCTGCTTATATAGACGTTACATTTTGTCAGTCACTTTTTCCAATGGTGGGTCTCGGGAAACTTGACAAATTATTTTTATATTTCATTGGGGAAACAAAAATTGAGTGTCCACTTTGGTCAGGTGATTGTAATATCCACCACATGAGGTAAATAGTGTTTGTAGAATATTTATGTTCCCAGTCAGTGTTACAGTTATACAATATTTACAATTAGGGTCCCCAATTGATAAAGAAGATGTGTTGTGTAAATAAAAAAAATTTTTTTACCCAATTGTGTTTGCTACAGTATGTATTTTTATGCTTACAGTATTAGAGTATTGCGCCATTAGCTTAGCAACATGCTAACGCAAACTCTGAGGCATGGAGCGCTGTTTGTACTGTTAGAGTATTCAAAATCGGTCACTTAAGAGGTTTGATGACAGTTAGGATTCTGTCTTAGAAGGCAGCTACCTAGCTAGGCAAAAGGCAGTGAGACAACTCACTAGGTTTTTTATCATTAGCAGCTGTAATACATTTAAATGACACTCAAAGATGTGGTTGGGACGTTATAGTTAGTATTGTCAGGGGGGCTTATTTCATATGACTGTAACTAGGGGGTCTCTGCACTGTTGGCCACCCCATTATTTGAACACATCACATTGTGGTCTCTGAGACACTAAAGGCATACCCTTCATTTGTGTTCATGAGTCAATTATAACAGCAACAATAATCGCAAATTTTTGTTTGAGGGCTAAATGATCAAAATATACAGATCCTCTGGTTGAAATGAGCATAAATTATCCATTATACCCCAACCTGTTGGCAGGCAGTGCTAAACCCTGGCATACACAGACATCTGTGGACATCTGGCTACTGTAAATATCCCAAATGGACAGCAGCACTGAATTTTAAATATTCAGGTCTGCTTTTTCCCGCCCCATTGTATTTTTGTAATCTACATAAACAAGTCAGATGAATACTTTTTAGAGGTTTGTCAACTAAAATCCATTTTTCTAGATAGATTTTTACTCCTGGTGTCAAGGCAAATCAGACCCCTACATTTGCAGCGGAGTTATTCCAGCAAGGGTAAAAATGAGAATCAGAGCTTAGCTCGTCATAGATAATCAAGCCATCAGCATGCAGATGCCAAAGCCAGAGGTACAATCTCAAATGTATAATCTGGGTGAAACGTATGTGTGTGTGTGTGTGTGTGTGTGTGTGTGTGTGTTTGTGTTTAAGTAACAACCAGTCACTGCAGACTGCGATATGCACATCTGAACTTCACTGTTATCTCTTGGTTTTTACATTTCATGTTTTTTTAATACTGTCATCATGCTTTCAAGAGCTTCAGTGATGTTGGTCAAACGTTGGCCCTACTTACTTCAGATATACTATTCTGCTCTCTAATAGCAGCATTTAACACTAATGACAGAACACAGCAACAAATGGCAGAGGTGAGACTTTGTCTATTTAACTGTCTGTCAGTTTTGATTTGGTTGCTTGAGGGCACATTAATAAAAGGACTATTTGAACTCTGAGGGCATTGGTGCTAGACCTCTGATAACTGTTATTTCAGGTAAATGGATAATAATTTAGTGTGCTGTTTTATCAGTCCTGAGAAACAGAAAATTAATGGATTTATATGTTTTTTATTCAGTTCAGGGCACATATACCATGCTTAAATAACCTGTCTTAGCAGCTTTTGAGTCAAACAAATCTAGGCGAATCTCCCAAAACTTGTCAAAAACATGTATGTGTGTGTGTGCCTGTTCTTGACAGGTTTTGTGAAATTCAGCCATCTACAGTCTTTTTTTTGTTTATTGTTTTTTTCTTCAAATGTGTGAAATTTAGGTTGGTTCGATGTTAAAGAGTTTGGTATCAACAAAGGCGTAGACAACAGATCCGTTGTTTGCTAAGCCAGATAAGAAGATGGAATTCAACGTTCAGAGATTTACCAAATTAACTGGCTAGCAACATGAAAACAGCACAGGATACATGAATCCTGAAGTCATTTAAACATTCAACTCTCAAACAGAGTATGTTTGCGCTAACCATGACTCTAAAGCGTTACAAAACCATCAACGTACTAGGAAACCGAGCCAATACATCCTTGCTGAGTCTTTGATATGACAAGTTTCCCCCATATAAGCTTCTTAAAGCTAGATTTTCTCTAAATTATGGCAGAGGGAAAAACAACTTCTAAATCATCTGGTTTTCTTATGTTTTGATCATTAAGAATATATAATGAGATAATTTATGATATAAAGTGAAGGGCGAGTTGACAAAGTAAACAAGGTTCAGGCCAGTTGCATGTAAATTCAGTAAGAAAAGACATTCATCATTGATACGCACGATTAAAATTCAGTTTCTGGTATATATTCAGATTTTTTCAAGTAATGAAATGTCATACATTTGCCCACTGTCTGAATTATCGAACAACCTAAGTTAACAAGTAAAAACACGAACACCTGTGCATTGGTTGTACTATACAGTATACTGGCATATAGCCTACATTCTTTGTAACATAGTAACTTTGTAAAATTATCTTCTGTTGGATTTCATATGTGCCAGAGGTTCTGGTCCATGAAAGCAGCTCTATTTTATGCATTTAATGTGTCAATGCATTAAATGTGAATTATTTACTATTTAGATTATAATTTAATGAATTAATTTTATCTAAACAACTGATATAAAGTGAAATCTACAGTACAAGAAAGACTGATGTACTGTTTAAGTGCCGTTTCCATTTGCTTCATCCAAGTACATAATGTGTGTTGATATAAAAACATAATGGATTCAGAAGCAGAATTATGCCTATTTATAGTTATCAGGTGTCATCTTACAACACAGACCAAACCAGAATACTTTTTAGCCAGCTCAGTGGAGGATCAAGGTGCTGTCATCTCTTTTTTGGAACAATTTGCATCCTGCCACCATTATGATACAAATGACTATTGGGAAGTGTGGACAATTTATGAGTTATGAGAATGGGGGTAATGAATGATGACTGAAAATGAGAAACGTATCCACAGCACATAACTATCTCATGGTCAACAGAAGATATGATAAAGCTTAATAAATAAATAAAAGTATTTCATTTATTTATTTATGATGCATTTGCAGGTTTGGTTTCCATTGATTGTAGATAAATGTCCTCAGTGTGTTGGCGAGTGAGTAACCTTCAAATTATTCAGCAGCACGCGTATGAGCTTTCTGAGTCATTCAGATTGAATCCCGGACCAATTCAGATCGCTTTGCTATCACGTGTGACGAATTGATTGTAAATAACTGACTCAAATGAGTGATTCTTTTGATAATCAGACATTTTTAGTTCTGATTCAAAACTGCGACAGTAAACACCGGGTACACGACATGACACACAACAATACTCGGCTACCTAATTCAAAATATAGCTTCTTGATTAAAAACTAGCGAAGCTACCACCTTGCTACTGAGAAATGTAGTTAAGCTAATAGCTTCGCTATTTGTAGTGAAGCTACTGCCCATCACTATATATATATATATATATATATATATATATATATATATATATATATATATATATATATATATTATATGGTTGATGTGAACATTAACTGAAGCTCCTGTTCTGTATCTGCATGATTTTATGCACTGTTGCCACACGATTGGCTGATTAAATAATTACATGAGTAATTAGGTGTACAGGTCTTCCTAATAAAGTGCTCAGTGAGTGTATATATGTATACTGTGTGTGTGTGTGTGTGTGTGTGTGTGTGTGTGTATATATATATATATATATATATATATATATATATACTAATACATTTTTCAGCCTTATAAATCGATTCATTGATATTTTGGGTTCTCTTTTTACTACTGAATTTTAAACTGTAGATGCTATTAGGAAGGATCGTAGTCTTAAGAAAATTAACTCACATTAAAAAAGCACATACAAGTCATAAACAGTCATTTAACATCACCTCCTATGGACTTATGACATTACCTAAGAAATACAGCTGATGACGCCTGACAGAGTTGCATCCATTATGAAAACAAGGAAATGTACAGCTATCCACAAAGCTCAGATAAGTAATTAATTTTTTTAACATTTAATCTGAGCTTGACAGAACTCCCTGGTGCTACAAGCCAGTTTAGAAGGGGAAAATCGTGATGAGGTAGGGGGAAATGTGTTGCACAAAGCTGCACTTCCTGTTATGAATTAATCAATGGTAATGGACAGAGGGCCATGTGGCTGTTGGAACCATCCAAAACGCTCAATGAAAATGGGAGAAGAGAAATAAAGGGCACAAATTTGTTTACTGCTTTTCACATCACAAGACAGCTCTAATGGATAGGGTTGCATGAAAATTGTGCTGCTTTCATTTATGTGGTGACTGCAGGCACAAATCTTTTATGGTGCCAAGTTATTACAAGAAGGGCTCATACTGCCACAGGATGCACACACTACTGTAGATTTACTGTATAAGCTGAGCTAACATACGCATTGCCACCCACAGGCAAATGCTCTTTATTTGACCGAAGCACTTCCTTTGTAATGTTATTGTTGCCACAAATAATTTTCTTCCCAGACTGTGTGTGTTAGTGATGGAGCGTTGGTTAAGGCCATAGTCTGTCCAGACTAATTGTACCTGCACCTAGAGCTCTTGCACACCGAGTATGAGAGTATGCCAGCGGGTTCTCTAGTCTAGGCATCTTGGCTACAAATATACTCACATAGGAGACTTCTGCAGCTGTTAGTGGCACTCATATATGAGATGCTTTAGTCTTATACTGTGCATTCCTACTTTTAAAACTCGTCCTTTTCTTAGCTGTTTAGCCACGTTAAAGCACAAACAACATAACGTGATTTTTAAAGAGTATGTTGATGTTATTTTAGCCCATGCCATACAACAAGTTTAGGCTAAAAATGACAGAGGAGAGACTTTCTATGGTCTAAAAGACAGTAACTGTATCATTTTGGAAACAAATGTTCCCACAAGGATAGTAAAACCAGAAATCACCTACATTGTGGGGAGAAGCCAATGTCCCACAAGGAAAATGGCTTAAAGGAATATTCAATACAAGGGCTCAATACATGTTAAGCTCAATCCACAGCATTTGTGGCATACTGTTGATTACCACAATTAATTTTTACTTACCCCTTCTTTTCTTTAAAAAAACAAAAAAATCTGGGTTACAGTGAGGCAAATGGAAGTAACTGGGGCCAAACCATAAACATTAAAATACTCACCTTTTCTAAAGTATAGCCACAAGATGTAAAAAAAATATGCGTGTTAACATTATTTGAGTGTGATAAAATTGCGAACTAACCTTATCTGTGTAAAGTTATAGCCAAAGTTACAACTTTGTTGACATTACATCGTCATGGCCTAAAACACCCTAAAATGACCATAAAATGAAGATTTACAGCTCAAATAATAGTTTTAACAAAATAATTAATGTAAGTGCGTCTATAAAATTAAAAGCTTCACATTTCTGCCTTTAAACCCTCCAAAAATTGGCCCCATTCACTTCCATTGTAAGTGCCTCACTATAACCTCGATTTTTGCTACTTTTTTTTTTTTTTTTTCAAGAAAAGGAGGGACAAGTCAAAATAATGTTTTTGTGGTAATCAACATTATGCCACAAATGCGGTCAATTAAGCTTAACTTTTATTGAACCCAGAATATTCCTTTAATAAACACACTAAATGTTTATGCAGAAAGTTGTTTTTTTTTGTTTTTTTTCTTCCTTCTTCTGAGGGTTGGATTAGGGAATAGCAATAAATCATTAGCTCTGTCTATAAAAGCAAAGTTGATGGAAAGTCCCCATTCTGATAAAAAAAAAAAAAGGCTGTAGGTGTGTGCTTGTGTGCTTTAGGTTCTTTCTAGCTAATATCATGCATACAAGCTAACATTAATTCAAATCAAACTGAAAGTGGCAGCAGCTCTGCCAATTTAATTGATTTGACATCAGAGAATACAATTTCACTCAAGAAATGCTTATTTAACTCAACATGGTGCATTATGTGTTCCTCCATACATATCACCATACTACCGATGATCTGCTTTCTTCAATTTCAGACTCCCATGAATTATTTGGCTTCAGCCTTCAGAAGCATCACAATTGTAGATAGCTGGTTGGAAGCACACACTGAATGTAGAGAATAGATTGTTACTCTTGCTCGAGACCATTCTCTCAGGATTTAATATTTGAGTCAAGGAGACCATTGCTTTTGTTTGATTTACATTATTACTTTAGGAACACATTCATATCTGAGAGCAAAACGTGGTTAAAGTGCACAAAATACACTTTTATTTTAGTTGTTTTAAAGCGTTGTTTTTTTTTTTTTTTTTTTAGCTCATTAATATGGCAAAAGAAAGACAACTCAATTCCTGTTCAATTCAAGTCTGTCTGACACAAACTTGTGTAAAAACTATTAGTGGCTAATATAGTGTAAATGTTTTGGCATGCTAGTTTAGCACAGATATGGCTTCAGTTTAATTCATACCAGCAAAACATGACAGTTCAATTCCTTAAAACCAAAATGCTTGGGATAACGTACGAAAAAGGTCTTGCAGATATAATAATTGAATTGCATCAGAAACCTAGCCCTTTTGAACCTTTGATCCTCGTTAGTCCATATGTTAGAAACAGAAGCATCATTAAATGTCTTTCAGTGCTGTAGTGCCCTCTGCTGTTCGCTCCTCAACACATGTAGGGGACTGTAAAATATAGCAACCAGTGTGGGGGGGTCATTAATATTAATGAATAATATAAAAACTGAATGGAACAATAACAGGAGTAGCCTATATATCAGTGATAAAAACTTTCTGACTTGAAGAATCAGCTTAAAATCCTTTAGGGTACCCATGTGCTTGGTAAAAACAAAAAACCTCACAACAACAGGCTTTCTAAAAAAATTTTTTTTAAAAACACCAAACATCTAACTGTCTTTGTGGTTTTAATTGAATACTTATTGGCCAGGCTTCTGTAAAAAGAAACCAAACATGATGGTCTAATCACTGATTACATTAGGTACAACAAGGGTACATGTTGTGATTTTGAATAAATAACTTTAATGAGAGACAAAGTGAACACATAAAACTGCATAAAATCAACTAGAATAGAGAACAGCATACATGTTAGGAATCACACTAGCATTACTATAACAGCAGTTGATCAGAAAAGCAGTTTTTTCCATTTGCAACCATTAAAAGGTATAGTTCACCCACAAATAAAAATGTTCTCATCATTTATTCACCCTCATGCCAGCCCAGATGTTTGACTTTCTTTGTTCTGCTGAATACAAACTAAGATATTTAGAAGAATATCTCAGCTCTTTTGGTCCTCACAATGCAAGTGAATGGTGACCAAAACTTTGAAGCTCCAAAAAGCACATAAAGGCAGCATAAAGTAATCTATACAACTCCAGTTGTTAAATCCATGTCTTCAGAAGCGATATGATAGGTGTGGTTGAGAAACAGATCAATATTTAAGTATTTTTATACAATAAATTCTCCTCCCTGCCCAGAAGGTGGTGATATGCATGAAAAACAAAAACGAAAAACAAAAGAAGAATGTGAAAGTGGAGATTTATACTAAAAAAGGACTTAAATATAGATTTGTTTCTCACACAAAACTATCATATCGCTTCTAATGGATTTAACCACTGGAGTGGTTTTGGTACCCATTCACTTGCATTGTATGGACCTACAGAGCTGAGATATTCTTCTAAAAATCTTTGCTTGTGTTCAGCAGAAGAAAGAAAGTCATTCACATCTTGCGCGAGTGAAGCAAACAGTCAAATTGTATCGCGGAAACCACCCCAATTGCCCTCCTAAAGTACCCGTTCTAGATTCGGGCCTGAGCTATATACAGTATGAACCTGCTGGAACCTACTAATATATTAGTCAGCCGGTTTCACAGGCCACACATTTTCACCCAGAACAGTCCACCAAAAAATTTACATTTTCATAATTTACTCACCCCTGTGTTGCATGGACTACTCTAATGATACTTTTGGGTCCTTTATTAAGCTTTAAAGTGAGTACCTATTAATTGTCATTGCACTGAAAAAATGGACCAGAATATTCATTAAAATTACTAATGAATATTATTTGTGTTCCACATAAGTAAGTCATATGGGTTTGGAATGACATAATGTAAATAAATTATGACCGAGTTTTCATTTGAGTAAATTTTCCTCTTGACTTTATTTTGCACATAATGGAAAATGATGCAAAAAAATGTTTTAAAAAATTATAATGTCTAAAGTACCTGTTATTACATAAAAACACAGACCAACTTTAAAGTGCATTATAATAAAAAGCAGAGAGCAAAACAGGGGGGATGGCATCATAGCCCCCTTTTATGACCTTTCATATTTATTCTCTTTAGAAGTCAAATCATTTATGCTGATGTCATTGACATGTAAAACTGTGTTTAGATTACACAGTGATGATAATACATCACTACACTCTTCACCCAAAAAACACAAGGCAGTATAGCATATTTTGAAAGCCATTGTAAATTTTTCTCTTCTATATAAATTTAATATCATATTTAGATTATTTTCAAACCTAGTAACAAAATGGCAAAACTAACACATAACACTTAAACAAATGGAAGTAGCAAAAAATCCACAATTACCCGTTATCATTATCTATGAGTGATTTCCTCAAATTTTTGTTTGCTTAAACGACTTGAGCTCTAATATACAGTATATAGTATGCAGTGCATACAGTGATGGAATCCCCCTCAGTGAACTATTCAAGCCTTTTTAAACTTTAAATAATATTTTCATCTTATTAACAATATAAAACCACTGCTCTGCAGTGGTCATATTTTCTTTATTATTTCCTTTATTTTAGGTTATTTTTATTACAGATCTGTCATTCAGCATATATCTGCATTTCTGGCCTGAGATCTGTCCGGTGAAAACCTGCATGACCCCCAGCAGAGGAATACAGTCTGTTACTATGAGGAGCCATGCAGCCATAGTTTGGGAAAACGCCAGATCCTGCTCGACTGGTCTTAGGGACTTTTGGCTGTACAGAAACATAGCTGTCCAAATAGTCTGAGCGATATGGCACAAACATGCTACGAGGTCTGGTTCTACTTTGGGAACTGAATGACAGTCTGTTGTCCCGCTCTAGAGTTATTTTAGCTTGACCAGGTGCATGCCGTGTTTTAACACTCTGCGATCTCTTAGACCTCTGCGAGTCCCTGCTCACTGGCCGAATGTACTGGTAGTCCTCTTTAAAGTAGTTGCTGAGAGTCTTATGCATCAGCCTGTCCTGACTGGTGTGTCCAACACCAAATCCATCCCTGGATCCGGTGTGTTTAAAGTCAGGGCAGCTATACTCCTTATGTAGGGTCAAGTTGCATGGCAGTGCTTGAGGATAGTCGTGCATGGAGCGACTCTGCTTCATTATAAAATCCGATTTGGCTCCCTTCCTACTACCATGCCTGTCTGACTGAGAGGCCACAGGGATATCGGGCTCAGAGAGTGGGTGCTCTGGGGAGTAATGAGACACCATGGTAACCCTGTACTTTCCATCAGCCCCTTCAGTCGAGATCAACATCTCCTTTCCAGAGTTTGACCTGCTCCTTGTGTGCATTGTGTCTTGGCATTGACGATCGCCTCTCGCAAGACGGGACTGGGGCACAACTGGACCCAATGGCCTATCTTTGACTGAATTTTCTCGTCTAATGGACTGGCTGAAATGACGATCAGACAAACCAGAATTAAAAGCCTCATAGAGAGAAGGGTTCTTCAGGGTTTTTGGCTGGTGACCAACATCTTGGGTAATAAACTCAGACTTGTTGTTCAGCGGCAGATTGTGTAGAGGCTTCTGGTAGTTTTCAGTGCCGCCCATTACCTTTGATGGACGAGAAGGCAGTTTGCGAAGAGTGTAGGAGAGAGTGTATCCATCTCTTTGTTGATCTACTTTACTGTATCGAGCCTCAGAGTAGGGGCTGTACCTATACCGAACCTTGCCATCCTCAAAGTAAGGTCGCACTTGCTGGATGTCTGATGGAGGTGGTTTGTGGTAAGGCTTGTTCCCTTGACGCTGAAGGAAGAAAAATGTGTCCTCGGGTGGAGCATGCATGGAACGTACCCTGCGGATAGTAGGGTACACTGAGGCACCATCCAGTGGTGGATACCTTTGTCCTCCATGTCTACAGAGACCAACTGATGAATACTCTTCCCTTTGACCTTTATATTTAATAGACTGATGCAAAGATCGTGGAGCAAGGGTATTGCAGTAGTTTCTGGAGAGAACTCTAGGCTGGGATCGCCCATCTTCAGGTTGATAATAAGGGGTGCTTTGCCCAATTGGGCTTGACCAGTGTTGGGAGTAAGCAGACCTTTGGTCTTTGGATTTGTTGTGACAAACTACACGTGGTGGAGTACTTGGTGGAAGAACTTCATGCACTGAAGCAGGCATGGCTGTCTCTGCCAAAATGGCTCTGAAGTTGGTGGCATTGGCAGCCTGTTTGTTGTGTAGGGCAGCGATGGCTGACTGATCAGAGCCTAAGGAAGTTTTCATTGAGATTCTCTCTGAAAGAGATGGCTGTAAACTTCCATACAATTCGATCTCAGGATCTTGGCTTGGACAACCTCCATCTGTACCAACTCCAACATGGCGGATGTTGTCTTTTACCATTGTGTGGCTCTCTTGAGCCAGCTGTACCCCTGGATCTCTGCAAGGAGACAAACCCTGAGAGGACACATGAGAGCAGTGCCTTCCAGCTGGTGCCTCGCAACCATCTGAGAAACTGAGTCCACTTTCACTGCCATGGCAGGCACAGGTGCTACGGAGGCTGCCTGCATCGGTAGACATGGTGCTGGATGGATCTGGAAAAATCCTATTGGAGGCATACTGTTCCTCTCGATCAGAGGACATCTGCCGAGGTGGAAACTGAAGTGTAAAGAGTGGGTTCTGTTGGTGAACTGGAGAAATTGGTGTGGGGGGTTCCGAGCTTCCACGCTTGCTAAGTCGAGTGGCCTGCTGGGCCGTCTCAGCTAGTGCCAGAGCTAGCATACGTGCAGCGCTCTTCACCGCAGGCTGGGGAGTTATAAGAGAAACAGACCTCACCAAACCAGGCGTGCATTCAAACATCACAGCACCTAGATGAAGAAAAACAAACCAATGTGAAATTGCATATTGAAACACAGCTTAAATACAATTTAAAAATTAGATTAAATGCTTGCTTTGATAACATTGCTTGCTTTCTCTTGCTAATGTTGTTAGCGGCCTTCATTTCACATATCCTTTGTAATGAGTGCAATGAGCAAGTTTACATGCATGATGGTACACCGATTATGCTTAAGCTAACAACATGTGTGGTCATGTAAATGCTTTAAAAGGCTTTCCTTTAAAAATTTTAAGCATAAACCGATTAACACATTTAGATTTTTGCCCATTATTATGCTGATGTCCAGCTTATCCAATGTATGCAAGTGTTGTTTGCACGTCTGTTCACATTTTAGCATCAAAAGTAATAATCAAATTATTTCAAGTCTCATGTAAATGCGTTTTTCTTGCACTGTCAGATTTTTTGAAAATGCTGATTTTTGGTAGTTCAGCGTATTGCTGGACATGTAAACGTGCTCAATGAAATATTAACAGTGCAGGAAAAAAAACAGCTTAAACCAGCTAAAAGTGGTAAGATAGTCTTCCAGCCTGGCCAGCTTAAACCAGCTAAGACCAGCACACAACCTTAGGCTAATTTAAGCTGTTATTTTTCAGCAGGGAAATGGTCCTAAAAAGTGTAAAAATATATAATTAAATTATTTTGATGACAATGTTTTAGCAGTGCTGACCTGACTCAGCTCTTCTATGCCCTTTGGCATCTGCGGGTTTACTTTCTGCTTTGCGAAAGCTAGCGGATCTCTGATGGACTTCACCACCTTTTGTAGACACACTGGACTTTTTCATTAGAGATGTAATGTCAGAAGGACAGGACACAGTCACACTCTTTGCCACCAAGCTCCTTGTGGTCCCCTCTGGGCCAGTCTTGAATGTCTCCATGTCCAGTTTAGATGTGGCAGCTGGCGCTTCGGAGGGCTTGTGATTGGCATCTTCCAAGCACACTGGGATAAGATCAGGTGGAAGGGAGGGGCTAGTGACTTTGTCTGAAAGGTCTGACTCGGCAAGACTGCCTCCTGCCTTCTTGTGACTGCCTTTTTTCTTATCATCAGATACAGTAGGATCAATTGGCTGTGTGCTGCACTTAAAGGCAAGTGGATCAATGTCTAAGGAGGCCATGCTTATAAACTCAGTGTCCGCAGCTGGGTGGGGTGGAGATATAAGAGCTGGCACCCAAGAGGAGGAAGCAACAGTGTCCTTCTTGTGGTCCTTGAGACTGGACCGGGAGTCTCCAGTTGCTTTGCTGTCCAGCAGCTCCTCATTGAATGAGATTGACAAAGCATCACTGATGGAGAGTGGTCTACGTGGACGATAGATATTGGATCCACCTGAGACAGAATGACAGTTCAACCCATGGGTAAATAAATTGCAATATTTGTAAAATATAGAATAAATCACTGAGAAACAACAGTATTAAAGGTGCTGAAAGCGATTTTAGGCTGTTTGACTAACTTCCACCATTCTGTTCGCTTCAACCACACACCCTCTCTCCAAAACCCCACCCTTCAAAGACATGTCAGCAAACACGAACACTAAAAATGACTGACAGGGAGAGAGCATTTCTGGCTTGTCTTCTGATTGGTTAGAAAAGCACAGGCAAAAATCGCTTATAGCACCTTTAAATTAGGAAATGTGAATTCACCCTCAAAGTTATGCGAAGAGGACAGAGATTCTTCGCTTTTAGCAGATCGTAGTGTTCCAGTGTCTCCTCTACCACCTGTAAAAGTGAGCCGAAGTTCAAAGATTGTATTTATTATTCATCCTACTGACCACAAGAGACCTATATAACACCTGTTTATACAGGCTGTTTATTGTTTACATAGGCTTCTGCAATTCACGGCAGCATTCTTACAACAATGTAAACTTTTAACTGACTGAATTGAAATGCTTTTCATGGACAGCAGCTCTGTAAACACTCACAACTCCAATAAATCTTCTCAGAAGGACTGCACAAAAGATTTGACTAACACAGCTGATTTCAGATCCGAGTTTTCATATTAGCTATCGGCTCGAAACTCTAATAAGCTAAAATAAAATATATATACAGCATTAGGGCTGTGCGGTATGACAATATCTATCGTGGCAACGATATAAAGTGTCAATCAATAGAGATTTTGCTATATCGTGTATATTGCAATATGTAAATATCCATGTGAGTGGCATGTGTGTATCTTTCAGTGGGTGGGGCTTCAAGTGAAACTTGAAGAGACATGGAGAGGGTTTTTCCGGCATTTTGTAAATTTCAATTAAATTCAGCCAATTCAATGACATTCATCCTGCGTTTGGTGCTTCATATACGCTAAATATGCTTCTCATCTGACACACGCATCCGTGTTTCACATAAGTGTCACGTGTGCTATTTCTGGAGTCCAGCAGGCTTCCCGATATTTGTGCTCCAGAGACAGGAGAGCACAGAGCTTGATCACTTGTGCTACTCAAAATCACGGCACAGAACACAACACTTACATGACCCATTTGCATTCTACTAGGTTTTTATTCTTTTTTATATTCTTTTTGGTGCTATGGAGGAAGTCATACTTCTCAAACAGCTAGACAGGCCAACATTCAAATCCACTGAGGCGGAAAATAGCTAATGCACTTTTATGTGGCAAAATAAAGGGCTTTTAAACTAAACATCTTCACCCTTACTAAAGTTATTTTCGAATGACCTTAGATATTAGAAAATAAACCGGCCATGTTTGCCTTCAGATATTCTCTATAGGGATGACTAAATTATTAAGAGCCTATACGGTAAGTGTTTATTTTGGTTGGATTTTGTATTTTTTTTACTTCTGTATTATTTTCTTTGTTGCATTACTGAGATGAGAAGATGTTGAGTTTTGTAACGTCTGTGTAAGATCAGTGATGGCTAATTACACTTTGTTTAAAAAAACCCTTTTAGCCTTTTGACATTTGCATATAAATTACTGACCTGGCCTCCGCGTTTACATTTATATGGGTGCTAAATTGCAGATGGTCTTTATCACTATCAAAAGGATGCTAAGACAGGTCGCCTCTGGAGTGTCTCCATCAAGCTTCAAACACATTCTACAGAAAGGGGGGTGACGCCCCCGTGCCAGGCACCAGAGCAGTTGTCTGTCTCCAGTAATTCCAATACACGTCACACACACACCTAAAGACATTTTCTCTATTTAGGCCATAGTAAGCAGTTATAAATGTATCTGCTATATGCATGTGTTGTATGTATATTCCCCTATTATATTAACTTACTTAAAACCCTTTACTTGTATTAGTTAGACGTTAAACGCCTATATTCAAGTGTATGAGTGTATCTCTGCTTTAATATCGTCTGGAGGTTACCTTCTTGGTATCAAAATGATCTTCTCTTTATTTCTCACACCATAATGTACACCATGTGATCGTGAAATGCATCGAACAATTCTTACTATGTTTTGAATTAAAAGCTGCAATAGCGGTCCAGATCAGCAATAAAATGCGAATGGGCCATAAACGGAGACAAAGGATGTCTCTCCCGCTCAAAATGCATGCCTCTGATTGGCCACTCCACCCACAAAATGGGTGCGGCAATGAACTATCAAAACTCCAAAACGCAGACTAATCATCGCTCAAAAACTCTTCTTCTTGAGACCAACACACTCCAAAACTCTCTCTTGAGTTTAACCTTCTGGCAGTGTTTACCTTCAAGTAACTTTGTGGATTTCCTGTGGACTTCTTCAACTCACTCCTAAAGAAATCGTCGAGAACCTCGTCTACCGCATCAAGACTCTTATTCAGCAACAAACCAATGCAAGTAACCATTTACAACTGATTAGATGCGCGTTTAAGTTTGAACCCCTTTTAAGGTGAATTGTGCCTCTGATGATTCTCATTTAGGTTGTGGTTAACTGACGTGAAATACTGCCTTTTTTGCTCTCTCTCTCTCTCTCCTTTCCTTACTTTCCTTCATTCTATATATGTATGTTTTGCTTAGTTTGTTTGTATGTTAGTTATAGTTTCATTTATTAAATCCCTTATATTCACAATTGATTGTCTCTGTGTTCCGCTCACAATTCAAAGTCACTGAATGTTGCTCCTTGCTACATGCTAAACTACTGCTAGCACTGTATAAGTAGGAAGGCTATCGTTCCTTGGCCAGGAAAGTAATCTTCCTAGAATTGATAAATAATTATATTGTCTGCTCGGTGGACGGACAGATCAAGTAATGGTAATATCGATTCTGCTACAGTTAATTCTAAGATCTAATCTAAATATTTATTATTAATTATAACCAGTTATAATTAATTATAAATAATTCCCTTTTTAAGCTAATTTGCTACAGTTTCTTGAGGAAAGTTTATAATAATAATAATAATATCAGACTGAAATGTGGCATAATGTGAAATTTAGCATTATGGTAAGGCTAGTTTAAAACCAAGTTGTTGTTTTTTTATTGTTTTTGTTTAAAAAATGTTTTATTTTTACTATGTTTGTCAAATTCCAGAAAATTATAAAAGAGGTAGTTTTCATTTTAAAAGTATTTAATTCTCTGACTATTATCCAAATAGGTTTTTTCAATATATAAACCCATTTTTATTGATTTTTCAGAAAATTTTTACTATATCATAATATATATCGTTATGATGATATTAAATTATTCATATCGTGATATAAGACTTTGGTCATATCGCCCACCCCTATATAGCATAAACAACAACTGAGTAAAATAGTTAATTAGATAGAACTGTTTTCTACTGATACATTTCAATACTGAATAAATGCTTATGATAGCCACCTCATAATTGTTTGAAACATAACCAATATTTGCATGATTTTCTAATGAAAAATTAACATTGCTTGATCTTAAAGTCAAAGCTGGACCTGGTAGGGGCGTGTTCTTCATCTCATTGGGCTCGCTAGGATGGCGGTGTAGCTTGGGCTTGGCAGAAGACTTTCCCATATTGAAGAATGAAAACCAGTTTCCCACTGGTGACTTCTTTGCCTTGGTTGAGCCCTTCTTCCTAAACATGCAAAAATAACCAGTTACACACAGGCGTAATATAGTTTGCTGGTCTTAGCGTGTTAAGAAGGCTCTCTAAAACCAGCCAACAGACAAACCTGACCAGGCTGGGAGACCAGCTAAGACCACCAAACCAGCTTAGGCTGGTTTAAGCTGGTTTATAAAGCAGGGCACATCTCTATTATGTAACTGTTGTAAGCATTACAATGCTAACTAAAAATCAATGTAAACAGACAAACCTCTCAGAAGGAAAGTCTATGACTGTGTGGAACTTTCCCTGCAGGGCGGCCGGCCCTTCTCCCACATCAATGTACTTGCTATCAGGGGACACAGGAGAGCTGAGCTGGGCTTGTGTCCGGGCCTGCGCTTCCTCCAGAGAGAGCAGCTTGGTAGAAGGAGAGCTCACCAGCAAAGTCTTGGGCCGAGCTAAAGTAGTGTGACCTGTCAATTCAGATTAGAGTTAGGTGCTCTTTAAAGTGCCTCAGTAGTAGACTTTCATCTAAAAATCAATTGTTGTGGGAGGAGAATTACTGAGGTTAATTTCTCACCTGTGCTGTGGCGGATCAGAGTGCTAAGTTTGGGACTGAACAGAACGTCAGCATGATTAAGGATGAACTCCACAACAACTGACTGCACTCGCACTTCCTTGAACGCAGAGGTGCCACTGAAGCATGCTGACTCTATTTGTTTGGATCTGCAACATGTATGAGTACGAGTCAATTAATAAACACAACTTGATTTACTGGAGAAAATATCTGTATAGACAAATCTATCAAAAAGCACAGCTTTAGTCACCTGAGGAGATTTGGAGCCCAGACAATTGCGATGTTTTTGCAATGCATATTGGTGACAGAACTATACGTTCCCATACGGGATAAATGTCTCATGAGAAACTCAAGAGTTCTAGAAACAAAGAAAAAGAGCAAATATGTTCATTAAAACCACTGCGCATAAAAAATCTTAACTCTTAGCACTAAAATATTTTTTGTTATGCATCACATACAGCGGGGTTCAAAAGTCTATATTGAAAATCTGGGATTCAAAATCTAATAAATGTAGAAACCTGAAAAATCTACACCAAAGAAACGTTATGCCGTAAAATAAATAAATATTCACGATTCTGCATTTCAAGGTCACTAATCAAATAGACTCTTAACTTCATTACTTTTTTGTACAAAAGATCAGATTCCCTTGCTTCCATTGTTCAAAAGTGTATCTTGTGTGCTGCATTCTCAAATCATGCTTAATAACATGGATAATCAGGTTTTGCACAAACCTATGGAGCCTATGACAGCTCAGTTACATGCAAAAGGGGGCGTACCAAATTAAAAAAAAAGTTCTGAAATTCATGCAAATTCTTCAGTTCAACTTTTCACTCAAACTGTTATGCTGATAATAGTTATTCTGAAAAAAGCTGCAAAACTGAAGTAGCTCAGACGTTTGAACGCCACTTTATTTATTCAACTCTTTTCAATGCATGAGCACACAAGAAGTAATTCTAATCATTTTATAGAGAGGAAAGTGCACTTTTCTTTCTTATCAGTAGTGGGTGCTGTGCACCAAACTAACCTGTAGTGTGGTGGTGGCAGCTGCTGAATGACGTCATGGACTTTGACCAGTCTCTCCTCTTCAGTGGCTGCTGATACAGCATCCTGTGACAAATATGCCAAAACATCACTTCTGTGTCCCAATACTGATATTATGTCACGGTACACCAGTGTGTCAATGTTGCAGTGGTTTGATGCTTACTGAGAATTTCTCATAGAGCTGATAGGTCAGCAGTGGGTTGGGCAGCTCTCGAAAATAGAGCTTGCACAATGATCCCACTGAATGAATGTCCTGAACGTACATGTCCTTAGTGAGATCTGGAACGTGCTCTGAGTCAAACTCATGCCTAGAGACAATGGACATTGATAAGCGTTCTCACACAATTTAAAGCGCCGCCTACATTGAAATCACGCAACTGATTAAATATTTATTATAATACTGTATGTAACTGGTGTCTCACCGCAGTCTCTGGATGTTGGAGGAAATCCCAGATAAGCGGTAAATTCCATCCACTACTCCATGCCTCTCGATGAACTCGGTGCAGCTTCGGATGACCTGTGGGACTGTTGGAACAACATAGTATTTTATAATATCTGCTATATTGCTTGTCAAACACAAAATGTATTCTTGTGATAATTATTAAAAAAGAAATAACTGTTTATTGAACATTTATATCATTTATCATATTGCTGTTACTGACTTTTTATTACAGTAATAAGACTTTGTGAGTCACAGTGATTTTACCACAAATCCATCCAAGGGCTATAAGCAGTCTACACTGATGCAAGCTCAAAAAATCATATCAGATTACCTTCAGGTAGATGGTTCAGAGTTCCGTTATGTAAGTCGAACCATTATAAAAATGTATTTGTGCCAACCACAGTCAGACTTTTAAATAAGATTAAGGTTTTTGAACTGTATGGATTATACTAGATGGATTTGTATTTTATATTGTGCTTAAATTATTTTGTACTTGAAATTTTAATATTATGTTGTTTTGTTAGTTCTTTTATTTGTATTTATATTGTGTTGTATGTTGTATGTGTTGCTGTCTACTAACTGCTGTGTATCGAGTCCAAGACAAATTTTCCTACATGGGACACTAAAGTTTATTCAATTCAGTTCAATTCAAAAATTAGGGGGTTTTAATGAACACCCCTTATTCGTGGTAAAATCACTCCAAGACAGCCTCTCGTGGCTTATTGCTTTAATAAACAATACAATATAAAGTTACACTAGCCACACATTATTACATCAGGATGATTCTCACGAAATCTCTCAAGAAAATGTCCTGGTCATAATTAACTCCAAATCAATACTAAAAATATAAAGAAAATGAAGAATACATTAGGACTATTAAAGGAATATTCTGGGTTCAATACAAAAATTAATTTAGACTCATCTGTCCTTTTCTTAAAAAAAAGAAAAAAAAAGAAGCAAAAATCTGGGTTACAGTGAGGCACTTATAATAGAAGTGAATGGGGCCAATTTTTGGAGGGTTTCAAGGCAGAAATGTGAAGCTTTTAATTTTATAAAAGCACTAACATTGATTCTTCTGTTAAAACTCATGTATTATTTGAGCTGTAAAGTTTAATAATTTAACACAGAAAAGGTTAGAATGTGACTTTATCACACTAAACTCATGTTAACATTCATATTGTTTATGGCTTATGGCTATACTTTAGAAAAGGTGAGTATTTTAACGTTTACGGATTGGCTCCATTTACTTCCATTGTAAGTGCATCACTGGATCCCAGATTTTTGCTTTTTTTTTTTTTTTTTAAAGAAAAGGAGGGGCAAGTCACAAGTAATTTTTGTGGTAATCAATATTATGCCACAAATTGTATTGAACCCAGAATATTCTTTTAAGATATTTTGCATTGTGACATTATTTTCAGGACACTTAAGCACATTTTACCACAATTCTCATTACCATAATGCATCCAGACGTTTTACTTGTACTATTCCTATTGTTTTCAATGATTCTCATTACCACAACACAGTATTTTTTTTTTTTTTTTTACTGTATTACAAGTACAATATTTTTTTTAAATGAATGAAAGGCAGTACTAAGGGAGTACTACTGTGATGTACAAATACTTTGCAATTTAAATAACATACATTTTTCACATTGCAGTGATGAGAACTGGGGGTAAAATTTGCATAACTGACATGAAAATAATGTCACAATGTAAACATATCTTCATGACCCGAAAAATAGGGTTAATTTAATACGCGAAATATATACAATACCAGTCAAAAGTTTAGCGTCACTTACTCATTCTTTATTATTATTATTTTTTTTACACATTTTAGAATAATAGTAAAGTCATCAAAACTATGGAATAACATAAATGGAACTATGGGAATTATGCTGTGACTAAACAAAATCCAAAATAAATCAAAACTGTGTTATATTTTAGCATCTTCAGAGTAGTCATCCTTTGCCTAGAATTTGCAGACATGTACTCTTGACATTTTCTTGAGGTTTCACCCTGGGATGCTTTTTAAACAGTATTGAAGGAGTTCCCATCTATGCTGGGCACTTATTGGCTGCTTTTCTTTATTATTCAGTCCAAGTCATCCAAGTCAGAAAAAATTTGTCTTGTAATGAATAAATTAATATGTTGGCACAATTATATTTTTGACTACAAAACTGATTTCAAACCTTTAAGCATACAGATCAAAAGGTTTTTAAGACCATGAGAAACATTTAAGTCAAGTGACCCCAAACTTTTGAACGGCAGTGTATATATAGTTTTTGCTTTGTTTTGTTTCTTTTGGTTTTGCTGTAAAACAGGACCAGGACATTTTCTTGACAGGTTTCGTGAGAATCACCTAATAAACATCCTCATGAGGTTTTTAATGGCTCGCTCTTCTCACCATCATGGCCTGAGTTAAGCAAATGTTCTCCAAGGTCACAGCCGAACACCCTTTCTTTCAGGATCCCTCGCTGTTTCAGCTTCTGTTTGGTGGGACGTGATTTCATGAACGTGCGCAGAAATGTGATCAGCTTGCCGTGCTTCTTAGACACTACGAGATAATAGAATACCAACGCTTTAAAACCAATGCTGAAGGCTAAAAACAAATTGTACCTATACGCTGAGGCTGATGTTATTTTACAATGAATAAAAACTAATCAACATTTGGGCAAAATGTGCACACCTGGCTTGGCCAATGAGTTGGTCACATTTGAGGGGATTTTTTCACTAATTAGTTCCACACATTCAGAAGGAAAAAATCCAACCTGTGAATACAGAGAGAGAGAGAGAGAGAGAGAGAGAGAGAGAGAAACTAGACTTAAAATAACTGATATTCAATATAACATCTCATTTCATTTCAACAAGATCTCTAAATCTCTTAAAGGGATAGTTCGCCCAAAAATTCTCTCAACATTACTCACCCTGATGTTGTTCCAAACCAACATGACTTCTTTTTTCACCATTCACTTTCATTGCATCTTTTTTCCATTCATGAAAATAAATGGTGACTGAGGCTAACATTCTGCCTAACATTCCACCTTTTGTGTTGCACAAAAAAAAAAAAAAAAAAAAAAAATCATATGTGTTTGGAACAACATGAGGGTGAATAAATGATGACAGCATGTTTATTTTTGAATGAACAATCCCTTTAAGGATACAGCTAATATTAAGTCTGTAAATCACCACAGTTTATAACATTTAAAATCTTGCAGCAGCACAATAAAACAGTATTTATGGACCTGTGTATCGGTAGCAATTACTTTACAACACGTTTATCACCAATTACATTCCTCCTTTATCAGCAGTAAAGAAACATAATGAGCTGATGTTTTGACTCAGACGTGACATAAAAGCTGCAAAAACAAGTCTCAAATGTATACAAAACCTGATTCGAAAGAGATTCTAACTCACATGGGCCATTTAATGAAATTACAGATACAGTGGCACAGACTGCCATGAAACAAGACAAAAATAAGGTGACTTCATTATGAAAAATGTGAAAACACATAAAAATGTAAATAAATTAACAAAAAAAAGATATAAAAATCTGACAAAATCATTTGTAAAATAATAATAAAAAATAACAATAAAAACTTTAACAAAAGCAGTTCAGAAAAAGTAAAGATATACACCATTTCCATCTCAACGCAGTATATTAAACCCACCTGAAATCCATGTTTACCCCTCCACCAGCCAGTGTCTTCTTTAGGAGGCATATCGATCACTGATACTATGTCTCCAACCTTTAGAGGAGAGAATGAGCTTCAATAAATAATGATATAAAAATTGACTGTGCCCTCAAATTCACATTTAATGGTGAAGACAACAAAATTTAATAAAAGGAATACCTCAAAAGAAAGTTCATCTGCTGCTTGGGCAATGTAGCGCTTAATGACATGGGCTGCAGCTACAGCAGGAACATTGATGGATGATTCATCATGAACCAGCAGGTGGTTCCCTTTGTTGTCGATCTAAGAAGGTGAAGGAGAAGGGATTGTTCACCCAAAAATGAAAATTCTGTTAATTTCTCACCCATCATTTTCTTTTTCCATGGAACTCAAAAGGAGATGTTAGGTGGAATGTGAGCCACAGTCGCCATTTACTTTAAAGGGATAGTTCCCCCCAAAAATGAAAATTCTATATTTATTCTGCTGAACATAAACAAAGATTAGAAGATGTAGAAGAATATCTCAGCTATTTTGGTCCTAACAATGAAAATGAATGGTGACCAGACCTATGAAGCTCCAAAAATCATATAAAGGCCACATACAAGTAATCCATATGACTCCAGTGGTTAAATCCATGTCTTCAAAAGCAATTCTTAAATATCAATATTTAAGTCCTTTTTCACCATAAATCTCCACTTTCACTTTCAAAATGTGGAAGAATGTGAAAGTGGAGATTTATAGTAAAAAAAAAAAAAAAAAAAAAAAAAGGACTTCAATACTGATTTGTTTGTCACCCACACCTATCATATCACTTCTGAATATATGGATTTAACCACTGGAGTCTTATGGAATACTTTTATGTGGCCTTTATGTGATTTTTGGAGCTTCAAAAGGTTTGGTCACTACTCGCACTGCATGGACCAACAGAGCAGAGATATTCTTCTAAAAATCTTAATTTGTGTTCAGCAGAAGAAAGTCATACACATCTGGGATGGCATGAGGGTGAGTAAATGATGACAGAATATTCATTTTTGGGTGAACTATCCCTTTAAATGTATAGGAAATAGAAACTGTCAACAACATTTTACAAAGTTTTTCCTAAAGGTATGTCCTAATTTCTTTTTGTCTTGGTTTCATAATTTTGCCTATATCATTTACTAAGTAAGCAACTTGTTTGATTGAATGCTTTGAGACAAGTTGAGTCAGGTGTCTTTTATCCTTCTTAATGACTAACAGCAAATAAGAGACTGGGTGTGAATGGGTGTATTATTATGCATCAAAGTCCGACGTCTGACATACTTTAAAATGGGATTATGATTCATTACCTGTCCTGAGAAATTTATTGTTGTTAAAATACATGAAACTCTCCAACTGCGTTTATGTTAAATACACCGTGGCAGTTGGGCATGGCCAATTTACTAACCAATCAGCTCTATATTAAAGAGGTAGGACTTGGGCAGGCAGCCACAAGAAGCTTTCAGGTGAAATGTAGGTTAAAGAGTGGGAGTGACTGATATACCTCCATCCACGTGAGTGCTGGCCCACAGTTGATCTTGTTATCAGCGACGGCTGACAGACGGGAAATGTATGCCGTTAGCATCTGGGAAAGTGTCTGTGGAGACAAAAAAAGAGAAAGAGAGAGAGAGATTCCTTAAGGAATAGTTCACCCAAAAATGACAATTCTGTCATTATTTACTCCTCATCTTTGTCCAAACCTGTATGTTATTTTTTCCATTGAACACAAAAGGAGAGAAACTTAACACAGCTCTTGCCAAACAGCAAAATTTAATAATGATAGATATAGCAGATATTCTCCAATATGGACGAAAATCACCACCATAAAAGTATCATAAAAGTAGTCCATGCAACTTGCTATATTCAGATGCTTCTGAAGCTATACGATAAGTTACCAAAAAGTCATTGTGATTTTTTTGTCGTTTACACACCATTTTCGAATCTGTCCACATTTGCAATCTAGACCCAAGCTTGTGGTGAAGAATACCAGTAAATTTTGGTCTATTACTCGCACAAAGCTTATAATATGGCTGCCAGTGTTTTATAAACAAGAGGCATGTTTCAATAGTCTAAAAATAGTGCCTTTGAGACATAAGATCTTGATTCATTCTAAAACAATGTCTTCATTGTGCATTGACACTAAAATCCCAGCATGAATTGAAGGTAGGCAGCATACACAGTTTTTAAGCTGGCACTATACATGAGGTGTACATACCTCGGCTTTGTCTTTGAGGTTGTCTATTCGAGGAAGTTCAGGAAGCTGAGAGAACCTTCTGTCATAGATACAAAGGTGAAGGTGTTTGTCCAGGACACGGAACTCTTCATATGAACGCCTCACTGTCCACATACGACCCTAAGACATATGAGCAGCAGTAAGACTGAATAATGCAAGAATATTTATTGTGAATAAAGGAAAGAGAGAAGGTTAGATTCACCTTTAAATCTCCTTGAGAATACTTTAGAATTGGACGACAGTTGGAAAATATTTAAAGACTACATAAAATCGCTTGACAAGCACAGTTTTCTTTCCTGTGTTGATATACCTCCAAGTGACCTGTTTGGGACACGCCCCACTCTGTATTTTCATTTTCATATGTAATTATGTAAAGCAGTCCTACCAACAGATAGTCGTGTGGATGGTATATATAATACAGTTGAATGCAAATCTCTCTTTTGGTTGACACTTTACATCCCTTGCATGATACATACCGGCATAACGACCAGCTCTTATTCATACTAAAAGTTATTTGGTTAAGAAGGCTGGTATCAGTTGTAGGTTTTATATCTGTTGTATGGAGATATATTTCTTATAGCTGGAAAATGAGATTTTTCTCAGTGGAGAGGCATGTTTCACTATCAGCAGAGCAGGGTTCCTCTAAATCCTTTCAGCTCACACACACTCACCCACACACACCCACACACACCCACACACACACACACACACACACACACACACACACATATATATATATATAGAATTCTTTGGGCAGTGTGTGGAAAACAGTATAATTCCCTTACAGTGCACAAACCTGCCCTTTGTTTTAACAAAGTCACCAGTATTTCCATTTTCTGCGTTGAGTCTTCATCTTGTCCTGACAATGTAAATCTGCTCTGAACATTTTTGCTTTTACTTAAAAACCAGATGCATTCCATGAAACGATGAATTGCTGAGCATACTGCATGCGGTTGGCCTGCTTTTTAGATCTGAACCTCTTAAAAGTCTTTTTATAACTTCCCCCTTTTTTCAAGCATGGCAGCGAGGCTAAGCTTTTGCTCTGTTGCCATCACACAGTCAGGGCTACGGGTTTTTTTCTCTTTTAGTCGTTTTATCTGTGAGGTATGACCTTACCTGGCATGATATCTGCACCAGATACACACACTCCTTTGTGTCCAGGCCATTGTGTATGAGGTCGTTCTGATCCTCAGCAAAAGACAGCTGTGGGGGCAGAGAGAGAGACAGACAGTGAATTTTTTTTTTTAATTATAATATACTCAAATAAACATTATACAGTCAAAGGCAGACTATTAAAAACAATATATAGTTTAATTTATTCAAAACCACCACTAGAGCCACTACAATAAAATGTTCTTGGATAATATCAGGACATAAAACAGAATAACAGAAATAGAAGCATTTACAGCAAGAATGTGTGTGTGTGTGTGTGTGTGTGTGTGTGTGTGTGTACAGGTTTGGGTGGTTTACGAGGACATATTTTTATGTTACAAACTGGTAATTACAAGGGTATTATGCTATAAATGTGGTTTATGAGGACATTTCTAGTGTCCCCATAATTCAAATCACTTAAAAAAAAAAAAAAAAAAAAGAAAAAAAAAGAAAGAAAGAAAAAACATACTAAGCAATTTTTGGTTTTTTTATGTAAAATGCAGAAAGTTTTTTGTGAGGGTTAGGTTTAGGGGTAGGGTTAGGTTTAGGGGATATAATCTATATTTCGTACAGTATAAAAATCATTATGTCTATGGAGAGTCCTCAGAGTGTGTTTGTGTGTGTGTACCTCACAAGTACATGTAAGCAAATAAATTCACCGTAAAACACAAATTGTTAAAGGGGCAATGGGGTACATCACCATTAAAACTGGACCAGAACTTAAAAGGAATATTCCCAAAACATAGTTTTCCCTTCTAAAAAAAAAAAAAAAAAATAACATCTTAACCCAGGCTAAGGTGGTCTACTGGTCTCAAGATGGTCTCCAAGCCTGGCCAAGCTCGTACTCAGCTGAATTAGCTTGACAGCCAGTTGGTCTGCCAACCTAACAAGCTGAAATGTGCCAGAAAACCTCTCTAAAATCAGCCAACAGATGGGCCTGATAAGTCTGGAAGACCAGAAAAAAACAACAAACCATCTTATGCTGGTTCAAGACAATTTTCTCCAGCAAAGTTAGGCTTCAGTGCAACTTCAAGTGTTGTCCTCCAAAGTTTGACAAGTTTATATGTTGAGTTTCCTTTGTAAATGACCACAACATCTACTTTGTCCATGCAAATGTGATCTAAACCTCATTCCCAAAAGGTGATGTGAGTCAGGGTTCATTTGCATATGATATGAATAAACTAGTTCATGCCTCTGCAAACTTCACACAGAGGAAGTGCTGTCTTTGAAGTGTCTGCTGTAATTTACCTCTCTGCATCATCTCAGTAATGCAGACTCACAATGCATCATTCAATACACACACACACACACACACACACCAGCCCTCCAAATCAAAGACTTTTAATTGATAGAATGCAGATCTAACACTTAGCCACATCAAAGGTGCATTAAACAAATTGATTACGAATTGAAAGCATTGATTATTTATGACTAGAACTAACATAAACTACACAAGGCTTAATGACCTACTTTACCAATGCAGTTCAGTACTGTAATGCGCAATCTGCAGTGTAAACACCTGATATGTGGATCTGTCACTATCAATCACCTAAGCACAAAATATCGACCGGAATTCCATTAAAATAATGGACATTAATGCAAACCTTTTTACATCCTAATGCATCTACAGTACTTAAATTAGAAAAACAAAGTTCAACAAATACTGGTTACAAAACACGAATGAATTCTTCTTTAATATTGTGTTATTTTGTCGCTTTTATTTTACAGTTATATTAATAATACTTAAAGTATAATATCAAAACAATAACAAAGATTGTGTAAAACTAGGGATGCACTGATGTATCAGCTGCCGATATTTATCGGCCAAGTATTGAGCAAATTAAAACCATCGGCATTTCGGTAATAAGCATGAAAACACCTATTTGGTGGATTTCTGAATAATTAGTCACATACTTGGTAAAAACTCTGTGAATTCAAATGTTCAGTTCAAAAATAATAATAGCCACAATATGTAGAAGGGTTGGCACTATTAAGAACATGAAATATATAAAAAAGGTGGTCTCGTTCTCATGTTAATGCGGAAAAAACGCCATAAACGGACGTGGCAGTTGTGAAAGCGGCACTTACCTATAGGCTACATGATGAGGGAAACAATTCAAAACACTTTGAAACCAGCAGACTTTGACTTCTGAGATATCGGTATGATATTCATTAATGCTGCATGATTGGTTGAATTAAGATTGAAATCACAATATGGCCTTGTGCGATTACTAAATCTTATAAGCTGCGTTTTAAACTGCAAAATTACCATATCATATTTAGTAATTTTTTTTAGCTTTTTAATCTTTTTATCTTCTATTCATCTTTTATTGTGTCTTTCTTTAAAATTTTGGCCTGTCATCATGTGTTCAACAGAACCAATGTTCAGCCGAAATTATTTATTGTTAGAACAGTGAAAAGCTTTTGTACCTCTTTGTAATTTTTGTAAGCATTCCTAAGTAAAACAGTGATCTGATGAACAAATGAGGTAACCTAAGTTGCAAAATATCGGTATTGACAGTTTTTTGTTAAAATCGGTATCGGTATCTGCCAAAAAGTTTCATCCTTATATCAGTGCAGCCCTATGTAAAACATTATGCAAAAAAAAAATACAAATTAAAAATATAACGGATAGTTAACCAAAAAAATGACATTTTGACATTTACTCACCCTTAACTCTTTCCAAATCCACATGACTTTCTTCCATGGAGCACAAAAGGAGAAGTTAGGCAGAATATAAGAGAATGACAGACTCAGTCACCATTCAATTTCAAGGTATGGAAAAAAGATGAGTGAAGTAAATGGTGACTGAGGCAGTCTAGCCTTCTTCCCAACATCTACTTTTCTGCTCCATGGAAAAAAGAAAGTCATACAGGTTTGGAACAACATGAGGGTGAGAAATGATAACAGAATATTCATTTATGGGTGAACTATCCCTTCAGCAATTTTCATAAAACAGAAATAAAAGCATTTGCAGAAATAATACCTTTTAAATCTTTACACTAAAGGTCACTAGCTCTTAGTTAACAGTGACGTTTAAAGAATGTTTGTTACAAAACACAACTGAAAGCATAGAAACTGTTTAATATTGTGTTAGTCTGTAGTATTACTTTTACAGTTATAACAATAATACTTGTAAGTAAAAGTACAATGGCAGTTCTTAAACTGTAACACATTAAACAAAAATAAAGGTAAACTGCAAGAATTTCTATTTCCTCAAAGTAGATATAATTATTCCGATCTTGCCCCCATTTCTCATTTAATCTAAATGCATACTCACTGATATGCTGTCTACATCCTCTTCTGCCCAGTCCCATTCTGATACATGGTCTTACACCTGAGACTTTCCTTATTCAGCCTCTCTGCTGCTGTACAGAATCACATGCCCCCACAGACCAGCAGCCTGTGCTCAGTCTGCCCAGCTCATCAAAAACAAACAGGCGGATTTAGAGCAGGATGAAGATCGGCATGGCATTGCAGAAAAAAGGTGAGGCATCTTCATTTCCTGTCTGAAATGCGGCCGTTTTGCAGCATCCATCTCCTGCAGTGGATGGATGTGCATGCTACTGTCTCTAAATACAACGGAAGAACAGGACAAATATAGAAATGGAGTCCCCCACCCCACTCTTAGCCCCTCCCTGTGCTGGATGACAGCCCTCCCACTGAGTGTGCAGAGCGAAGCTGCACTAGCACAAACACTAAAGGGCTGATCTGAGAAAAGTGTAGTAGGGAAAGATGACCAGCAGGGCAGCATTGAAGCAAGCTATTTTAATATTCATGTTGGGGGGGTTGTGTAGGAGTATCCCAAATCCATTTAATGTCATTGCTGGAATGGTTTGTAGTTTATGGGACATCCCTAGAAACATTTAATTTCCTGCTACTTTCAGCAACATAGGTTTTGTAGTTGAGAGGCTTATTTCACTGACATTTAAAGACCCCATGAAATTGTTTGACGAACACAATTTTCTTTCCTGTGTTGTTGCATTTCCTACTGAAACAGGAAGTTAAAGTGGGACATATCAAAGCACTTGTTCTTTTTTCAAAATGGCATATAGCCTTTAGTTTAATGCTGCCTTTAAGTTATGTAAGAATGATCATATGTACAAGATAAATGTACGCAATGTTGTAATTACCAGTGGGAAACTCATGACAGAAGCAATGTGGTATTGATCATAAGTATCATGATCATAACTCTGCAATTTAGATTGTACACAGTTTGTGTAATGTTGATGACGAATAGCCAATTAAAGTTTCATAACGCTAGCTGAAAGGTCCTTTAAAAATTTAATCTGTTAGCCAATCAGCTCGCACACTCCATGGCCGAATCTTATAGGTCACATGTAATCTGTTAGTTGATTAACTTGCATACTCTCTCTGTCTAACATTTAAATAGTCTCAGCTGTTTGCTGGTATACTGGTATCACTGCAGCATGCTACCGGAGTTTTCTCTCTGAAACCCTCCTCCTCCCCAGCATCACCTCTCTAAATCTGTTTCAAGGGGATTGTATGTATGTCTAATTGTCCAGCAGCAGCATTTCCTACATGCTCAAAGCAGCAAGTCTTATGTATGTCTAATTGTGCAGCAGCAGCATGTCTTAAATGCTAAACACAGTGTGTCTGTATATGTTTTAGCAGTAGCAAGTCTTTGTACTTGCTCTGCAGCAGCAGCATAAACAGATTGAGTCCACCAAGACCAAACCTTCCAACTTATATCCATTATAACACATTAAAATTACTCTGAGAGCTTTCATGACTGATGGCAGCACGGGAATGAGAAAGTACATAGATAAGGCATTCATTACATATTTTTTACATTTTGTTGCACTAGCGCTAAAAAGATTCCTGTCTTAGTTGGGAAGTTTAAAAGGGAGAAAGAAATATGAGATTGCCCAACATGCCCATTTTATTCAGACTAAAATCACTTTGCACAATGTAATTATGATTTCTGAATTTGTAAGTAGGAACTACCCAGGAGGACATGAAGGCAGCATTTGACACACAACTATACCATCATTTGCAACTTATTATTGCTAGTTGGTGTGGTAAATGCTCTCATTCAAGAGGGGCAAATATTTGTATACAGGAGTCAAATATTTTTGGTCCATTTTCTGGGAAGAGAAAGAATGTACATTTTAAATTAATATATCTGCTAAAGTAAATTAAACTAAACTACTGTAAACTGAACAAAACTTCAATTTTGATTTCATGCGGTCTAAAAACTTAAATGCTGACGTGCAAACTCTCCACCCAGACCTCTATAACCTAACATGACAGGCTCATTCTAAACCACTGGTTTGGAAAATTCCTCTTGGCAAAGAATGCTGAAGGTTTTTCTTTGGCTGAATCTTTGAAAAAATCTTGTACAACAACCAAGTCAAATCTTAGAGTAATATTGAATAAAAGACATAAGAACATTTCTTCAGAATTTGCTGCAGCTGGTCTGTAGAGCTATTTGCATCTACTGTACAGGCTTGAGATGAAACGTTGAGTAAAAAGGTCAATGGCCACACCAGGACTAAACTGATGGTTTATGCCATAAAATCCAAGGATTAAAATTCCACTTGTGTAATAAATTACAGCATAAGGTTTTTTTGGAAAGAGGTAGCAATAATCCACGAGGAAATTCCTCAAGTTACATAAAAGCTAGGAGGAACCCAGTGATCATGTGTTGACCTTTCTCCTCCTCTGTCCTTGCTGGCTGGGGCTACAGTGCCATAAATTACATGAGGTTTCTCAGCAATCCAATTACATGTACTGCCATTTACACTACGTGCAAAGATGAACTGCAGGCTTATTGTCCATCTTTGAAATGAGACTAAATCCTAGAAGTTCAGAAATTAATCAGGTCCCACTTCAGGCAAAAATATGACCTAGAGTCCATTAATCCAGCAATGACCTAGAGTCCTTCATAATGCAGATCCTGGATCTCGATCCAATCAAAACACATTCTACAAGACTCTTGAATATGGGTTTTTGGTAATGCCATCTTGAAGCATTAGGCCCATTTCACACTGCATGCATAAGCAGTGTGTAAGCAAAGAATAGTGTAACTGTGGGCTAACATTGTGCTTTCAAACTGACAGCATTTCTGCAGTGCAACAAATCTGTAGCTCAATATACAGAAAATAATGTGATTTGGTGGGGGGGGGGGGGGGGGGTTACTACATTGATTTTTTCTCTTAATAACAGCCATAAATTATACATTGTTTTCAGGAGTTGGACATTAAGGAAGTCAAATTAAAATTCGAAATTCTAATATTTGTTAAATTTAACATTACAATTCAAAAATGCTTTAATTTTGGATGTGTGACAAGCACTGATGATGACTTACATTCTTTGGCTAAAACAGATGCAGTGCAATGAATAAAACAGAATGCGGCCGCATTAGCATTGGGTACATAGATACTGTATTTTGAATTAAAAACACTGTGGTACCGTTGGTATTATGAAGATTGAGTCCATGGTAGTACTTTGGCACAGGTATAGGCTACTGTGCAACACTAAGTTAATATAGAACCGTGATTTACAAATCACATGTCTAGTAGATTTCCCCCCATCTGAAATGTCTTTCAAATTAGAATATAATTGAATTTTTGTAAAATATCAGTGAAAAGTTCAAATTTTACATACGGATGACAGCCTTACTGGACATTGATTGTTATTACAAACTTGATCGTCATGAAATCAAATTCACATGAGGTTCACATTTACATCCAAATGGTAAATAATCTACACAGAATAGAACCCACACCACAAAGTGTAGCTATAAACTGATTAAATCATGTGGATTCAGTCAGATTTGCTGAATAAAAAGTGCTGTTAGTGTTTGTCACTGTGTTTAACTTACATCAAGCCAACTTGCATTAAGTTTATAATGAATTTTTCATTATAGTGTTCAGTAGGAATTACAGTAACCTGTGTAAATACAGTAACCTGTGAATACGGGCACCACAATAAATATGCATTGCTTTCATGTGCAGTGTAAACAGACCTTATAGATGCCATGATGCATTGTCTATGTGGATCAAGTTCAGATAACACAGGATATACAAGGAGAATAGAAAATCCCTTACACTGACCCAACACCCTCACAGGTCAGCAGTGTTTATATAACCTTCCAAAACCTGCACGATTTGGATCCATTCTAATAAAATGGTGAAGAGTGGGGAAGCCCTCCCCTGTCTGAGAGGATTTATAGCTGAGGAGATAGCGAGTTAATCAATGTTCCAAACAGCTGTTCATATGGAGGTGGAGGTGCTACTGGTCTCATATCAGTAAAGGCTTATTACTGCTTCCCTGCATTTGGCTCAGTATCTCCTCCATCTCTCTCTACCTCTCTTTTCCCTAGTAAGGTTGAGGCTCAGATACTAAAGGCTCCTCTGTAAACCTGAGCCAAGGAATGTGGAACATCCACAGCACCTTTTGAAATGCAACAAAGGACTGCATGAAGATGCAACAGAATGGATGTTAACCCAATACTCTACTCTAGAACCCACCACATACTAAAAAACAGGAAATGATTCTACAGTGGCCCAAAAAGTATTTAAACACTAAAGCCACACTTAAAAATGCATGAATGTCATTGCATAAGACAGAACCAGTCGTGTATCCTAGGGGGCACTTAGGGGTGGTTAACATTGGATGTGTTTTTGCATCTGACCGCGATGTTTTTGAATTGTTTTTCTATGTAAACATGCTCTATAGACTAGCGTTTTGACCACTGCACCATGTCCCACTGTACCAGTATACGGATGGGCAAGGAGGAGGCGGGAACCGGCTGAACAGTAAACAAAGTTTTAATGAGAAACTTTATCTTGCTCTCCCGCTAATCAGCTGATTCAGTGCCGGCCGTGCTCCATCACGGCTCGGCCACGCCCTCCTCCTCGTCACACTCACCATTTATTTAGCATGTCGCGCAACAACAAAAAAAACAGAACTCCAAATGTTAAAAACTTGTCTTGAAACGCCTGCGTTCTGCTCTATTCGTTGCACTGCGTCTAGATTTTTAAAGCGCAAGAATGCCTTAAGCAAAACATTAAGCAGGTTTTAAAATTAAATTAAGTAGAATTAAAATAGAATGAAATGCAAATAACTGCTATAGTCTAAGTGTAATTTTACTAATACATTCAATTTTCAATATGAATTAGGCCTCCCCATAAATATGAAATTCCTCTAATGTGTGACTGTGATTTTTTTAAAAACATTTTTATTGCAATTCAGTAAATTCTTTTCCTGTCATTCCAAATCAATTCCAATTTGGGGTGTGGCCAATTCAATTCAAATTCAAACTCATGAACTGAAAGGCAGCCAACCCTGGCACAACCCTGCTTGCATGTCCCATCTACCCTTAAACATGCAACACTATATTTAGCTCTGCAGTATTAATATTTGTATAGAATGAGATTAGATCACATAAGCGCACACCGGACAGACAAGGCTTTTGTATTGGCACTGTGGCATGAAATTGCTGCTATCTGATACGTCTTCATTGATATAGTATTGTCCCACTAGTATGTGCTTTGAAAATAACAATAGAGAAGAGGTAATGGAGAGGAACAGCCTTCATAAACACCAAAATTGTTATTTAATTGCCATGTTTGTGGTGGGAAAGTAGCTGTATTTCAATACAAGCCTGAATCTAGACTCCTCCAGCCCCCCAGCCTCTATGTGTTAGTGTGGCACACACAGGAGATTGAATGGTAACTTAAAGCACATTGCAGGAATCACTCAGAAGTCTCTGTGACCTTGAGATGTGAAACACACAGGATAATGGAGGCACCAACTTCCTGTTTCTCAGCTAGGACACCATACCCTGCTCAGTTTACATAGAAACCAACTCTCTGCTCCAGGGGGAGTTTTCAGAGAATAATAGAGTGAAAAGGGGCGCTGTGTTATTTAAAAGAGAACGATATCTGCTGCTCTCTGCTGGAACTCAAACAGTAAAACACAAAATCTGGCTTATATAAAGTACTGGGCCTGACACTGACTGTTACAACAATAAAAACAACAACAACAACAAATAACTTCAAATGAAATAAGATTAAACAGCTTTTATAATTACTGATACAACTTTTTTAATGAGGAATAAATTACTGAGTGCACCTTTAAAGGGGACACGCTATGGAAAACAGGATTTTCCTTGCTTGTTTTTGATAGATATACTCTAATATTCACAACGTAAAGCCCCCTCGCCAGTCCACCCAGCCCATCTTTGGAAACTAAGCTGCAAAAAAGCATAATTCAGAAATTGTCGTGGTTATGACATCAAAACCATGAAATGTTGATAATACATTTTTTTTTTTTAAATCTAGGTTACAGTGAGGCACTTACAATGGAGGTAAATGGGGCCAATCCATAAACATCAAAATACTAATGTTTCTAAAATATAGCCACATGACGTAAACAATATGCGTGTTAGCATGATTTTAGTGTGATAAAATCGTTTACTAACCTTTTCGGTATAAAGTTATATCCAATTTTACAACTTCATTGCAATGACACTGCAATGTTGTAAACCCTAATACATACATTTTAACAGAAGAACTAATGTAAGTGCTTTTATCAAATTATTAGCTTCAAATTTCTGCCTTTAAACCCTCCAAAAATTGGCCCCATTTAATTCCATTGTAAGTGTGCCTCACAGTAACCTCGACTTTTGCTTTTTTTTTCAAGAAAAGGAGGGACTGGGGGGCCTGGGTAGCTCAGCGAGTAAAGACGCTGACTACCACCCCTGGAGTCGCGAGTTCGAATCCATGGCATGCTGAGTGACTCCAGCCAGGTCTCCTAAGCAACCAAATTGGCCCGGTTGCTAGGGAGGGTAGTGTCACATGGGGCAACCTCCTCGTGGTCGCTATAATGTGGTTCTCGTTCTTGGTGGGGCGCGTGGTGAGTTGTACGTGGATTCCGCGGAGAATAGCGTGAAGCCTCCACACACGCTATGTCTCCCCGGTAACGCGGTAATGCGCAGATTGACGGTCTCAGACGTGGAGGCAACTGAGATTCGTCCTCTGCCACCCTGACTGAGGCGAGTCACTATGCCACCATGAGGACTTAGAGAGCACTGGGAATTGGGCATTCCAAATTAGGAAGAAAGGGGGAGAAAAAAAAAAAGAAAAAAAAGGATGGACTGGTCGAAATTATTTTTTGCAGTAATCAACATTATGCTACAAATGCTGTCGACTGAGCTTAAGTGGTATTGAACCTGGTATATTTCTTTACATATGACCACCCACATTTAAATATTAATGCATATTCAGTTTTCAGCAACTTGGCCTGTCTTGATGAGTTACTTTGTGAACTACGCCGGTTGTATACACATACGAAGAGGTTAGCTAATCATAAGCTAAATGTATGTAATTTACATACAGATGTCTTAACAGAACAGTAGCAAAAATAGACTGTTTAAAAAGTACCAGAGAGGGTAGAAAAACTGTTTTTGGTGCAAGAAGCCTTGACTAACATTTTAAGTGGACTTCAGGGAAAAATTAAAAAGTAGATTTAAAAAACAGATTATCATTAAAAGTTTAGAATATGGTCCCTTTAACAAATTTCTCAAGTTTGAGAAGTTCTAGTAGAGCCGTCAGTTAACAGATATTGCTATCATTCTGAAGAAATAAACAATGTTAATGCACAACATATGTATTAATCTGACAGTCTGGGGATGAGAAACAGTGATGATGAAATAAAAGCAGCTAGGCAAGATGCTTTTCAGTTTTAAGATGTTGTAGGGTAGCAATTGTCCTTACAAGGCCCAAAGACAATTGTTTGTAAAGTAAATCACAGCCTTAATTTCAACATGACTGATAATATGCAACAAGCCAAACTAAGACCACAGCCAAGAGTCTAATTAACACATTCCCTTCAAACATGGGTGAACATGGTCTTCAGCAGGACTTCATTTAATGTAAAACCCTCACCTGAACAGAGCCAAAGTCAACATTCTCATAGTGGAAGTGAGCACATTCTGCAAGCCTGGGAAAATGGCCTTTGGTAAAGGACAGTCTGCGAAATAAAAGAACTAATTAGCATTTAGCTCCGTATGTCTGAGAGATAGAAAAAGACAAAGAAAACTCAATAGAAACCTTTCCTTTAAAGGGATAGTTCACCTAGACATGAAAATTATTCACTTTCATTATATTAAAAAAAGATGCAATGAAAGTAAAAGTTGATTAAGACTAACATCACTTTTGTGCTCCATGGAAAAAAGAAAGTCATAAGGGTCTGAAACAGAATTGTCATTTTTATATGAACTATTCTTTCCATGTACAAGCACTTACTTTTTGATGTTTTTGACCTTCATACTGGCTGTGCTGGTGCATGAACACAGAGAAGACTCTGCAGGCAGATCAGTGACCACCGATGCTCCCTGTTCCTGCATGTACAAATGTACACACACAGCTGATTACACAACACTCTTAACACATGAAGCATGATCTATAGTAAGCCAGTGCTCAGACACACCATAACAGCAATGGCGTCTTCCCAGCCTGCAGTCTGTGCTGGCTGCAAGCTCCTGTCATCATCCCCCTCATCCTCCTCTGGGTGGGGCCTTAAAGAGGAGAGAATCAGAGAGATATACTTCTGCCGTAACATACATACTTCTGCATCATATCAAAGTAGGGGTGGGCGATATGAACAAAATCTTATATCACGATATTAATAATTTTATACCATGATAACGAAAAATCGGTTTATATTAAATAACCATATTGTAATGTCGATTTTTGGATAATTCAGTCAGTGAATTAAATACTTTATAAATGAAAACTGCTTCCTTATATAGCATTCTTTTTATTTGTAACTTGACAAACATAGTCAAAGTAAAAACAAACAAACATTCCATTTAGTTTTAAATCAACCTTACCATAATGCTAAATTTCACTTTATGCCACAATTCAGTCTGATATGTTGTTGACCAAAATGATTATTATTATAAACTTCCCTCAAGAAACTCATCTTCTCAAAGCAATGCAACAAAGAAAATAATATATAAGTTAAAAAAACACTTCATTAGGCTCTTCATTATTTAAGTCATCTCTATGGAGAATATACGAATATCTGAAGGCAAACATGGTTGATTTGTTTCCTAATATCAAACATCATTGAATAGAATTTTAGTAAGGGAGACGATTTTTCATTTAAACTCCCTTCTGGCACATGACACAGTGTTGTAGCCGTTTTCCTCATCAGAGGTGGCTAGAATGTCGGGCCGTCTAGACATTTGAGATTTTTGAATTCCTCCATATCGCTTTAATGTAAAAAAAAAAAAAAAAAACTCAGTATAACACAAATGGGTCATGTAAGTATTGTGGTCTGCCCCGCAATATCGAGAGAAGCCGGATTGAGTAGCGGGATCCTGCTCTGCACTGTCCTATCTCTGGGGCACAAATATCGGGAAGCCTGCTGGTCTTGTGCGCACTTGCGAGCTCCGGAGATAGTGTGCGCAACACTCACTTGAAAAACAGATGCTCATGAGAAAATGAGAAATATATTTAGCGCTTATAAAGATGAACGTCATTGAATTTGCCGAAATTTTCAGTGCAGGAAAAAACGTACACGTTTCTTCAATTTTCTGACATGAAGCCCTGCCTGATAGATACGCACATGGATATTTACGTATCGCAATATACAAGACATAGCAAAATCTCTATCGATTGACACTTTAAATCGTCGCCACGATACGTATCGTCATATCGCCCAGCCCTATATCACAGCATCACATATTATCATATACTGTAACTCTGCATCACATCATTATCACATTGACAACAATTCCACTGAAATACCTACACTAGACTCTAAAAAGGCACTGTCGACACACACACACACAAAAAAATCTGTCATCATTTACTCACCCTCATGTCGTTCCAAACCTGTATGACCTGTACTGTATATGATGTAACTTAATATAACTGTTCTGACATTATGATAACAATTTGTGTTAAAGTGACAAAGGATGGACAAATTGACCTCCTACTGCCCCAGTCAATGCTCCTGATAGGTCTTACTCCCTAATCAAGTAGGACATCTGGGCAATAATCTAACAAAGCTGAGAGGCACCGTTCATTGCACTGAACTCATGACCTGAGAGAGAGGTGATAACCAACCAACCAGCTTCAGGTTTGATCAAGGCCAGGCTGTGTCAGTAACATAAGAGTAAACCAGCTCAACAAAGCACATGCCATCTCAAATGCATTTTCAATGTGTTCCTTCTAGCATACAGGCAAAAGCATGTTAAGGAAAATAACAAAATCAGATTTGTTCATGGGGGTTCTGAACCTTACATAATGTCTTTAGAATGTTCACGAAGATATTTAGGACAAGTAGTAGCTAAAATAGTATTGCAATAAATCAGATAAACCTATTCTGTGAGAAAATAACACTTCACATGTTTTATTTTTAAATTGTTTTTTACTTTTGGTCTTTTTAGCCTTTATTTTAGAGGACAATAGAGTGCAACAGCACCCAATCACATTTTTATAAGTCTTGGTTATGGAAGTACTGTATTTTCCCATTAATTTCTTTCTGTAAGGATTTTATAAAATAATTTATAAAAGAGTTCTAATCTTTGAACCAAGTCAACCAGATCTGAGGTGAAAATCAACATTACAAACTTTGATTTGAAGCAAAAAAGCATTTGAAAATCGGACGAAAAGACGACGGTAAAAAAATGTAAACAATTAAAGTTGTTAATATATTGTTTCTATACTTTTCATTTTACTGCAAAATATTCAGATATGTACATATTTATAAGAACAACCCCAATTCCGAAAAAGTGTTAGCATTTTTCATACTGTCCCAACTTTTTCGGAATTGGGGTTGTATTTTGTGAGTGGAATTCTACTATTATACATGATTTTGCTTTAATAAACTTGAAATAACATGGACTGATGCTTCAACAGAAGCATATACCATCGATAAACAACCTCCAAACTCACAGTAGGTCTGTTTTTCAAGGTTTAGCCTTTAACTTTGTTACAAACTTGTAAAAAATAGTTAAAAATCAATAGAATTTTTACTTCTAGAACCAGAATTTTGTGCTCAATAAAGGCAGACAGGAAAGTGATGGAGAGAGATGGGGAAAGGGAAAGGGATCGGGATCGGGACATGACCCAGACTGGATTCGAACCAGAACCTCTATGAGCTAACAGCACTTAGAAAAGTCACAAGCAAGTACACTACCTTCTTTGCAAGAACTCGGACTACATCCCAGTTATAATGAATAATACTAAATGTTTCAAATATTTAGAAAGACTCGTTTCTCAAAGTAAATGCTCACATTTCATTTCTACTTCATTTGAAAACTATCCAACCATTTTTGGATAAACTCCAGGGCATTAACCAGTTGAGAACATGGCCAAGAGGGCCGAAACAAGGAGACATTGTAGAAGATATGATCAGCAGTCCTAGAATGCAGACTATTGTTGGTTTTGTGGTGAACAAGGCTATCGTTTCAATCAGTCAGTCAGTGACAACGAAACCACACTAAGTAACAAAGAAAAGGGCTAAATCGTAACTTGAAATATGAGGCGCTCCTGGGGTAAGGAAAGGTGAGCTGGAACAGCTTTAAGGATTGAGAGGCCTTTTGGAATGGGAATAAAAGCCGGAATGAAAGGTCAGAGTTTAGGCGATTCATTCAGCAGACAAAAGACAGAGTCAGTGTTTTTTTTTTGTTTTTGTTTTTTTCAGAAAATCCCACATTCCCCCTTCCAAAATGAGATTAGACCAACATAAGATGGAACGATAATCCATGAAAGAAAGAAGTAAATGTTTACTGCCGTTTTAAAGTCACAGATGCTACATAATGGTATTTACTGTAAAAGACAGATTAATGAATTCCAAATATTATATTATATTATATTATCACATATCAATATTTACTGAGAAAGTGCCCAAATAAAGAATATTTTTGTATATATCCATTTTAATAATTATAAACATAATAATAATACTTAATAAATATTATAATGCAAATAATTCAAATACATTACATCAAATACATATATTGTGGCAGCAGACAAGCATTTAAAAAAAAAGTGGCTGTAAAGTCGTAATATTTTATTTCCATGTCATTGAACATATACCTATTATTGGCCTAATTCTGCGCTATTTGTCATTTTTGGTCTATGTTTTCTATATTATATTATATTATAGTTTTAGGGATTTTCAGTATTAGATTAGATTAAGCTATATTCTCACCCAAAAAAAATAAATAATTCTTTCATCATTTACTCACCATCATTTGATGTTGTTCCAAATCCTTTTATGGAACATAAAAGGCGGTTTTTATTAGAATTTTAGGGACTGACAGCCCCTTTGACTTTTATTGTAATGGAAGAAGAAAAAGAAGAAAAAGAAAAAGAGTAGATTGTGTTCCATGGAAGAGAGAAAGTCATTCTCCTTTTGAATGACATGAGGGTGAGTAAATGGTAACAGAATTTTCAATTTAGGCAAACTAGGTATGGCTCAACAATGGCAGATGGTGGGAGTTTTCAGGAACCTGTATGAGAACAGTCATTATTTTCATTTGGTTAACGTAGTGACACTGAACTTAAACACTGCACCTTTAAAAGTCACAGATCCAACATAATTGTACGTAAAAGGCAGGATAGGGAATTCCAAATAACAAATTACACTAAACTGTGCCTGTTTCAGCTCAGAGGGCGGTAAAACCCATCACAGTTAATTGATTACACTACTGCCCTTGTTATCATCTCTGTATGGCACCAGTTGCACACAGATCACCACTATAATCTACTCTAAGTCCTCAGGAGACAAATTCACATCTGCTGCGTACAGCGCAGTTGAAATCTGCTGTCTCAGAAACAGAATAAGGTGTGCAATCACATGACATACAAAATGCTTGTGCGTGCAAAACCACCACAGTGTACATGCACTATGCCTGTTTATGCAGCAATTCAGTCAATTATGGGGAAAACGCCTCACCTAACCTTGAAAAAGAGACACAAACATGCAGACACACATTACACAGCATAACTAATCGTAATCCCACACTGCATCTGCAGTCAAAGCAAATAGAGAGATACGGCAGGAGGCGAGAGGCAAAGTATGCAGGCTGTTACTCACCCTTCACAGGGATCATAGCTGCATGTGTCTGTCAGGGGTGCTGAAGCTATGCCGTTTGTCGCTGCTACAGTCCCGCTGCATGCCTCCATGATACTGAATCACTGCAACAGCTGCCTGTCTGTGAGGGGAGGGAGGGAAGAGAACGGGCTTCACTTTAAGATAAAGCTCCAACCTTGGCAAAGGATAAAGGCCCGTTAACACGCTCTGAGCTGTGGTATGCACATGTATGTCATGCATACTGGCATTGCATCAATATCTAAACCTTCACTATTTATTGTTTGTGTTTCATGACAATAACCGATATGCAGAAGCTATTTGAATTATTGTCTTATGTCTGTAATAATATAACGTGTTATGTATGAGAGACTGGGATGTGTCAGTGTGTGAGCTGTGTAACTCATTTAATCTAGAAAACTGTGCACTATTTTGTCATGTCACCATTTAGAAAGGTCTGATCATATAATGCTGCCTGTGATTGAGAGATACACATGAGAATCATGATTTTTTTTATGCTAAATCTGTCAAAATTAATTTTATGCATGGCAGATGTTAATTAATTTTAATGTTAAAGCAAACTTATCAAGGTCTAATAGATATATCATACAGTACATGTTTGTGAATTGCTAATATATATATATATATATATATATATATATATATATATATATATATATATATATATCACACACACACACACACACACACACATATATATAACCATGTGGTAACACTTTACAATAAGGTTCAACTTGTTAACATTAGTAAATGCATTAGGTATAATGAACTAACAGTGAACAACATATTTTTTCCAGTATTTATTGATGTTAGTTAATTAAATGTATCAAAATATTAGGGCTGGGTATTGATACAGATTTCCTGATTCGATTCCGATTCAAAAGCCCTCGATTTGATTCGATTCAGATCTCAATTCAATAATGATTCATATGGGTACATTTCTGTTACAATGTCCATTTTGATTACATATTAAAAAAAAATCTCTCTCTCAGCTAATGCTCTTAATTATAAAGGAACCTTTTAGCCAACCCTTCTAGGTACAATTCGAAAGTATATATTAATTCTACAAATTATATTTTATCATTAGTTATTCATTAGAGTGGTCACATTTAACTTTTGAAAGATTTTCTAATTCAGTCTATTCCATCAATTAATGTTTTGCAAATTGCATATATTATGTTGCATATATATTTTTGCTACATGTTTATTGTTTGCATAATTACAAGTATTTACATTGATATGTAGTACATGTGCTAAATTTGTACTGTCTCTTTAAGACTACCGACATCAGACATGAGCACATATAACGAGAGAGAGGTTGTGCATGTTTTTTTAAGCTAACCCATGTGCAATTACAATTCAATCTTTCTTTTTTGTTGTTGTTGTTGTTAATCAACAACTGACTGTAAAGAACAGAAAAGGATATGAAAAGAGACATCATTCAAAGACATGGATCTGTGGATCTCTTCTTTGGACACACAGAACAAGTTAAACCAAACTTTTACTCTCAACACACAGTGCTAATAAGTACTTCTCCTTTATACTACACAGTCAATGGTGAGTGAAATCTGAACATTTACCAGCCAGTTTTAAGTTGTATATTGCAAGATTTGGTGCATATCTGAGTGATTTACTTGCATTATAGAGGGTTGCCACATAAAGTGAAAGGTCGATCTGGAGATTTAAGAATAGATATCGAGATCGTTCAAACGAAGATCCAAATTCATCGGAAAAATCTATATTTTTACCGAGCCCTAGAAAATACAATTGTTCATTGTTAATTCATGTTAGTTCATAGTGCATTAAAGGTGCTGTAAGCGAATTTAGCCGTTCTACTTCCACGAGACTGAGCCGTTGAATTATCCACGCCCCCTCTTTCCAAAACCCAGTACTCCAAAGAAATGAGCTTTGAGACCGAGATCTTTCAGAAACGGTTGTCTAAAACAACAGCAGCAAAATAGCGCCCTCAACTGACAACTGTTATGACCAACATGGCTTAAAAATGGCAGAAAATCTCAATAATTTGCTACTACTACAATACAATGAGAACACGCAAAATGATTGACAGGTCGAAAGCGTCATTGTCCGCGGACACATTTTTATTTGCTGTTTACAGAGTCCAGTGCAGTCACAGAGACAGGCGCGATATCTTAAGACACTTATTTCATTAATATCTTTCAGGGAGTATGAACATTTTTTGCATACTTTTCCATTTAAAAAAAAAAAGAAAGAAAGAAAACGCTCATGGCACCTTTAACTAATGTTTGCGCATACAATCTATCATTTTGAAAATGCATTATTAGGCAAGATTAATAAGTGCTGTAAAAGAAGTGTTGTTAGTTGTTAATTCATATTAACTAATGTCAACTTATGTTAACAAATGCAACCTTACTGTACAGTGTTACCAACCATGTAAATTATATTAGCTAAAGATTTAGCTATGAATGACCCCTACCATTGGCAACTGTGTCACATGACCCCTTTCTTTTTTGAAAAGTCATATATTTATGGCTCTATAAATGCTTTCTTAAAAAAAAAAAAAAAAAAAAAATCAGTTTTACCTCTACTTCTCCTTGCCTAGAGGACCACTTACCTTAGTAAAATGTGTTACCTTAGTAAAATGTGTTATAGCTTACCTCATTCTCCCAAATGCAATGACATTGTGGATGGGGTGATTATTTATCACTACAATATCACTATTAAATCAATAAAGCTGGTATTATTTAATTCAAGCTAAAATCAGTTGGCTAAAGGGTGACTGTGAACCTTGACATACAAATGAACCAAAAGATCACTGGAAAGGACTGTGTGTGCCAAATCTTTCTACCTGAATGTTTAAACAATCCCAATGGTGCATTACCGTTATGAATACAAGACTTATATAAGACTAACAATACCCATCATAGCCTAATCCATTAATAATTCAACTATGACGTATAAACAAAGGGAACTCTGAAATATTGGACCACACCCTCACTGCCAGTGTTTCACCACCTCAAATAGGGAAAACTCATTAAAACTGGACAAGAGGTTTATTTAATAAAGGAATTTTATGTATAAGGAACTTTGTCCTATTAGTTATTGAATGTCAGGTAGATGTGAACAGTTTGTTCTGAAGAATTATATGAATATGAAACAATATTACTCTCACACTGCAGTCCTATTCTCGAAAGTGCTGACAGAGGGAAGTTTGATGTTGACTAAGCAAAGTGAACCCTCCCTGACAGGAAAGACAGCCCAATACATGCATGCAGGCACCTGAGAGGGGTTAACGTCACCTTGAGATCATCTAAATTAATTTACATGGGTTTACTGTAAATGGCCACAACAAGTGAACTAATGATGATGTAATTCTTCTGGTAACTTTTACATTATTTTTAATGAGGAATATAGCCTTAAAGCTGAAGTGTTACTTTTTCCAGTGTTAAAATGCTTTCTCTTATCCCAGATTAATAAGCAGACACAACTATAAGTAAGCAATTCATAGGTTAATTTTCTCAAATACTGTAAACACTGTGTCTCTGTGGTGCTTTAAAAATTCCTGTGTTTGTTTAGAACGACCCGTTTAGACCCGCCCCGAACAACATTACTCAACCAATGTCAATTTAGGCTGTTGTTTATGTTTATTTAATATTCATAGCTAGAAAACAATGAAACCACACAAATAAAACCTCAAAAAAAAAAAAAAAAAAAAAACCTTTCAGGCCCTATTTTGTACCCTGTTCATGGAAAGTAGGTACCATATATCTAAAAGTGGCTGAAGCATAGACTAAAATGTATTTAATTATAGGGTCATTCTCAAAAAATGTTTGTCCGACATTGACATTTTCAATTCAGTTTCAAAAATGTATTTTACATCTTGGCATTATTTTTATTCATAAAGGACAACTTGACTGTTGTTCTTTATTGTATTATTGAATTTTGTTTAACTAATGTTGTAACACCAGTGACCAATTCTCTTAAAAGATGCATTTTCTATGATAGTGTCAATAGCATCACAAAACATGCACCACTGATCAGACTAAAATCAATAAATCACACCATAATTTTGTTTTCAATAAAAATCTTTCACATGAACATTAAACAATGTAACACCAATGGCATTTTTTAATTAACCATGTGAAAATAATTTAAACTAAAATGCAAATTAATAGCCTTACATTTTCAACATGGTGGGAAAATCACTGTATGCACATTTGAGCAGCCAGTGGTTAAATCCATGTCTATGGAAGCGATCCAATCGGTTTTGGGTGAGAACAGACCATAATGGAACTCCTTTTTCTCTATAAATCTTGATAGCAGTCTCCTTGGCGATCATGATTTCAGTGTCGATTACACTTCAGTGCAGTCCAGCTTGAAATCATGATCCTGCCTAGAGACTGCAATGGCAAGATGTACAGGTTTGTTCTTACCCAAAACTGACTGGATCGCTTCCGTAGACACGGATTTAACCACTGGAGTCGTATGGATTACTTTTATTATGCCTTTGTGATATTTGGACCTTCAAAGTCCTGGCCACCGTTCACTTGCATTTTATGGACCTACAGAAGACCTCTGCAGAAGAAAAAAAAATCATACACTTCTGGGATGGCTTGAGGGTGTGTAAATATAAGAGAATTTTCTTTTTTGGGGTGTACTATCCCTTTAATTACTTATTTATTTAGCTTTTTTTTTTTTAACACTTGTTAGGCCTTACAGCAGTGCTTGACCTGAGAAAACAAAATGAGTAAAAATAAACACACAAATGACTGTAAATGTCATAGTGGTATACCAGATGAAGGGGTCAAGGGTTTTTTCAGGCAGTTGTCAAATTATATATATATATATATATATTTACATACATTTATATATATTGGAATAATCTACAGATTTTGCTCTTATGGAAGGAAATTGGTACTTTTATTCACCAAAGTGGCATTCAACTGATCACAATGTATAGTCAGGACATTAATAACGTGAAAAATTACAATTTGAAAAAAAATGTTCAGAACTTCTTAAACTACTTCAAAGAGTTCTCATCAAAAAATCCTCCACGTGCAGCAATGACAGCTTTGCAGATCCTTGGCATTCTAGCTGTCAGTTTGTCCAGATACTCAGGTGATATTTCACCCCACGCTTCCTGTAGCACTTGCCATAGATGTGGCTGTCTTGTTGGGCACTTCTCACGCACCTTACAGTCTAGCTGATCCCACAAAAGCTCAATGGGGTTAAGATCCATAACACTCTTTTCCAATTATCTGTTGTCCAATGTCTGTGTTTCTTCGCCCACTCTAACCCTTTCTTTTTGTTTTTCTGTTTGAAAAGTGGCTTTTTCTTTGCAATTCTTCCCATAAGGCCTGCACCCCTGAGTCTTCTCTTTACTGTTGCACATGATACTGGTGTGGAGCAGGTAGAATTCAATGAAGCTGTCAGCTGAGGACATGTGAGGCATCTATTTCTCAAACTATAATCTCTGATGTACTTATCCTCTTGTTTAGTTGTACATCTGGCCTTCCACATCTCTTTCTGTCCTTGTTAGAACCAGTTGTCCTTTGTCATTGAAGACTGTAGCGTACACCTTTATATGAGATCTTCAGTTTTTTGGCAATTTCAAGCATTATATAGCTTTCATTCCTCAAAACAATGATTGACTGATGAGTTTCTAGAGAAAGCTGTTTCTTTTTTGCCATTTTTGAGCTAATATTGACCTTAAGACATGCCAGTCTATTGGATACTGTGGCAACTCAAAAACAAACACAAAGACGATGTTAAGCTTCATTTATCGAATCAAACAGCTTTCAGCACTGTTTGATATAATGGCAAGTGATTTTCTAGTACCAAATTAGCAATTTAGCATGATTACACAAGGATAAGGTGTTGGAGTGATGGCTGCTGGAAATGGGGCCTGTCTAGATTTGATCAAAAATGACTTTTTTCAAATAGTGATGGTGCTGTTTTTTACATCAGTAATGTCCTGACTATACACTGTGATCAGTTGAATGCCACTTTGATGAATTAAAGTACCAATTTCCTTCTGAAGCAGCAAAATCTCTGTGTATGTGTGTATGTGTGTGTGTGTGTGTGTGTGTGTGTGTGTAAAACAATATAAACCATTTCATATTATTTAATAAAAGGTTAGGTTATAGAATGATGTCTTTTAGTTTTAAATGAGGTTTGTTGACGATTTTGAATTCTTTTTCATGACTGAAAAGTCAATGGACATGCTTGTCACCATATTTTGATAACGACATGTTGCTAAGGATATGTGCCATATTTTATACTGTACAACTGCTGCATAGGATTCTGTGGAAGCTAATGGACATTGATGTGGTTGCTAAGCGACAGATTGTATTGAAATCCTCCAGGAATCAGTCAGTCAACTTGCATGTTTAGTATATATGAAGAGGAATGCTTGTGGAATAGGGTTTATTGACAGGAAATATTATTCTATGTAAATGTATGGGTTTAGTGTGTTTAATATAGAGGTTAATAAGTGGACCTTAAAATAAACCTAATAAGCTCTTTGTTGTCATGGGCAACAGTATGCGACTTCAGCACTTCCGGTCAGTCTTCAAAAGACTTTTTTTTTTTAAATCTCTAATCGAGCTGTCTGAGGTACAGATAGCGGCTCCGAAACTAGCTCTACATAAGTGTAGTGAAATGAATGCAGTTGCAGCATTTAAGTCATTTATGTATTACAAAGATTATTAGACCACACCAAAAAGACGCAATGTAAGAGTAAACCTTAAACTAGTATATTCTTCCTTTGGATTTATCGAACTTATAATTTTTACAAGTACAGAATCTCCTTAAATGAAAAGAGGAAAGAACAATATGAATCACTCACCGATCTGCGATTGTTGCAGCTTTACAGCGTTACTCTCCAAATCAAATCTAAATCCAGAAACCGTTTCGCTTTATCCCGCTTGTATATATCCGTTATTATAGATGTGGATGAAAGGGGGGGTCAAACAAAAGCATCCTTCGTCATGTGTGTACATATGAGCTCTATGAATGAATGAGCTCGTTCTCTAGGCAGTACACAGAAAAAGTTCTTTCTCTTGCATCACCTGATAAACTCAGTGCGTGTGTTTGGGGGTGTGGTCACGAGCAAGATGGATCTGGACTTCACCAAAACCTCGTTCAACCTGTCTCAACTTTGCATTGGAATCAATGACTAATCATCACCACCACTATAATTGCCACATTATCTGACCAATTCGGGCGTTGTCCATGAGACTCGTGCCAGGACTTTGTTACAGTGTGCCTTTATCTATGTTAGTCATTCACTTTAGGAAAAAGGGCGTGTGAGTTGTTTTAGTTAAGGACTTTGCACCTATCTGGGTGGGAAAACATTTCCTTCATGACAGCAGTCATTCGTGGCAAACCTTCCGTTAAAGGGGCAGTTCAGACCGAACGCTGCATGCTTTGCGCTAAACATGATGGGAGCATATCTATGTTCCCAGGCTCCTATGTTCCCAAGGTCCTATATGTTCCCAGGGTCCTAAGTTCCCAAAGTCCTATATGTTCCCAGGGTCCTAAGTTCCCAAAGTCCTATATGTTCCCAGGGTTCTGAGTTCCCAAAGTCCTATATGTTCCCAGGGTCCTAAGTTCCCAAAGTCCTATATGTTCCCAGGGTCCTAAGTTCCGAAGGTCCTATGTTCCCAGGGTCCTAAGTTCCGAAGGTCCTATGTTCCCAGGGTCCTAAGTTCCCCAGTTCAATATTCTGTTAACACACATTAACCTTCCTATTGTGTTCGGGTCAAATTTGACCCGTTTCAAGTTAAAAATATTTCATAAATATTATCCATATAATATTTATTTCATAAATATTAACCCTAACCCTTAAACCTAAACCTAACCCTACAAATCTGGGGAACATAGGACCCTAGGAACATAGAACCCTTTGCCATGTGTGCATTATGTGCCATATTAATATGGGGAACTTAGGACCCTGGGAACATAGGATCCTATAAATGTGGGGAACATAGGACCCTGGGAACATAGAACCCTTTGCCATGTGTGCATTATGTGCCATATTAATATGGGGAACTTAGGACCCTGGGAACATAGGACCCTATAAATGTGGGGAACATAGGACCCTGGGAACATAGAACCCTTTGCCATGTGTGCATTATGTGCCATATTAATATGGGGAACTTAGGACCCTGGGAACATAGGACCCTATAAATGTGGGGAACATAGGACCCTGGGAACATAGGAATGACCCCAACATGCTAGACATAGCGCAATGAGCCGCGCTTTTAACAGAAGAAGTTGTTTTTAACCTGACATGGTGTCTAAAAAATGAGGCGCTCCTGCGCGAGATGCTGAAAATATATGGAAGGCAAAATGGGTCATAATTCGCCACTTTCCAAAAGCCTTTCCTCCAAAAATGGCACATTTTATGGTGTTTTAGATGGAAAACCGGAGGTTTTGCTGCGTTTGGTTTTGAGAAGGCATAGATTTCCCATCTAAAACACTGTAAAATGCATCCTTTTTTGGAGGAAATGTGTTTGATTGGGGCGAATTATGATAGCGAGACATGGTCAAAGGTATCTGTCTAACCCATGTTTACATAGAACAACTGAAAATCAGTGGGGACAGATGCAAAAACTCAATCAGTGTGTGAAAGGCACTTATAGGTGCACTCAGTAATTTTTTCCTCATTAAAAAGTTGAACTTCTAAAGACATGAATTGTAATTTTGCAGTATATGGAGGAAATAATGACCACTCACATTAAAATGAAGACTCCAGTCATATCAGTAACCTTATAAAAGCTGTTTTATTCTACATGGAGAGGGTCCGCGCATGAGGCCTGCCATGTTAGAATCACATGACCAGCCAAATACTACTCGCTTATTCTCAGTAACTGTCCTGTTATTGGACACTTTCACTCATTGATTAAAGTAATCATGGCTGACTGTGAATACTAAATTTCTACAATGGCATCTGAAACTAAAAACTATTAATTTTAAATGATGCTGCATCCAAGCCGCTAGGTGTCAGTGTGAGTCCAAGATGAGACAAAGGTACTGAGGGTATGTCTTAATCAGCTCCCTATGTCATGAATCAATATATTGTGAAGATGAATTTGGGCACTGGCAAGGGTTCATCCACAGAACTTTGGGACACTTATAACTCATTTGATAACAACCTCATGCATTCAAGCACAGCTGTTAATAATCAGCATCATTGCTGTATAAATGACCCTATCGTTTATTTCCGTTGAAGATATTCAAACGTACAGTGTTATTATGAAATTACAAATGACATTAAATAAAGAAATAAAAATATAAAAGAGTGTATTTGAAACCTACTTTTAACAACTTTAAAATTTAATTAAAATAGTGTTTCCCTTTCATGGTCATTATGAATTAAAGACATTACAAACAACATCTCTTTAAAAGAGAAAATAAGGCTTTGACATCATATATTTACACTTGTGTCTGTCTTCTAACGACTTGAGACACTTCAGAAGACGTGACGACATTTCCGGCAAGGGAACATATTGAGCAAAAACGCTCCGTTTTTTTTTTTTTTGTGTGTTATTTTGGTGCATTGTGGGATTTTTTCAGGGAGCTAAAGTTTCAGTGCCCTAGAACGATTTTACGATTGAGAAAGCCCCAGAAATGGCCGACTCCCTGATCAACTGAACTAGGGAGCTGTTTGTGACGCACCCTGAGCGCGCCTTTAATATGCTTTGCTGATTTACCTACTGATTTAAAATGACACAATAGTGGCCTCTAATGGTCAATGCCGGTACTTACGGTCAAAAGATCACTCGTACAGAAATAAACACACTCTTATATTTTTTTATTATATCAAAATACAAAAAGTTGTATGGGGTTATTACATGGACCAAAGCGTTGTAAAATGTCAACTTAATAGAGCTTGCCAAAATGTGCATATCTGGGCCTCTGGTGATGTAAACAATGCAATTTGGGCTGTTAAAGACAGCACACAGACATGTAACACCATATTTATCATTCCCAGGTCTGGTATCGATCTGTCAGGGACAATTGATTTGTCAGGGTAGCATATTCTTTTTGATTGGGGTTTTCTATTATTCAGAAAGACTTATTAATAAATGTGAAAACAAAATATGAAAACAGTGGTAGAACAGTGGTTTTGTTTATTCTCTAAAAATACCATTGCTTACTGCAGGGTTGTTCCCTTTTAATATCAAGATGCTGAATCAACTACTGTGGAGGTTAAAATGTCACACTTCAGATGTTGGTTGTGCAGAAATGAAACACCATTCACATTTACTCCTAGCAGCATGAAGACACCAGGCACCATATCTTAACATCTGAGCATGTGGAGACACCGAATGTCCGTGGAAAAACACTTTGGAGTATTAATCAAGGACGAGAATATAGAGGCACACCGCACCATGTGTCATAATCAGTTTTGTCTAGCAATTTCTTGGTAAATTCCAGTTGCAGTGGCAGAAGAATCAAACAATACATTGTAGTAATATTTTACATAAGGCTTTGGTACAGCACCATACTGTTTGAGAATAATACCTGAAATAAATCCAATAACTGAACAAAGAAGCCTCCGGTCAAGTCATTCAATCAAATAAATCAGGAAAAAAATATATTATTTTATGATTTTTCTTTTTCTTCATATGAGAACAGTCTCTTATACATTGCATTTAAGGTGTCAGGATGAAAAACATGTTTGCCCACAATACCTCTTCAGATAATATAATCTGTAAACAATGTACAACACAAATTTAAAAGCAGTTAAAAAGCACAACAATGCAGTTTGAAATATGCTTAAAGTAAGCACTTTCTCTAAGAATGAGGTTTAATGTTAAAACAGTCGTAAATTAGTGCATAATGCAGTATTACATTCTAAGATTTCAGTGCTTGTAATATGAACAGCAAAGAATAAAGAACAAAAAGATGTGCTTTATCTGAAACAAGACAAACAGGTCTGAATGAGTGAAATCAGAGTAACTTTCTCAGTTATGTAATGTTAGTACTGTTCAATCAACAGAAAAAGGAAATAAAGTTTCACAAAGAACCATAAGAAGTAAGCACAATAACTGAATACAGGCAATCAAAGAGTTAATATGACACTTCATTTCCAATTAACCCTCTTAGACATTTGTCCATTACAAGCCAAAAGGGGCATGTCTACCTGTACAGTATCGTATACAGTATATTCAACAAGAAAATTGTTTTTGATGGGTGCTCCATTCAGAGACCAGAGGAGCTGGATAAAATACAACGCTGTCAATCACCATCCACAGATATAAAGCGACACTGCATCTGCATTTTTAATCAGTGTCACAGATTTATGCAAGGGTGCATTACTCCGCTATGTCCATGAAGAACGCTATAAAACAGAAATGCTGTCTTTCACACCTGTTTATGTTCCCAGTTCCTTACCATGCTAAATAAAAACATTACTATCATACCGTGAGTACATTTCACATATTACATATTGATATGCTGCCTCCTCAAGTCTAGCAAATTCTTCTTTATAAACCTTTCTATATATGTTGGGTTTTTCTTATGATTACTTAATAATGTAAGCACATTTGAAATCTGACCGTGGAACTGTACTAAACACCTTTGCCATTTCCATGGTGAAACATAGTGAGAGCACAGGACCTGCCCTGTGAAATAGGTTTTTATTGCTTGCAGTCCTACACACCCGGAGAACTCAACAAAGGAAACCACAATGAAGCTAGTTTAGTTAAAGACAGAGGACTGTGCGTGAGTTTGTGTTAACCTCTGAACCACAGCACCACGAGTTCGAAAAGACATAGCACCAAGTCATAATGTGTACAATGTGCCTACATCCTCGCACGTTAGTTCTAGATCATGTAAACATTATGTGGCTTTTGTAGGACTTATGTATGACGTGTTCTTGACAGAACTTGTATAGACAGGATGTGTTGCAAAAACAGTTAAGTCTAATATTTCTCTCCCGACAGCTAAAATAGCCACTGCCCCCGTCCTCTGGGAGACAACATATTTAAAGCAGCCTTATGAATTGGTACACACCATGTGGGGTGAAAAGCAATTGACAAAGACATATGTTGAAATAATCACTGTGCAGTGAAATATTTGATTTTTTTTTTTTTTTTTTTTTTTCATGTTACAAGTAAACAGCCTTTTGGGCACTTAAGTCAAATCGTCTACACTCAATGTCACCTTTTTTGTGTGCAATTAAAGTGTGACTATTCTGTGAATCTTTATTCACAGAATTTCATCCCAGTGTTCTCTGCTTGTATACTCTGGTTCAAGTACTGCAAGATATTCACATTCCTATTACATCGTACTTAATTATTAAACTTTAGCTACAAAAACCCCATAAGAGAAATTTGGAGAAGATTCATTTTGGAGTTGATCGCATTGGCATCTAAATGAACTAAAACACATTGAACCACATTGAAAATATTCAGATAAATCTGATCTTCTAAGAGCAAACCATACATTCACCATCGGTTAAACTAAACTAAACGCTCGATTAGCTTAATCAGCAGCTGTTAGTGAACTCTGGATACAATGAACAGCTGAAATCATTAATAATTCAATTCACACAAACTTTGCTATTATTCAGGTGAGCTGAGATGGATGATACATACAGTACTAAAGATGAATTCAAGAGTACAATTTAATCAACTTGAAAATTGTTTTAAAAAAAGAACACTTTTGGAGGTTCACTTCTGTAGAAAACACTGATTATTTCATTTTGCTGTTATACTGATATCTTCATTAGTCTGCACAATATCTACTGAACTTTGTGTATGTCTAAAGCAACATATATCAAATTATTATTTATCCTCATGATAATATCCTCGCAATAATGCATTTCACCACTTCTAACTACATTTGTGCAAGACAAGGACCAAATAACTGTACTTTAGTTTAAATATTACATTGGTAAATATGTCATCTGAACTTGTCAAAAAGCATATTTCTAACATTCAATGTGAACCTGAATCTTTTTTGAGGGGGCTAATATTATTCTACCTCCAACCACTTTAGCTGTCATGTCTTTAAATAATGTCTTCAAACTGATATAAAAAAGTGCCTAAACCGTTCAATAGTAGGCCTATGTGTCATAAATAATATAGAATGTAAATCATATCAACGTGTTCTCTTCCACCTGCCTTTGCTTGGAATTCAAAACTGGTTCAATCTGAGCGTTCACAACATAAATAACTGAATAGCTGTTCAAATATTTTCCCATAACCTGTTTAGTATTGCAGCCAACCAAAGCCTGTCTTTTGAAGCTTACAATTTCTATGATATTCTGTGCTTTATATTTAATTTGTAATATTTTAATTAAAAAAAAAATTTAAAAAAAATTGATGGAACAAATTATGTTGATCTTTTTGGGCTTAATCCCTCATATTCTGTAAGACTGTTGAAGCTTTGCCAGAAACAGACCACATTTGTCATTCAAAATGAAATATGTTAGCTTGCACAAAATATGGTAGAAGTGCTGAAATATGTGCCAGATTATTTCTTCTTTTTTTTTCTGTTTTGTTTTTAGGTATATTTTGTAGAAGGAAGATAAGAAACCCTGTAGTAATCCCTATCACATCTTGAGGGACATGTCTGTACAGAGTATTAAACTCTCTATCCTTCACAATATACACAATTCTGACATTTAATAACGGATTACAATTACTGAAGTGGCCTTTTTCCTAAAATGTAATGGATTGCTTTTCTTTTATTTTCAGTATGAAACAAAGAGCTTTTCCTGTCCTTTTTCCTTTCTTCTAAAAGAGTAGCACCCCTGTACTTTTACCTTTGTGTAAATTTACAGAAAATACAGATATGTGTATGTGTAGGATATTGTGCCAAACGAAGATAATAAATCGTTTCTAGTTTAGACTGATTACAAAACAGTACTGAGAGCATATCCATTGTACATTTTTGCTAATGGACAAGGATAAGGTTAGTGTATTTCGGAGGGCTCTCAGAGTAGAGAGCCATAGTTTGAGGGGGCTGGGTCCATACTGGCCAGGAGTGACTTCCTGTCTTCTCTGGGGTGAAGCCAACGCAGCAGAGAGGAAAGATGGAGACAGGGAGGCTTTCTAAGTGGACTTTTCCACTTTTTCTTGGAGGGAGAGCTGAGATGTTCTCTTTGCTCAGAGGCCTGAGATGCATGCGGCTGCAGGGTCTGAGAGGACGACATATCTAGAGACAGTAGAACAAATGAGAAACTGCAAGAGCATACAAAACTAAAGTTCATATAAAACAGCAAGCTGAAATATACTAACTGCCCACTATTACATACTTTATGAAAAGAATATTCTGGGATTTAAAACAAGTTGAGTTCTATCAACAGTATCTGTGGCATGGTGACATTTCCCACAGCGAATAATTTTGACCCGTCCAAAGTAACAAAGCCAGGGCTGTAGCAACTATTATAATCTGGGTTTCCAGAAATATTTTTATGAAATAAAACATTTATATTTTTTAGGAAATTATACATTAGCCTATATTTTAAGTTTCGGCAGCTGTTAAATAAAATATTGGTGGGCGCCTAAGTGACACCTTTAAGACCCATCAGAAGCCTACATCAACCAGTCCGTTCGGCAGTGAACAGAACCAGCATACAAGCGGTAACAGTACAGGGCAGGCCAAGAAGGTGCAGCCATCACCTATTGCTTTTCAGGACTACAGGGCAAATAATGTCAGGTTAATGAAGGATACGTTTAAAACATGATTGCATTGCTGATAATGAAATGAATAACTTTGAATTAAAAAGTGAAATTTTTTCACCGTCAGTCAGTTGCATGAGAGCACGCACTCTTGCTCTCTTCTCACTGACATACACACACGAGCAGGGAGAGAGAGAGAGACAGAGAGAGAGAGAGAGAGTGCACGCTCTCATGCAACTGACTGACGATGAGAAAATGGCACTGAAGCCAATGACACAAGGATGGTTAAAATGAAAAATGTACATGCTTGGTTTAAGGTTTTTTTTTTTTTTTTTTTGGTCAAATAAAGGACAAATTTTGAATGATCCGTAAATGTTTTTAAAAATCTGTAAATGACAGAAATATTTATATATGCAACCTCACACTCTCTCACGAACCCCCTTGAGTTCCCTCACATACCCCCATTTGGGAAGCCCTGATCTGTACTATACAAAAATGCCTTTATTTGAACTGTAAAGTTATTTAACTGGTCCTTTTAACAATGGGACTACTTTTCTATATGGTCTCTATATGTAAATGGTCTCTTTCTGGTATCCTTGCATGTATAATGCAAAATTTACAGTTTGATGGTTATGATATGAAATTAATTCAATTGCAACTTTGCACAAACAAAGTTAGTAAGCATTATAATCCACTGTAAATGCATTATTGACATTTTATACTGTGCATGTTTCTGTATGTTACAAACTGGGACAAGTCGAAATTATTATCTGTAATAATCAACACCATGCTGCCAATAGAGCTGTATAGTAAGTTCCTTTAAACAAATGATCACATAAAGTAATTGGGATATCAGGATAGCTAACATGTGTACTTCTCCCAGCATGTAAAATAGAGATGAAACTGACCTGTCCTTTTCTTGAATCTGGAGTTGTTGTTCTTGTTGGCTGATGATTTCTTGGCTTTATTAATACAATAATAAATCAGTGCTTCAAAACTCTCAGACCCTGCAGGGACTCTCACTTCTCCTAGATGCTCCCTGTGAGGGACAAACATAATGTTGCATTACTTTACACAACCACCAGGGTGTACTGCCCTCCATCGGTGTGTTTAAACTCAGATTTGGAACTTCTCGTAACTCTCGGGCTCCCCAATGTCAGATGCAATTTTAATACCTTTGTGACAAAAGTACAAAAGTACCATTCATCAACATGTGCTGTGCAATTTAGCAATGAATCAACTTTGGACGAGTTGCAAAATAACTCTTGTTAGATATTATGTAGAATTTTTATTTATTTATTTTTTTATTTTTTTTACGGTTTATCTAAATGAAATCATGATCTTAACTACAATTGGTTGTTCAACATTTTTCATTTTTAACATAAAAATTTCCAAATAAAAATAATTTTTCACAAAAATCCTTCTTGATTAAGTACAGCGCGTGGGTACTAAATTAAAAGCACATCATATTAGTTTGGTTAGTCTGCTAAATTGAAGTTAGCACTTTTTATTCATTTTCTACAGCTGCTATGTGAATGAACCTAAATTAGCATGACAAAACCTTTTACCTCACGTTGTACACTGCTGCCATGCTGCCAGCACTGTCCAATCAAATTACTACTAGCCAAAATCCAATTTCCCAGTAAGCACACTGAGTTCAAGTTTCTATTAAACTGACCACAACGAGGTCACGTGTCCTGAAAAGTGTTGTCTTTTATCATACATGCCATTCCTCTATCATGGCAGAGATCATGACATTCAAACGTCCATACTGAAGAGTCAGCCAACAACTCATGGGTTCACAAGGCACAGAAACACAAAGCGTTTATAGACAGTGTCCCTTGCTGCTGAGGCTGTGGAAAGAGAAAGTGAAAGTGGTTAATAGAGAGGGGAGGTAGACATACTGAGCACTACAATCCGTCACATCAAACACACTCTGGTTACCATGAATACACTGTACAGTGGCTTCACCATGCTGACAGGAGAAGAGATGGCAGGGAGGGGAGAATGGCCAGCAAAGAACAGTTACATAAAAGAAATGAACCAAACCACTAGAACAACAGATGTGACAAGAAATTTTAGTTTGAGAACTGCTGTTACTGATTCGGGATCGAGGAAGAGTATTTAGAGAAGGCATGCATGATATTTTTGTCATGGAAACAAAATTTTAAAGGGGAATGTCCAAGTCTGCCTCTGAAAGGGCGCAAGTGTGAAATATTGTAAAAAAAAAAAAAACGGACAATTTTCTGTACTTGAGTCTCATAGAAATGTTTAAAAAAAAAAAGAAAAAAACTGCAGTGTTTATAAGCCCTGCTGAAAAATACATATTAAAGCTGGTTTGCTGGTCTTAGCTGGTCTGTTTGCTGGAGTTTTGTGCACTTGCCAGCAGGTCAGGCTGTGAGACCAGCTGGCCGACCAGCTAAGCACCAGCTTGGCCAGGCTGGGAGACCAGCTAGACCATCTTAAACCAGCTAAGACCAGCAAACAAGCTTAGGCTGGTCTTATTGTTAGCAGGGAGCAAGTAACTCTTCACAAATCTATAATTTATGTCATGTAATCAAAATCTTGAAAAGTCTGTCATTCCCCTTTAAATGAGAATGACTTAAGACCCCGCCTGCAAACCCCTCCCCTTTCAGACATGGATTCGACCCTTACCTATTGTGGTGTAGAGGACCTGGTCACAACAATGCTGCCCAGATAGCTGAGATCAATCAAAAACAAAGAGGGTAAGACTACCAGAGCCTCCAGAGAAAAAGCGGCGTCTCTACTCTAGATGAGGATGAGTGATGTTGCAAGAGATGAGTGCACACTCATCCCTGGCAATGAAGGCCGCCTAAGAAGGCCACCATGATGGTCAAAGCCCTGAGTTAGAGGGAGTGAACGGGATGAAGGAAATAAGCTGGAGAGGGTGAATGATGTGGTCAGCCCACAAAAGAGGGCAAAGAAGGAAGAGCCATGGGGTCATCATGGATGCATTAGAAAAGCCCTTAACCATAAGAAATGTATTAATTTTTGTAAATCAATATTACACTGAAAGTAGGCTTTTGAAAAAAAAAAAAAATATGGAAATTTATCCTGTGAACCCAATAAGTTATACTGGAGGACATGGACACTGGTGCATATGTAAACAGTTTAAGATGTACATGTAGAAGATTTTAATTTAACATTGCAAAAGCATGAAAGCATTGCTTTTGTGGCACTGATGATTAATAACAATCTCCTTTGTCATTTTGGAGCCTCCAATGGTACGGTTCACCTACCCTGGAGAGGGTTCTGAGGGAAGCATCTCCTCATCTGTCCTTCTTTGAGACGGCATCTGGCCAAAAGCATCACTGCTCTCCGTGGGGGGTGAAGGGGACTGAGAGGGGTAGCTGGCCGCTGCTGTGGCAAAGGCCATGTGGGTGGGGTAGCTGAGGCTGGCCCTCTGGCCCTGGGTGGGTGAGGTGGTGGGGGAAGAGGAGAGAGACCTCCGGGAGAAGGAGACACTGGCAGGGTGACGGGCACTCTCGGGCATCTCTTGAGAGCGTGAAGGCCGCAGGATGCTGGGACGGGGAGGAGGGCGGATGAGGATGTCTGGAGAGCCGGCATGTGAGCTGGGAGGGGTCTGGGTGAGAGGGGAGAGTCGTGACGGCTGCAGGACCACCTGCTGCAGGCCAAGATCCATCCGCCGCACCGCCCTGGGGCTCAGCCAAGGCTGGGCCTCGGACCTCCAGCCGTCTGAGCTCTCACTGTGCAGTGTGCTTGGGCTCCCTATGCGGGCAGTGGTGCCTGAGTAAGGCAACACTGGTACGCCCATACCGTGGGCAGTGTGTCTCAACTGCCCCAGACTCTGGGCCTGTTGCATAGTTATATGCTTGGCTGAAGGGCCCTGAGGCGGGAACCTGCCGGGAGATCTGCTCAGGTGGGCTCTCGGGGCCTCCAGCTGGAGGAAAGCAGAGCTTGAAGGGAGCTGAGAGGTGGTGCCAAGAGTGCGACTGTGGGAGGGGTATGGCGGGGGCTCAGGGAGGTCCCGGTGGAGATATGAGGAATGATGTGGTTGAAGAGCGAGACGGGGACCCTCCTGACCCAGAAAGGGGAAGTCAGGAGGCTGCCAGATCTCGGTCGAGCGAGAGGAGGGAGGGCTATGCACCAGTGGGAGGGCATGGCCTGAAGCGCCATACTGATGGATCCTCAGCTCCTCCCTCTCCTCAGGGATGGTGGGATGGCGGAACAGCCCCTCGGGGGGATATGATGGTGAGGAGGACATGGCAGAGCTACGAGGGCTAACATCAGGCATGTAAAAAGGAGGGTGAAGCTCCACCTCAGCGCCACTACCTAGATAGCCATAGAAGGGCCCTGGAGGGAAGACCCTGTGAAAATGGGAGACCCGGCTCTGCCCTGTGGCCTGAAGCCGACTACCCTCCAAGATACTCATACCTTCCATGGGCCTCTGGAACTGAGGACTGTAGGCTGGGGGCTGCATGTAGGACTCCTGGCTGGAGGACACAGGGGATATCTGGGGCCTGAGGGTGGCCATGACTGGGGGTAGGGGCCCTGGGTCATCGTTCTCCTCGTCTGACTGGCGGAACTCAGGATACAAGTCTGATTCCTCCACAAAGGGGAAACCCTCAATGCGCCGGGGTTTGAGGGAAGTGTCGATGTCGGTGGGGTCCATGACAAATCGGCCATCGGGTCCACGGCTAATCAGCTCGATGGGTGTGGTGACCTCTGCCTCATGCTTGGACACACTGTACTTCTTACTGGTTATTGCTCTCTTGGTTTTCTTATAGAGGGAAAGCTCCTTTTCTTTCCTGGGGCTTGGCAGCTTCTTCACATAAAGGCCGTGGCCACCCATGCTGGCCAGAGATGGGGGCCTGGAAGAGGTGATGCTCTCAGGACTAATCTTCCCAGAGGACAGCCTATCAATCAAAAAAGAAATAGGGCTTAGGACAGAGCCCTGGGGGATACCATACCTGAAAATCCAAAATATCAAAACAAGAGCCATGCAACATTTATACACGTGAAATATAATCTCAAGGAAATGGCATGATTTTACACTTTCATGTTTATTTGTTAATGTAACAAAGTAATACTATTTACATAAAAAAATTGACCTTCATTTAAAGGTCATCTTGGGGGATAGTTTACCCGAAAATTTTAATTCTGAAATCTTTTAGTCACTCTCATGTCGTTTCAAAATGTTATTACTTTCTGTCTTTTGGAGGAACACAAAAGGAGATGTTTTGAAGAATGTTAGCTCCGATCACAATTCACTATCATTGTATGGAAAAAGATGCAATGAAAGTCAATGGTGACTGAGGATAACGTACTACCTACCACCTCCTTTTGTGTTCCACAGAAGAAAGAAAGTCGTGAGTTTGGAACAACACAACAAGAGTGAGTGAATGAGTGAATGATTTTGGAATTTTCATTTTTGCTGAACTATCTCTTTAAGAAAAGAGAACGATTGTGTCAAAAGGAGACAAAATGGAGTACAACAGAAACAGAACATGACACAGAACACGCAAGTCATACAGGCACGAGGGGCTAACATAATATCAGCTATATTTTTATACAAAGTTTTTCATCTCTTTCTAACTTTAAGGGATCAATCGATTGTCAGAATTTGGAGCAGCTGAGTACTGAAGATGTTTATTCCCCCAAAGAAGCATTTTAGCTCTGCACCACAAACTGAAATCATGCATCTACTGCAGACAGGCGCATACTAGCGCCTGCCGCATAAAGAGGTGCAGGTGCAAGCACTCACTGAGGGCTGGTGGATGGGGGCCTGTAGCTGCTCCTGTCTGGCTCTTCCCAGTAGGGCTCAATGCCAGGCAAGGGGGTAAGAGGAGGCCTGCGGTGAGAAACACAATAGAGACGGGGCCGAGTCGGCCGTCAACCAGACTACGGTTCCACAATGCTATGTGGAAATGGGTGCGATGGGAGCATGAGATTGCAGCTCTATGAAGACCAGAATGGAATCGGATAATAGCGTAAATCCCAGTTTAAACTGGGATGCAGATGCTACCTTAAATGTTCTCCTCCCCCCTATTTAGCTCTGGTTAAATGTGGATGTGACATGCTGCCATGCCTGCACTAATTCAGAAGAGCTGAGAGGGATAAGCATGTTGATTATATTTTCTTGCGCTATTGAAAGGTTCTGTTACAACCTGACTGAATGGCAAAAAAAGAAAAAGCTAGAGAAGATTGTTTGTAATGGCAAATCAATGCATCTCACTGCTGAAAAGCAGAGGTAAGCACAGATGCATTTATAGCAGCCACTTTAGTGACCACTCAAATCCTCCTCCATGCATCTCTCACAGTAACACAGCAGCTGCTGGGGTAAGCGGTTTGATTTCCCCAACTGTACATGCTCTCATGCTCTCTGAAGCCATGTGCTGAAGGGATCCTGGGAGTCAACAGATTTGCAAAAGTGCAAAGTATGATCGATGTAACCATGCACTGGTACTTACGGAGATTCGATGCTTTTCCTTGTGTGGGTTATCGATAACGGAGGGTCTAAGGACAGATATAACACAATGCTGCATCAGCATGACAGTATGCTTCAGATCATATTTATCACAACCACTGTCTTTTTAAAGCCAAAGTGTATACATTTTTGGATGCTAAAATAGCCTACTTTCTCCTTACCCTGCATAATATGCAGAGACAACAATAAGTTAGCCACTCGCAGGTTTATTTTCCCTTAAAATCTAAACAATATCAAACCATTTGTTTGCCCTACCAGGCCCAAACAGCCATTTTGGCTCAACCACTAGCATAAGTTTGGGATGGGACTATCAGTTTGCTCGACCAATGTGAGATGGTGTCTGTTAGGTGAAAGAAGGTGGAAACCTGTTTAAAAACAATAATAAAAAAAATATGCAAAACATTATTTTCTTAGTCAGTATTGTTGTCTTGTTTTCAAGTTTATGGTTCAAATGTTATGCAAAAAACTACTTGCCAATGGGGTAATGTTTTCCCTTTAAATTAAGTCTATTTTTCATCAGCAAATAGTATTTTATTTTGTTAAGCATAAAACTCATTAACCCTTTCATATGTACCATCACACATATGTTAATAACTGGTCCCTGCAGAGTAGCGTCACACATATGTGTTTCTGCAACAGCCAGTTACGTTACAAGCTGCCAGATTCAAATCAGCTTTGGCGCCGACACAGGCTGCGCTGGTCAAGTGTCTGTTATTTATATTCGCTCAAACAGTTACTCATACAGTCTTTTAAACCATGCACGCAGCCAAGTCTGTTTACATTAGCGCTTGTCACAAACACACGCACGTGTGCGCGCGCACACACACACAAACACAATGTCTGAAATGTCAAACAGTGCACAGGCAAACCAGACTGCTGATATTATTTGTTCATTTGTTTTTTTTACAGTTATAAAAACGAAATAAATAAAACAAAAACAGTACAGAAGGCATACCACATTTGTTTACATGTTTACTATATTATATACGGTATTTTTTTTATGACAAGAAATAAAAAAATTTTTTTAAAAATTAAAAAGAAGAAAAATACTCGTCTACACTCTGCCCCCCTCTATCAGCTGTCACGTGCAAAAATAACTCATAACTCACTCCAGGAAGCACTGCAGAGGAATTTAGACCCTACTCATGAAAAGGTTCAATTTTGTTAAGATTTCTCTGAAAACAAACTTAGTATCTTATGTCTTTTTGCTTCTCAAGTAAATGTATGTTTTGTGTGTCCCTAGAGAAATGGGAAAAGATTTTTTTTGATTACTGGATCGCTGATGATCTACTGTTGATGAATTACTGCTCATACAGTATTTATTAGCCTACAGGTTATGACCACGTTTACTTTATAGTGTTTATATTATAGTGTTTATATTATAGTGTTTATATTGTAATACATTGTAGATGATTGTAAGAGTGCATGTTTTGTTTCCCTTATGTGTTTGTGTGAGCAGGGAGCTAAATTTCGGGCTTGTTTACAGTTAAAACTCCTGCGCTATGGACCAAATCTTTCTTTTTATTTAAGGTTATTATTGGGATTTTGGTTGCAAATTAAACTGCACCTGCAATTTTAATAATTTAGGACTCTTGTAGCATCTATGTCTGTTAAGTAAGGAAAAACTACGAATTTGTTTTAACATTCAATAAAGCGATTAAAAAAATTATCGGCCGATGAATCGGTTATCAGCCTTTTCCACCAGCTTAGTTATCGTATCAGCAAAATCCACATTTGTTCGACCTCTAGTTTAGGTATTTTTACTGGAAAACAAGACAGAAATACTGACACTGAAAATTATTTTGTGCTGTGTTGTTTTTGAAATTCAATTTTGTACAGAAATTACACAATTCAGCTTTAAAAACAGCACTACAAGAGAAAGTCACATAACTGTTTTTTAAAGGGACCCACCTCGCTTGCGTTTCAGTTTGCGACGATGCTGCTTGTTGACGAAGCACGCAGCGAGCGTACTGAACAAGATGGCAGCCGCCAAGAAGCAGATGGTGGCCACAATACCGGCCACCACTGGCTTGGCCAGCCCCTCGTCTGAGATCTCTGTGGGAGGGAAGGGGTCTGAGAGAGGAGACACACTCCAGAACGTGAAATAAAGATGGAAGAATGCAGCAAGTGTGTTAATCACAAAGCAGGTGAACATGGTGACTGACTATGCTTCAGTTAGTGTGAATCATAAAGCAGACTATGGCATAGGGCAGGCCAACATAGATACAAAATATATCTCTATATAATTTAGACTTTTGATCTTATACATTATATTTATCTATATTTATATATTTGCTCTGAAATGACTTAAAATGTTGTTGTTTTCAATAAGAGGAACCATCATTTTAACAAAACAACCATTGTAGACAAAATTCTAAATGTTTAGGAATTAGATACAGTAAAGAAGTAAAAGACAGAAAAAATATTCTAGCTAATTGACCACAAAGATATCACAATACATAATAATAAACAGCAGTATGTGTCTACATACTGTATATTCTACTAAAATATTTTGAGAACACATGAAAAATGCCAACACAGTGATCATTATCAACTTTTAATCTCATTTTTTGAGCCTTAACATTGCAAAACTAGTCTAATGACGTGGTCAAATAATAATCTTTGCGATTATTGCAATGTTGGTACATTTATATCACCAGCAAAATCACTGTAAATATATTGTGCTATTCCATATATTGCCCAGCCCTATGGCATGGTATTGGTATAACTGCAGCCTACATAGCTATGTAGCATTTAGTTGCTACATAGCAAAAAAAAAAAAAAAAAAAGCACGAGGGCATTAACTATTATGACAAGCAGGGGGCAGTGAAGCCCTAGGTGGCTAAAGATATGAATTCGTGCCGTTTAGTGACACCCTTATTCTCACCTGTACTTGATACTCCCACCACATTACTGCTTTCACTGACAAGATCATCCATTACAGCGAGCGCTCTGAATTCATACCAAGAGTCCTGGGAGACAGAGAAACAGGTCAGTAGGTCACAAATCCTGTGAGGCCAGCAGGTTGAAGTGTCAGATCTACCAAAGGATTTAAAATGAGAACATGTGTCGCAGACTCTGAACTGTATGTATGTCAGACTGAATTAAAACAATATCTTCTGAGCTTTTTAACAGAAATGCATTCTTTCACTATGCTATTTCTCTCAATAATCACATAGCTACCATGCACCCTGAAGTGAACACTGGTGATAGATGGGAAGACATCATTCCATTAAATATCTCCTGTGTAATTGCTAACTGTAGGCTACTTTGGCTGATATTACTACTATTATTACTTGATTCTGATTGGTCAATTTTGGCTTTCTGTGGTCAAATACTTAAGTATAATGACCGCTAATCTGCATAATTTTCAGTTGTCCCATGCAACTTATTTCCTGCATTTCACTCTGTGGTCTCTTTCTTCTCACATTATAAAATAATTTGAACTCGTATCAATTTGTCATGTTTATTTATTTATTTGGCAATTAGCCGCTGGTCATTATTTCCAATTTTGCAATAATGACCAACTGACTGTATATTATCCCTTATTTATTCCTTAATTACAGAAATGAACTGTTAACATAGTCCATTTTATCATTTCTGTAGACATAGTAGTAATATTAACCCAATGTGTTACCTGAATGAGGTCTCTTGCTATGATCTCAGTCTCAGTGGCAGGAATCAAGTCATCTAGAACCTCCCACCTCTCTCCCAGACGGAACTCGATAATGTATCGGTCGATTGGTGAAGAGTGATTGGCTGGAGGAAGCCATGTCAACAATACACCCTGCTGTGTCCGATTGGCTGTCAGGCACCGTGGTGGAGTTAGTAGCACCATGGGTTCAGGGGTACTTATAGGATACCCTGGGACATGCAGGAAGATAAGAGATTGTGCTGAACAAACATAACTGCATTTCATGTGTAGGGTCATTTGGAGGTCCATTTCACTATAAAGTGTTTGTAAAGGGAAGTATCACTAACCTCCTGTAGTCACAGTGACTACTTCACTGAAGGGGCCAGTGCCCAGTTTGTTCTGGGCCAGCACACTGAATTGATAGGCAGTCTTTGGCTCCAACCCCTGTACCATCAACCACGTCTGAGAACCAGGCACAGGTATGGACAGCCAATCATGTGGTCCTAAATCATTCTTCACTTTCCTATTGGATGATGACAGAGAGTTACATTGATGCCATACTGTAATCATACTGCAACAATTTAATTCTATATTTGCTATGTAAATTGCATTTTAAAAATAAATTTTTTGACTGTCTCATCATTTACTCACTCTCATGCCATCCCTTTCTTCTGCAGAACACAAACGAATATATTTAGAAGAATATCTCAGATCTGTAGGCCCATACAATCTAAGTGAATCGTGAACAGAACTTTCAAGCTCCAAAAGCACATAAAGGCAGCATGAAAGCAATCCATACGACTCCAGTGGTTAAATCCATAACTTCAGGAGCAATCTGATAGGTGTGGGTGAGAAACAGATCAATATTTAAATCCTTTTTTGCTATTAATATCCAAAGTGATTCCAAATATTCCAAAGTGAAAGTGGAAATTTATTGTAAAAAAGGATTTAAATATTGATCTGTTTCTCACCCAAAGCGATTGCATCGATTCAGAAAACATATACTAAACAACTGGAGTCGTATGGATTACTTTTATGCTGCCTTTATGTGCTTCTGGAGCTTAAAAGGTCTGGTCACCATTCACTTGCATTGTAAGGACCTACAGAGCTGAGATATTCTTCTATAAATCTTCATTTGTGTTCTGCAGAAAAAAGAAAGTCATACACATCTGGGATGGCATGAATGAGAATTTTCATTTTTGGGTGAATTATCTCTTTAACACTCATCACAAGGTATGGTATAAATGTGCCTGATACATACTGGTATGTTTACATATGTATAAGTGCATGTTTGTGGGTAAATTAAATTAAAAAAAAATTTTTTTTAAATTGTTTTCATTTATTTATTTTTTTATTTAAAATAAATTATTTAATTTTATTTTATTTTATTGCAGTTGTAATTTAAACAATAGTGTTTTAATAGGCACTTTTTTATTTATGTATTTATTGTGGTCCATTATTGTTTTTATTTTCTAAAATCATGATATTGTTATTGTAATATTGACATAAAAATGACTTTTAAACATGGCAGTGAAATTGCTCAGGACAATATAGAGCTGGTGCAACTTCAATCAGAATCATATGTTTTTAATCAGGTTCAATGGAAAGACCATATTTGGTACAAAATATCATAAAACCAAGATATATCAGAAGCTAAGCATCAATTGTGTATAGTCCTATATACTCTCGTGTCCAACAAATAAACTATGCCTTGAACAGCCCTCATATTTGAAATCTTTTCCCAGGGAAAACACATGATTTGTTTCTCATATTTATTGCAATGGCTTCCAGAGAAAAAATCATTTCTTATTTAAGTGAATGATTGAATGAACCTTCATGGCAGAAAGCATTGATTTAATAAGCAATTCACTATGCCTTCGTGTCGTCAGTTTCCGACAGGAAAGTCATGAAAATGACGAGTAACTGCATTACATTGGCTAGATGTACACATTTTATCACTTGGCATGGCACAGAGCCTGCTGATATTATTCATTGCATCACAGATGCTATGTAGTGATATGTCAGCTTGAGGTAACTGCCTTTTAATCGAATACCTAAGAATTTGGCTTTAAAAGCAAGAACAGGTCTTGAACATTGTGTTTTTCTGGAAAAACAGTGAGATGTAAATTAAACGAGTTTGAACTGTTCTTTTGGTTAATTTAATTTACAGCCCTGCCTCCAAATGGAATGCTTGGTGTGCTATACACAGTGCATTCAGAAAGTATTCAGACCCCTGTTTTTCACATTTTGTTATGTTGCAGCCTTATGCTAAAATGCTTTAAATTATTTTTTTTTGCATCAATCTACACTCCATACCCCATAATGGCAAAGCAAATACTAGATTTTTGATAACTTTGCAAATTTATTAAAAAGAAAAACCTGAAATATCACAATGACATAAATATTCAGACTTTGCTATGACACTTGAAATTTAGCTCAGGTGCATCCCATTTCTCTGGATCATCTTTGAGATGTTTCTACACTTTGATTGTAGTCCACCTGTGGAACATTCAATTGATTGGACATGATTTGGAAAAGCACACACCTATCTATATAAGGTCTCACAGCTGAAAATGTATATCAGAGCAAAAACCAAGCCATGAGGTCAAAGGAACTGCCTGCAGAGCTCAGAGACAGGATTGTGTCGAGGCACAGATCTGGGGAGGACTACATAATTCTTAAATGGAAGTAGTTTGGAACAACCAGGACTCTTCCAAGAGCTGGTCGCCTGGCCAAACTGAGCAACTGGGGGAGAAGGGCCTTAGTAACAGAGGTGACCAAGAACCCGATGGTCACTCTGGTTGAGCTCCAGAGATCATGTGTGGACATGGGAGAACTTGCAGGACAACCATCATCGCAACACTCCACCAATCTGGGCTGTATGGCAGAGTGGCCAGACGGAAGCCTCTCCTCAGTGCAAGACAGATGAAAAAGCACCTAAAGGACTCTCAGACTGTGAGAAACAAGATTCTCTGGTCTGATGAAACGAAGATTGAACTGTTTGGCCTCAATTCCAAGTGTCATGTATGGAGGAAACCAGGCACCACTCATCACCTGTGCAATACCATCCTAACAGTGAAGCATGGTGGTGGTAGCATCATGCTGTGGGGGTGTTTTTCAGCAGCAGGGGGGACTGGTCAGGGTTGAAGGAAAGCTGAACACAGCAAAATACAGAGCTATCCTTAATTAAATGATGGTCCAGAGAGCTCAGGACCTCAGACTGTGCTGAAGGTTCACCTTCCAACAGGACCCTAAGCACACAGCCAAAACAATGCAAGAGTGGCTTAGGGACAACTCTGTTAATGTCCTTGAGTGACCCAGCCAGAGCCTGGAATTGAACCCCATCAGACATCTCTAGAGAGACCTGAAAATGGTTGTCCACTGACAGTCCCCATCCAACCTGACAGAGCTTGAGAGTATCTGCAGAGAAGAATGGCAGAAAATCCCCAAAACCAGGTTTGCAAAGTTTTTCGCATCATACCCAAAAAGACTTGAGTCTGTAATCGCTGCCATAGGTGCTTCAAATAAGTACTGATTTAAGGGTCTGAATTTGATCAAAATTCAAAGTTCAAAGTTATCAAAAATCTGGTTTTTGCTTTGTCATTATGGGGTATGGTATGTAGATTGATGTGGGGAGAAAAAAATCATTTAAAGCATTTTAGCAAAAGGCTGCAACATAACAAAATGTGAAAAAAATGAAGGGGTCCGAATACTTTCTGAATGCACTGTATGCTTCAACACATTGGGAAAAAATAGCCTCACCAACTATAAGTAGTGGGGGTCCTGCCATGACTTACACCGGGCCGTACCAGACCGAAAACGTCTGTTCAAAGCCTCCATCATATCCAGGTCCCCAGGAAACGTTAGCGAAGCTTGTGGATGCTGACACATGGACATTGGTTGGCGCATGTGGACTAGTGCCTGAAACATAGAATTATTTATTTAATTAGTAGTGCCTGCTAAGGAAAGGATTACTTTTGTCATACAAACGGTTAGCGATTTGAACAAACCACTAACCTTAAATCATGTTAACACATATGTTTACTTTTTACTTTTAAAACACTGTGTATTTTAATGTTTACGGACTGGCCCCATTCACTTCCATTCTAAGTGCCTTACTGTAACTGCGCTTTTTGCTGTTTTTTTTTTTTTTTTAATAAACGAGGGATGAGTCGAAATTAGTTTTTGCTGTAATCAACATTATGCCACAAATGCTGTTGATTGAGCTTAACTTGTATTGAATCTGGAATATTCTTATAAGCACTGGGCCAGGTTGTTTGTCCCAACATAACTGTTTTGGGAGATGGATTTAGCCTTGTCAGACAACAAGGGATTTATGGGGAACTTAAGAGTAGGAGATTCATTTGTCTGACCTCAACCTATTCTCACTTATGTCTTCTGAGCAGACAGTAAACAAGAGCTGAGCCCAGACTGACCCAGTCTGATAAGAGCAGGAAAGTGTTGGACGATAGGAGGGTGCTAAAGTGGAGGAGGGAGTCAGAAGTTCCATCACATCTCTTATCAGCACACAGCAGCAGTGGAGGGGCTGTTAATTGCTCTCTCATTAAGCATAATCTTTGCACTGTCATGACATCAGTCCATCACCAAACAAATAATGCATGTGTGAGGTTCCACACACGCTGACACATCACTTGTCATCCGCTGCAAACTCACTGACGTGACAGCTGAGATAGAGCCCCCACGAGCCACACGGACCCCTGCTGTAATGACTCACTAGTGCCAGGTGGCTGGGAACGCGTAATGTTCTAGCCTCCACTTTCTGTCTGGCACATGTTGAGGAATCACATAACTGACATATTTTTAGTCCCTAAAATCCCTGTACAGTCTGCTGGTTATTATCTTTGTGCGACCCCATGTACACATGTGTGGACGTTGTATTTTGGCTTCGCTATACGCAACGCATAATTTAAATTCATTTAAGCTGATTGATCTCAGTTTAGAAGACTCTGGGCTGTCAGTAAAGGGTTAAACTTTCAATGTACAGAGTCATGTGACAAAACAACATGGTGCAGATCACAGCAGATTGTCTTTGGGAGAAACGCCAACAAAACTACATCTGGTAAGAAACCTAATTAAGGTTTTACATTGAAACCTGTTTAAGTCAAAAGATTAGTCTCTAGTTTCATCCGATATGCCATTCTTAAAATCGGAGCGATTTATCGCGAAACGCCACGCTGCTAAACACAGGGTACACTAATGTGTAATTTAGCGCATTTTTTCCTTAGAAATCCTCTATTTGCTGCGCATTATCACATTGAGAATCAATGGGTTCATCCAAAAGCTGAAAAGCTTTAGCTTTCAGAGGCTTTATATAGAGTTAGGATGAAACTAAGGTGCATTTCGAACTGCTCTGAGACCAGTGCAGACAGACAGCACACTGGAGGTTAAGTCATTCACTAAATAGGGAGCATGGGAGCATCGTTTAGCATTCTATGCAGCCAAGTACATTCACCCTAAACAGCCGACCAAAAGTTCAGTTTCAGGCTGTAGATGATTTTTTGACCACTCAACATGTTTGGCAGACATGGGACAATGGTAATCAGTACATAGATTCAGAATTTATCAAGTATAATTATATTTTAACATGGTTGGCAGTGATTGGTTGATGCTGGCCATAACTTTGAATCAGAATTAATTATGTTAATTTCTGATGTAATGTCTGTAACATCTCAAAAACCTGAATAACCAACACTCCTGGAAACATAACAATTTGATTAAAAAATATATGACTTTCTTGGTATTATTTAAGATTTCACAACTTAGTCCTGCTGTCCACATATGTTGCCATCAGTTTTTATGAAAACTATTTGCTCAAGATTTTTATTTCTTTGCATGTTTATTAGGTGCTACTATTTACAAATTAAAAAGGGAAATGGAAAATGCACACAGCATTCACACTCGGGTCTCAGGAGATTAATGCAAAATAAACCCCTTCAGGATGATGCAAGACTTCTCCACTCCCCAGACATTGAGGTTTTGATCACCCTGTTTGGTTTAATTTTACAGTACATTGCGGGGCCTGGGTAGCTCAGTGGTAAAATACGCTGGCTACCACCCCTGGAGTTCGCTAGTTTGAATCCCAGGGCATGCTGAGTGACTCCAGCCAGGTCTCCTAAGCAACCAAATTGGCCCGGTTGCTAGGGAGGGTAAAGTCACATGGGGTAACCTCCTTGTGGTCGCTATAATGTGGTTTGTTCTCGGTGGGGTGCATGGTGAATTGAGCGTGGTTGCCGCGGTGGATGGCGTGAAGCCTCCACACACGCTATGTCTCCGTGGCAACGTGCTCAACAAGCCACGTGATAAGATGCGCGGGTTGACTGTCTCAGATGCGGAGGCAACTGGGATTCGTCCTCCGCCACCCGGACTGAGGCGAATCACTATGCAACCACGAGGACTTAGAGCGCATTGGGAATTGGGCATTCCAAATTGGGAGAAAAAGGGGAAAAATCCCCCCCCCCCCAAAAAAAATTACAGTACATTATTAATCATATTAATTAAAGTTATTTTAAAGTGTTACCCTTTTTACCATTTGGAACGATCCATTTCAGAATACTCAAAGTATGAAAGTATAATATATATTTCATCAGTCATCAATATTACATCAATGCATGATATAATATGAAACTACTTTGCATGATAAGAATAATTTACCTATTACAAAAAGGCGTGTGCTGGCAGTGATGCTTGTTACTACATTGGTAGCGACACATTCCCACTCCCCATGATCCTCTTTGCTCAGAGACAGAAACTGTAAGCTACCACTTGATAAGATGTTATGCTTGCTTCTGCTGGGCTTCCCAACCTTCATGAAACAAAAAAATAAACAGTATGCATGTACCATACAAAAATCGTCTGTGCAAATGGGAAACATTTCTCAGAGTCATGATGATGGTTGTACCTTTCTCCATACGATGGTTGGAATTTCAGGGTCTCCAGAGGCAGCACAGGGGATGACCAGCTCTCTCCCCGCCTCCTGGCGGTACTCCCCCCCAGGCCTCACGTTGAAGTAAGGGGGGTCCTATGGTCATATGATGAGGTTAAACACATAAACCACCTGGACCTTGACACATATCATATTAAAATTAAAGGAGTAATTTTTTTATTATTTCATTTTTCGGTAACACTTTATGTTAAAGTGGCCTTATTATACATATTACATGTATTGACTATAGTAATAACAGTAAATTATGCATAATTACAAGTAACTAACCCTAATCCAAACTCTAACCCTAAACCTATAGTGAGTAAATGTTGTTAATTAATATTATTCAGTACTTACTTGTGTAATTACACTGTAACAAGGACACTGTAAAATAAAGTGTAACCCATTTTTCTACTTATAATGTTAGTTTTAGAACCTCTCTCTGGCCCTTAGAATTAGCAATCCATTTTCTTGCTGCTGTGCCTTTAAAAAAAACGCCCTCTTTGCATGTGAGATGAATGCTAAACGCAGTGTTATGGCGCTCACACACTAGCTGCAGGTTTGTTGTCACTTTTTATTTACATTTTACATTTACATTTAGTCATTAACAGACACTTTCATCCAAACCCTCAAATGAGGATCATATCAAGCAAATTCTCATACAAAAGTCAACAATATCTGCACTATTGCACTGCAAAGTTCCCAGAGTAGCTAGAGTAGTATATAAGCAAGCGCAGAAGAAAGAGACAGACAAGGAAAGTTTTTTAAATAATTAAATAATTAAATTAAATTGTAGTTATATTAAGATTAAATGAAATTTAAATGAAAAATATTTTATTAAAATGAAAAATTATTAAAATAAAATTCATTTAATATATAATAAAAATAAATTAAATAAAAAATTTAATTTAAACTTACATTTATATTTATAGTATATATATCCACACACACACACACACACACACGCACAGAAATATAATAAATATATCATGGATATAATTAGATTTTTTGCATTATAATCAAACTGTGATTAGAGAAACTTTAGTTTGTTATATAAATATAAACTTGATATAGTTTATATTAATATAAACTTAAACTTGCTAACACTGAGATCCATCAGATGGATGTGCAGAGCAGCAGGTGCTACACACAACAAGGAACAGCTCAAGGTTTGACAAACTTTCCCATGTATATTTTTGTTAGCTATTAAGGAATAATAGCATCTATCCTGTTTCCTTCTTAGTACCTCACTATGACTGGGTGGGCCAAGTTTCTGGACAGTCACGTGTTGCATTGACTGCATTTTTCACTGTGACTTGATAAAGTGAGGAAGTACAGCAGAATGAGTCTTTTGTGTAGTTCAGTTTTCTGCCTGATGTCATGAAAATTATGTGACTGTGGCAAAATTTTTGCAAAATGATATTACTTTGTACCTTACACATATTGCGGCAGTTCCAAGATGAAATATCCACTATGTGTTGCTAAAAGCGATCAAATTTTTCACCTAAACAGATGAGGTTTTTAAGTTTAATGCTCTATCAAGATTTAAATCAACTAAACTGATGTCCCTACCCTAAACCTTAAACCTAAACCTAACTGATAGTATCATAAAACCAAATGTGAGGTGAAAAACGCAATAACATTTGTAGTGGTACTTCTATGAAACTTTTAGCTCATGTCAACACGCGTGCTCTTCAGGACTTGTATCCCAGTCCTTTGCATCACGAGTGCAACACTTTATCAGGTGACCTACCGCACAATTTGACCGCGCTCAAACAAGCTTGTAAATGTAATTGGTTATGTAATGTAAACGTTAAAATGTATCGCCTTACAAGTCATATGTTATATTAAAAGTGTTTAGATGTCATAAGATAGCATTGTGTGAAGAACAGGGCAAAAAGTAAGTTTTTATTAACTGATAATCTGCCGGTTTACTCATAATTTGTGTAAAAGGGAATACAAGTCATTGTTGTAGGGCCTTTAGTGTTCATTTTTTACGAGGAAAGTGTTGTTATACTTACAACGAGCCATGTAAAAATCATTTTGAAAAATGTTGGTATAGTAACGTGATTCTATGAGACCAGGATGATAGTTTCAATGATGCTTTTTTGCTCTGGGGAGGAAGTTCTGCATGCAATATGTTTTTGCTTTTTCTACTAAAAAAATCAAAGAAAATGTGATTCCTCATGATATGACAGAGTTAAGATGCATTGACGCACCTTTAGCACCAGAGTGGCCGGAGGGGACTGTCCCATGGTACCTAGGACATTGTAAGGCACACAGGTGTAGGTGCCAAGGGAGTCTTCAGTGACCTCTGCCACCCGAATGCTTCCATCTGCCATTTGGCTCCATCCAGGATACTGTGAGAGGAGCAGAGAAACACAATCATTGATGTGTAGTGTTTTCAAACACAGCCTGAAGTGATTTCTGACGTCAGAAGTCAACACATGAATGACCTTCTCGATTCTAAGAGGGTAGCCATCTTTCTCCCATCTGACTGATATAACTGGGGGGTTGGCATCCACTGGGCAGCGAATGATTCCAGGCAATTTTCTTGGGACGTAGATGACAGGTGGCATGTTCATAACACGGGCAGGGTCTGCAGAGAGTAGTCAGTCCAAACAGAAATAAGGAACAGAGGTAATAACATTAGATATGGTGCAGCTGATTAGAATCCATTTTTAAAAAACAACATCTGAAAAAAAAACAATTATTTGAAAGTCAACATGAAGCACTCGCAGCACATTCTACATTTGCAATGTGATGTATTTACAAGTGATATTCGATTACAGGATATTCATTAGAATAATGGGACTTAAAGATTAATAAGTTATAGATATAGAAATCTCTCTTCATAAGCCCAAAATCTCCCCAGTCTTCAATACAAAAATCACAGTGCTCGCAGCCAGTTTAAGTGATGTGTTGTAACTGAACATGTAAATGCTATTTAAAGTCCATTCCTGTGAAGTTTTCTCACCTGAAGTAGCCCTGGGGTGTGATGACTGATGTAGCACAACCCCAGAGGCACAGAGGAGCTGGCTGCTAATGAGCGAGTCAGCCACTGCTCTGCATATCACACAATATAATGTGCTTTTCTACAACTAATGTCTTCTCTCTTCAGACATAAGGACTGCTGTGCTATACTTCCACTCAGTTAATTCATTAAGAGCCTCATGTCACCCCTGATCTCCTTTTCTGCTAAGATGATATAGAAGGTCACGGTGACATACTGTTCTGGGTAGTAAATGGAGAGAAACAAGTGAAAATCTTTCAAGCGCTTTACCGTAATCTCAACACTTTTTTCAACACATCAGATTTTCTTCCCATTGTAACAATCACTTTTGGCTTGAGATATTTTTTTTAGTAGTCGACCAATATCAGTGTTATATATTGCTGATATATAACAGGCGTTCTTACCTGGTTATCCAATGTGTGCAAATGTTGTGCGCATGCCTGCTTACATTTTGACATCAAAAGTAAACTTCACACACACACACACAAAAAATGATTTCAAGTCTCATATAAACAGTTTTCTTGCATTGTCTGATTTTTATAAGGCTTAGTTTAGTAGTTAGCAGAGTACTGCTGTGCATGTAAACATTCATGATCACAAAATTGCTTAAATAAAACATTTATTTTGCACAAAACCATTTAAAACAATCTGTTGACAAGGCTTTTAGGACATTTTTGAATTGTAATACTTCTCTAAATCAGTCAAGGTGGCTCAACTAAAAGCCCATGTCTATAATCTCAAAATGGCCAAAACTGACCGACTCATTGGCTACGCCGATATATATGCCCATTATTAATCTTCATTGATTAATAACATGCAGTTTATATTAGTAAAGCAATAAGCCACTAAAACTGTGGTAAACAGACTTATAAATGGCAACCTGATTAAAGACACCAATGTTCAATAAACAATTACATTTATTGGTAACAATTAACTAGCAAATCAACTAGTGTGCAGTAATATACATTTGGTGATACAGATTTGGTATTACAACCCCAACAGTATGAAAAATTTTAATAAAAACAAAAAGGAGTGATTTGTAAATTATATTCAGCCTTTGCTATATTGAAAGCACTACAACTACACATTATATGATGTTTTACCTTGTGAATTTCATTGTTTGTTTTTTTGTATTGAAAATTTGCAGTAATTTCAAATCAGTTGATTGCAACATGCTACAAAAAAGTTGAGACGGGCAATTTAAGACTAAAAACAATTTGACGAGTTGAAATAACAATCCGATGTGAAACAGGAGATGTTAAACAGGTGAGGCAATTGTATCATAGTACTGTATACTGTATAAGCAGCCTCCAAAACTAGCCTACACCTTCAAGAGCAAGGATCAGTCAAGACTTGTCAATTTGCCAAAAGATGCTTCAGCAAATAATCCAGCACTTTGAGAACAATGTTCCCCAAAGACAAATTGGGAGAATTTGGGGCATTTCACCCTCTACAGTGCACAATATAGTTAAAAGATTAATAAGGACATTACAGAATTTTCACAATCAATCAATTAATATAAGTTTAGCAAAGGTTTTACGATTTTCCAAACTATTCGCTGCCTCACGGAGCAACTCTGCTATCGACCTTCTCTTCATCATGGTGAAATTGCAAACTCCCGCCATATACCATTGCACCTGGTATCGATAGTTCAACTGTGATGCCTGAACAGCTGTTGACACCCTTTCATTAGCATGTTGCATGAAGGAAAAATAAATACAGAACAGCATACAGAAATAAATGTATGATTCAAGAAACACATAAATGTGGAATAAAACTTAAAATTTTGCATTTCCTTTAATAATTTGCATTTCCCCAACCATTTATTTATGTTTTATATTGTATTATTTTTGCATTGATTGGTGCATTTTTTTATTTATTTGTATATCTCCTCAAACACTGAATTATTTATATATTTATTTATGCATGAATATGCAGATTTCCTTATTTATTTATGCATTTATTGATTTATTGTTTTTGCAGGTTTCGTCCTCCATAGTATCATGAAATAAAAATGAACAATATGTTTAACAGCATTTATTTATCTTGGTTAATGTTAATTTATGGTACAATTAGTTAATTTATTAATACAATTGTTCGTTCTAAGTTAATGTTAGTTCTTAAAAGAATATTCCGGGTTCAATACAAGTTAGGTTCAATCAACAGCATTTGTGGCATAATATTGATTACCGCAAAAATTAATTTTGACTTACCCCTTCTTTTCTTTAAAAAAAGCAATAATCTGGGTTAAAGTTAGGCACTTACAAAAAGTGAATGGGGACAATCCGTAAACATTAAAATACTCATGGTTTCAGGGCCTGGGTAGCTTAGCGAGTAAAGACGCTGACTACCACCCCTGTAGTCGCGAGTTCGAATCCCAGAGCGTGCTGAGTGACTCCAGCCAGGTCTCCTAAGCAACCAAATTGGCCCGGTTGCTAGGGAGGGTAGAGTCACATGGGGTAACCTGCTCGTGGTCGCTATAATGTGGTTCGCTCTCGGTGGGGCGCGTGGTGTTATGCGTGGATGCCGCAATGGATGGTGTGAAGCCTCCACACGTGCAATGTCTCCGCGGTAACGTGCTCAACAAGTCACGTGATAAGATGCGTGGATTGACGGTCTCAGATGCGGAGGCAACTGAGATTCGTCCTCTGCCACCCAGATTGAGGCGAGTCACTACGCCACCACGAGAACTTAGAGTGCATTGGGAAATGGGCATTCCAAATTGGGGAGAAAATAAATAATAATAATAATAATAATAATAATAATACTCACAGTTTCAAAAGTGTAGCCAAAATATGTGTGTTAACATGATTTTAGTGTGATAAATGTAAAGTTATAGGCAATTTTACAACTTTGTTGCCATTAAATGTCAACAAACCCTAAAACCTTAAAATGACTGTAAAAATGACGATTTAAACAACTTTACAGCTCAAATAATACATGAATTTTAACAGAAGAATTAATGTAAGTGCTTTTATAAAATTAAAAGCTTCACATTTCTGCCTTTAAACCCTCCAAAAATTGGCCCCATTCACTTCTATTATAAGTGTCTCACTGTAACCTCAATTTTTTTATTTTTTTAAAGAAAAGGAGGGACAAGCCGACAAATGCTGTCGATTGAGCTTAACTTGTATTGAACCAAGAATATTCCTTTAATGCATTAACTAATGTTAACATAAACAACTTTTAATTTTAAAAATGTATAAGTTGTATGTTGCAATGAACCAATGTTAATGAATACAACCTTATTGTAAAGTGTTACCATAGATTCTTTTGGTCAGCTTTTTGTTGAATGAGAAAAATATACAAACTGGCAAAATTTTGCCTGAAATGTAAGGTACTCAATATTCTTCAATATATTCTTCAATATACTTATCATTTATAACTTCTATATTTATAATGTGGCAAAGCAATATCACACTCGCAATTATTTCCAAATGTTTTAACCGCTTCGTATGTCCCTCATCCAATCACATTTTAGAGTCAGAATTATCCATGTTCTTATAATGAACAGAAATGCATTACATCAGTGACAATTCTTGGCTGTCATTAATCCAGTTTTTCCAGAAACTGCAGGAAGTAAAACTCTTCTAATTTGTCTCTTTCAGCCAATAGAGACTAGGGGCAGATATTGAGATAGACAGACAGAGAGTCACACGCAGAGAGAGAGAGAGAGAGAGAGAGAGAGAGAGAGGCTGGACAGACAGCAGCAGCTCACGCTCAGAGAGTCCTGGTACAGATGGAAGCAAACTCTCATATACTCCAGCGAGTGGCAGCAACTAGAACATCTCAGATGCCTGGCAGCCACCACGCTGTCTAAAAGGGTGTAATAGCTCTGTCCCTGTATGTGCCAGACACCAATTACCCGCTCTGATGATAGCATGCTCAACATAACACAGCTTAAAGGCACGCAGGACATGAGGCTATGATTTTAGGCACAGGCTGTTTAAAGGTGCGTTCACACAGACTGCAATTTGCAGCGAAAAGGCGACCAGAAGTCATGCATTTTTTAAATGAGAGTTGCCGATTTCTGGCGATATGAGTGACAGTTGGTGATGCAACATGAGCATGTCCGTCTTCTGTGAGATGTTGTCCTGAAGTACAGGCAAGACAGCTTTGTTTTGTTTGTTTTTCTTGTTTTTTTCTCCCATTTTCTCCTCAATTTGGAATGCCCAATTCCCAATGCGTGCTAAGTCCTCGTGGTGGCGTAGTGACTCGCCTCAATCCGGGTGGCGGAGGACGAATCTCAGTTGCCTCCCCGTCTGAGACTGTCAATCCGCCCATCTTATCACGTGTCTTGTTGAACCACACATTATAGCGACCACGAGGAGGTTACCCCATGCGACTCTACTCTCCTTAGCAAACGGGCCAATTTGGTTGCTTTGGAGACCTGGCTGGAGTCACTCAGCACGCCCTGGACTCGACTCTCACGACTCCAGGGGTGGTAGTCAGCGTCAATACTCGCTGAACTACCCAGGCCCCCACAAGACAGCTTTGTTGAAGTTAAGTGAAATGTGATTGATTTTACTGTTCTGTATGATTTGTCTCATTTAGCTCAAACACAGGGATATCATAAAAAAAAATTATAATTGAAAACCATGTCAGAAATTATTAGCATTCTGTATGAGTGAGAGTGATGCATTGATTCATGCAAGAAACGCTGAACAAAAAACAGCAGAACATGGCAGAGTGGTTAAAACATCCGTCTAGTGCATGTTTACATAGAAAAACAATTGAAAAACAGCACAGATTAATGAAATAACGTATTCTGATTGAATGGCCCATAACGTGTAACATGTTGTTCTAAACCCATATGGCTTTATAGAACACAGATCAACTCCCGTAAACAGTGCACAAATCAAATATTGTGTGACACATCAATAATATAAAACTTCATTGGTTCTTGTGCAACTTGTGACATGTGTCATGACATCATGTTATTGATGCGTCACCATATTTGATTTGTGCACTATTGCTGCGTTCCATTCAAAGTCGGATGTGGGATATTCCTACTTAATATACCCGATCTCTGACCATTGCCAGATGCTCGGAAGATGACTTGTAAAGAAACAAAACTGCAATGCTCCCGTTAGCTTAGCAGGTGTTTGACTGTTGCTAGAGATGTCTCCTAGCAACCCAACTGTTAACATAAGTTAAACAAGCTTTTATATCACGTAATGTAGGAACCCGAATTTGAAGATTTACGCACAAGTTTCCAAGTTGGAAGTCCGACTTCAAGTGGCATTCCATTGCACTTTTCCTAGAAGGATGTTGGAAATTCCGACCCTTTTAGATGAATAGAATGCAGTACAATTACGGGAGTAGATTAATGATTTGATTTGGTTTGATTTGAGAGTGAAAAACTTTGGTCAGGTCAACACACAAAGGGATTGTATGGCTTCAGAAGACTTGGAAAATAGTGCACGAGTTGCATTGAATAATTTTACTATGGTTTAATGCTGTTTTTTTGTCCTTTATGGAGCTTGACAACCTGCAGTTACTATCCACTTTTATTATATAGCAAAAAGATGAGTGAAGATTTTTCCATAAAAGATTTCCTTTTATGTTCCACAAAAGAAAGAAAGTCATATGGGCTCGAAGTGACATTAGGGTAAGTAAATAAGGACAGAATTAAAATTTTTGGGTGAATTTACCCTTTAATTTTGCCTTCAATTGATTCCTTGTCAAACTATACAGTTGTTTAGCCCACCGCAGTGCGAATGCAGATTAACTGAATGTACAGCAAACTGGTGACCTGCAGGGATCAAATTGCTGTCAGTGTAAATGGGGCATAAGAGGTTTGAGGTGAGACTCACACTGCACAGTCAGGTAAGCTGAAGCAGAGGGGGAGATGCCCAGACTGTTACTAGGGCTGCAGGTGTATTTTCCAGCATCCTCTGGCTTCACTCGGTAGATGATGAGGGTTCCATCAATAAAGATGCGCACACGAAGCTTCAGATCGCTGAAGGGTAGAGAAGAAAGATAATCTGTTAATTCACGAATAAGAATTGGAGTAGATACAAGAACTCAATGTAGAATCTGTTCTCAGTTCTTAAGTAGAAACGGTAGATAATTCTATAAATGATGACAACTTAATTAGAGGCTGTCTGTCCTATATTACCATCAGTTCAAAAAGACAGTACACAAATCCCTGCTGAAAAAACAGCTTAAACCCGCCTTAACTGGTTTGCTGGCTTTAGCTGGACTATGTTGGTCTATTAGCCTGACCAGCTGAAAAGAGCCCAAAGCCCCTCTAAAACCAACTAAGACAAGCCAACAAGTTTAGGCTGGTTTTAGCTTTTGTTTTTGTTTTTTTCAGCAGGGATATATGAGAGCTAAAAGTGGGTCTTTAGATGTATTTATAAATCAGAGTCTGTCTCTAAAATCTAATTGGATGAGCCATATTCGAAATTGATGTAAAATAGCTGATAAATACACACTACACACTAGAGTCTGACCGGTATATCGGTTTTACCGAGTAATCAGTGCTGATAGTTGTTTTAGAACTCTTGGTTATCAGCAAAAATCTATGCCAATTAGACTTGGGAATGATGCCTTTTTTATGCATCAATAATCAGAAGATTTGTTTTAGATATAAATAGGGCTGCTCGTTGCACAATAGTCTTTGTCTTCTCAAACATATTTCTCGACACAACTTTGGTAAAGTGAGAGGGTAAACTAAAGAGGGTCGCACACCGGATACGTCTTGTGGACGACATGATGCATTCTAAAATTCATAACAATTATTTTCTACGAAGGTACGCACACACCGGAAAAGCTCAGCGTCAAAATTCTGCAATGCCATGGAGCTCAACTCGCATAGTTTTCCATTAAATTCGACCCAAATCATTATCAAAGGACAAAGATTATTTAATCTAGCTATCACTGTATATTGTTTTTATTTATCTTTCATATAGCCTACACAATGTATTTTCAGTTACAAGTATGTTGTTTTGTGGTCTGACAGCTTGAATGAAAGACCTATTCAAGGCTACATACAGAGAAACTGCATACTAAACGTTGCCATTTCAAATCGTTCAGTTTGTGCAGTTACACCCGTTTCTTACACTAACCTGCAAACTCATCAGTATCACTTTGTTCATTCTTGAAGTACAAAAAAATCTGGAACTTTGGACTACCATCTGCTGCGCCACATCAGCTCGTCCTGTGTGTGTCAAGGAGCTCTAAAATACGGTGTGTGTAATATCTGTACCTTTCCTACCCGTGACAGTAAATGTTATATAACCCTCTTTTTGTCTCCCAACGCTATTACGTCAGACTGTTAAACAGAAGGCAAACTGTAAATTGGAAAGCACGCAAATTAGACATCTAATTTAAATGTTGGCAAATTGGCTAATATCGATGACTCAATAATATATCTATAAAATAATGTGCCAATCAATAATCGATATATTGATATTTTTTGACATCCCTAATGCCATTAGATTTTTTTTCTCTGTGTTCCTCTGTTGCCACCATTGGAGGATTCTACAGTTAGAACGGCTTGATTCAACAGTATAAAAGCGGCCTCTAGAGGTGAAATAAAACAATCACTGACACCTTGTGGGGTTCATCCATATTTTTATCCTAACTTCAATGCAAATTTTGTTCTTTTGATTAGATAAATCAAGTGTTTTAAATGGAAGCAAGGGCATGCAAAGAAAATTGCGACTACATGGAAGCATGCCTTGTCAACACATAAAAGTCTACAACTTCATATTTTGTGAATATAATAAACCTTATTTCTGGTGAAATATACTGTATATATATATATATATATATATATATATATATATATATATATATATATATATATAGCCTGCAGAACAAATTCAATAAAATGCTGATTCCATGGCTTTGGTCTTTGTAAACTAAGTCCTCTCATATGTTGGCCAGCAGTCTGAATATTCAGATGGCTGTCCTTCCGTTCTTCGCAGTTCAATAGTACCGAAAATGGCTATTTCGCAACACTATTCTGGGCTGTGAACAAACTACAGGCCTGCATATAGAGGGTCAATACGGCCACGCTTTGGGGAGTCAGAACAGCTCCTGGCTCAGCTTCAGATAATCAGCATGTTTTTTTAGGCATGTGATGACACAAGCACAGTGTCACAAGATGTTCCCGTCCCCGCAAAAAAAAAAAAAAACCTGCTGTGTGCGCCTCCACATCACTGCGCTAGCATTCGCCTTAAAGCTGTAAGACTTGAGATTCAGGGATTTTGGGACTAAAAATATATGTGGCTCTAATCTAAAACTGTGCGAATGTGGCAGACACACAGGATAACAGTTTGAGACTTGGCACAGACGTGAGTTCGATCATAACTTTACTTCTTGAAGTAGACGTTGTCCTCTTCCCAGAACCAGGTGTAGGTCAGGTTGCCAGGATACGCCTCGGCTTGGCACGTGAATTGGGCATTCTGGGATATGTTAACAGTGATGTTCTCTGGTGGTGATACGATATACGGAGGACCTGGTGGAGACAAACAGTGATTTGCGTTATAGACTGACAAAGAGAAAATAAATAACAGATAAAGTGCAAAAATCAAAACAGATAATTTAAAGGAATATTTCAGGGTATTTTTAAACCTAACATCCAAGTACTGCATCTGTAGCAGGCTGTTGAGCAGACAATAATTCCATCTTGTCAGTGGGAGCATAGGAATGGGAAACACATTTACAATATTACACTTACAATGGAAGCCAGCAGCCCAGAGAGTTTTAAGGCAGAAATGTGAAGTTTTTATTTGTTAAGCACTTAAAGTACTTCATATGGTTTTAAATTGTATCAAAGATTATGATAAACATTTATTTACGATGGTGCCTGCTTGCCACTAAGCTTCCATTCCATTCCATGTAGTGTATTTACTGCAAACACATTTTCTGTTCATTAATAAATCCTTCATAAACACTGAGAGATGAATTTTATTGTGTGGTAATCGACATCATGCCACAGATGTGGTATTCCTTTAAAGATCCTCCAATTAACCCAATTCTACCCTGTGTTTATTGTGTACATAAACCTGTCCACTACAGACCACTTCCTGTGTAACAGCATAGATACTACTGTCAGACGTTCCCACAAAGAACATTACCTTACCACCTGAGGCTGTCACTGAAACTGCGAATAGACTTTTAATTAAACGTGTGAGTAGGTAGGCATATTGTCATGTGCTCTGCAGAAAGATACAGCTTTAATGCTGCCCTTAGCACAAACAAACACATGACTAGTAAGGAAATATCTTCTCATCTTAATGTGTGGACTATGCTGAGAGCTTCCTGGATGCTTCCTTAATGTGCAGTAAATGACACTGCATCCAAGGGGATTATTGACAGTAGCACAGCTTTGCTTATTAAAATGAAATCGCAAAAGGCATCACTTGAAAGCGTCTAAAAATATCCACAGCATTGCCTGTGCACTGTTAATGAAGCAGGTTTTCAACTAGAGTGCCTCTCTGGAGGCTTCATGAGAATATTGCTATTGTAAAAACAATATTGTTGGTTTACAAAACAAAACAGCCCATGGCCAAGGCAATTTTGGCTCAGCACAATATGAGTCTCCATCTGACTCTCTTGTGCTCAGACAAGAGCAGACGATTCTCTTCTAAATCACTTCAACTAGAAATAAGCGGGCCGACCCTGAAATATTGTTACTTCCGATATTGATGTTGTACTGCGAGAATTGATCATTACGTAATAATATTGCTACATTTATTGATACTTTTATAAACTAGTCTTTTTATTATTGATTTAGCTTAAAAACATTAGAAAAATGAAACTATGCTCGCAAAATATTGTGTCTGAAACATTTCTCCCATGAACTAATCATTCTCAAATTGGATTTTTTTAACGAATTGGTTAATCCGATTCACAAAATAAATCTGAATGATTCCTTCACGAAATGAAAATCAATGCTTTTCCCATGAACTCTCATGAACGCTCCAAGGAAGGTTAGGGTGGATATGAAGATATTCAGTGAATAACAACTTAAGCTCAAAGTATACTTCGGTTTTGATGCGAACGCTTAGCATTTGCGTACAGTCGAACACGAGCCTGTCAAAGTACTTCGTTTTACTGTGTGCGCATACATTTGCAGTTGGTGCAAAATTTGCATCACGCATCCTGTACGCAGATGCTCAGTGTTCGCGTCTGACCAAGTATACTTTGGGCTTTAAGCTCCAGAAGACTTCAAATATAGTGTACGAGTCATCTGGACCACTTTTATGATACTTTTATGGTGCTTTTGCATCCTTTTTTAAGCTTGACAGGGCCAGTCCCATTCATTGTAATTGCATGGAAAAGAGCAACCAGTACATTTTTTTTTTTTTTTTTTTACCTATTCCTTTTAACATCATCATGTAGATCTTTTCACTTACTGTATTTTTATGCTAAATCTGGCATTCATTAGGATGTTGTTGAGGTCTCATAATTTGCTGTTTATACTTTGTTAATGATGATGGTTTCTAAATATATTGATTATTAGCTATAATTACCCATTTTGTCCTTAAAAATCAATTTAATACAAATATTGGTTTTAAAATCAGTGATAAAGGCCTTGACAGCATTTGGTATAATGGTTTTACAACTAAAGCATTAAATTCCAGGTAATGCATAGAGCATAAGTTAACACATTTCACGTACATCTCCTAGTAAAGGATGCTTTGTGATCATATGTGTCCTTTATATTCAGTGTATCTCCCTGTAAAGTCTGCATGTGTGCTTTGTACTCACACATTCTCTGTATTTGCCAGCAAAGGCTGCATGTTAGCGTGCTGCTCTGTATTCACGGCCATGCTCCACTGCCATAAATCCGACTGCAGTGAAAACCACAAAGCCAGTGACAGGCAGCTTGCTCATGTTTGCTGTCATACTGTCATATACACAGTCCACAGATAATAAACTGAACCACTTCATCATTCGCTACTAACACTGAAGCCATATGGGGAGAGACTGTGGTATCAGTACCAGGTGCTGACTTAGAGCGAATGAGAGTTATTCTGTTTGTATATGCATGAAACATACATGTACACACTCATCACACAGATTCAAATCACGTCAGTGAGCTAGATAGGAGACCAGACAGGCAGATCTTTTTTCAGGTGCCATATGTGGCCAGATCTGCAGCATGTAGACATCTAAACTGTGGTGAAAAGACTGGTATATCTGGCCACCAGCATATATTGTGTATTGGATGCTGGTCCATGGAATGATTGTTAAAAGATCATTTTGTCAACTTTTGGGAGTTCATTAGCATATAGATGACCTCAGAGCTAACAGATATGGACTAAAAGTCACAAAACTCCAATTTTGATTTTACAGGGTTTTAAGGTAGCAACTTTGTGTCAGATGTTGCTCCTAAAATTCTTGAGGAGGAATGAAAAGTGAAACAAGGACAACTGTTTGACAAACATTTGTTGACAAACAAGAGTATATAGCTATACATCCAAGATAATTTGGTCTTGGAAGAATTTGATGAGATATGTTTGAATTCATTGCAGACACTGGTCTCTTGGCAAAAATGAGCACAGTTTGTAATATTGTTGAGATCTCTTCTAAAACTCTAGAGGAGACACATCAGATATAACTAGGGTGTTTTTCTCCACTTGTTCTCCATTTAATCTCATTGCTGCCTAGGAGAAATAACTGAGATTTTAAAGAAATCTCATTTGGAATTTTATTTTCATGTGGCCTACCAGATGCACCAGCACTTAACCAGCACTAACTTCTAGCCTGACCCGCATGGAAATTGTAAGCAGATCTTTTCAGAGGTATGTGAATCAGCACTGTGGGCAATATCTACAGTACGAAATATACAGATATTATAGAAGATCCTTATCTAAACTACAGGTGAATAAATAAACAGGCCACTCCCAAGGTGATGGAGTGTGTACTACACACGAGAGATAACCGTAAACCTGCTGTATATCACCTCGATCGCTTTGAGCAGGGCTGTAAACAGCTTCTACTGGAAGGCTCCATTAGAGACTGAGTGACAGGAAGTGATCTATGCAGATGGAAAGGACTAAGCATATTGACTGCTGCAGATGTGCTTAGATTGACGAGCCGTAAAGGCCAGACTTTGACAACACTGATGTGTCCACACACGGATTCACTGAAAGAGACTAATTAACCAGAGAGCAATGAGGGTCTTTGCATCTTTTTAACATAGTATCGACGGAGGGCAATGCTCACAGTAGCAAGCAAAAGAACAAAAATTGACCGTAAAGGACACTCGTCGGTTTCTTTTGATCACTTTTGGAAGTTTTCTTTATGTGTATTAGATGTATTTGTTTTTTGTATCTTTGCTGGAGAAGGAAAATCAATGGATATGTGCTAGCAACACAGACATTACAATTAGTGTAAAACCAATATATCGGCAAGGTGGATTAATCAGACAATAACTGTCATTTTTTAGATTATTAGCATCAGCTAACATTAGACTGCATTGTATAAAGGCTTATACAGTGGCCATAAAAAGTATTTGGACACTTAAGCCACAGTTAAAAATGTATGAATGTCTTTGCATAACATAAGAAAATATCAAACCAAGTGGCATTTGTTTTAAAGAAATATAGCACAAACTGATTTTCAAGCATTTCACATAAAAAAGACAATGGAAGTATTGTTAAAAATGTATGAACTACATCTGTGATTACTCTGCTAGGCAACCTATGTCAACTTGAGGGGAAGTGACTTATAACATCCAATAGAATTCACTTTGGGACCAGTTGGAAAGTAATCACAAAAATGGCTCAGAGAAGCTAATTTATTTCTGAGAAAAGCTCTAGCATTGTTTGTTTGCAAATGCCAATTGGTTTGATCTTTTGTTCTGATCTACACAATGAAATTCATACACATTAAGGGTGACCTCTGTGTCCAAAAGTGTCCAAATACAGTTGCATGAAAAAGTGTGAACCCTTTGGAATTAGCTGGTTTTCTGCATTAATTGGTCATAAAATGTGATCACATCTTCTTCAAAGTCACAAGTATAGACAAACACAATGTGCTTTCGCTAACATCACACAAACAATTATAATCTCTCATGTCTTTATTTAACACATCCCTTTAAACATTCAGAGTGCTGTGGAAAAAATAAGTAAACCTTTGGATTTAATAACTCCTTTGGCAGCAATAACCTCAACCAAATGTTTCCGGTAGCTGCGGATTAGATCCCTCAATGATGGCAAGTTTTCCAAGCCACAAAGCAGCAAAGCAGCCCCAAATCATGATGTCCCCTCTACCGTACTTCACCGCTGAGATAATGTTTTCATGTTGGTATGTGGTGCCCTTTTCACGCCATGAGTAGTGCTGCATTTTCTTCTCAAACAATAAACCTTAGTTTCATCAGTTCACAAAACATTTTCCCAGTAGCGTTGTGGAGTGACAAGGTGGTCTTTGGCAAACTTCTGGCATGCAGCAATGTTTTTGTTGGGACAGCAGTAGCTTCCTTTATGGTGTCCTGCCATGGACACCATGCTTGTTTAATGTATTCCATATAGTAGACTCATGAACAGAAAGTTTTTAGCTGTCACTCTAGGGTTCTTTTATACCTCATTGAGCATTCTGCGGCATGCCTTTTGAATCATCTTGGCTGGACGGCCACTTCTAGGGAGAGTAGCCACAGTACTAAATCATCTCCATTTATAGACAATTTGTCTAACTGTGGACAGATGAATATCTAAGCTCTTTGAGATAACTTTGTAACCCTTTCCAGCTTAATGCAAAGCAATAATTCTTGATTGTGGGTCTTCTGAGATCTCTTTTTTGCGAGGCATGGTCCATGTTAGCAGATGCTTCTTGTGAATAGCAAACTCAAAATATTTGGGTGCTTTTTATAAGTCAAAGTAGCTCTAACCCACACCTCCAATCTCGTTTCATTAACTGGATGCCAGATTTGCCAACTCGGGACAATAATTTACTTTTGTTGATGTCATTAGCCTACACTGTAAATGTTTGAATGATGTATTCAATATGTACAAGAACAATACAATAATTTGTGTGTTATTGGTTAAAACAGACTGTGTTTGTTTATTACTGTAAATTAGATGAAGATCAAACCAGATTTTAATACAAATTTATACATAAATGCAAGTAATTCCAAAATGTTCACATACTTTTTCTTGCCACTGTACTTTTTGATGCCACTGTATATCAGCCATAGGCCACCCTGCTATTTTTATATAATGGCATTAGTTATTAAAAATCAGTCAACCACTAATTACAATCCACAAAAAACATGTGGATGGGCAACAAACTTAAATTGGATGAGCTCTGTGGTTTACACTGAGCCCCTGTTCTTACCTTGCACCAGCAAGCGGGTGGTGTGCACCGCCTCCCCCTGGTCACTGTGGGCACGGCAGCTGTAGGCCCCACGGTCCTCCCTCGCGATGGCCTGCACCATCAAACTACCGTCACTCACCTACAGAAACAGCACAAAACACCCATTAAAGACATCATGCTTAATAACAGCTATTAGAACTGCTGACAGAACTGACGATAGAATCAGTGCAGTAAATGGAGTTGATTGAACATGACGTTAATATGCGGCGAGTTCTCAACATGATTACATCTGTGTTAATCTAACTCTGGTGAAATGGCACAGCAGAGGAGTAATGTCTAGGCCTAGATGAATATAAATACATTTCTATGTTTGATTTTAAGGACATTTTTGTTTACTTTGGTACAATAAACAATTGTGGTAGTTTTCATTTGGGTTTAATTTGATGTTCAATGTAAAATCTGGGTCTTGAAGCAAAACCAGTTGAGAAGCAGTGGTCCATGAAATTCATTAAAACATATTTTGTGTTCTGCATAAGACTGAAAGTCATATGGGTTTGGAATGACATGAGGGTGAGAAAATCATGACAGAATATTTATTTATACGTGGACTATCCCTTTAAGTGTTCACTTTTGGTGGGCCACTTGATATGAATAAAACCCTACTGGGTTTAAAGGGATAGTTCACCCAAAATGAAAATTCTCTCATCATTTACTCACCCTCATGCCATCCCAGATGTGTATGACTTTCTTTCTTCTGCAGAACACAAAGATTTTTAGAAGAAGCTCTGTAGGTCCTCACAATGCAAGTGAATGGTGACCAGAACTCAGAAGGTCTAAAAAAGTGAAAGTCACTTCCACACCAAAATTTGGAAGTCAAAGTGAAGTGTAGATTTACAGTAAAAAAGGACTTAAATATTGATCTGTTTCTCACCCACACCTGTCATATCGCTCCTGAAGATATATGGATTTACAGTAACCACTGGAGTCATTTGGATTACTTTTATGCTGCTTTTATGTCCTTTTTGGATCTTTAAAAATTCTGGTCACCATTCACTTGCATTGTATGGACCTACAAAGCTGAGATATTCTTTTAAAAATCTTCATATTTAGTCACGCACATCTTGGATGGCATGAGGGTGAGTGAATGATGAGATAATTTTCATTTTTGGGTGAACTATCCCTTTAAAAGTATGCATGTTCCCAAACACTACGCAGGTGACGTGATCCATTGAATACATTTTCTGCGTTTTTGAAAAGGGGTGGGTCACGTTTTATTCCCTGCACTTCGACACCTTTAGCCAGAGGAGACTGGCCTTATTGTTCCTTCCACACAATATAACAAGGTGTGTCGTCATCTGGCCTGTTCCAGAGACTACAGACACATCACACTGGTGACCCAGATGAGAGCAGGTAATAGACTCTCTCAGACAATGTGTGTGTGTGTGTGTGTGTGTGTGTGTGCGTGTGCCGAGCTGTATTCAAACACACACTGCTGTAGAAGAGGGCAAAAGGGTGAGAAACAAACTCGGCACGTCCAGATGAGACATCTGTGCCTCTTGCTCTTTGGTGTGTGTATTCCTTCACCAAATTCCTCCTTTTCTACGGCTTCTAGTCATGGTAGCAGGGAAACTAATAGAGGACCACCAGCATCCTCACCACTGTTCTTAAAGGTGAGGTCATGACATGCTGCTTTTGAGTAAATACAGTGGAATCAAGATTAATCGCAGCACAAGGCTAAATTTTCTAAATGTGATGTGGAATTGCTCAGCCCTCTGCCAGCATCCTCATTCGCTGCAACATAGAATCATGCAGGAATGTTTCTGTGGATGGTCAGGGATTAAAGTCAATGTGAAAGTTCAAAATGGACCATTTAGTTTCTTAATGCATGTTCCTTTGACATCAGATACATTAAGCTTTGGAGGCATTACTGTATTTTACACATTCATGCATATACTGTATCCAAAACTGCTTGTTCACTCATTCACTATACTCTACAAAGCAAATGCCACATGAAATGAAAATGGGGGAATTCAACAACACTACCATAGACTAATACATAGACTGTACATCATGTATGATGTTTCATACATGTTGTGTCCCTAATACATTTTTTCCATAGGGGGAATGACTTTTAGCGATAACTTAAAAACCTTTACAGGTGTGAGCAAATTGTTAATCGACAGTACTGTATATGCTTCTTGTCTGCCATCAGTCTGCGTTATTTCAGTTTTATTTCCTTAAAATTGCTTTAATGGCAGCATTTCCGGTGATGAACAAAACTACCCATGATCCTAAGGGGGAAAATCCACCAATCAGGGAATTACAGCAAAACAAATTGCACTAAAAGAGCTCTGCAGCAACCGCCCACTCCCATGATGCACTGTGAATGACGCAATCAAGTCTCACTACATTGTCAAACTACTTATATATTTCAATACATCTGAATGTTTTGCAATATACATTCATTTAGTGCTGTCAGTCAATTCAGACATTTTAATTGCGATTAATCTCATAATTTTTCATAGTTAATCGTGATTAATCGCAGATTTTGAAAGTGCTGAAATTTGACTCTATATCCACTATCTATACTCTTTTCCTGTCAAAATGGATCTATTTTCCTTCTTAGGAAAGAAAACAAAACACTATGTAATAATAACTTCTACATTATAAAGATAGAAATGCACTAAAATAGCAACAATTCAAGTAACAACACTTTTATAAAGAATTTTAGGAAATCCTTATGGAAAAAATTAATGGTAAAATAATTGACGGCCGAGAAAGTGGACAGACACTGTTGCGCTCTATTGGATAATTTTAGCCAAAAGCCAAATAGCTATTTCAGCATTGTTTTAGGAAACTTCCATTCAGGTCTGGCTCCATTCTGGTATGGAATGTCCACTTTCTGGATACAATCAATTTCTGATTAATAAAATCATGTCCCCCCCCCCTACATTTTTTCTCACTGAATATCATGCTTCATTCATAAATTTCATCACATTAAAGAGAAAAAAGGATTTAAATTCACACTGATTTAAAACATAAGTGGGAGTTCACAGGCTTTCATCTCCATGGCTCAGCCGTCAAGCAAACAAGCTTGCAACACATCTCAAACATGACCTTTTGGGAATACGCTCCAGCACTGTGGAGTGAAGGAGGATAAAAAAGTCCACAGGGTTAGAGAGTAACCTTGCTAAGAGCTGTCATGAAGGAAAAACATTAGCCAGCCATCACTTCCCGTTCATCACTCACCGCTGAGTAACACTGGCAGCCAGAGTATGGCAAATGATACTCAAACACGGCTTGCGTAAATATTAGCTGTTGTGTTAGGATGTCGTGACCAGTAGCACGCTGAGGAATGTAGAACCAGTAGAATATGGTGGTGTAGGTGGCTAGGCTAATTTTCTAGCAACCAATTTATGTATCATAAATACATACAATTACATATTATCAGTGTTGGTTGTATCCAATTACAAATTAATTAGTTACTGTAATCTAATTACTTTTTAGTAAACAGAAGTAGTGTAATGCATTACATTTTAAATTATTGTAATCAGATTACAGTTACTGACTTTCTATTAAAGTAAATTCTTTTATGTACATTACTTGCGCTAAATTACTATTTATAATACATTTAAAATATGAATTAACAGAAGGTTGTGTGACACTGAATGAGGAGGAAATATAAACATTTTGAATTTGAGTTGAAATCCAACAACTTTTCTAGGAAAAGTGATTTAGAAAGTAACATAAAAGTAAAATTAGTAATGAGATAATTTTTAAAGTAATCATTAAAGTAATCTAATTACATTTTAAATAAGTAATCAGTCATTTGTAGTGGATTACTTATTTTGAGTAATTTACCCAACACTGCATATTATCATCACACTCTGCATAATTTTACAGAATTACAACTTGATCGGAAATGACAATAAAATATTCACAAGTTCACAAGTGATGTTTACCTAGATTTTTCTACATTTTTTTCTTTATTTTGACATTGCATGCCTAATTTTTAATCTCAAGCATGATCTTTAGTGAATCTTTTGTTCTCTTTGGAACTCCTTACTCCTTGCTTTGGAACAATTGTTGGTCATAATGGAAATGAAGCCCCAACTGAGGGCTAAAAATGTATTTATAAAACAGATCCAAATCTAAATTCTGATTGGATGTGTCATGTTCAAAAACATTGTAAAATTATAATAAATTTGACCGCACATTCTATATTTGATGCCTTTTAATGCACCAAATTGCTATATTACTGGCAACCACAAAGAGCCTACAATTATGAAAATTAACTATATTACTATATTACTATTATAACTATATTATAGTATTTTGATATTAATTAATACAAATTGTAACTGTTTCTTGAACATTGTTGTCTTTTATCATATGGCTGTTGCTGCCATTTACAAAAGCAATAAGCCACTTAAGTACAGTGATTTTACCATGGGTAAGAGGGTTTTTGTGTCATAATCACAGCAAGGCACACACTCTAGTGGCTTTGTAACATTTCTAAGGGAAACACAAGAGCAGGATCTAGGTGCGGCTTAAGAAGTTTAATTAAGAAACAAAGTGTGGTATAAATTAACAAAAACTCAGGAACACGGCAGAACAAAGAACTGGGGAATAAAACAAACAAAACATCTACGATGGGAACTAGGTAAATGAATGGGAGAGGAACACATAACAACTGACAAAGACAGAGCAGACATCAGGGGATTGTACTATACACAAGGATAAATGAGGTAATGGAAGACAGGTGAAAACAATTGGGAACAGCTGGTAGTGATGAGGGCAGTGAATTATGGGGAACGTAGTCCGGGGAAACAGATGACAGGGGAAAAATACAAGGCAAACAATAGTGAATCATGACATAACCCCCTGCCCCCACCAATGGGTAGGTCCTGACGCCCAAGGAAGGGTAAGGGAGGCAGGGCCAAGATGGAGCCGGAGACCAAAGAGGCCAGAGCAGATCAGGTGGAAGGCCAGGAGACCAAAGAGACCAGAGCAGATCAGATGGATGGCCGAGAGACCAAAGAGACCAGAGTAGATCAAGCGGACGGCCAGGGGACCTAGGAGACCAGAGCAGATCAGGCAGACAGCCATGAGACCAAGGACACCAGAGTATATCATGCAGACAGCCAGGAGACCAAAGAGACCAGGGCAGATCAGGCAGACGGCCAGGAGACCTGAGCAGATCAGGCGGACGGCCAGAGACCCAGAAGACCAGAGCAGATCAGGCGGACGGCCATGAGACCAAGGAGACCAGAGCAGATCAGGCGGACGGCCATGAGACCAAGGAGACCAGAGCAGATCAGGTGGACGGCCAGGAGACCAAAGACCAGGGCAGATCAGGCGGAAGACCAGGAGACCAAGGAGACCAGGGCAGATCAGGCGGAAGGCCAGGAGTCCAAGAAGACCAGAGCAGATCAGGTGGACACCCAGGAGAACCAGTAGACCAGAGCAGATCAGGTGGATGGCCAGGAGACCCAGAAGACCAGAGCAGATCAGGCGGACGGCCAGGGGACCCAGGAGACCAGAGTAGATCAGGCGGATGGCCAGGAGACCCAGGAGACCAGAGCAGATCAGGCAGATGGCCAGGAGACCCAAAAGACCAGAGCAGATCAGGCGGACAGCCAGGAGACCCAGGAGACCACCTCAGGGTAGGGACTGTATCAGGAGGCCTAGTTGGCGGCCACAGGTCTGAAACAGGGTCAGGAGACCTGGGTGGCAACCACAGGGTCAAGATAGGGTCAGGAGGCCTGGGAGACAGCCACAGACTAGAGACTGGAGCCATGGAAGGTGGAGCCATAGGAGGCTCAAGGGGCGAAGACATGGTAGGCAGAGCTGTGTGAGGCTCGAGGGGCGAAGCCATGGCAGGCGGAGCCGTGGGAGGCTCGAGGGGCGAAGCCGTGGCTGGCGGAGCCGTGGGAGGCTCGAGGGGCGAAGCCGTGGCTGGCGGAGCCGTGGGAGGCTCGAGGGGTGGAGCCGTGGAAGGCAGAGCTGTAGGAGGCTCAAGGGGCAAAGCCGTGGAAGGCAGAGCCGTGGGAGGCTCAAGACAAAGAATACTGGATGACTGGGAAATGACCTCCATGATCACGAAAATGGGAAGAGACTCAGGAACGACCTCTGTGGTCGTGGGCACGGGCAGAGACTCAGGAACGACCGCTGTGGTTGTGAACACTGGCAGAGACTCGGAAACGACCTCTGTGGTCATAAACACTGGCTGAGACTTGGAGACAACCTCTGTGGTCGTGAGCATGGGCAGAGACTCGGGAACGATCTCTGTGGTCGTGAGCACAGGCAGAGACTCGGGAACGACCTCTGTGGTCATGAGCATGGGCAGAGACTCGCGAACGACCTCTATGGTCATGGGCATGGGCAGAGACTCAGGAACGACCTCTGTGATTGTGAACACTGGCTGAGACTCGGAGATGACCTCTGTGGTTGTGAGCATGGGCAGAGACTCAGGAACAACCTCTGTGGTCGTGAGCATGGGCAGAGACTTGGGAACGACCTTTGTGGTCGTGGGCATGGGCGGATGGCAACACTGGCTCTGGGATGGATGAGGCTGGCAACGCAGGCTCTGGGATGGACAAGGCTGGCAACGCAGGCTCTGAAACGGACGAGGCTTCCAACTCATTGGCCGTGGCAGGCGTGGGAGTTGGCTCATTGGCCATGGCAGGCATGGCCATTGGCTCGTTGGCCGTGGCAGGCGTGGCCGTTGGCTCGTTGGCCGTGGCAGGCATGGCCGTTGGCTCAGACAGGCTTATTAATAAAAATTGAAATGGTTTATGAATATTTCACTCTGTTAAGACTATCATAGTTTTTTAATTGAATAATTATTATTTTTATGAAGGATTTTCATTTCAAGATTGAAAGTCTGGGTCAGAGACAAGGGTATTTAGAAAAAGCATTAGAAGAGTAGGAAGAAAAAAAGGTAAGACAAAGTAAAGAGTTTCCAAAACAGTTTAAATGTGTCCATATACCAAAAATAATAATTGTTATTTCTGTTATTTTTATTAAAAATACAAATAAATAAATCAACCCCTGGGACATAAAAATGCATGTAGTTGAAGAACCAGCCTGGATGTAAGAGACAGGAGTGGCTACACAGCAGCTCTTGTATTTGTCTGTTTCCTCAGGGGTAGCTCCTCTGATGTACTGAGAGGCAATGCCTACTGGAGCCAGACTGACTGCCTGTGCTGTCAAATCCTGCATCGCCGCCTCCTCCCTCGCAGCCTGAATGCAGCGTAAGGTGGAAACACGCTTGTCAGTTTTTCCCTGTTCCACTGCAGGCATGTGTTCTTCATCTGTCAGACCCCCGATGCGGGCTGCGACTGACAGAGCCTTTAGATACAAATAGGTTGTGATGATTCATGCATCCTCTCCAAAAAGAAAAATGAGACAGTACAATTCACTGGGGACCAAATTTATGCTAAGACTAAATTCAAGCCTGCTATATTTGGAAACGAAAGTACATCTTCAATTTACACATCGTCCAAAAAAAGCATAGTTAGAACAGATAGTTCCAACTCTGAATTCTGATTGGATCAACTGCGTTCTAAGCTGTTGCACAATGACAATAAACACACACCTGTGATCACGCACATTCTATATTAATGCGGCAAGTTGCTACATTGCTTAGCAACCGCAAACAGCCTACAGTTAGGCTAAATAGAAATGCAATACATTACTTTGCTACAGTAAGTTTGTATATGTTAACATTATATAATTAATGCAGGTGATAGCAACAGCAAACAGCCTACAGTGAGGTTAAATGCACTATATTACTTGGCTGATGAAATTCTACATCTACAGTAAGATCTACATGTATATGTTAACATTACATAATTAATGCATAGGTATCATGAACTAACTATGAATAATAATTTATTTGTATTATTTCACTTTTATTAAAATATATCTATAAATTAACATTAACCAAGACTAAAAACATCTTTAAAAAAATTGTTTATTGTTACAACCCCAATTAAAAAAAAAGATGCGACAGTATGAAAAATTTGAATAAAAACAAAAAGGAGTGATTTGTAAATTATATTCAGCCTTTGCTATATTGAAAGCACTACAACTACACATTATATGATGTTTTACCTTGTGAACTTCATTGTTTGTTTTTTTGAAAATGTACAGTAATTTCAAATCAGCTGATTGCAACACGCTCCAAAAAAGTTGAGACAGGGGCAATTTAAGACAAATAACAATTTGACGAGTTGAAATAACAATCCGATGTGAAACAGGAGATGTTAAACAGGTGAGGCAATTGTGTCATAGTACTGTATACTGTATAAGCAGCCTCCAAAAACAGTCTAGTCCTTCAAGAGCAAGGATCGTTCAAGACTTGTCAATTTGCCAAGAGATGCTTCAGCAAATAATCCAGCACTTTGAGAACAACGTTCCCCAAAGACAAATTGGAAGGATTTTGGGCATTTCACCCTCTACAGTGCAAAATATAGTTAAAAGATTCAAGGAATCTGGTCAAATCTCGGTGCATAAAGGGCAAGACAAAAACCGTTTCACGTGATCTCTGATCCCTCAGAAGTCACTGTCTTAAAAAAATGGCATTCATCTGTAATGGATATCATGAACATGGGCTTGGGATAACTTTAGTAAACCTTTGTTAGTCAACACCCTTGGCAGCTGCATCCACAAAAGCAAGTTAAGACTTAACTATGCAAAGCAGAAGGCATACATCAACACTGTCCAGAAGCGCTGCAGACTTCTCTGGGATCGGTCTCATCTTAGATGGAAAGTAGAAGAGTGTAATGGGGTTTTTCCACTGCACGGTACAGCTCAACTCGACTCGACTCTGCTCGGTTTTCCACTGTGGATAGTACCTGGTACCTGATATTTTTTCGGTCGAGGTTTCAAGCGAGCCGAGCCAATACTAAATGTGATGTCAAAACCCTGCAGATCACTGATTGTTCAGAGAGAATCGTCACTACTAGCGTCACTGGATTTGTGACACGGGACATCAACCCGCTAGTTTTAATGTTAGCAACAGCAACAGCAATATCATTTGTTCACGCGACTTTCGAATTGTAAAAAGAAATGGATGTGCACAAAACCACACCGTGGTCAATAAACAAGGTGCAGACGTTCCTCTAGTTAGCGACGAACGAAACAACGCGAAACAAAAAAGTCTTTCAGGAAGTGTCTCAGCTGTTGGCCGCACACGGCTACCACCAGACCTACCAACAGTGTAGGGAAAAGTTAAAAAAATTTAAAAGTGACTACAGAACCATCAAGGACCACAACAGCCGGAGTGGTTCAAACAGAAGAAAGTGGAAGTGGTTCTACCAAATGGACGCTATCTATGGCAATAGACTGGTGAGAAATGGGAGGGAGAGTGCCCTGGACTCGGCATTGTTGGAGTTCACGATGGTGGATGGTACGTTTTGTTATGTTAACTCTATATTCTGCTTGAAAGCTTCACTTTATTTAGTTGACTAGCTACTGGAAAGCTTGCTTCTAAAACAACCAGGCCAATTTAACTGTTACACTTGTGTCAAATCACCATGCAACAACTGCTTTATGCAGCACAATGAGCTAGTAGCTAACAGCTAGCGGTCGTGTTATTGTTTATGGTCAGTAATGTTTGTCATGTTTAAGATGATGTCATGGCAGTAGAGGCGGCACCACTATGACGATCAGCCTATAATCCCACCCACGTTGAGGCGGCACTAAACTGCAGTGGAAAAGCAAGCTCAGAAAAGTAAAGCGAGCAGAATCGAGTCGAGTCGAACCGTAACGTGCAGTCGAAAAGTGCAATAACTGTGTTTTTTTGGCCCAAAGAGTCCACATTTCAAAAAGTTTTTGAAAAACACAGCCGTCATTTTATCTGGGCCAAAGAGGAAAAGGACCATCCAAGCTTTAATTAGCATCAGGTCCAAAAGCCAGTGTCTGTATGAGCCAGGGGTGTGTCAGTGCACATGGCATGGGTAACTCGCACATCTGTGAGAACACCAAGAATGCAGACAGATATGTAAAACTTTTGAAGCAAAATATACTGCCATCCAGCACCATCTTTTCCAGGGATGTCCGGATTACATGTGCATGGCTGTGTGAGCAGAGAGTGTGGGTGCTAGATTGGCCTGCCTGCAGTCTTGACCTGTCTCCAACTGAGAATGTGTGGCGCATTATGAAGCACACGATACGGCAACGAAGACCCGTAAAATTGTGCAGCTAAAGACCTACATAATGGATGAATGGGGGAAAATTCCACTTTCTAAACTTAACAAACTTGTGTCCCCAGTGCCCAAATGCTTAATAATTATTATTAGAACAAATGGTGATGTTTCACAGTGGTAAACACTCAACTGTCCCAGCTTTTTTGGAGCGTGTTGCAATCATCTGATTTGAAATTACTGTACATTTGAAAAAAAAAAAACTATGAAATTCACAGGTTAAAACATCATATTGTCATGATTCACTGTTGTTTGCCTTGTGTTTCTCTCCTGTCATCTGTTCCTCCCGGACTACATTTCCCATAATTCCCTGCCCTCATCACTGTCAGCTGTCCTTGATTGTTTTCACCTGTCTTCCATTAAGTCATTATCCATTGTGTATATAATGCCCTGTTGTTTGCTTGTTCTTTGTCAGTTGTTATGTGTTTTGACCTCCTGTTTATATACCTGTTCCCTTCGTGGTTGTTTCCTTTGTTCCTGTGTTTTCCCATCGTGGATGCTGCTTTTGTTCCTGTATTTACCCCATTAAATTGTACTTTGTTTATCTTATTAAACACAGTTTTGCTGCACCTAGATCCAGCTCTTGTACTTCCTTCCAATATGTGACACTTATAATGTGTAGTTGTAGTGCTTTCAATATAGCAAAGGGTGAATTTCAAGTTCATGTTAAATCATAATGCATTAATGTAAACAACTTTTTATGTTGTACTGTATATATAAAAATTAACATTAACCAAGATTAATTAATTCTGTAAATGAATTATTCATTGTTTGTTAATTAATACAACCTGATTGTAAAGTGCTACCACATTTTTTTATTCTGACTATTATTAATAACAAAACTATTTAATAAACATTGGTGTCTTTTATCGTACTGCTGTTGCCTGCGTTCAGGGTTGTTTCTGACCATTTTTGCACCCTAGGCGAGATCCCTATTGGTGCCCATGTCCGGAGGGGATTATGTGGTGGTGGTCTCCTCTTCTGGTTGCGCCGTAGGCAGCCACCTAGTTCGCCTATGCCTAGAAACGGCCCTGCCTGCGTTATATAAAAGCAGTAAGCCACTCAAGTCTGTATGTTACAGTGATTTTACTATAGATAAGCTTTGCATTGTGCATAAGAACACCCCTTACCTGTGGGAAAATCACTTTAACACACTGCCTCTCGTGGCTTATTGCTTTAATTCACTTGGACAGAGATCAGCACACTTGAATTAAAACAGGACAGTGAATCTGCACACAGAACACACATACCGTGTATTTCTTGTTGCTGGTCAGCTGATCCCCCTCTCTCAGCCAGGTGACCACTGGCTTGGGGTTTCCGAAGGCAGTGCAGGTCAGTGTAATGCTGCTGCCCTCCCTCGCCTCCACGTACTGTGGTGGCGTGTCCGTGAACGTAGGGGGCGCTGGGGGAAAAACAAGGAAAAAGAAGTTGAGTTTAGTGTCTTTCATATTTAAGGGATAGTTCAGCCAAAATGTAAATCCTGTCATCATTTACTCACCCTCATGTTGTTCTGACCTGTATGACTTGAGATGTTTGGCAGAATGTTAGCCTCGGTCACAATTTACTTTCCTTTTTCCATGCAATGGAATTGAATGTTAAATGTTGAACATTGACTGAGGCTGTTAGTCCCTTACATTCTGCCTAACATCTCCTTTTGTCAGAAAGTCAGTCATATGGGTTTGGAACATGAGGGTGATGAGTAAATGATGACAGAATTTTCATTTTTAGGAGGAACTGTCCCTTTAGTACTCTCCTATGCTTGGGAGCCTATAGGAAGCATGTAAGATTGGTGCAGTCAAAGAGCAGGAGCTACAGTACCAGTATTTCTGCATCAGAGGGACAGCAGTCTGCCTGTCACTATCATCCAGAACATCAACCCAAAATGTCAATATACTAAAGGAAATACACCACTGCACAAAACTCATGAACTGAAGTCAGTGGGTCCACAGTTGAGAATACCGCCATAGTAACTCTGTGTTTAAGAGCATAGTAACAGTGTTTGCTGCACTGGTTGTGGGGGAAAATCTGCAGAATGGATTCAGATATGTTAAAATGTGTGAAATGGAGCTGTGAATACTACTAAAAGAATTATAAAACTAAATGTTTACATTTTCTTAAGAAAATTTGAGTGGTACTTGTCCATGCAAAACTTGCCACCACCAAGCTAGGGTGTTGTAGGTGGTTTCTAGGTGCCATTGCTAAGTGGTTACTTGGGAGTTCTGGGTTATTGCTAGTTGGTTGCTTACAGGCAAGTGGGCCCCACCACCAAGTCTCTATTACCCTTTTTTCACCAAATGGCGCTTATTCTCGAGCCAGAGGCTGTGCTCGGCTTGTTCTCGACCGGTGGAATCTGGAGCCTATCGCAAACTGACCTGCTTTCCCACTGACTTCAGAACCGAACAGTGATGTAACGGGTTACATGGCTATGTGGTTGTTTTACGTGACTACCTAACCTGCCCACAAACAAACATAGCACACCACGGTGTTTGTCTACAGCTTTTACTCCTGTTTTTGAGGACATTTTTAAACATACAGAGAAATGCAATCCAATGTTATTACATTGCTCAACAAGATTGCTAGAGACTGCATTTATACTCAAGACAACTGGTAAAATAGTTACATTATTTTGTATGATCTTTTCTATTTGGCTTAACTAGCTAAGCACTTTAAAGGGGTCATGAAATGGAGAATACAATTTTCCTTGATATTTAGACATATAAGAGGTAACTGTACTATAAAACATACTGTAAGTTTCGAACTCAAATCTTCCTCCCTGTCTAAAAAGAGCATTTATAGTTACCACCCTGCTGAAACATCTCGTTTTGAAATCTGTATTTGTGACATCACGAGACATTGCTCATTTGTATTTACATGCCCCACACCGACTGGTGTGCAGTTCGTAAACAGAGAGAGAGCAGGATAGACAGGCCTAGGGCAGCCTAATAACTATTCCTGAACACCAAAAGGGGCTCATGTGGACTGTTCTGAATTATTTTTGTTAACATGCACTAGACAGACATCTTTGACTGTTGTCATGCACGCTTTTAAAAGACGCAGTGTCAAGTTACAACTCTGAAAAGGAGACCCCATTCTGTTTCATTCAGCTGCTGTGTCTTGCTGTTTTGAGCACAAACATGTCCCGGACACTTTATTTTGCCCATCTGTGCTATTTTAATTGTTGGTGTATGTAAACATGCACTAGATTGACATCTTTGACCGTTTTGATGCATTTCCAGTGATGTGCGCCTCAGTGCAGGATGATACTGTGTGCGCGTCATGTGGATGTGTCTGTAGGGTATTTCAGTGTGGACTGTATATTTATTCAGCTTATATCAGCTTGGACTGCTTGTGAACCAGTCATAATACGATTCAGGATTTGCAAAGGAACTGTTAATGAAGGATGGGGCAGTTAAAATCCCTATTGGACCCAATTGAAAACCTGAAGTAACCAGTCTCATTCATGAATGTTTCAAATGTCCTGACTGTTTGATAGTTAATGGTGCTGCTGTGCTTGAGTTAACAGTTTTAAATATTCAGATGCAATGTGTTGGATGTGTAAACCCTGAAATTTAGTTTTATAATGTTGTGGAGCTTGTTCATTCTCTTCCGATTGAGCTTCAAATATGGCTGTATTCGAGGGGCTGCACGATATTAGCCAATCATAACAGTGCCCACTAACACTGAAGTTTAAAGGAGACACTGAGGCCAAAACCTGAGCATTTCAGACAGATGGCCAGAGACAGGGTGGAAAATGATCATGTATTACAAAATTATGACTGTTTTGGTGCAAAAAAACGTTACTAACATTATCAGTGGACCTCAGGGAACATAATAAAATTATTAAAAAAAGAGTTTGTCATGACCCCTATAACTGTAACAGTGGAATCTGTATTAACATTGGTGTAGCAGATGGTTATATTTGGATTTTTGCCATAGCATATAATATTACATTTACATTTTCATTAGAATTCCACAGGTTTACTGAACAGATAGTCGTGATCTTCCTAACTAAGTGGGTAGCTGGCAAAAAGAAAAATACCCTTACAAACAAAAATCATGCACAAAATAAGATGAGAAGGGTGTTAGCAAAGCTAACAAATTTGGCAAATGTAATAACTTACCGAGATTCGCTGCAGAGAACACTGACTGTGTTTGACTCAAACATGACTGATGCTGAATTCAATGCATTTCTTACCGTATCTCCTCATAGACTCTTTTTTTTTCTCCTTTGCAAGCTCTCTAATTAATCTTGATCTTCCGTAGAAGACCATATCGCAAGTATAGCGCTTGTTTCCTCCATGGACCACTGCTGAATGCTTTTGATGTCCGTAATCTACTGGGTTTTTTATTTTTTATTGTTGTTGTTGTTTTAAAGTGAAAAAGTACACCATGCTGCAGATGGTAGCTAGGCCAAATTGTTATTGTTCGGAAAACTTTATCTGGTGACGAAATAGTATCCGCCCTTGAAGTAATTGCTTCCTGCATAAAGACCAGCAAGTTTTCGGGGCTAGTGTAGAAACAGTTTCTCTGCCCCGGAAATGCCTTTTCTTCAGTGGAAACACACAGGACAGTTCGAGAATTTGCAACATCCCAGGAACCAGCTCTGGAACCATGTTGGTGGAAATGGGGTATATGATATCCAATAGACATGGCTTGGGTCCTTCCTTTAATGTAAGTCTATGGTATTATTTACGTGCAAAACTTGCCGCCACCATGCTAAGTTTTTCTGGGTGGTTGCTAAGTAGTCTCTTACTTGGCCAAGTCAAAAAGGCCCATCCCCAAATCTTAATGGTACCTACATATGGCTCTATGGGATGTTTTTACTTTTAATGCAAGGGGCAAGTGATGTGTAGAGCTTTGTGAATAATGGGCATTTAAATTAAGCGGAAATGTACGTAGGTTTCTATGAAATTCTGCAGCCTCAGATTCTGTGCAGGCCTAGTAATTATCTATGATATGTACTCGGATGCTCCGATGTAAATTAAGTGATAACATGGGTATAAAATACTTGGGAATATATATGGTCTACTTTCAGAAATGAAAACCTTCCTGTGCATGTGGATCACAGTTACACACGAGTTTTGCCTCTGCTATTAACAACACACACACCTGGTGCAAAATAACGCAAGCAATTAATACCGCTGAACATCTTTCCATCTGTGCCTACCAGCTTTTTCATCCACACACTACAATCTGTTGCAGACAAAACACAAGGGAGAACATTTTATAGGACAAAACATCTCGCTAAGGTCAGCGCTAATCTTAAAAATAAATAAAAAAGTATTTCTTCTTTCTTTTTTAACACTTCTATCTCTATTTCCCTAGGATTGCTCTTAAATAAACACTTGAATTTTTCACATTTAAATTGCTAAGTTTTAACCCAAGATCGATTCTACCCCCTCACCCCGCTGGTCTCTTTCACATTGTACTTTTGGTTTTTAAACCACAGTACATTTGCAACATCAGTGCAAGTACCACCAAATGTACTAGCAGTAGATGTTTACCACTACCTAGGGAATAACTCAGGAGGAGAACACACCAGCTTAACTGTTTTATTCATGTCTCTTTGGATTTGCCACTAACACTTTACACCCACAACACGGCACTTGAAACAGTCTGCCACAGATGCGTTGCAGTTTATTAGGAGACATGCAGCTATGATAAATACAAGCACAATGTATGAATTGCAAGTGTGACAGGGAGCATACAAAGATGCAGATTAAACTGCTGCCATCTCATCTATCAGAATTAATGTAAATATGAGTTACTGACTTAGAAGTTGCACATGAACGCCCCCTCAAATTGAAATGACGACCACACATTTCGGAAAAACGCAGATGCTTCTAGCTATGCAAGCTCAATTTCATCCGTTATTGCATTCCAAAATTTGTCAGACGTATTATGCAACACAATTGCATGTTGCATTGTCAGCATTGCTGAAATGGGTGCTATAGCAGACATTAGTGTGAATTTTCTTTTTCAAGTCAACTACTGTCATGGCGGAGCAACAATTTTAAAAGAATATTGCTGAACAAGTGGGTTGAAGTCAATATATTTATAACAACTTACCTGAACAATAACACATCCGCGTTTAAGGCAGAATCCTTTGAAGTAAACCAGAGATTATTTAGCAGAGACGGGCCACTTCTATTAAAATGAATGGGACAAACTGGAGCATCCAACGGCCAAAAGATACAGAAAACAAAGTCCTGCCTTACAGGTAAACGAGCCAATCACCTTTTAGATACTGATATCTCCTTTCAATCAATTCAGAATGTGCAAGCGCATTAGCTGGTATCTGTAGAAATAGCTGCCTAGCCTGTCTGGGACCGTTCAAAAGATGGCCGGTGAGTAGACTGACCTGCCTTGAAAGGGAATTTGAGTAAACTCAATCGCCCCCTTGGGTACTGAGGTTTGTTACCACCACAGTAGTGTGAAAATGGATGTTAAGTATGTTCAACCGGACCACGCTTTGCCAATGCCGGTGTTCATGCACTTACATAATATTTCAACACCAACCAAACAAACCAAACTCTGATGTCAACTGGATTCTGGTCCAGACCAAAAGCTCTAGTGTGAAAGCGCCCTAAGGGACAAACAGAACTCCACACCTGCCCTACTTTCTGAACACTGTGTTGTATGGGAATCTTGGGCTTACACTGCGAGTGACAGAGAGAAGACATATTTCAGAGCACACTTGTCTGAAGGCCTTTCCACATGAACAGATGGTCTGGATCGAGCTCAGTGACTGGACTCCCAATACCTCAACATTCCTCTTTGCTTCACTACAGTCTTTCATTTCTGTCTATCTCCTTCACAAACTTTGTGATGAGATTTCCACTGCTTATGCATTAATAAGTCATAAGATGTGTGGATGGCAAGCAGACAAGCTTAGCTCTCAATACTGACTGATGTATCAGTGTTTGAGTAAATGGTATAAAAGTTAATGATAAATTAGACTATCATACTGCCTCCTTTTGAAGAAAGAAAGTCATTTGGGTTTGAAACAACACTGAGAGTGAGAGATTTTTGGGGGAACTATCCTTTAAATACAGACTTATCGACTAGTCGTTACGACAACCCTCCAACTAGTCGATTTTGAAAATAATTAGTTTTACACATCCCTATCGGTTACCAGCCCAGTTCTTTAACCACAAGGCTACATCACTGTGGGTTGGATTGACACTCCGTATCAGAAGCTAATGATCTGAGCTGTGGGAGTGGGCAGGATGCTCTAAAAGAGAGCAGTGTAACTGCCACACTGATAAGGAGAGGGGCTGTGTGGTGACCTGAGCATCTTCCACAGTGCCGTCACTGTTCTTTAGGCGGGTACATCTGCCCGGCTGACACCTGCTGAGCCCACGCAAGCAGCCGGCCACCCTCTCACCCCGCCTGGCAGGAAGAACAGCCAATGCCCACAAAGGATCCATACACAAGTGGATGCTAATAGAGCCGGCTACAGGAAACCAGTGCTGTCAGGCTCTTCTGCCCTTGTGAGGCCAGACAGCACCTGCCCGAACAAAGAAGCTTTTGGACAAGAGGAACAGTCTGAATACCAATGAAACACCAGTTTCTCTAATAAAACTTTTTAGATAAGCTTGTGCAGTGGATGTGTGTGTGTAAATCAGTGTTTCCCAACCACTGTGCTAATGTGCCGTGGAAAATTATCAAATTCCACAAAATAAATAAATGCATGAAAAAAATATATAATTTCAGGGATCCAAAATCCTCACCTTTCTGAGAAATTCGGCATTTTGAAACCATAATCGGTCACTTTTGTGATTGTGAAGAGCAATGATTAATGTGCAAAAGTGACTGATATTTATACGCGTTAAGGGTTTTTCACTTGACTTGTCAGCGCTGCAGAATACACTGAAGTCTATGAAGTGACGCGTTTTTCACACGTTTTTACTTCACCAATAATGTCTTTGAGAGTACTAAGCAACAAGAAATATTTAAAAACTGTCCACAGAGACATTGAATGTCTTATAATTTCTTTTTATTAAATATTACCTTATCGTTTACGAATATCAGAAACCCCAGTTATTGAACTAATTTAAATTCATCAAGAAAATGCTTAGACCTAAACATAAACGAGTCCTTTTATTACTTTCTGCTATCAAAGCCACTGCAAGTTATTTTCTCTCTTCCAAATACATGCTTTCAATGTTTATTGTCCCACATTTTTACGTGGCAAACTCATAAAATCGCCCCTCTTTGACACTTTCTGCAACTTTTGTCATGTGGAGGTCAATGCGGTGCTTGACACTGGCGTTGAACGGGAGCGTTGACGCCTCGACTCAACTCGGCTTTACAATGACGAAAGAACATTATTGAAACTCAAAATTATAATTATTTGTCTATTATTGTGGTCTTTTCTGATAAAAGCCATGCTCAGCAGTTTAAATAGGCTACTGTAGGAAAATGATACTGTAGATCTGCTTTGTGTTTATAATTCTTATACTCAAGTCAGTAGATTTGTAGCCATGCAAGTTTTAATGAAGGAGAAGGTAAGGACGTTATTGAAACTCACTATTATTAGACTATTATTGTTGTCTTTTTGGATGAAAAATAATGCTCAGACTGAAGGAAGACTATAAATCTGCTTTGTTCTTTTAATGCTTAAACACTATAGACCAACTAGCTAAGTTTCCTAGAACAAATGATGCAACCAAATTAAGTGCAACCCTACCCAGTTGACTAAGTCAGCAAATTAATTAGCCCTTAGAGACTATAGCATCTATAGATGCAAGACAATGCGGTCTCTTATTTAAAGTCATTAAATGGTTAATGGGTTAAGCCCATAAAAGACCTCATGCCAAAATATTCTGGGAGGTGAGCTATCTACTTCGATCTTTTTCATTCCAGTCAAAGGCTCTGTACTGTGTCCGCAGGTTACTGACATGTCTGCAATCAAAGCAAATGTTGTGAATTTCAAGCAGGCATAAAGCTGCAATGCTTGCAAATCTGACCATAAGCCATTTAGCCAAAAGGCTATTACACACGTTTTATTGTAAAATGCCCTGACAACATATAAAACCCACCACAATCAGTGATACTGACATTTCAGAAAGCATCTAAGGGGTAGAAGTGTGTGCGTATGGGTACAAGCTCGCATAGAGGGGACATGACTGAGTGAATGGGCGAACTGACCATGAATGCAAACGAGCGAGTGCATGAATGGCCACTGCGGCAGTCGAGAGGAAATAGGAAGTCATGAAATAAACCCTCACTGATGTTCAAACTCGCGCCACCCGTCACAGCTGCACAGGTGACATTTCTCCAGCTGAAAAAAGACGCGGCAGACACTGAACTCATTGACCCCAGGCCAAAAACTCACACACACACAAATACACACCCGCCACGCACAGAATAAATCACCCTTTGCTTGTCCCTCTCCCTCTTTCGCTGCAGCTATGAAATGGGAAAATGGCTACTGTGCACTTTCCAAATAAGTCACAGGGATTTCTGCAATTGAAAGAGAAAGGCAGTGGACTTTAAACATCCATTCAAGGTGGGGCAGACTGTTACCCTTGCTGGTGTCATTGTTAGAGGTTTGGAATATGCATGAGTCTCACCTCACAAGCATATGTTAAATGGACAAATATGCTGTGTTTATGGAGAGCTGACAACACAGTGCTAATTATACCATTCCTGTGGATGGCACCTCAGAGTCTGACAGCAACCAAAAAAATTATTTCACAGTGAATAATCAACATAACTAAACTTAGAGATCCAAACATCTACTGCAAGAAACAGTAATTTCCATATACAGTGTTTGAATTGAATGGAGCCGGAACTACTATGCAATAGACTAAAGGCATAGTTCACCCAAAAATGAACATTTTGTCATAATTTACTCATCCTCATGTAATTCCAAACCTGTCTTACTTTCTTTCTTAAGCGGAACACAAAAGGAGATTTTGTTACTGAATATCCCAGTTCGTCATTTCAGTACAGTGGAAGTTGATATTAGGGATGTTGTGATTAAAACACTTCACGGTTTAAAACTTCGATTAAAAACTTCACGGTTAATTTAACCGTAAATGTACACACACTGATCACTTTATTAGGAACACTATAGTCCTAAAAAAGTGCCAGATGTGGTCTTCTGCTGTTGTAGCCCATCCTCCTCAAGGTTCAACATGTTGTGCATTCTGCTCACTACAATTGTACAGAGTGGTTATCTGAGTTACCATAGCCTTTCTGTCAGCTCGAACCAGTCTGGCCATTCTCTGTTGACCTCTCTCAAACAGGCATTTCTGTCTGCAGAACTGCCACTCACTGGATGTTTTTTTGTTTTGGCACCATTCTGAGTAAACTCTAGAGACTGTTGTTCGTGAAAATCAGGAGATCAGCAGTTCCAGAAATACTCAATCCAGCCCGTCTGGCACCAACAATCTGAGACGACATTACTGAAGACGACGGATGCAAAACATTCAGACAGAAGTCATACAAAGGTACACATCCTACAAATGGGGCAGGATGTTCCACTAGTCATCCAACAACAAAGTTGTGAGTGTAATATTTTTAGCTGTGGTGCTTTTAAAGGGATGAATTGAGAGATGCACAACTGTTTAAGTGTGCCAACAGTGGGTCTCATTCATGAAACACAAGCAGAACTTATTTTTGTGTAAATCGTTCGTAAAGCCAGTCTGATGTAAATTTTCAGATTCATGAAAGTTTTCATATTTTCAAAACGTTAGTCAGTAAAAACTAAATTTACACCTGCTCCCAACCAAGTGTAAATCTTGCGAAAGACATCCGAACGTGTTGTGTTCTTTCAGACAAATTGTCTTGACTACATTTTTTTAGAATTCAAATTAAAGAAGTAATGAAAAAATAACTAATAAATGTGTAAAAAAAGGTTTTATTTAGAAATGTTTCTTTGCTAACTGCATTTATTTTTTCAAAGTAGCCTATAGTTTTTTCCCAACTCTGCTTATTTCCAGCAGAAGTTCTTGACATGAGTTTGCATTAAAAATAATAATAATAATAATAAAAATGCCCTCTAATGTGACTGGCTGGACATTTTTTATTTGCTATAAGCTCTATTATTTAGATTTCATAATTTAGTATATGCATCGGTAAATCGCGTTCAGTTGACATTTGATTAGAAGGTTAATGGTGGTGGGCATCCTCCTGTCGGCACGAACTGAAATTTTTTTACACTAAAGCTTCATGTCAAACAATTTTTATTGACCTCTTGGACTGTTTAATTCACTAAAAAACCTCTGATGGCAGCAAAGTCAAAGATGACTGAAAGTTCCTCACTTTCTTTTTAGATGTGAGTGTTTGCTAAATCAATATTTTACGATGTGAATACACTCCGTTAAAAAAAATAAAAATAAACAACCTTTAATTACTGTTCACATATTTATTAAAGGTTCATTTTCTCATTTACTAGCAAGTCTGAAGCCTTCCTTATATGAAGTTTTCATGGCCGTGGATTATGATAATTGTGAATGAACATGCATGCGCGCTCTACTCACGAACATCTGAAATTCACTTACATTACACAAGTTGTTCTAACAAATCTGGGGAATACGAAGCGTTAGTGAATCTGGCAGAAAGTCTTTGGGAACCTACATTTTACATGGAAATTACTCTCAATTATTTCATATATTTTCGACATTTTCATGAATGAGGCCCAGTGTGCGGTGCATATGCGTGTAGTTACTACCAGGATGGTAAACTTTGAGAAGTTGAGTCTTAAATCATCCTCATTGTTTAAAGCATGATTTGTGTACCAATTCACCACATTCAAAAATAGATTTCAATTTTAATCATTATCAGACTTAAAAATCACTGCTGTAAACAATGTTCCCATTATTATGCATAGTCCACAGGTTAATTTGTGAGGTGTTGTGGAGTATTGTTATGGAGTTTGTTGTCAATTCTTTATGGTGGGGTGTCTGATAATCAATGGATTGCTTTAATAAACTGCTGCAGAACAAAAAACTGTTGGATGCTGTGAACTACATGTTGCATACCCACAATATTCGAACAGTTATGCACTTATGAAAAGACTCTATGCACCCTAAGCACATTGAAGCATATCATTCTGCGCCCCAGATGCACATCAGAGCTGTTGTGCCCTATGTTGGAGGGTCTCTTAATATATACCTCCTATTTATTTGTTGTGTATTTACCAGTTTTCCTATTGTAGGATTTAGCTTCCAAATATCCTTAAGAAACACGTCCAATAACACATTCAATTGTGATATGATATTATGCAAAAGCAATGAAGCAAAAAAAGTCATAAGAAAATTTGCAAATAATCGTAAAACAAGTTAACCACGATTTTGTTCTCAGGCGGTAATCTAACCATCAAAAACTAGTCCCTAGTTGATAATGACTCACTTTAAGGACCCAAAAGTATCATAAAAGTAGTCTATCTGACAAACAAGTGCGTTAATTTCCAAGTCCAAGTAGTAAGAAACATAAAATTTAAGTCATTTTGCAGTGAAAATCTTAACGTTCTTTGCGCATTCATGAGCACTATGAGAGAAGCTCTTTCACAGTGGCACGCACGTTCACGAGTGTTACAGGGTAAATAATGTAATGAATGTAAAAGTATTGTTCATTGTTATTTTATGTTAGCTTTTACTTTTACTAATGTTCATGTAAGAACCTTGTTGTAAAGTGTTACCCAAAATTTGAACACTATTTACTTCATACCGTTGGTCATCGCTGCTGGTAAAGGCATACAACAATGTAAAGAGGATGCTTTCTCTTTTTGCTGATAGACCACTCTCCTCTTTTTCTTTACTTGTAAACATGCTCATGCTTGTTTAAGCATGGAAGTCTCCCCTCACAGCAACAATAAAGCCCTACTCACACCGCAATCACGTGTGATCTCACTCAGTTTCAATGAGCGCTAATTCGACCGGAAGTAAGCATGCACACACTCGTATTGCGAAAGCTAACAGGCTCCATCTTGTGGACCAAGCAAATTATGTTTAATTCTTCTCCCACTGTAGCTCACACATGTAAAGTGATGTACAGTGTAAATCAGTATGCAGTCAGGCCGAACGTAAAAGGCTCCAGTATTGGAATTAATCTGCCATGTCAGCACTTGCTTTAAGCCCACAGCGACTTTGTGATACCATTAATTTGCGACCGAGGGCCTTTTGGATATTGACCCTCAGGCAATGATTACTGAGCTGTGAATCATGATAGTTTACATATTGTCTTAATGGATCATATTAAATTCATCATCTAATAAAATGCAAACACTCACCATGGAGGAGATAATATATTTCCAGTGGCGCTGGACCAAGCCCATAAATAATAAATCAGGCAAAATGTGATGTTCAAATGGAATGAGAGAGAGGAACATGACATGACCAAAGCCTTGAGCTACCCCAAACTTGCCTCTGTAGTTTGGCCCCATGGAAGGCATCTGCATTAGTGTAATGGAAATTATGTGTGCTCTGCTTGGTGAAATATTACTCTTGTTTAGATGACACAAGGGCAAGCAGAGCAGGCCGAGGTGTTTCCTTTGAAAGCCGGTGAATACCCAAAGGCGGATATAGGCTGCTGAAGGTCAAATCAAGTTTATTGTCATTCTTCTCATTACAGTCAAGTGTACGACAATTAAGTAATATCATACAGGCAACAGAGCTATAATCAAGTTAATATCTTTGTTGGGTTGCCTGAATGACTGGTCAACTAAGGTGAAGCACTGTATAGACCTTATTCACAGCAGCGGCAACAAGGCTGTGAGGGATAGACGTACAGTCACTTCAATGGGCTGTACTGCAGTTTAAAGTGTTTTTCCAAGAACATTCAGTACACAAAACACTCCAGACAACATGAGTTGTGGAAAATCAGATGTGATCTAGGAGCTTTTTATCTGTGTATGGCTATAGAGATGGTGTTTTAAAGTGAATAGATTTAAAGACGCAACTTCTCTAAAAGGATTTTAGCATGCAACTGTATAACATCTAGAAAAACAATTTGACTTCACTACTTGATTCACAAATCCAATCAAGTAACATATTTCACAAGATGACACAATGTGGCCAGTTATTTTGTCTATTTTGTCTCCACTAACGAAAATAGTTCCAAACAAAGCAAAAGCAGGACCAAACATTGCGTGAACAGCAAGTAACAAATTAAAAGACAAGCGGAGTAATACAAACAGTGAAGCATCTCACTGCTCTTATAATAAATATCAGCACTCTTGGACTCCAGAGCTAACCATATGTATAAAAAACAAAATGTAGTCCCTCCGGAGCCATGGTGAAGCATGTAACAAGGGAGACGGTGATAACATTTTCAGTTGGAAAGTATGGCAGCAGATCTAGACCAGGGCCATGAGGAAGTACATTGCTCATTTATGCAGCTACGGGGTTTGGGCTGGAACGTTATGGGTCTACTACATGTATTACTCACTGTTTGTATAGCAGCAATATGACATGAGTGGTATGAGAAAGTCACTTCCTCCACTCCTCATAGATCTGATTCACTGCTGATATTAAAAATGAATATGAAATCAAGCCATGATTAGACCTACTCCGCCCCCAAAAGCAGACATCCTTTAAACATGAGGGGGAAGGGGAGGGAAAGAACAGCAAAAAGAGAGATAGAGAGAGAGAGAGAGAGAGCAATGAGTAATGCATGTCGGCAGTTTGCAGGGTCCAAAGAGAAACTATAATACTGTACACACATACACTTACAAGCACACAACCACATCTGAAAATATAAGAAAAGCTTAAAGCTAAGAAGAACAAACCACTGCATGAAAAGCTACATCCAGCATCTCAGAGCAGAAATAAAGCGCTAACTACTGACAGCTCCAAAACAAAAACCTTAGAAAAGTAAAAAAAATAAAATTTCAAACACCTCCAAACCCACATTAAAGGCAATTCCAGATATTTTAGATCCCTTTAGTTGAATAGATTCTTTTTGGTGGCTCAGCAGTTAAGGCTCTGGGTTACTGATCAGAAGGTTGGGGGTTCAAGCCCCAGCACTGCCAAGATGCCACTGTTGGGCCCTTGAGCAAAGCCCTTGACCCTATCTGCTCCAGGGGCACCGTATCATGGCTGACCCTGCACTCTGACCCCAGCTAAGCTGGGATATGTGGAAAAATGTATAATGTGTGATAAATAAAAAAAATGATAAATTATAATTATTGTCACCAAGGCTTGACATTAACTTTTTGGTTCACTGGCCACTGTGGCTAGTGGTGTTTCAAAGTCACTAGCCAGTAGCCACTCAGCATTTTCACTAGCCAAAATCTCCCGCCGCACAAAAAGTGATAAATCTAACTGGAGACTGTAACTGCATACATTTGTACATACGTATTTATAAAACTATGTCTGTGAAATGTCTGCGAAATTATTTCATGTTAATATTACTTGAACAAAAATTATATGAGTTTAGCAGGACACAAGTCCCCTTTAGAATATATGAAGGCAAACATGACCAGTCAAAACAGAGTAGGATAGAACAGGAGGAAAACTTTGCCATTTGCAGATAATATGTAGCTTGCTTTTAAGTGGCCGAAGAGTAGTTCGCTAAAGTTGCGTCTTGAAGTAACAACTAAAATACAGTTGTAATTAGCTAATACTAAGTCCTGTAAAAGTGCTAAAGGTTACTGGAGACTGGTAACTGCATACATTTGTTTGGACATAAGTACTGAAAAACAATGTCTGCGAAATTACTGCTAAATGATTAAATGTACATATTATTTTAACGAGAATGATATGAGTTTAGCAGGACACAAGCCTAATGATTTAAGTCCCCTGTAGAATATCTGAAGTTAAACATGGCCAGTTAGAACAGGATAGAAATGGAGGAAAACTGTGTCAATAATTTGTCCATAACTCATAGAAGTTCAGATTTTAACCCCTTCGTTCTAAATTGTACTTGCCTTTATGAAAGTTTACCATTGTTCTTCCATAGTTTAACAGAGCCATTAATAATAATAAGGCCATAACCACAGGTAAGACCACTGATGGCTCTTCATTACTTTGGTTAGGTTAATGTAGATAGTCTATAAAATAAACTATAGTATTTATGAATAGCCTTAACACATTTTTAAAAATAAAAATAAAAGTCTAATAGATTTGTCCTAATAGATTTAATCTGATTCTGTAAAAGTTACCAGTTAGTGCAACTGCATGGGGAAGGTAGAGCATGGCGCTTGCAACAGCAAGGGCATGGGTTCGATTCCCAGGGAACACAAACTGATGTAAATAAAAATGTATACCCTGAATGCACTGTAAGTCGCTTTGGATAAAAGCATCTGCCAAATGCATAAATATAAATGTAGAAAAACATGACCAATCAAAGGAATTTTTCTTTTATGCTTACTGTGCATTGAGAAAAGTAGAAAGCAATAAATGTAGATTTGTGGGGGGCCAGTCTTTTATATTGCGTCCAAAACACAAAGCTTGTGGTAAGACATACTCACCGTTGACTGTGAGGTGAACCCAGCTGCCATTATGGAAGGTGTCGTACTGCTGTTCCAGCATGAGTACCCTGCACTCGTACCAGCCCTGGTCTTCCGAGCGCACCTGGTCAATCTGCAGAGAAGCTTTTCCATGCAGACTGGCTCTACCTGAAAGAGGCACAAGAGCAGAACATAGCAGTTAAAGTTGAAATTTGTCATTTCTGCAACATTAACATCAGCAAATGGAATTGCCAAAATAACGGTTTTCAAACAGATTCCAGAAAACTCCCCCTTTCTTCCATTGGTTGTAAAAATAGAGCTATTACTAGCCTTCAATTATGTTGTGGTCTCACCCTTAAGGGAGTCTTAACATTAGGACCCCATCTAGGGGAGGCTGCAACATAACTGGGGGCTCGTCCAGGATGGAGTAGTAACACAACACAGATTTTATGTTGCTATTTTTGTGAAGTATGTTGCATCCAAAAATTGTATAATATAGACAATAAAGCACTGCTGGATCCATGCATTGATGTTAACGAAAAAGCAAGACACATTTAAGGGTTTGTTGTTGTCACTGCATAATGCAGTCTATGACGAAACAGGAAATTTATGTTCTAATTAACTGTCTGTGTGTAATGTTGGTTGGTGGAGATTATTATTAGTTGTTATCACCATGAAAAAACACACCATTGCCCATGTGATTATACAGTTAATCACTCCAGCATATAAAGACTAAAAGAGAAATGAAAAAGCCCACGGAATATTAAAATAGTACTGAAACATATTGTTTGAATTTTCTAAGCTGTATAGCTTTAGTTTACAGTCACAAATGATTGAGAACCATCATATAACAACTTTAAAATATTTTGAACTGTAGTATTTTTAAGGTTTCACCCATGGCTATTTTGCACTTCACAAAAGATTAAATGCTAAGCAGTAAACCAGTATGTGAAGCAATGTATAACATCACTAAGAAAGTAATCTCCCCCTAATTTCAGTCCTCCTACACTTTCACATGAAATGCAAACTGTACTTGAAATAGAAAAGAACAAAGTATCACAGCTCACATCAGAGTGGTACACTTTCTTTACTAAGAGGCTTAGCAAACACTCTAACAATACAAACAGTCACAGAAAGTGGGAGAAATTTGGGCAGCCAAGCATCTCTTTGACTGAACTAAGCCATTCCAGAGCCTCACGTTGCCCATAGCATGCCAGAAATCTCTCATTTCCCTTTTTGAAGACTTTAGCTGGGATTTAATGCCTTTTGAAAGTTAAGGGCAGTGTTCAGTGGGCAGATATTGCCTGAGTGTCTCAGACACGCGTATTTACAATCTGGCTGGCCTTCATACTTCATACTGCTGTGTACTGAGAAGTAGATATCATAGCCCTGGGAAACGGCAGGTATCCAGAGTGAAAAATCAATATGGCATGGGGCAGAGAAGGATGCAGTCTTGCAGTAAAAAAATAAGGCCTTCAAAATCACAGCTATTTTTGTGCGGGGTGATAAAGCACTGATGAGATTGGGCGTCTGCGTCAGAGTTACAGAGCATCTTCATGCTGAATCTAACAGCAAATTAAAGGTGTTCTCGGAGCACCTGTAAGCCAGACTGCATTTCCAGCAAGCACAGAATGTTTTTACAACATTTCCCAATGTACTGCATTTTGGTTGCAGTTAGGTTAAATGTTAATGTTCATCTGAAATTTTCTATAAGCCACATCTACAAATAAAATAAATAAATAAAATAATAAAATAAGGTCATGATGTTAATGTATTTTGAATCAACAAAAAATGACCTATATGAAACCGCAACTTTACTGTCAAGTCACATTTTAGTCCTAAAAAAAAAAAAAAAAAAAAAACACTTTACATCGTAATTGTGCTAGCCAGGTTACTATCTTTAAAAAAAGAAAAGCTTAAAAGCTTAAAAGCTGTATTCTCTGCAACACTTCCCATCAATGAACATCAATTCAGCAGTGGTTTAGTGAGGGTTAACCTTCGATGTTTTTAACACAGCACTCAGAGCACACAGGGGTGTTCATTAAGCAAACAAGTTGGGTGCTTAATTACCAAATTTCTGCTGCAGGCCTTTTGCCAGAAATGTTTGGGGGATGGATTTGCACACTGCATTTTAGGGGCGCATAAACAGGCCCGTCCAGACTGAAACCAATCTGCCTCTAGCTTAGGATCACTTTAGGAGGGCCTGTGTAAATCACATCTAAACTGCTGCAATGATTGCCGCATAGATTGTCCTTCTGCAAGACAATGAGGTCACTAATATGGCAAATTGGTTGAGGAATCAGACCCAAAGCTCGGGCAATATCCAACAGGGAGAGAGTTTGGGAATTTCTGCTGCAGAAAATTGCATTGTGAGTTACAGTAATAGCCTTCTGGAGTTCAATAGTAATTGTGTGCTGTCCAGCCAAACTGTGAGACTAAAGCCTTGTGGCAGAGAGGAGCATTACAAAATGAGCTGCCATGGCGACGCTATAGTAGCCACAGGAGACAATGACATACAGTCACACTGTTGGAACACAGGAACTGAAAATCAGAACTAATTCAAAATGGGATGAGGGCACAACCAAATAGTGGAATGGTAGTTAATTTGCTCCCCTCTTTTCTCTCTCTTCCTTAAATCAATTATTTATTTTATGGGAGAAGAGGATTTATGAGAAATTGCGATATAAAGATGTGAATTAAAAAGTCAATTCTGCTCCATAGTGCAGGCCTCCCTTTGAAATTCGACCTCTCATTTCAATTCAGAGAAGGGAAGAATTGTCCAATTAAACTATTCTGCCCACATTTAATAAACCGTCATACAGTAGCTCTGTTCTAAAACCTAGTGAGCTGCCTACCTATAAAGCATTTAAGGCATCATAAGAGCACTCCTGACTTGAAGGCTGTTAAAAAATATAGACAGGAACATTATGCTACCTTCCAATATATTTTGTTTTGGCAAATTCTATGGGGATGTGTTCTAGCGCTCCAATACAGTTAGACGGAACACAAAAGAATGGAACAGAACATGGGGGTCTTGAGACGCGTTTTTCAAAGATGAACTACTTTTAAATTGACACAGTTTTTGGAAAACACAGCACTCTTGAAGTGAGACGCTGAAAAAACAGCCAAAGACTTTGGTGATGCATGTGAAAATTGGACAAACTATTAAAAAACAGTGCAGCCGGAATGCAAGAACGCATCCTGTATGAACAGCCCCCAAGGAAGCTGCATATATCCTTAGCGGAGAAGGCAAACCCAGAATATATTGCAGTGAGCAATCTTTATCCAAGATGGCTAGTCGAGATAAATGTTGATCATAAATATACTTATATTTTATTAAATCCTTTAAACTTATGATAAAAATAGTTCAATGTAATTAAACTTGGACTATATTACAGAATATTTGTGTGTGCTACTGTATATATTTTTACAGTTATCAGAGAATCACATTGTTAGCTTAGCAACATGCTAATGTTACACTCTTTTGGAATCAATAGTGAGGTGAATTTCCCATACGCTTAGTGTAAGGAGCATTTTTGTGTAGCACTGCTCATGAAAAGCGTTCCAAATCAGTAACTTATGAGTCACTTATTGTGGTAAGAATGCTGTCTTATGTAGACAGCAGACAATAAGGCAGTTCACTAACTTCTGGAACACAGATAATGTCTTTCTCTCTATTAAAACAAGTCCTGGTGGCTTAGAGGCAACTCTAATCTCTGGATCTTCTTAAAATGCCCATGTCACAATATAGACTAATTTAAATGCACTCTGTAACTCCACATCCCCAATCTCAGCCACATGACAACATTATCCCTGGTATTGACCACAAGTGGCAGATTATGCAAAAGCACTACATAGGCCCCCTGTTCCAAGCATTTCTCATATTTCTGGTAACATGAATTTCCAATTTAATAAGATGTGACATACCAGTTAAGTGATCAAATAATCTTAAACATTAACAGAGATGGATGTGTCCCACACAGCTTTGTGCCCTGTGTCTTAGAGAGTGTGTGCTTTGAGAAGTGCTGACAATAAGTGATTTTTCACCCAGACGGCCAGCAGCAGATATGAGGTAATTAAGGTTCTGTAATGCACCTTGAAAGAGAACAAGTGCCATGCTAGCAAGCAGCCATTACTAAAGCTTTTCACAATCCATGTCAATAGCAGTTGAGACTCTTTTTCTCTTGCTTGGAGTTTAGTAAACAGAAAACTGTTATTCCACTCGATCTTACACAAAGTGAGTACATTAGATCTTTGGCAACAGCATGTATAACCTCGTGCGACCCTGTGTCCACATGCATGGACATTGTATTTTGGCTTCGCTAAATGCAATGCATAATTTAAATGAATAAAACTGGAATTTAAAGGGTTAACTTCTGCCGCACCGAGTCACGTGACACAACAGCTTGCCGTCAATTCCCTTGAAGTGCTCCTACAGACATAGTGCCAACAAATGTGCCTCTGGTAAGAAATCTCTAAATTTTTTCATTGAAACCTGTTTGGTTGTAAAGAGAAGAGTCTCTAGTTTCGTTTGATATGCTGCTTTACGAACTCTGTTCATTTTTCGCACGTCAGCGCCCTGATAAACATGATGTCCACATGCGAGGATTTTGGGACATTATTCCCTCAAAAGTAGAAAAAACATGTTAGTTATTTTGAATAACTTTCAACTTTAACACATCTGTGGGTCATTTCGCTTCATTTTAATATACATTTTGTTATATTTTATTTTGTTATCACTGTGCAATACGATTCTATTCATTAACATTAGTTAATGCATTCCTATATATTTTCAATGTATTTTCACACTGAGAATAAATGGGTTCATCCAAAAGCTGAAACATTTTGCTTTCAGAGGCTTTATATGGAGTTGGGATGAATATAAGGTGCATTTCAAACTGTTCTGAGACCAGTGCAGACAGACAGCACACTAGAGGTTAAGTAATTCACTAAATAGGGAGCAAGGGAGTATCCTATAACTTTCTATGCAGCTAAGTGCATTCAATCCTAAAATCCAACCAAAAGTTCAGTTTCAGGCTGCAGATGATGTTTGGACCACTCAACATGTTTGGCAGACATGGGACAATGGAAATCAGTACATAGATTCAGAATTTTATAATGCAACATTTTATTTTAACATGGTTGGCAGTGATTGGGTGATGCTGGATATTACTTTGAATAACAATTATTTATTCAGCTTTATAGAAAATCAACTGTGATGTCAGTAAAATCTCAAAAACATGAATAACCAACACTCCTGGAAATATAATAAACAATTTTATGAAAAAAATTGGACTTTATATAGCTTAGTGTTATTTTACATTTTACAACGTAGTTCCGCTGTCCACATATGTGGACAATAATTTTTAGAAAAACTTTTTACTCTAGAAAAAAAATATATATATATACACTGGCGGCCAAAGGTTTGGAATAATGTACAGATTTCACTCTTATGGAAAGAAATTGGTACTTTTATTCACCAAAGTGGCATTCAACTGATCACAGTGTATAGTCATGACATTAATAATATGAAAAATTACTATTACAATTTGAAAAAAAAAACTACTTCAAAGAGTTCTCATCAAAAAATCCTCCATGTGCAGCAATGACAGCTTTGCAGATCCTTGTCATTCTAGCTGTCAGTTTGTCCAGATACTCCTGTGACATTTCACCCCACACTTCCTGTAGCACTTGCCATAGATGTGGCTGTCTTGTCGGGCACCTCTCATGCACCTTACAGTCTAACTGATCCCACAAAAGCTCAACGGGGTTAAGATCCATAACACTCTTTTCCAATTATCTGTTGTCTAATGTCTGTGTTTCTTCGCCCACTCTAACCTTTTCTTTTTCTTTTTCTGTTTCTTTTTCTTTGCAATTCTTCCCATAAGGCCTGCACCCCTGAGTCTTCTCTTTACTGTTGTACATGATACTGGTGTTGAGCAGGTAGAATTCAATGAAGCTGTCAGCTGAGGACATGTGAGGCGTCTGTTTCTCAAACTAGAATCTCTGATGTACTTATCCTCTTGTTTAGTTGTACATCTGGCCTTCCACATCTCTTTCTGTCCTTATTAGAGCCAGTTGTCCTTTGTCATTGAAGACTGTAGCATACACCTTTGTATGAAATCTTCAGTTTTTTGGCATTTTCAAGCATTGTTTAGCCTTCATTCCTCAAAACAATGATTGACTGATGAGTTTCTAGAGAAAGCTGTTTCTTTTTTGCCATTTTTGACCTAATATTGACCTTAAGACATGCCAGTCTATTGCATACTGTGGCAACTCAAAAACAAACACAAAGACAATGTGTCTTCATTTAATGAACTAAATAGCTTTCAACTGTGTTTGATATAATGGCAAATGATTTTCTAGTACCAAATTAGCAATTTAGCATGATTACACAAGGATAAGGTGTTGGAGTGATGGCTGCTGGAAATGGGGCCTGTCTAGATTTGATCAAAATTGACTTTTTTCAAATAGTGATGGTGCTGTTTTTTTACATCAGTAATGTCCTGACTATACTTGGTGATCAGTTGAATGCCACTGGTGAATAAAAGTACCAATTTCCTTCCGAAACAACAAAATCTGTACATTATATAAATTGTTGGCTGCCAGTATATATATATAGTGCTACTAGTTATAAATCAAAAAGAGAAATGTAAAATGCAAACAGCAGTCACACTCAGGTCTCAGGAGGTTAAATATAAAATACTAAGCTTGTTATATATAAACTTCTGAATTAATATAAAGGTTAAGTGTGCAAATGCTGCACTACTAATATCATCACCAAAAACTGTTTTCAAACAGGCTATGGATGGAAAACTTTGCAATAAGTCCCAATGCTGGAATACTGGCTTATTATCTCAAACTTAAATGTTCAACATCATAAGTGCAATACATGCTTTTCATATTTAATATAAGTATTCAAATTGGTGTTCAACACAAGATTTAGCAGCAATGCTGTTGCTTACCAGCATATTCAGGGTCCACATGAGGAGGATAGAACCGGAAGTTAATGAAGAAGGGGATAGGCACACCGAATTTAAACCACTCCACCACATAGGGAGTCTGCTGGCCGTTTAGGGGGTGGCTCACGTCACATCCCAGAACAATGCTCTCTCCTGCACGGGCCGTCACAAACTGGGGCTCCTCTCTCACTCCGTGGGCACCTGCACACAAAAAACAAACAGACACAAGGATTCAGCACAGTGTTTAAAAGATAACAATGTATATATATATATATATATATATATATATATATATATATATATATATATATATATATATATATATATATATATACACTATATTGCCAAAAGTATTCGCTCATCTGCCTTTAGACGCATATGAACTTAAGTGACATCCCATTCTTAATCCATAGGGTTTAATATGACGTCGGCCCACCCTTTGCAGCTATAACAGCTTCAACTCTTCTGGGAAGGCTTTCCACAAGGTTTAGGAGTGTGTTTATGGGAATTTTTGACCATTCTTCTAGAAGCGCATTTGTGAGGTCAGACACTGATGTTGGACGAGAAGGCTTGGCTCGCAGTCTTCGCTCTAATTCATCCCAAAGGTGCTCTATCGGGTTGAGGTCAGGACTCTGTGCAGGCCAGTCAAGTTCTTCCACACCAAACTCACTCATCCATGTCTTTATGGACCTTGCTTTGTGCACTGGTGTGCAGTCATGTTGGAACAGGAAGGGGCCATCCCCAAATTGTTCCCACAAAGTTGGGAGCATGGAATTGTCCAAAATCTCTTGGTATGCTGAAGCATTCAGAGTTCCTTTCACTGGAACTAAGGGGCCAAGCCCAGCTCCTGAAAAACAACCCCACACCATAATCCCCCCTCCACCAAACTTCACAGTTGGCACAATGCAGTCAGACAAGTACCGTTCTCCTGGCAACCGCCAAACCCAGACTCATCCATCAGATTGCCAGATGGAGAAGCGTGATTCGTCACTCCAGAGAACGCGTCTCCACTGCTCTAGAGTCCAGTGGCAGCGTGCTTTACACCACATATATATATTACATATATATATATATATATATATTCAATGTTTTAAAATGTTATTTTAGTTTATTTTGTACAAGTTTGCGGCTTTTAGTCCATGACTGTTAGTATTGAGGCTATCTACTGTATAGTGTCCTCCTAAAAGTACACAAAATTAATCTTATGCAAATATACGCATTTAAAATATACAGTCTTTCCCTTCCGGCAAAACGGACCAAACATATTAATTACTCTTGCTGCACTACACAGATTTTTGTCCAATCAATGCTCTCTAGAATGAGAATGTCCCTCCCCCTATTACTATATGCAACCAAATATCAATGTATAGGAAAGTAGCGGGAGAGAAAGAGTGAGTGGAACTAGGAAAATGACGCAGACCGAAACCTGCATCCTTGGAAGCACTACAGCTATAACATGATGCAAGTATTTGCTAGTTTCACTGGAAATATGAGCAGCTTTAAGTCCTTGTTTGCCACAATTTTCCCTAAAAACTACACACAAAGTGCCAACCAGCTAATTTTCCAATTTAACAAATAATTTTTATGAGGACATAGTTATTTTCCCAAAAGCAGGTGAAAAGTTCTGTACTGTACACCATGCGATGACAAGAGGCTTATCCATACAACCCATTGATCTTGGCTAATTCACGCTTGGATGGCTTTTACAACAGAGAAGCCAAAGTTTTAGCAAACAATGCACAAGCACGTAGCATGCCTGTGGGTGACCTATTGGAAAGCTAAAGGTCATCATTGTACATGCCTCAGCAGAAAATATATTGGGGAAATGGATTTTCTTCTGCTAGCTCCACTACACCCATTGAGCACTCTCCCCTCTATCAGAGTTAGCTTGGCCACAGCACCTCAATGAAGGGGAAAATCACCCCTGGCATCAAAGGACCTGCTGACGGTGCACTTTCCCCCATGGAGATATTGTATGGAAAACCAAGTGATTCAGTAAAAGTACAAATTTAAGAAAAACTAGGTTACCAATAGGGATGTGCAAGAAGACATATTTTCAAAATCAACTAGTCAGTGGGTTGCCTGAATAACCAGTTGACTAGTCGCTCTTAAGGAAGCCCTGTATAATTAGGGTAGTTTACATATCACCTGACACCGATTGGGTGTGTTTCAAGGGGCGTTTACATAAGAGGCTCTTGAAGGACTCGACATTTTTTATTTTTTTTTTTGAATATTTTTAACTTGAAACGCATTATTCAAAATGTAACGTTCATGGCCGCATGCTCACAGTGCGAGACATGGCGAAATGGCCGAAGATGTCCTGAATGTGAATGGATGTAGTGGCGGTGCTTTAAAGGGAATGAATTGAAAGAATTTAAAGAAAATTTTCTAAGAGGGTTTTACTATTAGAGGTCAACCACTAGTGGATTTTAAAGATACCGATAACTAAGGTTAGTTTTTAAATTCGATTTATAGGATGTCCAAAGCATTTCTGATTCTTTCTTTAATATGGCAGGTAAAGGCAAACAGTCCAAAATGAATAAAATCACAGATGCAATTTTTTGTTCAACCAAAATCCCAATAATAACCAGAAAAAATAAAATGTGGTGCATAATGCTGGACTTTTAAGTATAAACAAGCCTGAAATACACTTGGGACTCTTATTTTGAAATGATGGAAAAACTATCGGCAACTATCGGCATAGATTTTTACTGATAATCGATAGTTCCAAAAAGCAACTATCAGCACCAATTAATTGGTAAAACCGATATATCTGTCTACCTCTATTTACTACACAGTTGAATGGGCGGGCCTTGCACACACAACACATACTTGTATTAAAAACATATAGATGCATTGCAGTCAACAAAATGCAGGTGTCTCAAAACATGTTTTTAAAAGTTGAAATTCTTTTACCTTGACAAGGTTTCTTAAAAACACTAGCGAGACACGTTGCAACGGTTAAAGACATCTAACTAGGGCCATCAAAAATATAAAAAATAAGTATCTATAAGAAAAAAATCTAGATATACTAGTCAACCTAAAAACTCAACTAGCTGGATGATGGGTCAACCATTGTGACCCATCCCTGGTTACAAAAACCTTTATTTCTTCATACATACTTTCATTTGAATTTGTTGGCGATTTTCTTTACCAGTTTAATCAGCTTTATCCAATGGAAGAGTTAATCCATTTTATTTGATTTAGCTAACACAGCTTTTGGATTGAAACAAGGGAGATTTAATCAAATTACTCTTTTCCTAAAGTAGAGCCGGGTCCTCCAGTCATGGACCCAGAGCCCTGAAATCCACTCCACTACTGTGAGTATATAAGGGTGCAAAGCACCACAAACATAGCAGCTTAGCTTTAATGAGAGACCAACAGGGTGCATGTATACTTAAAAACAAAAAGCACCCTGACCGGCCCAGAGTAGGCTCACAAATAGCACTTCAGCCAGACACAAATATGGGTCAGAAAGTCCCATGTTTAGCCTTGTTAGAATAGGCTAATTGTTATCTCGTAACACTTTTGCACACTTACGGTCCATGCGACATTAGAAAAATTATAGAAGATCAAGAATTGCACATTGTAATATCACATAATTAACACTTTTGTTTGTGTGCTAGCAATATAGTTATATTTGGACAGTTCCTTTTTATAGCCACTACATGGTTTAACCTTAATTCAACTTATTTTTGTACTTCACAGCACTGCAACTCACTTGTATCTAGAGTCTAAGATTTCTTAAGCTACCTGCTACATGCCAATTAAGAGGTGTGTAAAAATCTGACCAAGATTCAATGCATCAATTACAGAATTTAACAATTAATTTTAAAATTAAAATCTATTATTTGGTGAACTCGTAATACATTGGGTATAATGCTGCATTCCGTTCAACATGGAAAGTCGGATTTTCCAACTTTCTAGTAGGAAAAGTGCAATGGAACGCCACTTGAAGTGAGAATTACAACTTGGAAACTTGTGCAGAAATTTTCAAATCCGATTTCTCTGAGATACAGGTGTGTGACGTCACACAAACATGTTGGCACCCAGAAGTATATACAAAGTAAGTGATAAAGCATTCACTTTTATTATATAATATCGACTTCCTACATCACATGTTAAACATATTAAACATATTAAAATTTGTCTAACAATCGCCTGCAGAAACGGGTGTATAAAACATGGTAATTTCAACTCTCTTTTGATAATCGTACACCTGTAGCTCAAATGCTAGTGTTGCAGGATTGTTTATCTAATGGGTTGATAGGAGATGTCTCTGGTGACAGTCAAACTCCTGCTAAGCTATCAGGAGTGTTGCAGATTTGTTTCCTTATATGTCATTTTCCAAGCACCTGGCAATGAAATGCTTTTATGGTCAGAGATCAGAGATATCAAGTAGGAATATCCCACATCCGACTTGAATGGAACGCAGCATTAATATACACTCAATCAGCACTTTATTAAGAACATCTGTACACCTACTTATCTAATCAGCCAATTGTGTGGCAGTAGTGGAATGCATAAAAACATGCAGATGCGGCAGCAGCTTCAGTTAACGTTCACATCAACCATCAGAATGGGTAAAATATGTGATCTCAGTGATTTTGACCATGGCATGTTTGTTTGTGCCAGACGGGCTGGTTTGAGTATTTCTGTAACTGCTGATCTCCTGGGATTTTCAGGCACAACAGTCTCTAGAATTTACTCAGAATGGTGCCAAAAACAAAAAACATCCAGTGAGCGGCAGTTTTGCAGACAGAAACGCCTTGTTGATGAGAGAGGTCAACAGAGAATGGCCAGACTGGTTCGAGCTGACAGAAAGGCTACGGTAACTCAGATAATCACTCTGTACAATTGTAGTGAGCAGAATAGCATCTCAGAATGCACAACACATTGAACCTTGAGACAGACAGGCTACAACAGCAGAAGACCACGTCGGGCACTTTATTAGGACCTAATACATTTCCTAATAGTGCTCAGTGAGTCTATTAAATATTTATTTCCCAAAATCCAAATCTTGAGTTTGTGGATGTAAAATGCTGTTTGTGGATTAAATAAAACCTGGAGTAAAGATTCTATTATGGTGTAATTTGTCCCTCTAGTTACATCCAGTCCCTCCAATGTCATATTTAAAAAATAATTAGGAATCATACCAAAATCATCAAACTGAATCAAAACAAATTTCAGATTTAATTTAGTAAATAATCATAATCAAATTGAATAGTTAAAAAAACAAACAAATATAAACCTTTTCCAGTTATACAGTATATGGATTTTCTTCTATATCAAAGTTGCTTCGAAAAAATGTAATGCATATAAAAATGTGTATAAAAAGCGCTTAAAACCAGTGATTGGCAGTAGCTTCGCTACAAATAATGAAGCTATTAGCTTAACTACATCAACAAAGACAACGCTGGTTGCAGTGGATATTTATCTGCAATCAATGGAAACCAAACCTGCAAATGTGTCCTATCATTTGTGATGTGATGAAGAAGGTCTTTATGAAGTTCAACATGTGTGCAACTTGTGAACGAACACCGCAGGTAAAGACAATTTCCAACCAAAAAGAGTTTCAAAACACTTTATAGACTACACAAAAAAAACATCAAAAAGTACCACGGCATTACACATTTTTTTGGGACATGTACCATTTCCTGCAAGCACCATGGTATTATTTGAATTATTTGAGCACTATGTACAGTAAAAGGCAGAAGTTTACGTTCACCTTAGCCAAATACATTTAAACTCAGTTTTTCACAATTCCTGACATTTAATCATAGAAAACATTCCCTGTCTTAGGTCAGTTAGGATCACTACATTATTTTAAGTGTGCAAACGTGAAATGTCAGAATAATAGTAGAGAGTGATTTATTTCAGCTTTTATTTCTTTCATCACATTCCCAGTGGGTCAGAAGTTTACATACACTTTGTTAGTATTTGGTAGCATTGCCTTTAAATTGTTTAACTTGGGTCATACATTTTGGGCAGCCTTCCACAAGCTTCTCACAATAAGTTGCTGGAATTTTGGCCCATTCCTCCAGACAGAACTGGTGTAACTGCAGTCAGGTTTGTAGGCCTCCTTGCTCGCACACGCTTTTTCAGTTCTGCCCACAAATTTTCTATCGGATTGAGGTCAGGGCTTTGTGATGGCCACTCCAGTACTTTGCCTTTGTTGTCCTTAAGCCATTTTGCCACAACTTTGGAGGTATGCTTGGGGTCATTGTCCATTTGGAAGACCCATTTGCAACCGAGCTTTAACTTCCTGGCTGATGTCTTGAGATGCTTCAATATATCCACATAATTTTCCTTCCTCATGATGCCATCTATTTTGTGAAGTACACCAGTCCCTCCTGCAGCAAAGCACCCCCACAACATGATGCTGCCACCCCCATGCTTCACGGTTGGGATGGTGTTCTTCGGCTTGCAAGCCTCACCCTTTTTCCTCCAAACATGACATTGGGCATTATGGCCAAACAGTTAAATTTTTGTTTCATTAGACCAGAGGACATTTCTCCAAAAAGTAAGATGTTTGTCCCCATGTACACTTGCAAACTGTAGTCTGGCTTTTTTATGGCAGTTTTGGAGCAGTGGCTTCTTTCTTGCTGAGCAACCTTTCAGCAGAGGTGGGTAGTAATGCGCTACATTTACTCCATTACATTTACTTGAGTAATTTTTTGAGGGAAAAATTTACTTTTAGAGTATATTTAAAAGTGGGTACTTTATACTCTCACTCAAGTAAATTTCTAATGAATTTTTTTTTACTTTTACTTCTTTACAATGGCCGGCGTTCCTGTCGTTACATTACTGGGTTTAATTTTAGTTAATGTGTAATTTATTGAGAGATTATTGAATGGGACTTTTACGAGAACGGAAGTTCACACAGCTGCGCATGCTGACACAGAAGTCACTCAAGTCATCAATGCTGCAGCATCAAACTCTTGAAAATGAAACACTTTCTTCCCTCCGCACAGTGAAAAAAAGAATAGTTTCAGTCATGCAATGCCTTCATTTAACACCAAGACAAGCTGATATTTCAAGTTTAAAATCACAGCTTCAACTGGCAGCACGCTGAGGTAAGTTTTGGCTCTAATGCTAATGCGGGCTTTTCTGTGTAATGTGATGGTAATTTTCAGGGTGATAATGTAACTGGGCTCTTATGACATCAGTTTTTAAGTGTACATTTTTAAATCAGTGCAGCAATATATCAGTGCGCTTTGTCCCGAGTCCCGCATGTCATGAGCAGTGTTTACGCATTTACTGGAAACTATTGCAGCTACTTCGGGTGGATTAACTGTATAAAACCATGTAAACATCCAAGTTAAGTGTAAATGCCTTTTGCTCTGCCATTCACGTGATTGACCACTGGAGCATGAACAGACAGCATTTCTGCGCGTGTACAGTGAGGGCCGCGAGGCACGCACGTGAGAGATGTGCGGGCGCGAGGCAATCGTATGGCGAAGAGAGTGGCTGCATTCGAAATCGTTCACTCGTTCACTCATTCACTAATTCCTATACAGTGAAAGGCAGTTAGTGCACTATATCTCTGCAGTGAGTGAACGAAATGAGTGAGTGAATTCGGACGCTGATGTATACACAGTGTTGGAGCTCTGGGGCTGTCACAGAAACAACATCACATATGCACTTTTAAAATACTTGGGCCTTACTTCTTATTCTTATTAAATAATATATTAATACAATAAATCTTCATTCTATTTGTCATTTTTAATATATACCGTGTGTTAATATAAAGAGTAAACACATTTTATCAAATAAAGAGTACATTTTAAAATGAATGGGTGGCAACATTTTAAAGTTAAACAAAATCACATAAGTCAGCATAAAAGTAATCCATAAGACTCCAGTGGTTAAATCAGTATCTTCAGAAGCGATGTGACATGAGAATGTATGGATGAGAAACAGAGAAACAGATCACTTTCATATTCTTCTTGTTTTTGGTGATTCACATTCTTCAATGCATATCGCCCCCTGCTGGGTAGGGAGAAGAATGTCTAGCAAAAAATTAAAAATATTGATCTGTCTCTCACCCACACCTATCTTATCACTTCTGAAGATATGGATATATCTACTGGAGTCTTATGGATTACTTTTATGCTGCCTTTATGTGCTTTTTGGAGCATCAACTTTTTGGCCTACAGAGCTAAAATATTCTTCTAAAAATCTTAATTTGTGTTCTGCAGAAGAAAGGAAGTCATCCATATCTGGGATGGCACGAGTGTGAGTAAATGATGAGAGAACTGTAATTTTTGGGTGAACTATCCCTTTAAAGTGATAGTTCAGCCATCATGTTGTTCCAAAACCAGGTGACCCTTTGTATTATGTGGAACACAAAATATGTTAGACAGAATGTTAGGGACTAGCAGTCTCGGTCACCGTTCACTTTCAAAATATGGAGAAATAAAAACATTCACTGGAAGTAAATACTGACTCAAGCAAACATTCTGTCTAATATCTCCTTATTGTGTTGCATGGAAGAAAGTCATATGGGTTTGGAACAACATGATGGTGAATGATGTCAGAATTTCCATTAATAATAATTCTGTAATACATGTTAAATGTTATCACTGCAACACTCCACCAGGTTTTATTTAACGTCTATTATGTCATTTGCTAAAGTAACGAGTTACTCACTACATGAGTACTCTTTAATTTGATACTTTCTTACTCTTACTCAAGTAATTATTTATGTTATTACTTTTACTTCTACTTGAGTATTTTTTTTAAAAGTAATTGTACTTTTAGTTGAGTACAGTTTACTCTACCCACCTCTGCCTTTCAGGTTATGTCGATATAGGACTTGTTTTACTGTGAATATAGATACTTGTCTACCTGTTTCCTCCAGCATCTTCTCAAGGTCCTTTGCTGTTTTTCTGGGATTGATTTGCACTTTTCACACCAAACTACATTCATCTCCAGGAGACAGAATGCGTCTCCTTCCTGAGCGGTGTGATGGCTGCATGGTCCCATGGTGTTTATACTTGTGTACTACTGTTTGTAAAGATGAACGTGGTACCTTCAGGCATTTAGAAATTGCTCCCAAGGATGAACCAAACTTGAGGAGGCCCACAATTTTTTATTCTGATTTCTTTGGTTTTCCCATGATGTCAAGCAAGTTTGAAGGTAGGCCATAAAATACATCCATAGGTACACTTCCAATTCAGTACACCTCCTATCAGAAGCTAATTGCCTAAAGGCTTGACATCATTTTCTGGAATTTTCCAAGCTGCCTAAAGGCACAGTAAACTTCTGACCCACTGGAATTGTGATATAGTCAATTAAAAGTGAAACAATCTGTCTGTAAACAATTGTTGGAAAAATTACTTGTGTCATGCACAAAGTAGATGTCCTAAATGACTTGCCAAAACTACATTTTTGCTCATATTTAATCTGTGGAGTGGTTAAAAAATTAGTTTTAATGACTTCAACCTAAGTGTATGTAAACTTCTGACTTCAACTGTAAATACAATAGTATATGAATATAGTAACCATATATCAAAGGTTCCATGGTAGTACCTTGGACTTTGAAGTACTTTGAATGTACTTTGTAAATACAGAATGGCAAATAAATATGTTAGTTGTAGTCTGTATACTTGTTTACTGTATTAGACTATAGCCTACTGTACTATATGTACCATGGCTTTGATAAATATCATGTGAATAATTATTTTCTATGACCGTATGCTCTGTAGGTCTGGTTGAAAAAAACAAATTAAGTAGTTTCAAGGTAACAAGCTACTTTTGTCATGTAACTTGTAGTGTTACTTGCTACTGAAGTGTAGCTTTCCGCGGAGCTTAACATATTTTTTGCTAAAGAGTTGGATGGCTAGCTAGCTATAATTTTTGAGTAGCTTGCCCAACACTGCTTAAAACAGACTGTTGCAAATGATTGGGGTAGGCAGGAGAACATGAGAATTAAAGTTGTTCTGAGTGTTGGACCCCAGTAGCTGCTCAGCACATGTGACCATCTACCATTTAATCCACTTGTGTCCGTTTCCTCTCCCAAAGGCACAACAAAGACACATGACCCCTTCAGCACATATGAACACACCCATCACTCAAGCTGCACATTTACACTGCATTATATGGGCCCACTGTGATCCGTATGAGGTGGATATTTGTTTTATATAACAGTGACTGAGCTCTTGGCTTAACTGTTATGGTTCACAGAACATTTAAGAAGTAAAAAGGATTTTTATGCCATAAATTATAAAAAATTTTTTTTTAAAAATCTAATAAAAATCTTCTTTAAATAAAAACAAATTTTTTTTTTCAGCAAGGATGTTTGCAAAGTCATATTCATTTAAATCAGCTTCTGTCACATAATCTACTTAAACGTGTACAGTCCTTTATGTGGGAACTAAATTGAAGCTTACCTATATTAACTGGGTTTATTCAAGTCAGGTTCTTTAATATGACTGAATCAATGTGACTATATTAGGTTACACCAATAAACGTAGTTTTTAAAGATTAGATCAGGAAGAAAATTACTATTTAACCCTCCTATTGCGTTCGGGTAATTTTTGACCCGGGAGCGGTAGATAATAATTTTTAAATACCACATAATTTTTTAGTACGGGAACCAAACTTTGTGACTTTGTCAAGACTATCAAAATACATTTTGAGCAGGGAATCAATTGTGGCTTTACTCATGATATTATGTAGATTTTTGTTGTCCATCTATGAATAACATTTTTTTCTTATAAACACCACTTACATTTAGCCTCTTTCCTATACTCTCTCACACACTTTTTCATCTCTCACTGTGACTGCATCTTGTTTACAAACATGCACACACACACACACACACACATACAGTCACACACGCACACACACACACATACACACACACACACATTCCTGTACAAAACAGACATGACAGATGTAATAAATAACAAATAAACTAAATCTAAGGTACTATTGTCTAAAGGGGGTGTGGCGAGAGTAATGCACACATTAGTCTATAGAAGATTTGAAAGAGGAAATTGTCCACATGTTACTCTGCACCCATCTGATGCCGAACCATCTTAAAGCATACTCATGCATCAACATTCGGCAGTTAATGCAAGCAAAGGATTTTGCTTAAAAACATAGTAAAGAAGTATTAATGTTGTGTACTTGTGTTGTTTTTATGTTTAGTTGAAAAAGAATAAGTTGGTTTCATAACTTTTGACAACCAAGTTGTATTGAGCAATTATGAGAAATAGGAAATGAATTCCAATTACTAGTAATTCTCACATTAGATGTTAATATAAATTGTATATTATGTTATATTTAGAGAAAAATTCACAGAAATCTTGATAAAAGATGTCTTCACAAGTATCATACTGGTTTTGCTGTAGTTTATGCATATTTTGAAATGTCAAAGAATTTCTACATTTCATTATTTCAAAAATATTGCATATTAATTAATAACTTAATATTTGTCAATTAACATGCCAAAAATATCAAACTTTTTACATGTATGAACAGTTAAGAACCTATTAATGACTTACAATATAGTTTTAGATAAAATCCATCATGTTATGAATGATTTATAAGCTTGAATTCCACCGGGTCAAAATTGTCTCACAAATGCAAAAGGTGTATGCAGAATCTGAGTGCAATAGGATTAAGGGTTAAAAGGCAACAACTGCATTTATTCACTTTTTTCACTGTAGTTTTTTTAATTTTTTACGGTAAGGTGAGTTTTTCCACCATGAATTTTGGTCCTGAGATGTTGCACACTGATGCACAATGTTCTTTCTGATGAGGAGAATCACAGTACCACCCAGAATAAGGTTAACATAATGGCCGATTAATAATTTGGCAAACTATTTATGAGGCCATAACAAGGGGAAGAGCAGCATGGCTATTTTCATTTCCTTAATGGAAATACACTGAACTGGCACAGTTTATTAAACGGAGTAACAGAAACCTTCTCTGTAAAAAAAAAAATGTTTAAAACAGTAAGCATAAACCAGGCAAACAGTACAGTAGGTTAATAGAATCAGTGTATTAGGGATGTAATAGTTTCAGAATATACCTTAGTTTTAAAACTTTAAAAATCTTCTCATTCATGGTATTGCATTAATATAAAGTCAGGTTTTTTCTGAACTTTTCTAAAATCCAAATCGGTTCAATTAAGACAGAATCGGATACATTATATTGCACTTACAGTGCATTCAGAAAGTATTCAAACCCCTTCATTTTTTTTTTTTTTTTTTTAACATTTTGTTATGTTCCAGCCTTGTGCTCAAATGCTTTAAATTAAACAAAATTCACATCAATCTACGCTCCATACCCCATAATGACAAAGCAAAAACCAGATTTTTGAAACTTTACAAATTTATTAAAAAGAAAAAAACTTAAATATCACATTGACATAAGTATTCAGACCCTTAACTCGGTACTTAGTTGAAGCACCTTTGGCAGCGATTACAGCCTCAAGTCTTTTTGGGTATGATGCGACAAGCTTTGCACACCTGGATTTGGGGATTTTCTGCCATTCTTCGCTGCAGATCCTCTCAAGCTCTGTCAGGTTGGATGGGAACTGTCAGTGGACAACCATTTTCAGGTCTCTCCAGAGATGTTCTATTGGGTTCACGTCCGGGCTCTGGCTGGACCACTCAAGGACATTCACAAAGTTGTCTCTAAGCCACTCTTGCATTGTCTTGGCTGTGTGCTTAGGGTCATTGTCCTGTTGGAAGGTAAACTTTTGGCCCAATCTGAGGTCCTGAGCACTCTGGACCAGGTTTTCATTAAGGTTATCTCTGTATTTTGCTGTGTTCAGCTTTCCTTCAATCCTGACCATTCCCCCAGACCCTGCCACTGAAAAACACCCCCACAGCATGATGCTACCACCACCATGCTTCACCGTTGGGATGGTATTGCGCAGGTGATGAACGGTGCCTGGTTTCCTCCAGACATGACACTTGGAATTGAGGCCAGACAGTTCAATCTTTGTTTCATCAGACCAGGGAATCTTGTTTCTCACAGTCCGAGAGTCCTTTAGGTGCTTTTTCATGTGTCTTGCACTGAGGAGATGCTTCCGTCTGGCTGCTCTGCCATAAAGCCCAGATCTGTGGAGTGTTGCAGTGATGGTTGTCCTTCTGCAAGTTTCTCCCATCTCCACACATGATCTCTGGAGCTCAAACAGAGTGACCATCGGGTTCTTGGTCACCTCTCTTACCAAGGCCCTTCTCCCCCGATTGCTCAGTTTGGATGGGCAGCCAGCTCTAGGAAGAGTGGTTGTTCCAAACTTCTTTCATTTAAGAATTATGAAGGCCACTGTGCTCTTGGGAACCTTCAATGCAGCCAAAACATTTTTTTAGCCTTCCCCAGATCTGTGCCTCGAAATAATCCTGTCTCTGAGCTCTGCAGGCAGTTCCTTTGCTCTGATATGCATTTTCAGCTGTGAGACCTTATATAGACAGGTGTGTGCCTTTCCAAATCATGTCCAATCAATGGAATTTGCCACAGGTGTACTCCAATCAAAGTGTAGAAAAATCTCAAAGATGATCCAGAGAAAAGGGATGCACCTGAGCTAAATTTCAAGTGTCATAGCAAAGGGTCTGAATACTTATGTCAATGTGATATTTGAGTTTTTTATTTTTAATAAATTTGCAACGTTATCAAAAATCTAGTTTTTGCTTTGTCATTATGGGATATGGAGCGTAGATTCATTTTAGCGTAAGGCTGCAACATAACAAAATGTGAAAAAAATGAAGGGTCTGAATACTTTCTGAATGCACTATATATGCAACATTCCATTGGGCCGTTTGTTCATGCATTTATTTGCCAAAGTGCAGTGCAACAGTAGACCTACAATGTGTTTAATACTACTAATAATATTATGTTTTAATTGTAAAGTACTAAATAGGTTTTACCAAGTGCTTTAGGCATACAGGAAATGGACAGTGATACTGTAGTGGAAAATAGACAGTAATGAGAAAAACACCAATAAATAAACTGCAACTGAATAATTAATTTTTCAGTAGGTATTCTTTAGATTAAACTAAAATTAGAAAAACAACCAATTACTGAATCAAATGCATGTCTGAAATTTTAACCTGGGCAGTAATCATTACAAATGATTGTTTTAAATTATTTTTTTATTATTTATTTTTTTATGAAATTCAAAAATAATATAATAAAGTAATAATTCAAAAATCATGTTTTGACAGTATGACATACAATGAAATTGCAGTCTTTTTTCTAGTCTAAATTTAAATTAAATATTAAACTGCTAATAATAGCAATGCATCTTAATATAGAGATACTTTAATATCATGTGACAGTTAACATACCGTGAAAATCTCATATTGTTACACCCCTAGTGTGTATCTATTCAATGCTGAGGTGTTCAACCAAACATCCATAAAATTAAAGCTCACATTGCCTATTTTTGCTGAGTACAGAGGAGATTGTATTGAGATATCATCCAACATCATTATTTATGCGTCCCTTTTTAATAAGTGTAATGAAAGAGAATGTAACTAAACCAGATACTTTCCCAGTCTATTACGAGCGTATAATGGTCTGACCAGGAAATCAAGGATGCAATTCCAGCAGCATCCCTCTAAGGAATCCTATACAAATGATGCAAATACAGAGCATCACTAGTAAATTATTCATTGTTGGAAAATGCAATATTTGTAGGGAAGACTAATTATATCAAATATTCACAAGGATTATCTAAAAATTGTTACCATTATTTTGGAGTGGATATATTTCAAAAACAAAAAGATTTATATTAAAAAAACAAATATATAGAAATTTGGTGTGTAAAAATGCATCAAATTTCCATGCATCAATTACGGAATTTAAGAATCGATTATCATTACTGTATTAATACCCAATGTGATACAAATACTGTCTCAGATTATATAAGCCTTCTTGCAACGGGACATGTTGAAAGAAGTTGGACAGAGTAAAATGTTTGGATTTGGTATGATTTTTTTTTTTTTGACCACTTCGTTATTTTGATTATAATTTAGTTTAGTTTGAAGTGTAATTTGAATTTAGAAATATATTTGGTTTAATTTGTTCGTGTTTCAATAAATGAATGTATTTTTTCTAAATCAGAATCGACCGGTAGAAGTGAAGTGTGTTCCAATACAATCCAGTGTTTCCCCTATATGCATTTTGTAGCGGCGCTGTGCCACTGCTGAATTATGAGCGCCGCTGTTGGGATTTCACATGGTTAATTTAATGTTCTTTATGCAACATAACGCTTGCCAGCCCCAGTCAGCTGTGCGCAATCTACACTGCGAAAGGGACCCCACCACACATGCACACACACACATACACGCACATTCTCACAGTGACGTCAACGCATAACACACGTGTCAAACTCACTTCATTTCAAGTGGCCCACGAGTTCATTTCTGAAATGTAGGATTGCAGGGGATCGCAACGTTTCACTGAACAATCAGTTATCCCTTTCCTTGCGAATATAAATGAGCCTTCCCCGTCACCTGTATGTTTTGGAGCGCATTTTGCTCACTTCAAAAGTGGAATGAAACAGTGCTACACAGGTCAATAATCAACCAGGCTTAATCATAGCAGCACGAGGGCAGGGCAGGTGCGGCAATTCGCTGACTGGTCTCAACCAAACAACAGACTATTTTAAATGTGCCTGTGAACCGGTGAGATTCACAGCGGGGATCGCGAAACCCGTTTCAATGTTGTACAGAATTGTCTGTTGCAAAACTCTTATATCTCGGTGATGAAACTATTTTAAATCAAACAGCTCCCACATTCTAAATGGCACTGACAAAGAAAACAGTTAGAAGGCTTTTCAATTCACAGATCACAACGCTTACAAAACTTTACCATAGATTTACTGCAGTAACACTAAACGTACTGTATTAACTATGGTAGTTGTGGCAGAAAAACGTTCTAAATGTATTTAGACTGCTGTTTTTTCATTACAAAGATGCCATAGTTTTTTATATAGAAACCATAGTTACTAACCATGGTAGTGAGGAGCCATGCATGGTTTTACCTATGGTTACCATGGACTTATTACAAATATCATTGTTAAAACTACGGATACTATGGAAGAACTATGGTGCATTTTCATAATTATGGACCAACCTATCAGTTTTCCATCTGTGTAAAATCTGTACTCTTGTAATGCTATCTGATTGCAGGAAAATGTAAGTTGTTTTGTTCACACTGTCAGAATATTTCAATTTAGCAATATAAAAATTAGGTGTTAATTTTTTCCACAGATGTTACTGTTGTTAATATCATAATTTTCATCTGCATCACAACCTCAAAATCAATGCTGTACTGTCAAATGTGCATTTCAATGCACATAACATGTAATATTATTTGCATGGGTGCTACCAAAGCAGGTGCTGGTGCCACATTTTCAAAGGGCCCTTTGAGGGCACAGATAAACCGTGATGTGGCCCAGGCTGAAATTTATTCTATTAAATCTATTCTTTGACCAACGTGGGTCTGGCATTGCGAGCTTGTTGTCGTGTACTCAACAGCACCGCTGCTGAAAAATCCTAGAGGAGACACTGCAACCACTGTTAATACTAGCCATGATTTGTGTCAGTAGATGAAAATTATTAATAATACTTACCTTCTCTATAATTTAAAGGAGCATACATCCAAATTCTGATGAGAATCAAATTTTCCATGTATATAAAAGGAGTGTGTGTCACTGTCATAGAAAAATGCCTGGGATTCATCAAGCACACAGTTACTGCACAAAATAATGTAAGTCCATATTTCTATTCTTTTAATTCATTGCATACAGTCCATTTACCCTACCAACTTCTTATGAATATGCTGTCTCTTTTTAAATCATTGGTGCTTGAGGGAATGGACTATATAATAGGACGCAGATGCTGGAATAACAGGAGAAGAACCTCAGAATTAAACTGCACTTGGTCCAGACTTTAGCGCGTTGCGCACGATTTCTCCAAACCCACTTGTGCCTAGACTCAGCGCATGCTAGCACGAAAATACCAAAACTTCATGGCTATGCCCATGACTCTGTGCTTATAACTTAAGGCACTATAACGCTCGTAACGCTTGTGCTATTAAGACAGGGCACATTATGTTTATATTGCTTTTTATCTCCATAAAATGAGTTATTTATCTATAAAATAGTTCAACTATGAATAGAACACATCCTAAATAAATGTAAATGAGCGGAATCAATCACTCGTTCACTCACTCTCCTTATAGTGAATGCCGCATAGTGCACTATATAGGGAATATGGAACAATTTCAGACTGTTCTGAAGGGAATTAACCAGTTAAAAGGTTGGTTAAAGATACTTTTAACTGGTCAATGACACGTGGCTGCCGTGAAAAGATAAAACATTCTCGTGATCATGCTTTACAAGCGGAGCCGCCTCCAATCTGCTGCCTCTACCATTGAAAATAAATAGGCAACTTGCAGGTACAGCGTACTGTGTTAAACCGCCTTTATACGGAATAAATAGATAGTTTTTAATTCTATGACCCTGCTTGATTTAAACATGGGTCTTATCTGTCTGCATATGACCAAATTTTGCTTAACACCTAGGCGTCATGGATGCAGCATCACACAAAAAACCAACAATGTCATTGCAGTCAGCAGTCAGCACTTTTCGCAGTCAGCCATGATTAATTTATTCTGTGAGTGAAAGTTTTGCTGGATATAGAATCGTCCATTTGTTATTACAACATGACACACATTCATGTTGGAAACAAAATACACAAAAAGATAAAATTAAACAAATACAGTACACAATGAATAATGGTCTAAGCTTGTTTCTCTGTTCTGTCCGTGAATATGCAGGTGACATATCTATGCATATCTAGCAAATTATCAATTTATTTGCATAAAACAAACCATGAATGGTGAGACATTAGCTTTACATTAGTTGGTGATAAAATCTGTCATATATAACAAATTAATATTTTTTAATAAAGTAATTTATGGGGCCTGGGTAGCTCAGCGAGTATTAATGCTGACTATTACCTCTGGAGTCACGAGTTCGAATCCAGGGCATGCTGAGTGACTTCAGCCAGGTCTCCTAAGCAACCAAATTGGCCCGGTTGCTAGGGAGGGTAGAGTCACATGGGGTAATCTCCTTGTGGTCGTGATTAGTGGTTCTCGCAATGGGGCACGTGGTAAGTTGTGTGTGGATCGCGGAGAGTAGCATGAGCCTCCACATGCTGCGAGTCTCCGCGGTGTCATGCACAGTGAGTCATGTGATAAGATGCGCGGGTTGACTGTCTCAGAAGCGGAGGCAACTGGGACTTGTCCTCCGCCACCCGGATTGAGGTGATGCGCCACCACGAGGACCTACTAAGTAGTGGGAATTGGGCATTCCAAATTGGGAGAAAAGGGGATAAAAAAATAAAAGAAAAAAATAAAAGAATCTATAATCATTTAGCAAAATCATTTGCTTTCCATCATTTTTCATGGCAACACGCCCCTTCCAACATCTCGGCATTTTGGGGATTATCCAGAATTCCGAGTTTCTCGTTGTTAAATATCAATTCACTTGGTCATTAACTTGCTCGGAACTCGTAATTACGATATTTCCAACTCCACTTGAAGGACACATTTAAAAATAGGGAGGTTACCAAGATAAAATGAGTAGTATTCATCTGATCATGTGATTTCAACATTGCGCTGAGCTCCATTTAAAGTAAAACAGTAGTATTAAAGTACTAAAGTATTACTGCTGATATGTCTGGATCTCATGGGAGTGTACATGATTTTAAAGGTGCACTCAGTATCTTTTGTCTTTGTGTCATCTTGGATTTACACTGACACCTAGTAGCTTGGATGCAGCATTATTTAAAATCAATAGTTTTCAGATTCAGATGCCACTGTAGAAATTTAGTATTCACAGTCAGCCATGATTACTTTAATCAATGAGTGAAAGTGTCAAATAACAGGACGGTTACTGAGATTAAGCGAGTAGTATTTGGCTGGTCATGTGATTCTAACATGGCAGCCCCCATAAGGGGACCCTCTCCATGTAGAATAAAACAGCTTTTCTAAGGTTACTGATATGACTGGAGTCTTCATTTTAATGTGAGTGGTCATGATTTCCTCCATATATTGCAAAATTACAATTCATGTCTTTAAAAGTTAAATTTTTTTAATGAGGAAAAACATTACTGAATGCACCTTTTAACATATCTTACAAATGTACTATTCATTTGTTTAGGAGTAAAATTACTAAGTGTACCTTTCAAATAACAGATTGATAAAAGATGTTGTGATTTATTTATAAAAACATCTCTAATTGGTGTTTGGGTTCATAATGAATTAGAATAAATAAAAAAGCATCTGCCCTGAGTCACTAAATGGTGGTTCCACATAAAACGGAAATTAAACACTACATAATAGACTTTAAACTGCTATAACACAAACCATGAATGAGTCGACTCCGAAGGGGAGCTCTCAGCAGTGTGGCTCCCTCCCTTTCTGAGGCATAAATAACCAAACTGAATGGTTACTAAAGCTCCAACCTAAAAACCCTTTCCATCAGCAGATGGAATTATCCATTATCAGGATGAATAAACGTATGCCAAAATGCTGGAAGCAGACAAGTTAATCTGTTTACATTCATTATAATTAGAAGCAGTTAAACAGATTACATAATTCAGTATACAGTCTTTCCATTCTTAATAATAACATAAATGTATAAGATTCAATCGTAGTTACATGCCAAACCGTCCGCTCGTAAAATGAAGTGTAATCTGTGCACTGAGAAACATTAGGAGTCATTCACACAGGTCTTGCACTATTTTTTAATCGCTGGTCTGTGTACACATGCACCAGATGGACAAAGTTGGGTCCATACACAGGATGCGTTCAAAAACTAGACGCTGCAATAGAGTGGAACAAAACAGGTGCATCGAGACACATTTTCTAAACAATTTTGTCTTAAAAATTGAGAAGATGAAAAAACATTGAGATGCATTGCAATGATTAAAGGTGCACTCAGTAATTTTTTTTAATTTATCATCTTGGACTTACACTGACACCTAGCGGCATGGATACAGCATCATTCAAACGCAATATTTTTTAGTTACCAATGCCAAATGGGATCAAAATCCTGTCAAAAGTATTGTGGTCACGGATCCAAAAATAATAAGCATGAATCAAAAAATAATAAGTGCAGATAAAAAAATAATGAGTGCAAAAATAAATCAAAAGCGCAGATCAAAATAATTAGTGCAGATCAAAAAATAACAAGCATGAATAAAAAAATATATAAACACATTTAAAAAATGCTGCAAAAAAGAACAACGGAAAAATTAAAGCAAAGTCATCAGAATTGCAAACAAAATCATGTTTTCCTTGGTTATATTACTGTTTTTTGTGCTCTCTGACAATTTTGCTCATATTTACATTTTTTATTTATTTTTTGGTACGTTTACGCTGTGTTTTTCTTTGCTTTTGTTTCCAAGTTCTGCGCTTGGTTTTCCAAAACTTGTGAGTAGAGTTTCATGTAAATCAGGGGGCATTTTGCGTCCCTATTCGTCCACTAGTTCTTGATTGCCAGTCATTCGAAGAGGGGAGGTGACATCACTCCAATGCAACTCCGACGGCTGCTGCTCAATATTATATTATTTGTCATTGATAGATACGCTGCTTGTGTCTGTTTTGAGTATTTTCTGCCAGCTCTAGGAAACAGTGTGTTGACCGAGTAGGCCATTATCATAGTCCATTAACACATATATCAAGTCAGTTGAATTTAGTTAGCAGGGTCTTTAGTTTAGGCATTATTTAAGACTTCCTTGTTTGTAGGTCATTGGCTGCATATCTAAAAAAACAAAAAACAAAGCTGGGTTTGTGTGGATGTTTGATGCATGTTTTTACTAGCTGTACCAATGTAGTCGCGAGTTCAGAACCCAACTTGATCCGCTTTTCCATGTTGCTTTACGTGCCGTTATGTACTGATCCTACATTGGCATCGTTGGCACAGCTACATGTAGTTTCTTTTTCCACAATACAGCAGCGAAATCAGAAACAAGTGACCAAGCATCCCCACGTCAATAAATAATGCAATAAAGTTGGCTTGACGTTGGACGTTCTTTAATCACAAATAGTCTCTAAAGATACAGGCGACATTGGAGCATACATATCCAAAACATTTACAAACATTTCCATAACATAAAGACTACAACTTCAGTAACATTTGATGCAAATGACTTACAGGTATACAACCAACTCCAAAGTGTGCATGTAGGTGTCAGCAATAATGCGCACCTTTTAGATTTTTGATAGAATAATAAAAAAAAGTCAAATTATATGTAAGCTTTTCTATATTCTTCAGTATTGTAATAGGCCTTGGTGTCAGGATCTGGATTTTATTTCATGGAAAAGCGGATCAAGTTGGGTTCTGAACTCGCGACTACATTGGTACAGCTAGTAAAAACTAGGGATGCACCAATCCGATACCTGGATCGGTATACTGAAGCTTTTAGACGGATCGGGTATCAGTCCGACGAGCCCGATCTAAATCCGATACTGTGTGTTAGTCATGTTCATTACTGTCACGCTCCAAAAATGACATAAAAGAACCATAAAAACACGTGCGATAGCTCTGTGAATCAGAAAAGGCTGTGTTTAATAAGTAAATATATAGTATGCGCAGCGCCAGCGTATTAGTGAATGGTTCTGCTCTGTTGACACAAACTCACACACAGGCTGGTGATGCACTCGCGGCTATTTTTAGCCTTCACAGGTGCGCAATATTTGAACACTACTGAAGAACAGCATCTCAGATGTAGATGCTCAATAGTTCGGTTCACTTATAATATGCATTTAGAACGGCAACGGAGGAGCATTTTACCAGAATTTGAATAAGAAGCGAATTAAACTACTGTGAACTTGCCTACAAACAGACACATACAGGACTTCCTGGAGAGTTTAGAATGTCAAAATAAAAGCGTGAGGGTTGAGAAAGTGCATGATTTAAATATATTACTGCTCTATTTAAAATTAAAATTAAAAGTCAATAATAATAATATTAGGCTAAAATAAAGGCTAAAATAAAACACTGGTTTCTTTTCTACTGAAGACTGGAATTACTGTTAATTTTACTGCTACATTATCCAGTATACTAGTTAATAATAAATTGTTTCTTAATAAGCTATACATTTATATTGAAGTAATGTGTAGTTAGAGGTTTGTGTTTCTTTACATATTAAAGAGTACTCCCAATTAGTTCCACACAATAATGTGAAGATATTATAAACTGATTATGCAAAAAAAAAAACAATAACACTGGTATCAGATCAGTATCGGTATCGGCCGATACTGAGATTTCTGATATCGGAATCGGATCGGAAGAGAAAAAGTGGTATCGGTGCATCCCTAGTAAAAACATGCATCAAACATCCACACCAACCCAGCCTTTTTTCTTTTTTTAGATATGCAGCCAGTAACCTACAAACAAGGAAGTCTTAAATAATGCCTAAACTAAAGACTCTGCTAACTAAATTCAGCTGACTCAATACATGTGTTAACGGACTATGATAATGGCCTACTCGGACAACACACTGTTTCCTAGAGCTGGCAGAAAATACTCAAAACAGACACAAGCAGCGTATCTATCAACCACAAATAATATAATATTGAGCAGCAGCCGTCGGAGTTGCATTGGAGTGACGTCACCTCCCCTCTTCGAATGATTGGCTAGAGGAGGAGTTATCGATCAAGAACTAGTGGACCAATAGGGACGCAAAACGCCCCCGATTCGTTGTGTAGCATATATTTACATAGCAAAAAAACATTTTAAAAAACAGTGCAGATGGACGTATCAGAACGCATCCAGTGTCAACAGCCAATTTTTTTGTTCTTGCACTTAAAAAAAAAACGACGGAATGGAACAAAAATCTGGTATATCAAGACTAATTTATCTAAAAATTAAAAAAAATAATAATAATTTAAATGGCACGTCACAAACATGGCACACATTGTGCAAGATGTTGCAAAAACAGTGAGATGAACTAAAGCAGTCAAATATGTCCATAGAAAACAATTGAAAAACAGTGCAGACAGTTGCAAGAATGAACCCTGTGTAAAAAGGCTGCACGATTATGACAAAAATCAGAATTACCAATTATTCCCCCAGATATTGTAATAGCAATTCTTTTAGAAAAGTAAGAATTTACATTAAAATACTAATTTTGTGTGGGGGTCTGCATGCCATATTCTTTATGTAGGCTACACATCTAAAACAAGATTAGAACTGTGTTCCTGAATTAATTGATTGCTATTTTATACATCAGTCATTTTGAATCAATTACACACAAAGCGAGCAACAGGCTTGTCTGTGAATGGTTACAATGCTCAACCACTGCAAAAAGATTTTGACACAATGGAAGCAGACCTAAAAAGGAATGCTGTAAATAAAATGTGCCTAAAAATGACCCATTTGAAGATTAGTTAATCGTGGTAGCTGTAATTGTAACCTTGATTATTTATTCTATTAATTGTGCAGCCCTAGTGATTGACCCCTCAGTCTCTATGCCAACTCGGGTATTGGGACAAATCATGAATAGGCAATCAAATGGAAAACAGAGCAGAGGTGCATTCTCAAGGACAAATAGCCACTCCGCTGCACAGGCCACAGACAAATCTGTAATTGAATGCCACTCGTATGATGAAGGTCAATTCTTAAAGAGCAATGTGTCAGAGCTGCCCAAGGAAAGCAACACATCGACAAGTGTGAGGATGAGTGACCAGGTTAAGAACATCAGTGCAAGTGAAGATAGACATATTTCCAGCATTTTTTAAGACTTAAAATTATATGTCTCAATTTCGTGAGCCTGCTGACTCTCTAGATTTGAAACTGGTGGGCACTCAGAAAGAGAACATTAAATGATCAGGTGCCTGCATTTAGAGGTAACATTATAGCTCTGAATCCTAGTGGGACACCTTGCTATCTACTGCCTATATACTCTGCTGTCTGGGGCAGTCTCCTAAAGTGATAAGTGACTGATTTGGAACACTGTACATCAGCAGCAACATGCATCTTACAAACAGTGCATTTCATGTCTTAAAATGCTGCCTAGTATAGAGGCAGCTCATTAAGTTTTGGCACAGAGCCTATGATGAACTGAATCAAATATCCTCAGTATTGCATTATAAAAGTAATAGTGCCCTCCCCAAGACTCTATCATGAAAGAGAAAGTGAGCAGATGAAATAAGAGACCTCTGGGACGCCAGATGGCCGCTTTACTCAATGGAAACACAAGATGTCATCACTATATCAGGGTCATAGGTGTCCTTCTGATGGTGCACATCACACACTCATCAGAATGGCCAATATGGAGGCTGATGTCTCAGAACTTGCCGATCTGTTCCTAGCCTGAACATGGATTTGATGGCACCATATGCTAAAGTTCCCCAACTAGGAACTGGTTTAAAAATACTCTGATCATTGCTAACACTGCTTTTTGGATTTTGATTAGACAAACAGCATATAAAGAAAGTATTTCAGGGCAAAAAAATAAGGATTCTTTCTGATGACCCAATCAGGACCAGTGTTTCAGATTTTTACTTGCCCTGTTAACATTTTCGAGTCTGAGCTCATGAAATTGTGACTGTGGCGATATTTCTGCGAAAGGATATAATGCTTGTCCTTCCACATATCGCGGCAGATCAGAGGTGAAATGTCCACTGAGTGGTGCTAAAAGTGACTTAAATGTTCTCCCAAACAGAGGAGGTTTTTAAAGTTAATGCTCAAAATAAAAAAAAAAAACCTACCTCCCTACCCTAAACCAACTGATAGTGCCATAAAAAGCAAATGTGAGATGAAAAATGCAATTGCTGAAGAAACCACACCTTTTTGTGTTGCTTCTATGACACTTTAGTCTCAGATTTAATCTCCCGTAGACTTCAGGACTCTTAAGGCCCAAGCACACTTACGAAGAAGAGGTAAAAAGAAGTTAGAAACAGCTGAGTAATACTGTTTGCGAACATTCAGACACCTGCCACACCACTGTGAGAGGCATTCAGAAGTACATGTAAATAATGCGCTAACACACTATACATGGCCATAATATGTGCCGATTACATTCTGTTATTGTAATTTATGATGATGCTGATACTACTGCAAAGTTGGGTATATAAAAGAGTGTTAATGGGCAGAATACTAACAAAAGAATGATAGGCATACCTTACTATTTGCAGATGTGTGAATGGCTTTCGCTGCAGATGCCACATGAGTGAATGGGCACTTAAAAGTATTTGAGTAGATTTGATTCCTTTTGTAAACGAATTAAAAAATAAAAATCGCATGACATTGTCTTGGAAAATGTCTACACGAACGATCGTACAGATCGTAGGTAAGTTTGCACCAGCTTGCTAATAACTCTAACCGGTGTGTTCATGTTGACTGATCTTAACTGACTGAACGGGAATTCGCTGTTGGCCTCCAAGTAGGTGGAGCTCCAGGTCACACCTACCGATGACGTGGACCAATAGCAGTAAGAAGGTGTTTAGCAGCCGTTAAGAAGTTTTCCTAAAAGTTTGCCCAGGCGACGTCACACCCGTTCATTCTTCGAATTCGTAGGAAGTATGCAGAGGTCTTTACCCAGGTCCTTTGCACCATAAGTGCAATGTGCTATCAGTTGAGCAACCATGCAATTTGAGCGCTGACAAACAAGCTTGTAAATGTCTTTGGGTATATAATGTTGTGACAAGGAGGAGGGCGTGGCCGGTGCTGAGTCAACTGATCAGCGAGTGAGCGAGATAAAGGGGAGCCGGAGACGCCAGTTCGAGAGAGAGAGAGAGAGAGACACACACGCAGCCGCTGTGTGTGTCTTATTTTTTATTCTGTTTTAATTTGAGTTTGACATTAAAAGTTACGATTACCGTTCAGCCGGTTCCCGCCTACTCCTTGCCCATCCCTTACCCATTACAAATGTAAATGTTAAAAAGTATTGTCTTACAAGTCATGCACTATAGAAAAAGTGTTTAAATGTCATAAGATAGCATTGTGTGAGGAACTGGGCGAAAAGCAAGTGTTTATGAACTGATAATCTGTCCTTTTACTCATGATTTGTGTGAATTGGAATAAAAGTCACAGTTGTTTTTTAGCGCCTCTAGTGTTCATTTCACCAGAAAAATGCTGCGTAATGTACAACCAACCACGTACAAAATATCTTGCAAAAATGTAAATATGGTAACCTACAGGTTGACATTATCACTGGTAACACCACAAAAATGTTATACTTGGGTGACATAAGCAGAATTCATAACAACAACGTTCAATATATATCACAATTTTTTTTATGACTTTCTTCTTTCATGTGAACACTTTCATTGTAGAGGAAAGAGCAGCATCAACATTTTTCAAACTTTCTCCTTATTTGTTTGAGAAAGTAAATTCATGTAGGTTTGGAATGTCATGAGGGTTAGTACTGTACATGATGAAAGAAATTTCATTTTTAGGTGAACAAAACCTTTAAGATGCAAGGCAAAGTGACAACACAGCCCTGTCCCAATAAGGCAGTCACAGTTGCATCAGCTCGCCTGAAACTTGCACTGACCCCTAAAGTGAGATCCTTATTGTTGATCCCTGTAAGGTGTACAGGGTATAATCTCAGTAAATCTTAGCTAATAAAGAACTCAAATACAGGAAGAACACAAATAGAGGCAGGTGCACAGTGTCTAAGATTGTAAAGTTTACTGCACCAGACATGATGATTGGCATTTTGAAATGGCATTTGATTACATTTATGCTTAAAACTGATGACAGCAGAAAAAGAAATGCACATTCTCAGCAGGGCATCCCATCTCGAAGAAAACAAAAGCAAGGCATCAGCATCTTTTTTCACATTCCACTTAGATACAATAAGATCGCAATGCATGATGACACGCCCACCACACAGAACAATGTAAGGTATCTTCTTAATAAGACATCATCTAAAATATGATGAATAATGAAGCAGGCCAACCCGGTTTACAATACAGGGTCTCCACTGCGGAGTTCTTGCCTATAAAGTAGCTCTGCCTGAGGGAGAGAGAGAGTCTAAGATAGTAAAGTGTCCCTGGGGGAGGAACAGAGAGTCTTATGCTTGCTATCTCCTAAACACAAAGACATAATTGTAATATTTCACAGAAACCAGGCAAAGAGAGATGCAGCGGAAAATTAGCCGAATGCAGATTACTACAGAATGCACCCTCCAACAACGAACAGCTGGCTAATGCACAATGCACCAGTGTAAAAAAATGCTTAGTGATTGGTTGCATCTAAAATGTGTTGTTGGCTTGATAAAACTTCTGTAAATTCGTGAATTTGAGCTATAGTAACAATATTATTATGTGGGTTCAAATCAGAACATATTTGAAATCGGATTTTCATATGCTATATAGTGCCAACGTTTCTTAATTTTTATTATACATTGCTGTATCAGTATACAAGTTCGCAGTACGCAGTCAAGTGCACAGTGCTCTTCTAATGTAGTGCATAGTAAAGTCCAGTATGTCTGAGCAGACTGCTGAATATTTCATGGCAGTGAGGGAAACGGCACGAGCCGTACCGACGGAGCCCCAGCTGATGTAGGACTGGAAGGAGACAGACTGTAACGTGAGACTGGGAGAGGATGTAGGCAGCGTCGTGGCAGCGTGCCCAACTCTAGCAGGAGCTACTGTCTTAGCTCAGCCTAACACAACACTACATCTCACCCCAGTATCTCAAGGGCTGACAGCAGCACTGTGCCTTTACTGATTGACCTGTACAGGCTGACAATGGACACCTTAAAATCTCACAGCTTTATCTAACCACCATTGACCATCTAGGGCAGGGGTATTCAATTAAAGTTCCAAGAGGTCAGGGGCCGGTTGCACCAGTTATGTGTACATTACTACTTAGCCTAGTTGTGGCGTACATTGGCACTAAGTCACAATTTACACACTAATAAATATTTGAGCGTTGCACTATTAAATTTAGGTAGAACATAACCCTATGCATAAACTAAATATTTACGGAAGACTCCGACCAGAAATAACGATTGGAATAAGAAAACAGACTAATTTAATGACATCAATGAGCTCATGTTTTGCGTGACAGACATCAATCATTTCAACATACAGTATGATGTTGACATTTACACTCATTTACATTTATGAGAGAGAAAAAAAATTACTTTTAAGCGGCTCTTTAGCATGAAACCGATCTAACGGTGCAGTTTTCAGGATGCGTCGCCCGGTGTCAAGTTTCAACACATTCAAAATATATACAGGATATTAAAATAAATAATCTATTTTTCCAGCCTGTTGTATTAGTATTTATTTATCACCCCTCATTTATTTTAGATACAGTTCCTATATATTGTTATTTACACAGGGCAAATATACTATTTATCAAATCTACTTTTATTACATATTGTATTTTAATGGGGATATAATTTATTACAGCTGACAGTTACGTGAGCAAACAAGGTTTGAACATCAACCGTAACAAGATCAAATTGAAGTTCACCGCTTTTTAACACTTCTGTGAACAAATTTCAAGGCTGTTTATTGGATAAATACAAGAAAACTTCATATAATGCAACTACGCATTACTTTACAGAAAGCTTACGACCTACTAGTAAGTCTTGCCTTAAGAACAGATGGTGCAACCAAATTAAGTTCTGACTTAGTTACAAACTAACTAGTAGTTACTAAGCCCTTAGTGTGAACTTTACGTTCCAACTTACGTGAGACCTTACGCACAGCTTGTGCAACCCTACCCTGGTCTCTACGTTTCCTTCCAAGGAACGGTCTGGATAAAAATATGTAGCTTACATGGTGTCAGTAGTAATATGGCTATTAAATTATATAATATATATTTCTGAATAGTTTTTATAAATTTTTATAACTAACAAAGCAATAGTACTTTGTAAAATAAATAAATAAATCATAAACAGTGAAAATAGATAAAAGATAAAAGATAAGATCAACAGTTTGTTTTGAAGCTGAATGACAGCAGTCCAGTTTTTGTGTTTAAATATTTTTACATTCAGAATATATTTGTATGGGATATAGGAGGCCTTTTGATTGATAAAAAATACTGTATGGGGGTATCCCTTGAGAGAAAATGTATCAATGTAAAAGTCTGAATGGACCATTTTTATACTTTCCTTAAAGTTAGAATCTACTAACAAACAAACAAACAATTTACATAACAACAGTGAATCATTAAAATACTGTTTGCTTTAAGTATAAATAGGCTTTCCTTACCACCAATGCCATGATGACATCTCTGATTAATTTTCAAAAAATTTGTTTATTTTTTGTTTATTATGAAAGGCTCGTAACATGCTGATTAATAAAGCTAAATTTAGATGAGAAAAAAAAACGTTACTGTCTAAAGGTCCAGACCGGAGTTGGCCTATTGAGTACCCCTGATCTAGGGACATGTTTTAGGGGTTTTAGGGCTTTGTAAAGGAAGAGATCGTATTTTCTTTACAACTTGAGCCTGCACAGCTTAATTATTATTGTAAAGGGTTCATGACATGCCTTTTTTATTATTTTAAAATGTTCCTTGAGTGTCACTTATAATATTAGTAAAGATTTTTGCAAAAAAAAAAAAAAGAGTCATATATTTGTAAAACATGAACATTTTCCACCCTCATTCTGACCCTCTGTAAGAAACACTCGGTTTTGGTGCTGCTTCTCCTTTAAGACTTGACAGTAAATGCCCACTGTTATGACTGGCTCTCTGCTCTTGACTGACCTGCTCTCTACTTGCCATCTCACTGCTCACTGCTACTTGGCGGGCTAGAGAAGTGATAAGGTAAAGTAGGCGTTGATATGTTGCTGTGGAGGCATGTGACATCACAATGTGGAGGAAGTAGAGAATGGTTGTTCTGGCAGCTTGGTTTCAACAAACTGTCTTTTTGCAATGAGGAGTTTTGAGTTCTGAACTTACAGTATATTTTTAATTGTACCATGACCTCTTATATATCAAAAGATCAAGGACATTTTTATTCTTCACGTCATCACCCCTTTAAAACTTTTTCAAACGTATTTTAAAACATTTATTACGAGTATGAATAATTTTGAATTAAGAATATTACTATGTTGGTTTTTTGTAGGGTTGCTTATACCGTTTGACAACTTGAACTAACCTTGCCATGTAATAAAAAGGTAAAATGTTCTGTTATTTTTAAGAGACATGCTGGCAATTTTACATAATCATGAGGGTCTAGGGGTCCTCAGTGATATCCAACCCTGTCTCATGACAAGTTGTAATAATAATTCAAGATGGCAGAATCACACAAATTGGTTGTACCAAAACGTATGACTTTTAGTCCCATAGAGAAAAATAAACAAACCAACGAACGATGATATTACAACTTTTCATAAGTTTAGCGACAAACCCAAACCTCACCATAAAGTCCAATTCTTTACCAAAACCCTAAACTGAACTATGATTTTAATAGGAAATCACTGTTGTGTACCATGGAAAAAAGAGAAACATCAGGGTTTTGAAGGACCGTTTTATGATGCTACCTACATTTAACTCCTAACCCAAACCCCTTACCTAAACCTTAAACATAACCATGATTTTAATAGGAAAGGAAGTTTTGTATACAACGGAAGAAAAAACTGCGTTTTTTGGCAGAGGCGAGTGAAGCGTATTTCAGGTTATCAACATACATCAGTCTTTTGTATATTATTATCACGGATATTTCCTTTCTTAAAATAAAGTGTTGGATAGGAGGCTAGCTAAAATGTGATACCTGTATTGTTTCCATTTTAAATTCTGTTCATTGATTGGTTGGTCTACATGGGAGTAAAAGTTGGACATTTTCTTATGTCAAGTCATATGATATCTGACAATTTTGCCATCTTGTACAAACTATTACAAGTTGTCGTGACACAATGTCAGTGATATAATTTCTCATTTTGTGATTTTCTTGTCACATGTTGTTTATAATACACTGAAATGATGTTTAGGGTTAGTTGGTTTTACAATAATAATCTGGGAAAATGTTCTGATTAAAATTCAAAGTACCAGATTTTCAGCCTTTTAATGAGACCTTTTTACTTCAATGCGATCTCAGGTCGGTTATACCACATTTACATATTTTCATTTTATCCCCCCCAAAAATATCAAAATGAATTCTAATTAGAATAGGACATAGAAGAGATGAACATCGATAGGTGTTACATAGTAGAATAGTTGTATTCAAGTTACTGTATTCAAATCAACTGACACAAGACATTAAAAGTACTTTTGAATAAATAAACAGATTTATAGATTTGTATCCGGGAGGACACAAAAATGAATGTCACACCACTCTCATGTCAGAAAAGTAGTGGAGAAAACTGACTCTTTAGTCACTACAGTCCATGTTATCCTCCCTGCAATCACAGATATACATTTGACTAAATAGGCATGTGGAGTAGCAACCTAGGACCTCAGTAAGTTGTCAGTTTTCACGCTCCCTTAACTGGAAAAAGCTGTGTTATATGCACCAAACGGTCAGAGGGCTGCAGGTCAGACAAATACTGCTTGGCAAGGTAGGGGGAGGGAGCTTTGCCAGAGGTGTCCATTACCGGCAATCTGCAACTGTGCCAAGAGCTGCTTCTCACAGCTTTATTAAGACTGAGACTGTCGCTGTCCCTTTTTGTTGCAACGCTCTGTGACTCCAATGCGGAGAATGATGCTCACTGCAAATCTCAGTGGGGAAAGAACTCTTTGGTCACCATCACTCATTTACATGCATTTAGCTACTCCACTAGTAGGCTAAACTCAACAAACCAGCAAAATTGTCTGAAATGTCTTTTTCTATTTATAGCTTATTTGCCCAGCTTTTACGGTTTTTCTACAGGAAATTACACCAAAGATAAATAGTCGCATAAATTCCAAAGTTGTATGTTGCCCAACAAAGGCAAAAACTGCCAACAGTTAAACTGAAAGCCAATACTGAATATCGGTCATCTCACTGCTCACCGCTACTGGGCGGGCTAGGGAAGTGGTAAGGTAAAGTAGGCATTGATATGCTGTTGTGGAGGTGGTCAAATGCAAATGTCTTCCACAGTGTGACATCACAATGTGGAGGAAGTAGAGAATGAATCGTTTTAGCAGCTTGGTTTCAACAAATGCTCTTTTTTTAATTCTGAAACTTACAGTATGTTTTATAGTACCATGTCAAAAGATGAAGGAAAATTTGATTCTTCATGACATGACCCCTTTAAATCATTTTTCAAACATATTTTTAAAAATATATTACATATATGAATGATTTTGAATCATGAATATCACTATGTTGGTTTTTTGTGGGGTTGGTTATACCATTCGTCAACTTGAACTAACCTTGCCTTGTTGTAAAAGGTCAAATATTCTGTTATTTTTAAGAGATTTACTGGCACTTTTACATAGTCATGAGGGTCTAGGGGTCCTCTCTGTGATATCCAACCAGGTCTCATGACAAGCTGTAATAAGGCAAAAACTGCCAAAACTTAAACTGAAAGCTAATACTAAATATCGGTCATCTCACTGCTCATCGCTACTGGGCGGGCTAGGGAAGTGATAAGGTAAAGTAGGTGTTGATATGCTGTTGTGGAGGTGGTCAGAATATCTTCCACAGTGTGACATCACAATGTGGAGGAAGTAAAGGATGAGTCATTTTAGCAGCTCGGTTTCAACAAATGCTCTTTTTTCAGTGAGGAGAAAGTTTTGAAGTCTGAAACTTACAGTACGTTTTTATAGTACCATGTCAAAAGATCAAGGAAAATTTGATTCTTCATTTCATGACCCCTTTAAATCATTTTTCAAATGTATTTTTAAAAAAAATTATTACGTATATGAATGATTTTGAATCATGAATATCAATACCTTGTTTTGTTTTTTTGTGGGGTTGGTTATACCATTTGACAACTTGAACTAACCTTACTATGTCATAAAGATTTACTGGCACTTTTACATAGTCATGAGGGTTTAAGGGTCCTCTCTGTGATATCTATCCCGGTCTCATGACAAGTTGTAATAAGGCAAAAACTGCCAACACTTAAACACTTAAACATGACAACAATGTGTAGTTACTGCGTTTTGCCTTTGCAAAGCAGTTGGTTTAAGACGTTTCTGAAGGTTTCCAGTAGAGCTGTCGAAGTTAACGTGTTAATAACGTGTTAATGCAATATTCCTTTAATGCCACTGTTTTTTTAATGCCGTTAACGCACGTCCTTATATGACCCTTTTAATAAACCATGCATTGACCATTGTGAAAGCAGAAAGCAGTGGGAGACATTATGCTGAGACCTGTGCCAAGCATTTTATTAATGTAGCAAAGAAGGGGATCATTTAGAATGAAGCACACAAAAAACACAGTTAGATAGTGCTCTTGACATGAACACCATTTGAATGCCTGCCTTGCACTGCGCACCAGAGTTTTAGTGCTGGCCAACATGTCCAGGAATGATTAAGTTTGCCGGATAAATTGGAAAAAATCTGCTCGTGTCATCTCTAAGCACGCATACTTGAAGCTCTGTTAATTCAAGAATTACACTAAATTACATAGGCCTAATGATTAATGTGTCATTATACCAGAGCCTCTCCCAAGAAATCCAAACACAAGTGGTCAAAAAAAGAAGCATAATACAACCAGTTATAAAGGTGATGTGTCTCGCTTGTCCACTTCTGATTGAATCACCCCAAACAGATCTGAGCCATTCTTTTATGTTGTTTGTTTACATCTTATCATGAATTAACTCTCCCATTTAGTTTGTGCATGAATTTCAGGATCTACTCACCTGTTAATCAACCGATGCTCTAAAGGAAGAGTTTTAAACTGGCACGTGAGACGGGAATAACGCAGGCTGCTTTTGAATTTCGCAAATTGTCGGGAAAGTCCTCCGTGGCAGCGCAGCGCAAATTATTTTTTTATTTGTCAGACATTTCCAGCTAACGGAAATCCTGCTGCGCACAGTCTCCAAGGTTCTGTCACAGTGTCTCTCCATAATAGTGCGTTTGATAGTGCACTTTTAAACAGCAGAAGATGCTGGAGCCCTGCAGGTAATCTACACTGTCATTATCCCATTTAATCCCACCAAACGGGGTGAAAGGGGTCTAAAAGGAGTTGTTGATGTATTTTACACAGAGTTGTCAATTGTAAATGACAGTGCAGACTTTTTTTTTCTCGTATGAGTGGTGCAAATAGTCACATGACCAGAGCTATTTAATTCCACTGTGCTCCTCTAAACATTATGTCTGTTAAAACACCATAAAAGGAAGCAAATATGTCCTGTCATAATACACATACAACTATATATTACATATTTGTAATTGTACTGTGTTAATTTTCTGTTGTATAAATTTTATTGGTAGGGTAGGTTGTGTGTGAATGACTGAAAAACAACAAATACATCTGAATGAAGCATATTTTGTACACTCATGAGATATTGCGATTAATCACAGTTAACTACAAGAAAACATGCGATTAATTGCGATTACAATTTTAATCATTTGACAGCCCTAGTTTCCAGAAATAAAGTTAATCATATATGAAAAATTCGAACTACTTACAAGAGTCTTTTGGGAACACTAGGGGCAGTAAAATTTCACCTGGATTGTAAACACAGGCACTTTTCCCAATTTCAAAGAGGTAGCTACCTCAGTGTTTACACTATATACCATTTAAACTCCATATAACCAAAATAGATTTTTAAACAGTACTTAAATAACTCTTATCATTATATTTCCTCACAGGAATCTCAAGACCTTCACTGGTTTTGATTAGATAATCTTTTTCCTTGACTGCCTCAGCTTTTGTTGCAGTGTATCTCCTCCAACATCTCATGAGCATGTAATGTGCTTCCCGCTTTCTCAAATAAACCATTGCTTTTGACTTTGTGTGATTCACTCTCAAATATGAAACAACTGACTTTTTGCCATAAAGCTAACAAACTTCTTGACAGACCCGTGAAAGGCTGTGGCTCAGGCACACGTTGGGTGGCAGTATAATTTTGTCAATCAGAGAAACTCAAAGGCGATGAGTGGGGCTAATTTATGCCACTTGTGCACTAACATTGTCTCATTTCAGGGTGCTTGACGCTCCCCAAACGACAGCCTCAAAATGGCTGATGTTGGATTTGTGAGACTTATCAGACAGAAAGTAGCCTGTGAACATTATTGCAGAGAATAGCCTACATAAAATTGCAGGCCAAAGCTCTCAAACATAAACCAAGTCTGTTTTTCCTTAATTTTTCATGCTGAAGTGAACAATAACTGATTTTATTCACTACAGTTTCTGAAGTGGTGGCATTGAACTGTGTAAATATTTGCTAGAGGATTTCATAAATTGAAAAAGGTCAATTAATTGACTGTAATACAAAGTCATTTTTTAATAAATATACAGTGTTTAAATAATGAAAATGTGTTGTGGGCCACTTGCCTATTCTGTCGGGGCTAGTTTCCCTGAGGAGGTTAGGGAAATTCGTGTTTCACAGACGTACTTTGTGATTTTAATCCAATCCGAATCTGACAAGTCTGTTTTTCTCACACAACCTCTGTAAAAATTTCAGAGCAAATTACCTACTGTTTTTGGCAAATGCAATGGTCCTCTGAGAAATTTAATCCTGTTCGAATGCGAATGTCTGTGATTGCTGATTTTGATTCAGATTGTACATATGTGCCCTTCAAGTGGACTGGGAAATATCGTAATTACAAGTTCCAAGCACATCAATGACCCAGCAAAGTCGGAAGTTCAAGTGGGAAACTCGTAATTCTAGATGATACCCGAATTGCCGAGATGGGAGGAGTTCTAAACTTTCAACATGGCGGAAGAGAGTACTCTGTAGTAAATGACAGGTTTTGTTCATTTTTCGAAATACAGATAATTGTTGTGGGGGCCTGGCTCAGCGAGTATTGACGCTGACTACCACTCCAGGAGTCGCGAGTTCGAAACCAGGGTGTGCTGAGTGACTCCAGCTAGGTCTTCCAAGCAACCAAATTGGCCGGTTGCTAGGGAGGGTAGAGTCAAATGGGGTAACCTCCTCGTGGTCGTGATTAGTGGTTCTCACCCTCAATGGGGCACGTGGTAAGTTGTGCGTGGATCGCGGAGAGTAGCATGAGCCTCCACATGCTGTGAGTCTCCATGGTGTCATGCACAACGAGCCATGTGACAAGATGCGTGGATTGGAGGTCTCAGAAGCGGAGGCAACTGAGACTCCATTATTCCATTCCAGTATGGTCAACAAGCTATCTGATTGATATGTATTATGGTGTCAAAATAAATGTTCCTCAAGAAATATGAATGAATGAACATGGCGTAGTTCATGTTTCCTGTTCTTTCTGAGAACAAAGCACGTGAACACAACGTACTCATAATTACCACTTCAGAAGTGGAAAGTAGGAAAATTCCTATAACACACGAAGGCAGCATTATGCACGCCAATCTTCTGCCTGCTGCGCGCCTTTCAATATGGATGTAGACTATTTGTCATCCGACAAAAAATAAAGTTTAAAAGATGCATTAATTTTATCACCTAAATTATTTAAATGTTTTCAACCTTTTGGAACGCCCACATTTAGAAGACACTCCCACCTCTCTAATAAACACGGAGATCTTTAGTCCCATCCGAATCAGTACATTAAATCTCAGACGTCGGGTGATACTAATTGTAACTCACACGTCATTTAGAAAACCAATCCCGTCCGAATGGGGCATTATAGAGTCGTTTTATTTCAATAGACCTTATTCTAAGTAGCGACATATTTGATTTTTGAAGGAATGAAAACGAGGCTGCACTGTATGCACTGTATAAAGCTAGCTATATAAAGCTCCTAGATCTAGTTTTCACAAGTCGAGTTTTCTAGAGTTTTGTGTCAACTGAACTTTTTTGAGATCTTCAATGTCGTCAGCTGAAGGATTAAACAATTTAAGCAACAGTACAACCCATTGAAGAGACTGTACCCCTCACAGCCCCTTTGTCAAAAATGTAATATAGCGCAACTCTGAATGAAGTCCATTACAAGTTTAAATTAATGATTCAAATTACTGTATGTTTAATTAAATAATTACTATATGTAAGATTACTGTAGTTCAACTTCACACCAGTCTCCCCTTCAATTAAAGTGCTTCACTAGGAGGAAACAGTTTGTCTCCTCCCACTGGACAAAGATGGAACTGCAAGGTTAAGTCAGTCCATTCGTCAACAAATACAGTATCTAGTGCTCAAAATAAGAAATGTATAACACGAAAAAGATGCAATGTCAGTGCAAAGGGGGCAAAAGAGGTAACGAAAACACCATGCACATCGTTTCTCCAAAAAATATACATGCATATGCATACTGAGGTTAAACAATGGAGCATTTATCATTATAATGGCACAAAACCTAACGTAAATGATAACGCCTGCGGATATGTCTATGTGTGAACAGGCACGACAGACTGTAGTAGCCCAGACAATCGCAGAATGTTTCCATTCAGTGCTGCTGCACGCCCCTTTTCAACACTAACTGCAATTCACTGGACAGTGATGCTTCATCAATGATATTACACGGCATTTGTGCATTAACGTCTCAAACCATGCAATATCGCAGATTGATCAATGCATTGCGGATTGTTTGTTTTAAACGGGATATATGGCCCACACAAAAATCATAATTTGTCATCAAAGGAGCATCAATCGATTGTAACAGCGAAAGCGACCAATACACGCCTTCAGTCGTCTAGCTAGTGCCCTAACAAGAGATGATGCAAAAAATACAACACGAGGTTGAATAGCATGCTGTAAACTTTTATCCCTTGATTGTGTAGGCTATATATTTTTTGAGTATTAAAAAAAATGCAATTATATATTTTATATTCAGTATTCATGTCATGTAAGGCACATCTGATCAAACACACAATGAAATGCTGAAGATGTCTTTCCTCAAATGCAAAATAAAAAATACTGCACTTCAACTCACCTTGAGCTGCCGTTCCTCTGGTGCTGAAAACACTTGCTATCAAAGTGGCCACATACCAAATCATAGTACAACTGCCAACCAGGAATAACAGCTCAAAGTGCCCCTTACAATAAATCTTTCATATTCAATTTCCACGCGTTTTCAATCTCACGCCCTGCTTATCATATCCTGTGCTCCACTCTCGGCGTTTTCCTTCATTCTTTCGCCTGCCCGTCCTTCCTATGGCATCCTCCCCTGAAGAGACAGAGCACCTGCACCAGCCCCTTTATGGAAGACGGAGATGTTCCGAAGTGCAAAGTGAAACCAAGTGTGGGAATGTAGCTATTGGGCCCGCCCCCGCTGCGCTCTGATTGGCTCTTGTCGGGCAGCTTTGGGGCGTGTATTGGTTAATCATCCGCCCCCTGGTAGTAAAATGGCATGGCAGAAGCTCTAATTCAAGGTGAGTTGGAGCGTGCTGGTGTAGTACAACTGCTGCAGTATCATGCGCATTAACAGACACCAAACTCCGCACCTTTTAGATCTTGTCTAGTGTGTCTCTTTTTGAATGGCACATGTGTCGCTCTGATCTGACGAGGCATTTATGGAAAAGACTGTAGTGATGTGTTGAGTCTTCTTAACCCATGCAGATCCAGATTTAGTTTGTAATGCCTGAAAACTTACTCTGCGCATCCACGTTTCTACTTAGACATATGTCATTTTGTCTAAGTGTACCAACATTACACACTACAGTCATACTAAAGCAATGGGTGTGGCTGGAGACAAATGTCATCAGCACTTACATGTGTTTTACGCAAAAAATCACCTAACACAAAAAATGTTAATATCTCAATTGGAAAAGTTGGGATGTTTTTCTGCAGATCTGTTGTTACAATGTCAAATTTTGAAATCATGTGGTTTATATCAATCAAACAACTCATGCCATATATAAGCAATATCACGCAAACAAGAGTGCAGTTGTGCCGTATATCGGCACGGCTGGCTGTGATTCAGGTAGTTCATGCATTTCTGTCAGTGAAAATAGAAAATAAAACAAAAAAGCCAAAGCATCAAGCACACCTCTCTGCACTGCTCTTAGCTGGTTTCGAACTTCTGGTGTTTTTTTAGTAAACGAATCATTGTTTTTTAACAAATCTTTTGAGTGAACAAACTGTTCTTATTTTGGTTTGTGGTGAACAACTCTGGGGCAAATTCACCACTTTTGCGAGTTGTATTTCATCGCAAAAGCTGCATCGTATTCACTAACCATTCGCAATCTAGTTCAAGCAGGTGCAATCAGCACCGAAACAGTGCTGCGTGTTGAGTATTAAAAAAGTCATTGTCATTCTTTTCGGAGCAAACATGTCTCCTTTTTATGTAAATTACGATTATAGATTGCACTTCATTTATAAAAAAATTCTCAGTGCAATTTAAATCTCCCTATTACCGCCAGATGAAAGCAGGACGTAAAATGAAATTTATTTAAAAGACATGCTTGTGTACATTTTCTACCAATTATGTCAGCAGTAATATATCCAATAATTATCAAATGATGAAGAGTGTTATAATCTGGCACATATCCAGATAAACGTGAAGTCAAGCACACATTCGGCATGTTGAAGAGATGATTCAAGTATCTGGATCACAGTAGTAGAGTGATGCTGTACGTCTGAGTGCTCCACTACCTAGCACTCAGAACTGGCCCACGAGATCCGAATTGCACCGTGTAAATTGTTGTAAGTATAGATTTTGTGGGCACATTTGCACCGTCCCCTGATCCGCATAATTCCTTAAAGTGAATCGGGTGCTGTAAATAACAAATAACAACCAGCATGCAAATTACCGCCGCTTTTACAGAGTCAGTGATTCCATTACTCACTTGTGACAAAAGACGCTCAATTGTTGCCACCTACTGGTGTAAATATGCAATCTCCAGAAATAGTCACTGAACGAACCAGCAAATGAAATCAAAATGAATCCAAATCCCCATCATTATTTGGAAAGCCACAAGGACAGAGAAGCAGAGTGATACAAAAAGTGAAGGATCACAGTACTGTTGGACTCTTGGAGCGCCTCTCGTCCAATCAGATTTGATGACTGGAACTGACTGTTGCATATCACTGTTGTATAAACATCTGTACCCAACCAGATTTTAGTTGTGATCTTCGTCATGTGAAGTTTTTTATAGTCAGGGTGCATTGACAGCAAGCAGAAATAACAACCCACTTTTCATTTTTTTAACATAACTAAAACTTTCTGTACAGACAGATTTTAAACCTTTATTTTCTCAGACAGTTGTCCTTTGTGGTCTGCTCAGCCCACAAGGAAACAAAAATGTTCCATGAGAAAACAGTTATTTAGGATAATGAATGCTCTGAACCAGGGACTAAAAACAGTTCAAGGAACGAAAACCGAAAAAACGAACTACATTTTTTAGCAGAATATAACTGAAAATCGGAACAAAGTGATTTTCAATTGTTCTAGATTGAAAACTTTATTTTTAAATGCTGGTAACCGGTTAACTTTGATCCTGAAGGAAACTGAAGCATCACACATTTTTAACCTTTTTAACAACCATGTATAAATACTAAATACAGTCAGGGGTGTAGATTCGGGGGGTTGGGGGGGTGGGGGTTGTTGGCGGTAACCCCCCCAATAATCAAAACAAGCAAGTACAATCCCCCCCAATGTTTATACCACGATCAATGGAAAATGTGAATGCTTCATGCTGCAACCCCCCACCACCACCACCACAAAAATATACACCCTTGCATACAGTATACATGTAGTGACATTTTAAAGGAATAGTTCGCCCCAAAATTTTAATTCTCTCATCATTTACTCACCCTCATGACATCCAATATGTGTATGCCTTTCTTCTTCTGCAGAGCACAAACACAAATTTTTAGAAGAACATCTCAGCTCTGTAGGTCCATACAATGCAAGTGAATGGTGGCCAAATTTTTGAAGCTCCAAAAAGCACATAAAATTAATCCATACGACTCCAGTGGTTTAATCCATGTCTTCTGAAGCGATCCAATTGGTTTTGGGTGAGAACAGAACTAAATATAATTTATTTTTCACTATAAATCTTGACAGCAGTCTCCCGAGCGATCATGATTTCAAGCTCGATCACACTTCTTAGGGCCATCTAGCACTCTGCGCATGCTTCAAGCACTAGGAAGTGTAAACGAGCTTGAAATCATGATCGTGCCTAGAGTCTTTAATGGTGTGATGAGCAGTGAAAAATGAGTTACAGTGGCATGCAAAAGTTTGGGCACCCCTGATCAAAATTTATGTTGCTGTGAATAGCTAAGCAAGCAAAAGATGGCCTGATTTCCAAAAGGCTTAAAGTTAAAGATGACACATTTCTTTAATATTTTAAGCAATTTTACTTTTTTATATTCATCTTTTACAGTTTCAAAATAACAAAAAAGTAAAAGGGCCTGAATCAAAAGTTTGGGCACCCTGCATGGTCAGTACTTAGTAACACCCCCTGGCTTTTTGTAGCCAGCTAAGTGTCTTTCAATTTTTGTTTGGGGGATTTTCGCACATTATTCCTTGCAAAAGGCTTCTAGTTCTGTGAGATTCTTGGGCCGTCTTGCATGCACTGCTCTTTTGAGGTCTATCCACAGATTTTCAATGATATTTTGGTCGGGGGACTGTGAGGGCCATGGCAAAACCTTCAGCTTGCGCCTCTTGAGGTAGTCTATTGTGGATTTTGAGGTGTGTTTAGGATCATTATCCTGTTGTAGAAGCAATCCTCTTTTCATCTTCAGCTTTTTTACAGATGGTGTGATGTTTGCTTCCAGAATTTGCAGGTATTTAATTTAATCCATTCTTTCCTCTACCAGTGAAATGTTCCTCTGTGCCAGTGGCATCAACACAAGCCCAAAGCACGATCGATCCACCCTCGTGCTTAACAGTTGGAGAGGTGTTCTTTTCATGAAATTCTGCACCCTTTTTTCTCCAAACATACCTTTGCTCATTGTGGCCAAAAAGTTATTTTAACTTCATCAGTCTGCAGGACTTATTTCCAAAATGCATCAGGCTTGTTTAGATGTTCATTTGCAAACTTCTGACGCTGAAATTTGTGGTGAGAATGCAGGAAAGGTTTTCTTCTCATGACTCTTCCATGAAGGTCATATTTGTGCAAGTGTCGCTGCACAGTAGAACAGAGCACCACTAGTCCAGAGTCTGCTAAATCTTCCTTTTGCAGTCAAACAGGGGTTTTGATTTGCCTTTCTAGCAATCCTACGAGGAGTTCTCTCTGAAAGTTTTCTTGGTCTTCCAGACCTCAACTTGAACTCCACCATTCCTTTAACAGCCATTTCTTAATTACATTACGAACTGAGGAAATGGCTACCTGAAAACGCTTTGCTATCTTCTTATAGCCTTCTCCTGCTTTGTGGGCATCAATTATTTTAATTTTCAGAGTGCTAGGCAGCTGCTTAGAGGAGCCCATGGCTGCTGATTGTTGGGACAAGATTTGAGGAGTCAGAGTATGTATAAAGCTTTGAAATTTGCATCACCTGGCCTTTCCTAATGATGATTGTGAGCAAGCCATAGCCCTAACAAGCTAATTAAGGTCTGAGACCTTGGTAAAAGTTATCTGAGAGCTCAAATCTCTTGGGGTGCCCAAACTTTTGCATGGTGCTCCTTTCCTTTTTTTCACTCTAAAATTGAACAAAATAAAAATAATACACTAATCTTGCTTAAAATGTTGAAAAGAATGTTTCATCTTTAACTTTATGCCTATTGGAGATCAGTTCATCTTCTACTCACTTAACTATTCACAGCAACAGAAATTTTGGCCAGGGGTGCCCAAACTTTTGCATGACACTGTATATTTTGGTTTGTTCTCACCCAAAATTGATTGGATCACTTTAGAAGACATTAATTAAACCACTGAAATCGTATGGATTACCTTTATGCTGCCTTAATGTGCTTTTTGGAGCTTCAAAGTTTTGGTCACCATTCACTTGCATTGTAAGGACCTACAGAGCTGAGATATACTTCTAAACAGAAGAAAGAAAGTCATTCACATCTGGGATGGCATGAGGGTGAGTAAATGATGAGAGACATTTCATTAATTATATTCCTTTGTTGTAAATTCAAGTTTATATTCTAATCAAAATGCTAACTGGTGTCATGAATACATGAATAGTATAACAAATTAATAAGATTGGTGTGGCTGTATAAAATGAACTAGGTCTATGCAAGTCTCTTCATAGTTACATCATTATTAAGTCTAATAGGGTTGAAATTATATTAATTTAGGTCTCTGGTTATGGAGCACTTGCACTTTTAAGGTCTTTACTGTAAGTTACCAGAGAATCACAATGAAGATTTAGTGTTATACATGGCTTGTCTTCTTACCTCAACCTTCACTGAATATGAAATTATCAATTTCCTCCATAAATTTGTTCTCCAAAAGGTGTAAAAAGTGGGTGACAGACATCTTCAAACATTGAATGTCTGTCTAGTGGCAGTGCTGTCATGATCTGCATTTGGGCTTTATCTGCCTTGGATCAAATGCCAAAAATACAGTACAATGATTCCAATGTGTGTAAACCTTTCCTCACGTGATTCTTACAAGGGCATCTTGAATGTGGAATTAAACAGCCTTTACCAAATGCTTACAGTGAAATGTCCCGAACATCTGTTCCCCTTTCCAAGGACATGCATTAGAATCCAGCAAGCAGACACTAAAGCTGTTGCAATGAAGTTGTATTATATGCCAGTTGTATCATCCGTCAAACTCTCTGTTTTCAGTGTCTTGACCAGATTAATGCCACACACCCCAATTACTATAAGCCCTGGTATGGACAAGCTCAATATTTATGGTATCATAGAGGAGCATTTAAAATAAAATAACAAAATATATATATTTATGCATTGTATGAAAATTCATGTATTTATTTATCTTACAGTTCTTACAAATATTACAAATATTACAATGTATCTTACTAATTAGGGTTTTATTTTTCATATATGGGTTATGACCTTTTTTATTTTATAATTACAAGAGGTTGGTCACTTACTCTAAATAGACCACCTGTTTTCCCAAATGTAAAATAAAAAGTGTAGAAAATAAAAGCATAAGACTGACACTTACTGAAAGAATTGATGGTGAAATCAGTCAGTTATGATGGTTTTTACAGTCATGACATGAATGTTTTCACTGTAAATCTGATAAGCTTCATTAAGCTGTCTCAATCATGTCTGTAAAACCTCTAAAACTACAACAAATGCTGCAGGCCTTTACTGCTCAAAGTTCATCCATTTTTGGGAAAGATATGATAGGAATGTAATTTTGTCCTTAATGTCCTCACAATGCTCAAAAAACCTCTACATTTTTAGTCCAGTGTATGTACTGTTAAAGCTTGAGTCCTTGGCACTCAGTCTGTTTCTATAGGGATATGAGGCTGCCAAGTAACACCAAAAAAAGACTGGTAACTGCAATGTGGCACGACCCCTGCTACTGATGCTGAGCAGAACAGACATTTTTCTCATTTGTCCATTTAAAAGAGTGGATGTAAGTATGTAAGCATGGACTATGCATGGTGCACTTCCACTAATGTGGCAAGAGAGCATGTTTTCATGCTCCAAGTTCAGGCATGTAGCTGTAAAAAGGTTTTACATTACCTTTACTGTAAGTTTTTTAGCCACTTAAAGTGCACTGGTGCATCTTAGTAAAAAGGTTATGATATGAACACATGCCGTGTTGAAACCATGAATATCGATATAAAAAACATCTAAATCAGAGCTTTGGTGATACTCTATTATATAAGGTAATATCATGTTGCATTTTGTCATTACATCGTAGTTCTTTATCTTCTGTTCTGCCAGAATTAAAATGATAGTGTAATAGGTTTGGTCAGAAATAAACATTTGCTGTAAATTTCTGATAATCTACTGTATGAACAGAAAGATTACAAAAGCTTTTTTTCCTGCTGAAAAAAATAATTCCATATAATCAATAAATGAAGTAGACTGTGACGAGGAGGAGGGTGTGGCCGGGCCGTAAAGATGGACGCCTGGCACTGAATCATCCCAATCAGCCGGGAAAGGGATAAATAGGAGCCGGAGACGCCAGTTTGGGAGAGCCAGAAAGAGATGCAAGCGGAGTTGTGTGTGTGCGTGTCAGTGTTTGTATTGTGTCTGATTAAAAGTCTTCATAATTTTTCATCCAGTTCCCGCCTCCTCCTTTCCAATAAGCAAGAGACCTTTTTGTTACACTGGTGCTGAAACCCGGGACTTTGAAGGAGGACCACGCTGTCCTGGAGACCTTGCTGCTGGCTCAAGAACTTGATGCAGAGGATACACGATCTGTTAGTACTGGAACGGTTCGTCAGCAAGCTACCGATGTGGTCCACCAGGGGGCAGTGGCCAAGGGACAGCTGAGCTAGTCCAGTGCCATTGCCTGGCATCGCTGACAGAGGCGTTCCAGCTGGCTGAGGACTGTCTCCTCTCTCTCTGGCTTTTCCACTCTCTCTTTCTCTCTCTCCTCTCCCTCCCCTCATCCTGCTCGTGTTCCCAGGAGGCGGGGAAGACCAGCCGGTGGCGGAACAGCCGGAAGGGCAACACCTCCCCTCCAGGAATGGGGTGGGGTGGGAAGTAAGTCAGGCCGTATGGTTCCCCGGCCTGAATCGTACATTGGGGGTATATGATGAGGAAGAGGGCGTGGCCGGACCATATGGATGCCTGGCGCTGAATCATCCCAATCAGCCAGGAGAGGGATAAAGATGAGCCTGAGACGCCAGTTCGGGAGAGAGAGAGATGCATGTGGAGTTGTGTTTGTGCGTCAGTGTTTGTGTTGTGTCTTATTAAAAGTCTTCGTGATTGTTCATCCGGTTCCCGCCTCCTCCTTTCTGATAAGCAAGAGAACTTTTTGTTACATAGACCTCCATTTCTTTCTCATGGCAAATCTAGGTGACAGCTAGTGTTCTTAACTTAAATGTTTTAGGACTTCATATGAAGAATAATGTAAAATAGGGGGAAAAAAACTTTTTATTAAAAAAGCAAATTATTATTATTCAAATATGTTCGCGCACACTATCACACTATTGTCACAGCATATCTTAGTCAGTAAACCCCTTAAAGGGATAGTTCACCCAAAAATAATTCTCTCATCATTTGCTCACACTCATGCCATCCCAGATATGTATTACTTTCTTTCCTCTGCTGAACACAAACAAAGATTTTTAGAAGAATATCTCCACACAATGCAAGTGAATGGTGACCGCATTTTTGAAGCTCCAAAAGCACATAAAGGCAGAAAAGTTATCCATATGACTGCAGTGGTTTAATCCATGTCTTCTGGAGCTATATGATAGGTGTGGGTGAGAAACAGATCAATATTTAAGTCCTTTTTTTTACTATCAATCTCCAATTTCTCTTTCACTCTCACATTCTTCTTCTTTTGTTTTTGGCAACTCACGTTCATCATGCATATCGCCATCTACTGGTCAGGGAGGATAAATTATAGAAAAAAGATCTTAAATATTGATCTGTTTCTCACCCACACCTATTTTATCGCTTCAGAAGACATGGATTAAACCACTGGAGTCTTATGGATTACTTTTATGCTGCCTTTATGTGCATTTTGGAGCTTCAAAATTCTGGTCACCATTCACTTGCATTGTATGGATCTACAGAGCTGAATTATTCTTCTAAAAATCTTAATTTGTGTTCTGCGAAAAAAGAAAGTCATACACATCTGGGATGGCATGTGGGTGAGTAAATGATGAGAGAATGTTCATTTTCGGGTGAACTATCCCTTTCATATTATATATTCTTATATTTATTATAGGAATGCATTTACCATTAATCAGATTTAAGGAAAGCATATATGATTTGAATATACTTTTTGTTTCTGCTCTGAAAAAAACAAAACAAAAAAAAAAACATTAAAGTGGGAACCTTTTGTTTGTGTGTGTGTGTGTGTGTGTGTGATTTTCTCTCCTTTTCTCCACAATTTGGAATGCCCAATTCCCAATGCGCTCTATGTCCTTGTGGTGGCATAGTGACTCACCTCAATCCGGGTGGCGGAGGAGGAATCTCAGAACTGAGATTCAATTCTCCGTGTCTGAGACCGTCAATCCGTGCATCTTATCACGTGGATTGTTGAGCGCGTTACCACGGAGATGTAGTGCGTGTGGAGGCTTCATGCACAACTCACCACATGCCCCAGCGAGAGCGAGAACCACACATTATAGCGACCACGAGGAGGTTACCCCAAGTGACTCTACCCTCCCTAGCAACCAGGCCAATTTGGTTGCTTAGGAGACCTGGCTGGAGTCATTCAGCATGCCCTGGATTTGAACTCGTGACTCCAGGGGTGGAAGTCAATGTCAAAACTCTCTGAGCTACCCAGGCCCCCTTAAAGTGGGAACTTAAATTTAAAGCTAAAATCAAAGTGGTGCCAAAATTATAATCTGGGGGGATTTATTTACTGATGTAGAGAATGTGAAATCTTAATTTAGTAGAAATCACAAAAATTATTGTGACAAGTTAAATGGATGGAAACAAAGATTTATACATACAGTAAAAAAATTATGTTACAGTGTACTTGTGTCTTAAAATGGGAATGTAATTTACACAAATCTAATGTGATAAGAGGGTGCAAACAGTAAAATGATTTCTGACACATTTCAAATAAAGGTCATTTGATATTTCAGCTGTTCAACTGTTTGCATTCAGGGCAAACTGGTTTCAAATAATTCCAATGAGAGGTTACTGACCAACCCATCTACTGTACCATCTCTTTGGCTATTTTCCATTATAATGCCACTGCCAAACGGATTCTGTTTGTCCTAACACTTCGAGCTCCCATCTGTGTAATGCTATCTAGATAAAAACCATTCCAGTCCCCTGCAAGTCCCCATTGTAATGAAAAATGCATAGGAATTTAACTGTTACATTGAAAAAAAAAAATGACTAGTAAGATTTACTTACATTTTTTCACACATTTTTGAAAACAGTTTTTCTAAGTAACTTTAAGTGGTATAAAATTAAGTAAAATCTACTTAACTTCACAACATAATATTGATTAAACTGAGTAAATTTAACTTAAACATTTCCGCTAATACAGTAACTTTTATTAACAAATCTGATGTACATGTTACTTCAAACTTGGTAACATTTCAATTAACATATCATTGGACAATATCACATTTTTAACTTTCTTTATAAATTCAATAAACGATGATGGTAACAATCAACAGATAATTTTTTTGATCATGAATGGGGAATTTTGAGTAGAAAATGAACTTCAGCCTTCACAAACAAGAATTTATTAACGTAACAACAAAATCAACAATAAAAACAGTGTAAATAAACTTGCAAACAGTGAAACCACGCAAGCTCATTAATTATTCAAGCCCGTTACATATTGGGAACACCAGCTTTGAAAAGTTCAGTAAAATGTTCTTATTTCTTTCACATTTCAATATGTTTTCTACTTTAGGACTGATAAATAATGACGCATTGTAAAGATAAACTATCTTGAATAATATTTACTTATAAGCTAGAGCATTCATTTTTAAATGTTCAAATTAAGTAAAATAGTAGAATTTGCTTAATATTATTAAGTTCATGCTTAAACTAACCTATTCAATGTAGAAACTTCCATGTAGATTACTTATACTTATAAAGTGCTATATTTACTTCACCACAAAATATTTTTTCAGTGCATAATGAATCACACCAGCTGTAAATCTAAGACCAAGACTTTACTGATATTACAGATTGAATGCTGTTTAATTGCTGATTATTATGTTTTTAACTGAGAGTATTGCAATAATGGTGTCAGAGATTGAACTGAAGTCAAAACTGTCCAGATATGCTTACAGTGTAGTATCATACTAAACCATTGGGCATATCATTTTTGGCAATGTAAGGTATAATGCTGAAGTCTTATTAGCTGTTACCTCATATACTCTTTTCTGATGTTATAGAAAACAGTGCATTGCACATTCAACACTGCATATCTAAATTATGTTAGCATATTCATGCTAGACCGCTGACAGTTTGCCTTTGATGCGAGGTATAACACCATTTAACACTGATGCAGGCTTCTGAAACACATTACTCTGGCCTTGTTTCCAGCTTGCCAGAGCACCTGAGATGGTTGCCATGGTTTCCTGGTCACATATGTTCTGATGCAGATAAAGTAGCTGATGAAGTGATCTTCAAATTCATGTGTGCTGTTGAATGATTCTAAATTTGAAGGCTTTATGAACACACACCCATGCTCACATAAACATGCATGTGAATGTGTAGTCAAGACATCATGTATCATATATAAATTCAGTATATATAGTAAGCCAAGCATCATGAAGCTCTTAAGGTGTAGTAGAGAACAAAAGCCTTAGTGTTCAAACACTCTGAGCAGACACGAGATGCAGCGGTAGTACTGGACAGTTTGGTCACAGACAGTGTGTGCAAATACAGCGTAACAGTGTCACTGCTGGCTGTGCTCCAGTGGCTTGAACGTGTTACTTAATGCAAAAACATTTATTTTAAGAATAAAATAATCAGGCTAACTGTTGAAAGAAACCATCTTGGACCAGCTACCAGCTGGTCATACCAGCTCAAGCTTGGACCAGCTCATGACCAGCTTGGACCAGCTAATAACCAGCTGCGACCAGTTTATGACCAGTTTCCAAAACACAGCTGCCAGCTTAAGCTGGATTTTCCACTACTCGATTATCTTCTACGAATACTACTGTACAACATTAAATGTGTCCTTCATTATACATAGTGTAATTCAAGCCCCAGTAATGAGACACTTTGGAATGAAAAATGAATCTAATTACAATATGCCATAGTTAGTTTAAAGCAGAACAAAACACTGATGCAAATCATTATGTGACAGGGTAAATAATACATTTTAGTATGCTAATAATGAAAGCAAACACATTATTAACATTATGAACTCTGATGCATGCCATCCACTAGAATGCACAGATCTTCAAAAGCTTAAAACATGTTGGGGAATTTACTCAAAACATTTAATCCACTACAAATTACTAATTACTTCTCTAAAATTGTGATCAGATTACTTTACTGATTACTTCATTTCACAGAAATCAAGTTACTAAATTAAAATTAAAGTCTATTTCCTCCTGCTTTATTGTTGCATACAAGTCATGCACTCGTACATATGAGCATAATTCATGTTTTAAAAATATTCTTCCTGAATAAAATTAAGAAATGTATAACCTGTAAGTAATAAATGTATTACTTAAAAGTAATTATATTAATTGAAAAAAACAACTGCAATCTGATAAGAATGTAAATTGTAATGCTTTACACTACATTTTGGCTTTAAAAGTCATTAGATTACAGTAACTAATTACTTAGCAACCAGATTACACTCAACACTGGTAACGTCTGGGTGTGATTTTACAATGAAACCACCACAAATGATTACCTCTGAATCTTAATTTATGACTGTCCTCTTTATGTGTTTTAAACGTGGCTGATGAAAGTAGTGATACACCAGGTATCTCTTGGATATTTGCTACTGTTATCTATTGCAGTTGAAAGATGTTTATTTAAAAAGACATTGAAAAATATATATATTATTGCTTTTTTTTTTTTTTTTTTTTTTTTTTTTGGGTGATTTAATAAATAAATCATCAAATGTTTAAATAAGTCATTTTTGGTGGATTATGTGGATCACATGTTTTCTTAATCCAAACATACGGTTAAAATATACATAACAAAATAAAATTTAAAAGCATTAAAAAAAAGATACTAATGAGAGTTGAAAACAAAACAGGTGAGGTTGTTCATCTGAGACTTCTGTTATTTTTCACTGCTTTGTTTTGAAAACCAGTAATAAGCAGCTTAAACAATTATCAACAACATTATAATTATTATCATTTTTATTTTTTTATAGAATACTAAGTGATCATCACAACAAGATATAAATCTATTAGAACTTTGCTTTAAATATTAGCATCTGTTGTAAGAGAAAAGCTCAGTCACCCAGGTAAAGTATGTCTGACCTTCACTAATATATTCTATACTATTTTATAGTGAAATGTCTTGAACACTTAGAGACCCCAAGACCACTCTGAACCACTTTATGACTTTTCCTATTCTTATAAAAACTGATTGCAAACATATAAACTCAGCAAAAAAAGAAACATCCTCTCACTTTCAACTGCTTTTATTTTCAGTAAACTTAACATGTGTAAATATTTGTATGAACATAAAAAGATTCAACAACTAAGACATAAACTGAACAAGTTTCACAGACATGTGACTAACAGAAATGGAATAATGTGTCCCTGAACAAAGGGGGGGTCAAAATCAAAAGTAACAGTCAGTATCTGGTGTGGCCACCAGCTGCATTAAGTACTGCAGTGCATCTCTTCCTCATGGACTGCACCAGATTTGCCAGTTCTTGCTGTGAGATGTTACCCCACTCTTCCACCAAGGCACTTGCAAGTTCCCAGACATTTCTGGGGGGAATGGCCCTAGCCCCCACCCTCTGATCCAACAGGTCCCAGACATGCTCAATGGGATTGAGATCCGAGCTCTGAACGAGCAATACAAGCAGTATGGCTGGTGGCATTGTCATGTCAGGATGAGCCTGCAGGAAGGGTACCACCTGAGGGAAGAGGATGTCTTCCCTGTAACGCACAGCGTTGGGATTGTCTGCAATCACAACAAGCTCAGTCCGATGATGCTGTGACACACCGCCCCAGACCATGACGGACCCTTCACCTCCAAATCGACCTCGCTCCAGAGTACAGGCCTCGGTGTAACGCTCATTCCTTCAACGATAAACGCGAGTCCGACCATCACCCCTGGTGAGACAAAACAGCAACTTGTCAGTGAAGAGCACTTTTTGCCAGTCCTGTTTGGTCCGGCGAAGGTGGGTTTGTGCCCATAGGTGACGTTGTTGCCGGTGATGTCTGGTAAGGTCCTGCCTTACAACAGGCCTACAAGCCCTCAGTCCAGCCTCTCTCAGCCTATTGTGTACAGTCTGAGCACTGATGAAGGGATTGTGCTTTCCTGGTGTAACTCAGGCAGTTGTTGTTACCATCCTGTACCTGTCCCGCAGGTGTGATATTCGGTGTTACCGATCCTGTGCAGGTGTTTTTACACGTGGTCTGCCACTGCGATGACGATCAGTTGTCCTTCCTGTCTTCCTGTAGTGCTGTCTTAGGCGTCTCACAGTACAGATATTGCAATTTATTGCCCTGGCCACATCTGCAGTCCTCATGCCTCCATGCAGCATGCCTAAGGCACGTTCACGCAGATGAGCAGGGACCCTGGGCATCTTTCTTTTGGTGTTTTTCAGAGTCAGTAGAAAGGTCTCTTTAGTGTCCTAAGTTTTTATAACTGTGACCTTAATTGCCTACTGTCTGTAAGCTGTTAGTGTCTTAACGACCGTTCCACAGGTGCATGGTCATTAATTGTTTATGGTTCATTGAACAAGCATGGAAAACATTGTTTAAGCCCTTTAAAGATCTGTAAAGTTATTTGGATATTTACAAAATTATCTTTAAAATACAATGTCCTGAAAAATGGATGTTTCTTTTTTTTGCTGAGTTTATATTATATAACATACTGTATATAACATGCTACTATATAGCATGAAAAATGCTACATTATTACGTTTGCAGTCTTACAGAGCCCAGATACGTAATATGAAAAAATGCAATGCATTTTTACATGCTAAGATTTTCTGATTTATGTTTACTCAATTGATTAGACTGCTTTTTGACAGTTCACTCCTGCCAGCTTTCTATTTCTATTTGTTTTATTGTATTTTTCTACAATGTGTCAAATTCACCTTAAACTGAGACAACACAGAATAGATACCAGTCATGTTATTGAAAAGTGCATGTCATCGTTATGATACAACACATGGTTAAATCTACAATAATATATTAAGCCTGAGGAACATATGAGGGGAAAATAAGAGGTTAATTTCGAAATGATTATAATTATTTGTATATGCATGTCATTCAGATCTTTGGGACCTCAAAGATTAATAACAAAAACAGTAAAGACAATTTCAACAGAACATGGGTTCACGGTATTATTAATTACCAAAATAGCCTTTATAACACTGCCATCTGGTGTTGAAATGTAAAAATAATTCTAGACACAATTTTTTTCACCCCCGGGCCAAACATTTTAATAAAAATACATGCTATGTGTTCACTTACCAGTCTTGCTACTGGAAGTCCCTTTAAATCATATAGGCAAAAATGTATAAGGCCAAGTTGACACCAGTTTCAACTAAGAAATACTCCTAATGCTAATTAAAAAAATATTACACATTTCTCGTACGCTTAAGTGTTCTTTTAATACCATGTTTTCCAATTAATCTATATATACTTGCTACTCATGTTAATGTTCAGCATCAACCGGAAGTCCACGCGTGCTGCCTCAGACCCTCCTCAGTTTTCCGCTCACATGTCCTTGTAGCTATGGAAACTCATCAGCGGCAGCATCCTCCAGATTATCCATCCCATCATCTGGACAGCTAAGAAAATTTGCATGTAAATCATCGGCTCAAAATGGCGATCGGGCGTCAAACGCTTTTCTTGGTGCTCTATTCCTTTCTCTGTGAGTAATGTTTCTTATTCAGTGTAAATAAGTGACTTCTTGTTGAATTAACGGATGTGTTTCCGTGTGATGCATTCATCGCACTGACCCCTGCTGCTGTTTTACTATCGTTTGCCAGCTTGCAATTTAACGCCAGACTGAATTCAGTGTAAACACGGTTCCCGCTTTCTAGTAAGGTAGTTATGTAAACATCGGTGTTAGATTAATAAAACTGGATTAATGTCTGGTTTTGTATCGCACTCCACTGGATAGCGGCGGTCTCTCAAAACCTAGTGAGCTGCCTACCTGAACAGTATTTTGGGCATCAAAGACGCGTTTGAACATTCGAATTTGGAATATAGGCGCGTTTAAACGTTCGAATTTGGAACATAGGCGCGTTCGTACGTTCGAATTTGGAACATAGGCGCGTTCGAACGTTCGAATTTGGAACATAGGCGCGTTCGAACGTACCACACCAGTTTCAAAATGCTGTTTCTGTAGGCAGCTCATTAGCTTCTTAAGACACAACCATTATCTTTGCTCTGTTTTGCATTCCTCTGTTTGTGTTTGCACTGGTCGTCGGATCTGCATTACTGATTAAGTTTAATTATATGATTAACATCTTCACCAAAGAAACTATAGGAAGTTTGTTAAGCAACTTTTTGTTTCATTGTGTTTGGCATGACATGTTATTGATGTATTGTAATAAGTGTCATATTTCATATATAACAGTGGACTTTGACTCGACTGAACTCCTTTTCATTTTCATCTCAGTACAATGTCAGCTTTGTGCAAGATGTGTGAAGAGGTGTAGCTACATTCATCTGTTGGCCAGAGTCCTTTGAATACAAAGTCTGATATGGGGTCAACTTCAGTTTGTTCAGTGACCTTTACTTTGTAATGTAGTAAGGGGTGGTAGAATTGTAGAACACTTTAGCTGGAGAAAGCTTTTGTAAACAGGCATATTATAAAGAATGTTTTAAATTAAAGATCCAACCATTCATGCTCTCTTTTTAGGTAATTTCTTCTTGGTAAATTCTGGGATATTCCATTTAAAACATTACAACAACAAGCAATTGTGTTGTAATTAACCACAAAATATCAACAAACAACTATCGAGTGCACAATCATAATTAACCCAATGTTAATAAGGGCCTTTTAATGTTGTTTACAGAGTGGAAATGCGGAAAAAATTAATTTGAGATATGATTTTGATTAAGATTCATTGCTATACATTAGACAGAATGTATTAATTCTTGTTATTCAAAGTTAGCCTTTCGTACTCCTAAAAGTTCTTTGTGCAAAATTAAAAACTTTTTGCTTATGCACAAACATTCTTCAGTTTAATATAAACTTTATTGTTGCTTCCATAAACTGACCGTACGCTTCGCGGTGGTGGATAATGTAGCTTGTCTAATGGGGAAATAACACCCTTCCTCTCTGAACATGCCACACAACTTCTTGTTCGGTCACTTGTCATAACTAGACTGGACTACTGTAACACTCTCATTGCAGGCCTCCCTGCATGTGCAATTAGACCCCAGTCCAGAATGCAGCAGCATGTCTGCTCTTTAATGAACCAAAGAGAGCACGTTACACCACTCCTTGTCTCTCTTCACTGGCTCCCGGTTGATGCACGTATCAGGTTCAAGGCTCTGATGCTGGCATACAGAACAGTCACTGGATCTGCTCCAGCATACCTAAAATCATTTCTGCAGAGCTACGCGCCCACTAGAAGCCTGCAGTCGGCTAAGGAACATTGCCTTGTTGTACCAACACAAAGAGGCACCAAAACACTTTCCCGGACTTTCGGCTTCATCATACCACATTGGTGGAATGACCATCCCAACTCCATCCGTGAAGCTGACTTACTTTTTGTCTTCAAAAAACAGCTAAAAACACATCTTTTCCATGAGCACTTAACCAGTCACCAGTCACTTGTTGCACTTTAATCTGTTTTGAATACTACTATTCTGATGCTAGTGAAACTTTGTAATATGGCACTTTTCATACCACTATCACCTTAAGACGATTCGCTTATGTTTTCCTCTTTTGTAAGTCGCTTTGGATAAAAGCGTCTGCCAAATGAATAAATGGAAATGGAATTGTCAACAGCAGATGTAAAAATAGATCATGATGCATGCGATGGGAAAGGTAGCCTTGGAAACGCCACCGGAAACTTCAAGTCATCAGATACAGCTGTGACAATATGACTCTTTGCTCCAGTCTCCCATTAAGTAGCTTCACTACATGTTAATTCAGTGTATTGAACTGTACTTGAGTGAAATACCCACTACATTAACTAATGCTTGAGCTGACAGCCTAGGAGATAAAACACCACAGATGTTTGGCTTGTGCCTCACCACGCTCTGCAAAGGTCCATATGGTAAGATTTTTAATCTTATGCTAAAGCCACAGATTATCACATATGTATCACTGTAAATACACTTTGTGGATCTCATGAGATTATACAAAAGTGGAAAATGCATTTGAAAATGGTAAAAGCCCTATACCCCAAATTAATTTCTCATATGAGCGAAGTCTTTCGGGACGGTTAGGCTTAGCTAAATAGTTTGTTTCATATTTGCCTTTTCATTATGTCACACTGTCTAACCTTTTTTGGTTGGTGTGGACTGACTGGAACCAAAAACACAGAGGCTGTTCTAAATCTTTCCATGGATATTCAGCAGAAATTTGTTGATTTCTGGGTATAGTATCCTCAAGACAGTAACCAAGTATAATCTTCCACTTTGCTTCCATTAATATTACAAAACAAAGATATAGTTGAGAACATGTTTTGCAGAGAATTAATGATTTCTTTTATGGTATTAGCACAGAAAGAAAATAAAAATAAAAACTGTAGTTTAACAACTATGTTTGAAATGAGGTCATTATTAAAGGTAAATTTCCAGCAGCTTTGTCTTAATGAAAAAAATCATGAAAGTATAAATGAATTTCACGAAAACATGTCTGGTATTTCTAATTACTTTCTATGATGGGTCTCATTAGATTTTAATTACTGTAATAAAATAAAGAAAACTCATCCTGTCTGGACACATTTTGTAATTAAAATCAGCATAAATTAAGGGCAGTACAACAAAGTCTAACAGGATGTATAAATACTTAACAATAAATAATTAGGAATGCCAAATATTGACCAATCTAAAACCATCGGCATATCGGTTATAAGCATAAAAACACTGATGGTTGATTTATAATTAATAAGTTACACACTTTGTAAATACTCTGTGAATTTAAATGCACAATCCAGAAATAATAATAGCCATATGGTTGGCACTCCTAAGAACATGTAATATTTCTCACTCTTATGTTAATGCGAAAAAACCACCATAAACGGATGTGACAGTTGTGAAAGCGGCACTTAGCCATAGGCTACATGTCGAGAGAAACCATTCAAAACGCTTTGAAACCAGCAGACTTTGACTTCTGACATATCGGTATAACATCCATTAATTATGTATGATTGATTGAATTAAGATTGTAATCGCAATATGACCTTGCGTGATCACTTAACCTCAAAAGGCATGGACTGAGTTTTGAATTGCATACTACTCGTACTATTTTTGCCATATCTGTCTATGGGAGAAATAGTAAAAGTAGTATGGTAGTATGCAATTCTGAACTCAAAGTGCATTTTAAAATATAGCCTGCATTCATTGCTGTGTGAGCAAGTGGCGCCCTCTAGCGGTCTGGATGGCATAATCCATTATATACTACCATAATACAGAATTTAAAAAGGGGTTTTGTTCTTTTGGTTTAATTTTGTATTATTTTTCCATGATGTGATTGATATTTCCATGGAATTGCCCAGCATATGCATAGTATGAATTTATGTGATCTACGTATGTGTAAAATGTGAGTACTGTTGTTTTGAACTGCAAAAACAGAAGTGCAAAAATGTTTTAGAAGTTCAAAATAAACTTTTTTCATATCAGTCGTGTTATCATATTTAGTTATTTTTATTTTTTATCTTCTACTCATCTTTTATTGTTGTTCTTTTTAAAATGTTGGCCTTTTATGTTCAATATATCCAATCGATGTTCAATGGAAATTATTTATTATTAGTACAGTGAAAAAGCTTTTGGTGCTTCTTTGTACATTTTTAAAGCATAATTTCAAAGTAAAACACTGATATGAAAATGTTTGTATCAGTGCATTCATTATTTTTATTATAAATGATAAATAATCATTTTCCCACTTTACAATAATGAATATGCGATTATTTAGCATTACTGAGCATTATAGAGGAATTTTTTTTTTTTTATTAAGTCTCAAACTGTAGTTGAAGTTATGAAGCAGAGTTAAAAGATTTATGGTATCTGTTACAGGTCACAGTATAGCTTTTGCTGTAATACTTCGAACAACTGAGAAATCTGTATGGGCAAATGAATTTGAGTGTAAGTTGAAGCTTTTTCAGTCTTATTTGATGCTGTTTTAAACAGAGTGTTTCACTCATTTGCGCATAAGTTGATGTAATAATTGGATGTACCTTGTTTCTTTACAGCAATTGAGTTGACCTGCTTGATAGAGTCAATCTCTACAAACAATCCCAGGATTGAATGGAAGAAAATTAAAAATGGTGTCCCGAGCTATGTGTATTTCCAAAATAAAATTTCAGGTAATGTATTCATTTATATAATGTCATTTAGTTGTTGACAGTATTTAGCCCAACTCTGTTTACAAGACCCACATTGATGGTCACCAGCATACTGTGTGTTGTGTTTTGGATGCTAGGCCCCAGCAAGGAATGCTGGTATGCTGGTGTCTCTGCCAGGCTTAACCAGCAAGCCAGCTTCATCAGAAAGACCATGCTGGTTGATTAGCATTTTTTGTTGGTGAACAACATGGCTATGCTGGACCACCAGCTAGACCAGTTTGGAACTGCATGCTTTCTTTTCAGCAAGCTAAATTAAACTGAACTAAACTGTTTTATGTTTTCAGGTGACTTGGAGCACAGAGCATTGCTTAGAGAGCCCGCAAACCTTCTGATTCTGAACGCCACCAGATCAGATTCGGCACAGTATCGCTGTGAGGTTGCAGCCATCGATGATCAGAAGCCCTTCGATGAAATACTGATCAGTCTTGCAGTAAGAGGTACATCTCAGAGGAAGCTTGAGTTTTAATCCACAGATGCGTTTCTCACTGATGTCATCTCTTGATGTTGCACTAATCTGCCTCACGCAAACACTGATTGCACTATCCCGAAAAAGAGGTTTCACTGGGCTTGAGGGCTGAATGAATCCGTTAAACTGATCGACATGATTCCTATGATTTCTCTGCATGCACAAAACTGTCTCAGATTATAATTGTGGTCTTACTGTTTGGAACATAAAGTCGAGAACGATTTTAATGCCGCACAGCTTTAGACTTCATGCTAATGCTGTGTCCCTCATGCAGTACTCTTAAACCTTACTTAAAGCACAATCTCTTCCCATTCTTATTGTGGATATGGTTTTAGTGCTAAAAAATATCAGGGTTCCCGCGGGTCCTTTAAAATGTCTTTAATTCAGTTTTCTAAATTAAAGGCCATAAAAAGTCTTAAATATCTGAAATGGTATAACAAAAGTCTCAATTACTATTCAAAGAGGTCTTGAATGTGTATTTTCGGCTTGTTTATAGTTATAAGTCCTGTGTAATGCACTAAATCTTCATTCTTTTCCTGGTTATTATTGGAAATTTGGTTTCTTGTTGCCTCTGTGTCTTTGCCCATCACAGTAAAAAAAAAAAAAAAATTGACACATGTAATATCAATTTTAAAAACTATCGGCTAATTTATCAGTTATCGCCTGTCTTCCAACACATTTTTGTATCAGCAAAATCCAATATTGGTCAACCACTAATTCGTATGTTTTGATATATTGGTACATAAAACAATTTAAGTATGATCTGGTATGGACATACTGTACTAATTCTATTTGTTCAAGTCTTAAAAAAGGTCTTAAATTTGATTTTAAAATCTGTGCAGCATCCCTGAATATGTAAACAAATAAAGAATGCTGAAATATTTCAGATGTTGATGTGTATGTGTTGCAGTGAAGCCAGTGATGCCCAGGTGCATTGTGCCAGAGGCTGTAACAGTGGGTGCCACCACAGAACTACGATGTACTGAGAATGAGGGCTTTCCTCAGTCACAGTACCAGTGGTTCCGTAACAGTGAGGAACTACCAGAGGATCCAAAAACCACAGTCAAGTTCTACAACTCTTCATACACCATGAACATTGAGACTGGTTCGCTCGTAAGTATAATTTAAACATTCTGTGGTGGATTTACTTCAAATAAAAATGTAGCATTTTTGCATCACACTTTTTAAGTAAATTCAACTTTAAGGTCATTTTAAGTCAGTGTAACTAGAAAGCCTTTGTTAGATTTACACAAATGTATCAGTTCATTCAACTTTATTTACTTGAAAAGGTATGTAGCATGGATAGGATTAAGCATCTAATACTGTATCAAGTTGTTTCAAATGAACATTTACTGTATAGCATTACTTACTAATTTGATTTAATTAACTTGATTCCCCAAATAAGTGCACATACAACTGCACTTGAGGTGAGCATATTCCTATTACATGTGGTAAACAGGGTCCAACTTCACCAAAGGGAAAACTAATCACCCTAACAGTGACTTCACTCGAAGCAACAATTTCCAATAAAGTAACATCAGTATTTCTAAAAAGAGCTAAAACCTCTATGAATTCTTGGTAGCAACTAATTTAATGCCCACACAAGCTCCCTTTGACCAAGCAAAGATAATTAAATCATTCAGACTTATGGCTATTTCCCACAACCTCAATTTTGTACTGGAACGTTTGAGTTATTAAAACGTAAAATCGTAATTTTATGGATATTTAAGTCAAAGTAGTTCGAGACTGTGGCAAGAAGGGATAAAGAGAAGCCAGAGCCGCAGTTCGAGAGAGAGATGCACGAAGCTGTGTGTGTGTGTGTGTGTGTGTGTCCATTTGTTTAACGTAACTGCTGAAAAGCAGTGCATGTATTTTGTGTGATGCTGTAAAGCAAAGTTTTGTTGTACACTGAAAAGTGTGATTAAAATCTTACGTTAGGACCGTTTGGCAGCATATTCAGGGGCCGGCAAGCCCTCTTCTCTCTCTCCACCGACAAACTGCTCCAGCACCACCAGATCGACAAGGCGAGGACTCCATGACAGCAAACCCTTCCTCCTCCAAAATCCTGGGTTTCGCAGATCTCAGGCGAGTGGGGTATGTGGCGAGCAGGGTGTGGCAGAGCGATAAGGATGGACGGCTGGGGGAGAATCATCGCAATCAGCCGGGAGAGGGATAAAGAGGAGCCAGAGCCGCAGTTCAAGAGAGAGAGAGACGCACGAAGCTGTCTGTGTGTTTGTGTGTGTCCATTTGTTTAACGTAATTGCTGAAAAGCAGTGCATGTATTTTGTGTGATGCTGAAAAGCAAAGTTTTGTTGTACATTAAAAAAGTGTGATTAAAAGTCTTATGTTTGGATGTTTACCTGGCTCCCGCTTCCTCCTTCAGTTGAGAGCAAGAGATCTGCCACAAAGACACTTGTCATGCAACACATTTATTCATTGACTATATTCATCACTCTGAGTTCATATTATAATTGATATTTTGTGTTATACTCATTAATGCAAAATTAATTAAAGCTCAAAATTTCATAAATATTTACATTTTTTGAGTAGAAGCTATTTATTTTCATACATTATAGTTGTTGAGACAACAAGTAGTTGTTTTTTTCAGTGTACTTTGTTTTGCTATCATGCTTAGTAGAAACATTTAAATTCCTTACATTGTTTTCTCAAATTCAGAAGCTTGGACTAAGTTAAATCATGAAAAAAGATGTTAAAATAGAAAACAATTTTAATAGTTTACTAAAACAGACCCTATTTTAAAAACAATGCGAACATGCAAGCCTTTGTAAATGAGCTTTTCTCATTACAGACGTCAAGATTTTCACTAAAAGGTGACTTAAATTCTGGGTTGTGTCTCACCAAAACCCATTATATGTATTCAGAAGACTTGGAATATGACGCACAAGCCGCATTAACTACTTTTATGATACTTTTGGCTGCTTTTTTACGTTTTAAATGAGTCACTATCAACTGCCATTGTACTGAGAAGTCACTCCCTTTTGTGTTCTGCATAAGACGGATGTGGAATGACATGAGGGTGAGTAATAACAGAATTGTTATTTTTGGGTGAATTATTCCTTTAAGGTCAAATGAAGTATAGAAATTGTTCTATAGGATTGTTCACCCAAAAATGAATATTCAGACTTTCTTCTGTGGAAAACAAAAGGAGAAACTTTGAATGAATGGAGACTGGAGCTTTCAAAAGCACCATAAAAGTATCAAAAATGTTACAACTTATGTACTACACTCCAAGTCCTCTGAAGCTTTTAAATTAAAATTAGAGGCTTGGATTACGTTATGTGTATCCGTTATCTTATGGTACAATTAAAGGAATTAAAGCTCAATCAACAGCATTTGTATCACAATGTTGATTACCACAAAATTTAATTTCGACTCAAACAAGTCCTCAAACAAGAAAACGAGAAACAAGCCAAAATTAATTTTTGTGGTAATCAGTATTACGCCACAAATGCTGTCGACTGAGCTAAACTTGTATTGAACCTGGAATATTCCTTTAAGTTGCATTTTACCAGTTTCACCATTAACTGCGCTGTTGCTCAGTGTTTGATTTGTGTATGGTCAACAGAAATTTCAGGCAGTGAATAAAGAGGATGCAGGGGAATATCACTGCCAGGCCAGGAATGAGGCTGGATCTTCAAAGTGTAGTCCACAGCCCATGGAAGTCTGTAAGTGTTAGGCTTTAAACTAGCAATTCAGCTTAAAGGTGCACTCAGTAATTTTTTTGTTTATATCGTCTTGGACTTACACTGACACCTAGAGGCTTGGATGCAGCATCATTTAAATGCAATAGATTTCAATAACAGATGCCATTGTAGAAATGTACTTTTCACAGTCAGACATGATTAATTTAATCTATTTGTGAAAGTTTTCAAGAACAGGATGGTTACTGAGATTAAGCGAGTAGTATTCAGCTGGTCATGTGATCATGACATGGCTGCCACCATGAGGAGACCCTCTCCATGTAGAATAAAACAGCTTTAATACGTAAGGTTACTGATATGACAAGTCTTTATCTCATGTTATTGCTCATGATTTTATACATTTGATTTTTTTAATTACTATTCTTTAGGAGTAAAACTTTTTAATGAGGAAAAAAATTACTGAGTGCACCTTTATTTTAGAGGTACATGTTACCATTGTGTTACTATAGTTATGTTACAGGGATAATAGCCGTTGTTTCAGCCACATCATTTCTGTTCTTTATAGATGATCTGGACATTATGGGGATATTCTTGAAGGTGTTAGGTGGAGTGGCAGCATTTATTGTTGTCACTGTATGCATCTGTCAAATTCAGAAAAGTGGCTACTGTTCCTGCAAGGATCATACGGAAACCAAGTAAAAACCTTCAGAACCAGAAGTAGTAAATGGGGCCAATCTGTACGCGTTAAAATACTCACTGTTTCAAAAGTATTGCCACAAAATATAAACAATATGCGTGTTAACATGACTTTAGTGTGATAAACTTGCCTACTAACTTTTTCTGTGTAAAGTTATATTAAACTTTGTTGCCATGATGACATAACGGCGAAAAGACTAAAACCCTAAAACAATGATTTAAACAACTTTACAGCTCAAATAACACATAATTTTTAAGTTATTTTGTAAAATGATAAGCTTCACATTTCTGCCTTTAAACCCTCCAAAAATTGGCCCCATTTACTTCCAGTAACCTCGATTTTTCATGAGAAGGAAGGACGAGATTAAATTATTTTTTGTGGTAATCAAAATTATGGCACAAATGCTGTCAATTGAGTTTAACTTGTAGTGAACACGGAATATTCCTTTAAGCTTTTTGTGTGGTGTGCTTTTTTGTTGTTGTTGTAAACTTTATTCTTTTTTATAGAACTTTAAGATTAAAGTTTGAATAGATTAAAAATGCAAGCCTAGTTTTATTGTACAACTACTTTGCACTTTAAGTTGTGTTGTAATGATGTTATGTTGTTTCCTACAGCTACAAAGTACCCCAACATGACAATAGGATGGACTACGCTAGTCCAGATGAGGTAAGACATTTAAAGATTGTCAATTTGTGAAATGAAAAAGCACCACAGATTTAATTAAAGATATCATTGTCATGCATTAGTGCACTTTTGTTATGTATAGAAGCTGTATCTTCCAGGACTTGGTTGTATTTATCATATCAGGTTACTTTGTAATGTATCTCTCACTGTAGATATTTTCTACTATTAATGCTGCCAAAGTTCAGAGTGGTATTAGTGCAATCCTCAGAATAATCTCTCAGTAAAATCTCTACTTGGAAAAGGATCTTTGGCTGGAATTATTTTTGGCTTGGTGTTACCACCTTTTAACTACTGTACATTTAATTTTATTGATAACACTTTTTTCCCCCTCCTCAGGGACATTTTCGCCACAAGTCCTCCTTTGTCATATAAAATCAAAGATGAGGAAATGGGTGTTTCAGCTGCATAAAGGCCTTGTGAGACTTTCGAGCTGTCAAATTGTGCATTTTATGCAGATGTCTATGAACTTGAGCTTCTGAGCTTGCCAAAGTTATCACAAAAACTGAAAACTACTGTATTACACTGGGAAATTTTACTTCCCTCATTTGAATTTAAACTCACTGACAGGAATTGAACACAGTTTTACTCAATACTCACTTTTACTATTTATACATATTACATGCATCTTGTCAAGTGAAAACAATTACAGGATACTGTTTTCATAAATTACAATGGACTGCTTTTAAAAACTCACATAAAACCTTTGTTTTATGTGAGTTTGTTTTGTTGCAAGGTCTAAATCACATCCAGGGGCTGCTGTATTTTTTTTGCCCAAAAGTAGTCAACACATAATACCAGTGCAGGAAATTATTAAAGGTATGTCTACAAGGTAAATGTATTTTCCACTGGACCGACTTTGACTATGTGAATAGTCCAGTCCAAGCCAGTGTAAATGTGTACAATGCCATGCCAACACTGTTTTATCTGGGTCACTTTTGACAGGATTTCATGTATAGTGGATATTTAGATCATGAATTCTTAAATTGTAGCATTTTAGTTAGAGATTTAATCAAACATCTCTGTACAGTCTGTAGACTTGATTGTGCAAGATGATTATTTATTTAGTTATATTTTTGAAACAATCCTCTTGATACAGATTATGCACTTGTGTTTTTTTTCAGAGTGCCATTTCTGTGTTTAAGTGACCTTCAATAATTGTTTTATACGTTTTGGACATATTGTCCAGGTTTTTTGACTCTGTTTTTGTTTTAATCTGTTTTTTAATATTTGCATACGTTGTAGTTCACTTAAGAGTAGTAGCTGGATAGACTGTGGGCTGTGTCAAAAAAATAAACATTTATCATATGGAAGCAATTAATGTTATGTCTATCCTTTCATTTTGTTTTTCCCATTGATTTATTAAAGGAATATTCCAAGTTCAATACAAGTTAAGCTTATTCAATAGCATTTGGGACATAATTAATTTGGGGCATTACCACAAAAAAATTTTTCGACTCATCCATCCTTTAAAAAAAAAAAAAAAAAAAAAAATCGAGGTTACAGTGAGGTCTTGTCGCTATACTTTTGAAATAGTGAGAATTTTTTTTTCTCCGCTTTTCTTCCCAATTTGGAATGCCCAATTCCCAATGCGCTCTAAGTCCTTGTGATGGCGTAGTGACTTGCCTCAATCCGGGTGGCGGAGGATGAATCTCAGTTGCCTCCGCGTCTGAGACCATCAGTCCGCGCATCTTATCACATGGCTTGTTGGGCGTAACACAGACTCAGGCTGAGTGGGATCCATGTGCGGTTTATTAAAACACAACAAATTCAGAGTACAGACAAGCGTGGGTCGAATAACCAGGGCAACCAACAATATCAGAGGCAGGGCAGTAAACGAGGTCAAACAGGCAGAGGATCGGGGCAGGCAGCAAACAGCAATAGAAATAGTACAGAGTTAATCCAAAGCAGAGTCAAACACGGGCAGAACAACACAGGAAATAATAACGCTCAGAAATGTAGCCGGGGCAAACAAGACTTCGCAAGGAGTGAACACACACTCCGGGCTTAAATAGTCTGAGTGATATGAAACAGGTGTGTAGTAATTAGTCCAGGTGTGTAGTAATCAGTCCAGGCATGTGGGCACTTGGGATATGTAGTCCAATGTTAATACTCAGGTGAGTGAGACCTCTGGTGGCCGCTTGAGGAATCTTCACCGGCGTTCGTGACAGGCGCATTACCGCGGAGACATAGCGCGTGTGGAGGCTTCACGCTAATCTCCACGGCATCCACGCACAACTCACCACGTGCCCCACTGAGAGTGAACCACTAATCTCGACCACGAGGAGGTTACCCCATGTGACTCTACCCTCCCTAGCAACCAGGCCAATTTGGTTGCTTAGGAGACCTGGCTGGAGTCACTCAGCACGCCCTGGATTCGAACTCACGACTCCAAGTGTGGTAGTCAGCATCTTACTCGCTGAGCTACCCAGACCCCCGAAATAGTGAGTATTTTAACATTTCTGGATTGGCCCCATTCACTGACATTGTAAGTGTCTCACCGTAACCCAGATTTTTTTTTTTTTTTTTTTTCAAATTAAAAAAAAAGTAAGAAAGTCAAAATTAATTTTTGTGGTAATCAATAATATGCCACAAATTCTGTCGATTGAGATTAACTTGTACTGAACCCGGAATTTTCCTTTAAATTCGAAAAGGTTCAAAATTTGCAGTGGCGCTGAGATACTTGAAGTTTGAAAATAAGAACAAAAGATAACTAAATTAAAACTGTTTTTTCCACTTTTTTTATGTAATTTAATATATTTTATTATCATGGCATGTCCCACTGTCTAAAAAACAGACTGTTTATAGCACAACACATTAAAAAAAGAGCCTGGGTTCTGTCACTGTAGTTTGTATGTGATACAGCTGACATTATGTTTTGGATTAAAACAAATTTTTTTAACAACTCCACAGATTTCATATTAGCAAACTTAGTTTTGGCAAGTCATTTAGGACATCTACTTTGTGCATGACACAAGTAATTTTTCCAACAATTGTTTACAGATAGGTTGTTTCACTTTTAATTGATCACAATTCCAGTGGGTCAGAAGTTTACATACAATAAGTTAAATGCTTGGAAATTTACAGAAAATGATGTCAAGCCTTTAGACAGTTAGACAATTAGCTTCTGATAGGAGGTGTACTGAATTGGAGGTGTACCTGTGGATGAATTTTAAGGCCTACCTTCAAACTCAGTGCCTATTTGCTTGACATTATCTGAAAATCAAAAGAAATCAGCCAAGACCTCAGAAAAAAAATGGTGGACCTCCACAAGTCTGATCCATCATTGGGAGCAATTTCCAAATGCCTGAAGGTATCACGTTCATCTGTACAAACAATAGTATGCAAGTATAAACACCATGGGACCACACAGCCATCATACCGCTCAGGAAGCAGACGCATTCTGTCTCCTAGAGATGAACGTAGTTTGGTGCGAAAAGTGCAAATTAATCCCAGAACAACAGCAAAGGACCTTGTGAAGATGCTGGAGGAAACAAGTAGACAAGTATCTATATCCACAGTAAAATGAGTCCTATATCGACATAACATGAAAGGCTGCTCAGCAAGGAAGACGACAGTGCTCCAAAACTGCCATAAAAAGCCAGACTACAGTTTGCAAGTGCACATGGGGACAAACATCTTACTTTTTGGAGAAATGTCCTCTGGTCTGATGAAAAAAAATGGCCATAATGACCATTGTTATGTTTGGAGGAAAAAGGGTGAGGCTGGCAAGCCGAAGAACACCATCCCAACCATGAAGCATGGGGTGGCAGCATCATGTTGTGGGGGTGATTTGCTGCAGGAGGGACTGGTGCACTTCACAAAATAGATGACATCATGAGGAAGAAAAATTATGTGGACATATTGAAGCAACATCTCAGACATCAGCCAGGAAGTTAAAGCTCGGTCGCAAATGGGTCTTCCAAATGGACATTGACCCCAAGCATACCTCCAAAGTTGTGGCAAAATGGCTTAAGGACAACAAAGTCAAGGAATTGGAGTGGCCATCACAAAGTCCTGACCTCAATCTGATAGAACATTTGTGGGTAGAAATGAAAAAGCGTGTGCGAGCATGGAGGCCTACAAACCTGACTCAGTTACACTAGTTCTGTCTGGAGGAATGGGCCAAAATTCCAGCAAATTATTGTGAGAAGCTTGTGGAAGGCTACCCAAAATGTTTGACCCAAGTTAAACAATTTAAAGGCAATGCTACCAAATACTAACAAAGTGTATGTAAACTTCTGACCCACTGGGAATGTGATGAAAAATAAATAATTCTCTCTACTATTATTCTGACATTTCACATTCTTAAAATAAAGTAGTGATCCTAACTGACCTAAGACAGGGAATGTTTTCTATGATTAAATATCAGGAGTTGTGAAAAACTGAGTTTAAATGTATTTGGCTAAGGTGTATGTAAACTTCTGACTTAAACTGTATTTATACTCTTACTACATTATTCTTGTTTGATGGCAACAATGGTATGTTTTTATTTAAAGCACAGTATTACAACACTTTTTTCCTTTTGGCAATGTTATCAGTCAGTTGGCAAACAGAATCAAGTTGTATGTATTTGACCTAGTGTTTGGTAAATTACTCAAAAAAAATAATCCACTACAAATTACTTATTACTTCTCTAAAATTGCATTTAGATTACTGACTGGCAAGTAGTTTACTTCATTGAAGAAAGTAAACACATTACTAATTACTTTTAAGTTATTTTCTGAAAACACTTTTCACAGAACAGTTATTGTTTTTCCACTCAATGAATTCAAAATAATGTCTATATTTCCTCCTTGTCGCACCACATGTTTCAGCTCTCACAGAAATGCAAACAGACGTACAGTACATACAGGTATGAACACAATTCATGTTTTAAATGTATTTTACATAAATACAATTTTAGAAATATGTGTAGCCCAAGTAATGTACAGTACTTAAGTAATTATCTTAATTGAAGGTCAATAACTGTAATCTGATTACAGTAAATTACATGTAATTAATTACTTTGTAATTAGATGACATCCAGCACTGATTTGACCTAAGCAGTATAAAGAATGTATAAATACTGAAAACAATACAATAGAAAGGCATAACTGACATTCCACCTACGGTTAAATGTTGAATGTATATGCTTAATATTTAAACTTTATTATAACAAAGTTTGTCACATGCTAAACTGTCCTTTTATTTTTGTATCGTCTGTAATGTTTTGTGTTGTTTTGTGTGATGTGAAATGAAAAAACTTTGCTATAGTTAAATGCCATCAGACTAGCATTAAAACAGAGATGAGTAATTCTCTCTGGCATTACAATATTGTACTGTCAATAAATAATCCATTATATAATGCTTAGAATATTTCTCAGGTACATTTAAAAGGAATTGACCATTTGTGTATACCGTTAATTTGGTTATGTAATCAGTTTCTTTTTATTAATGTTCTTTAATAATAAAGACATTCTTATATTAACAAAGAACATTATTGTTTCCCAATCTCAGAAAAGTGAGAAATTTATTCTGAAATGAACTACGCAAATTGACTTTTATTTTGAAATGTAAGATAGCTCCCGGAAGTGTACAAAGAGGGAAATATTTTTATGGGCAAATATCCTTACTGACTGCAGACCTGCTGTGAATTTAGCTACTTTTGTTAAATCAGAGAGAAATATGCGGCCGATCTCGAATTTAATATATTGATATTTTCATTTAATCGCGGATATTAAACGATCAGACATCTAATGCAGTTACTTTTCATGCTCAATTGGTAAAAAGGCAGAAGAGCGACAGAGAATCGTTCATCCAGCCACCTGTAGCTGAGAGCGACAGCTGTCAATCAGGTGATCTGTCAATCATACAGCAGTGACAGACATGAGCTTTTTCGGCTTCGGACAGAGCGCAGAGATCGACATCGTTTTGAATGACGCCGAGACAAGGAAGAAGGTTGAGCACAAAACTGAAGATGGGAAAAAGGACAAATATTTCCTTTTTTATGACGGCGAAACTGTAAGTGGAAAAGTTAATGTTACTCTCAAGATTCCTGGAAAAAGACTTGAACACTATGGGATAAAAATCGAGTTTGTCGGGCAGATTGGTGAGTTTTGTGTTATTTCTACGCGCTAATGAACATTAAAAGAACAGTAAACAATTATGACAATTCTGTCATCATTTTTTAACCCTGATGCCGCTTCAAACCTATACGAGTTTGTTTTCTGTGGAACATAATTGAAAATATTTAGCAGAATGTCCATGCTGCCCTTTCCACATAATGAAAGTGAATGGTGACACCACTGTCAAGAAAGATTTTCAGTGAAAAATAACTTCTTACTCAGACATAGCTATCATATGACTTTGGAATACTTGAATGTAGAGCCCAAGCTCTTTTATAGTGCTTTTTTGTCATTTTTGGAGCCTGACAGCCCTTGGTCCCCATCCACTTTCTATGTAAAGCAGCGTAGCCAGAAACTTTTTGATGGGTGGGCCAAGAGAATTTATCGATTGCATGAGAACGGAAAACTTTTTATTTATTTACTTAATTTATTATTATTATTATTTATTTTTTTTACATTCTTGTAATGTATTTGGGACATTGAGCTACTAAAGATAGTCTACTTTAAGAATATTAGAAAGATCATGTAACAATATTTGTGTTTGAGTACATTCAGTCTTTTTTTTAATTTTACATGCAAGTGTAAAATATGGAACGTTAGGAGGCCTTGTGGGTGAGAACACATATTTATTATTATATTGGGATTTGGGGGATTTACCCTAGACATTTATGAAAATGTAAAACAGAATAGACATTTTAACCATAGAATGGACCAATTTTGGTATTTTCTTTCCCAGCACATATTGCTGGCATGTCTTTGGACAGTTATAAATATTGGAAATGGGTACTGTCGCTATGTTTCTGCTATGGTTTACTGTCAGTAAAATTACTTATTGTCTTCGATTATGTCACTGCGTTGCAACTCTACTCTCATTAAAGTGGGGGGAGAGATGACGCTGCTGCAATAGCGCGATAAGAAAAAAAAAGCATAAAGGAATCATGTTTCGAGGTTGAGAAAAATTATGAATCTACGCCTGTTTCTCTAAGTTATGACATATAAAATGCATACCAATAACTACACGCATATGACATGTTTGTTGTTGTACGGGGGTAAAAAAGAGGCTGGAGTTTAAAAGTCTTAGATTTTTATAATGCTAAATAATTTATTTCAGAGTAGCTTATTTATGCCGTAACGAGCTGCTTTTGATGCAACGAATTCATAATCAATTCATACATGTGATATTTGTGATTAACATTATCTTAAAAAATAAAGTGTAGAGTTTTAGGTGTTTTGAGAGCATTTTAAAATTTAAAGATAATTGATAAAAGATGATTAATTCAGCATCTTATGTCAACTCGATCTGGTTTTGATGAACAGGTTAGAAGTTATTTAAATTTTTTATTAAAATGGGTTTGAGCCGCTGCACGATACGGGATGCCCGTCAACCGAAGGCATGTCTCATCATCGCATCTGGTGTTTACATTGTAAATAGCTTTGTTATAATAAGAGCGATCTAGTTTTGTTTTTTGACCTGCTGTTGTTTTGAAAGCTTCGATGCTGACGATATCCAGCCCAACAGCCTCTGACGTTAGCAGTTCGTGGTTCGAGGCCAGCAAGCTTTTGACAGTTGGTGGAATAAGAAGGAATGCCCAGTGGGTGGCACCAGCCCACCCAGGTGCACCTGTGGCTACACCAGTGATGTAAAGAAGGGAGCAGCTCACATATTCTGCTAACTTTAGTGTTCCACGGAAGAAAATAAATCATACAGGTTTGAACGGGAGGGAAAGTAAATAATGACTGAATTTTCATTTTTTAAATGAACTGCCCCCGTAATGTTTGTGAACAGAACTGTAGTTTGTATAATTTATGTTGATATAAAGCTGTCCTCTTATTCTCAGAGCTGTATTACGACAGAGGGAACCACCATGAGTTTGTGTCATTAGTGAAGGACCTTGCACGACCTGGGGAGCTTTCACAGTCTCAGACGTTAGACTTTGAGTTCACCCATGTGGAAAAGCCCTATGAATCTTACACTGGCCAGAATGTGAAACTAAGGTAAATCTATCTATTGTTTCTTTACTAAAGTTACTAATTTGTCAGAAACCCGTTTAAACTGGTGCTTGATGTCATGGAATTTGTCTTGTACCTGATTACATGTAATGAAATAATCTGCAAATGAGTTTTGTGTCTGTATCTTGCATTTAATTGTTGTCTCTAGATACTTCCTCCGAGCGACAATCAGCAGAAGACTCAATGATATCAGTAAAGAGATGGACATTGTAGTGCAAACTCTGTGCACATACCCAGAGATGAACTCCTCCATCAAGATGGAAGTTGGAATTGAAGATTGTCTGCATATTGAGTTTGAATACAACAAATCCAAGTAAGCATCACACAGAATAGGAGTTAGTATTGAGTGGTATCTAGGTGAATCTCGCCAAGAAATGCCCAGGTCATATTTCACCCCAAAATCAAAAGATAAAAAGAAGAAATTATATTTTGCAAGAAATTGAAGCCTATTAAGGACAGGTGTTTTTGCATTATCACTTTGTTTTCATGACAATTAAAGGAATAGTTCACCCAAAAATGAAAATTCTCTCATCATTTACTCACACTCATGCCATCCCAGATGTGTATGACTTTCTTTCTTCTGCTAAGCACAAACAAAGATTTTTAGAAGAATATCTCAGCTCTGTAGGTCTATAAACTTTGAAGGTCCAAAAAGCACATAAAGGCAGCATAAAAGTAATCCATACTACTCCAGTGGTTTAGTTCATATCATCAGAAGCGATATGATACGTGTGGGTGAGAAACAGATCAATATTTAAGTCCTTTTTTACCATAAATTCTCCCTGCCCAGGTGGCGGCGATATGCACAAAGAATGTGAATCCCCAAAAACAAAAGAATGAAGTGAAAGTGAAAGAGGAGATTTATCATCAAAAAAGGCCTTAAATATTGATCTGGTTCTCACTCACACGTATCATATCACTTCTGAAGACCTGATTTAACCAGTTGAGTCTTATGGATTACTTTAATGCTGCCTTTATATGCTTTTTGGACCTTCAAAGTTCTGGCCACCATTAACTTGCATTGTATGGACCTACAGACTTGAGATATTCTTCTAAAAATCTTTGTATTTAGCTGAAGAAAGAAAGTCATACACAGGCATGAGGGTGAGTAAATGATGAGAGAATTTTGATTTTGGGTGAACAATCCCTTTAAACATGTTTTCTCCCCAAATTCCCATTATTTACTGTTCAGACAAATTTTTTTACAATTAAAGTACTGCAATCTTGCAAATGATGGCACTACAGCAAATACTAGTATTTTTTGCATTACAGTAATAAGAATGATTTTTTTCCACATTATCGTAGGCTTTTGAGAATGGGGTGGGAGGTGCTTAATTGTCATGAAAATGACACAGTGGTAAAAATCCTAATGGTGCTAAAACAGGCTTTTTCTTTTTCCTTTTAATTTTGTGGTACAATATCACCCAGACATTTCTTGACTGTTTTTTGTGAGATTCACCCATTTATTGAACCTTGAGAATCTCTTAAGATTTCATGTGCAGAAACAATCTTCCTTGTTTAGATATCACCTGAGGGATGTAATTGTAGGGAAGATTTACTTCCTTCTTGTGAGGATAAAGATAAAGCACATGGAAATTGATATAATAAAACGGGAAACGACTGGCACAGGACCCAGTGTGTACCACGAAAATGACACCATCGCCAAATATGAGATCATGGATGGAGCGCCAGTGAGAGGTGCAGCTAACATTTTATAACTGTGATGTGAAGGAATCGATACATCTGTACGATCTTATAGTACATTATGTGTTGTGCATGTTGATCTTTATCTGTAAACGTAGTATTTTCATGTACACTAAGTTTATGGCTTTGCTCACATTTTTTTTTTTTTTTTTTAGGTGAGTCAATCCCCATCCGTTTATTTCTTGCTGGTTATGAGTTGACCCCCACCATGAGGGACGTCAACAAAAAGTTCTCTGTGCGTTACTACCTGAACCTAGTCCTTGTAGATGAAGAAGAGCGACGATACTTCAAACAGCAGGTCCGGTATTCATACACATCTACATTCCTTACAGTCTATGTTAAAAAGTCTTGAGATGCAGTACGAGTTCAAATGTGGTCACATTCTTGATCATTCTCAAAAGGAGATCACACTCTGGAGGAAAGGAGATATTGTGAGGAGAAGTATGTCCCAGCAGGCCACCATTGCCGCCCAGAGATTTGAGGGATCAAACTCCGGAAATGCATCAGCAGCACAAGCCAAAGAAGACAAAAACTAAACACAAAATGCTATATATCAAAATGAAACTGAATCTGCCGAAAATGGAAATAATAGCTTTGTGAGATCAAAAATGAGAATCAAGCTTGTAAACTGCAGTCCAACTACTCAAATATGTATAGATTACAAAATATTTTTTTATTTCTCCATGTTCAGATTTAGCTTAATTCCTTTGCACTGATAAGTCAGTATATAGCCTCTATATTTGTCCTGTTTAATGAGCCCAAAATGAAATCACTGAGATATTTTGCGATCATTTGCATTATAAATCTAGAAGTCCATGTACCCTTATTAGAGCTCAGCACAGTATTGTTCTGTAATTTAGGGTAGAAAAATGAAAGCCTCCATAGAAACATCTATTACTACTAAAGGGAAATAAATGTTAAACTACTAACTCATGCAGGGCAGTGACTATTGTCTTTTTATGATTTTTGTATATTATTTTATCATTGATTGAAATATTTATTTTGGTCTGTCATCTTGCGATTGTTTTTTTCTATTAAAAGAATCAGCAAAAGCATTGTCACCATGGCAACAAATTTTTCCAGTATTCTCAAGAGTGGTGTTAAATGCTGTGATAGAGAAGGGTGTTATAAATCCCTCTTGTAATTTGATGCTATTCATTTTTAAAGTGATTTGGTTTTCTTACATGTATATGTTATTGTATAATATTAAATATGTTTAACAGCTTATTGGCTGTTCAGGTGATGGGGTATGACTATTAGTAGCTTTGCAACCATGAAAACTTCTGCAAAAGGCTCTTTTTATGAGCCATTATTGTAATAAACTTTATTAACTTCTGAATTAAAGATGATTATCTTTTTTTTCCCAAGATTTTAATGGAAATATCTAATATATAACATGATAATCTGGGATATCTGACCACTTTAGAGAAGTTATAGTAATAGATTTTATCAGTTCCTTTTTAAAACTTAAAATAATTATTTTAAGCATAATTAAGTGGTCTGAAGGAGACAAAAGCACAGCATGTGTTATTACCAAAAATAGTCAAAATGTATTACTTTTATATATATTTTTTAGTTTAAGAGGTTACATCAGTATAGAATAAACAAAGAAATCTCTGACAATAAAATCTTTAGAGAAAATCATAACAGGATGGGAAATTGCACTATGCACAAATGCACAGTTTTCCATTGGTGATCTTCATATTGGATCTGTATTCTCTAAACTCAGGACAAAGTCAAATTCCTCTGAGAATAAGAAAAGAAAACAAGTGTTAGACATAAAAGAGTTAACAATTATATTAAAGCTACTTTGCTGAAATTAAGAATTTATAGTTCAATATTTATAAAATTATTTTACGGAGTGACTATTTGCACTAGGTGTAAATAGCACCTACCACACAGCGACTATTTGCACTCGTATAGTCTGGTGGAAACACAGAAATTAAAGACAAACTGCACCCCTTTTCTCGTGCGGACGACCCGGGTTCGATTCTGCCTTTTTTCCCCATCCTGCATCCACCCTTAATATTTCCTTTAATACGACTTATAATAATAAATAGAAATTAATATAAAGGTTGTATATCCTCGCAGTAATTTGGTTAAGGTGAAAGGGAGTTGAGAGAAAGGTTTGATCCAGGTAAAATTAAACATGGTTTTACTATAGTAATAATGTAGTTACCATGTTTCTTGGCAGAAGCCATACTTTTAATGCATTTAACCATGGTGTTATTACAGCAATATGGTGTTAATATAGTAACTATGTTTAATTTTGTGGTTACTATGATTTTACTTCAAAATACCATGGTGATATTATGTAGTCAGACCATGGTTCATTTTTGTGAGGTACGGTTAGGTTTAGGGGTAGGTGTAGGGTGTCTGTGGAACTCTAAACAAAATAAACCCACTGCAGTGATGCCCCAATACTGTATGCTAATATTTAATCAGGGGTTCAAATAATATCTGCCACTATTTGCACTTAGTGAAAATAGCCTCTGCCATCATTTTATCATTACACTAGTACATGTAATAATTGACAAGACACTGTAAAATGAGAATATATTGTACTTTTTTATGTTTATGCATAACAAAATATAATAGATGAACTGGTTTGGTGAGTATTATATGACTAACCTGCAGTGAGGGGCTGAACTGATAGTCTAGCCCTGGTGAATAGTGCCATATCCTTCAGTGGACCACCCTTAGCCTTGTGCTGCAAGTGGTATTTCTTTAACTCAGAGAGAGGGATAAAACGCTTGGCCATCCTTTCAAACTGAACATCCACCTATACAGACAGATATTCTGCAATCAGTGTGGCCATTCTTTAGATTTAATTGGTGGTGGTGGGGGGGGTTGGGAACAGTGTCTTAAACCATTGAATAAGAATTAAAAGAATATTCCGGGTTCAATACAAGTTAAGCTCATTCAACAACATTTGTGGCATAATGTTGATTACCACAAAAAAAAAAAAAATTTGACAACCTTCTTTTCTTTAAAAAAAAAAAGAAAAGAAAAAAAAAGTGAGACACTTACAATGGAAATGATTGGGGCCAATTTTTGGAGGGTTTAAAGCCAGAAATATGAAGCTTATAATTTTATAAAAGCACTAACATGAATTGCTCTGTTAAAACTCATGTATTATTTGAGCTGTAAAATCACCATTTTTACAGTAATTTTAGGGTTTGTTGACATTACTTTGTCATGGCAACGAAGTTGAACAATTGGATATAACTTTACAACTTTACAACTTGATCACACTAAAATCATGTTAAGTATATTGTTTACATCTTGTGCCTACACTTTTGAAACAGTGAATATTTTAACATTTGCAGATTGGCCCCATTAACTTACCATTGTAAGTGCCTCACCATAACCCAGATTTTAGTGCTTCTTTTTAAGAAAAGGAGGGACAAGTCAAAATTAATTTTTGTGGTAATCAATATTATGCCACAAATGTTGTTGATTGAGCTTAACTTGTACTGAACCTAGAATATTCCTTTAATCAAGTAGATGAACTGTTAGATGGCCATGGCAGCCGATTTAGACTTTAAATGACTATTAATATGGCTTTGAACTCTATACGGTGTACGTAAAAAACATACCATACTCCATTTAGGGTTGTCCGGTTTGCTGGAGGGGTCGTAATGTGCATCTTTCTTATCAAACTGTGTATGGTCCACGTAAGCCTCCTTTACAATCTGTAAAATAATTCATAAAATGAATACTGATATTATGTGTGGGATCTTTTTGTAAGTCATTTTTATTTGTATAGCGCTTTTCACAAAAAATGAAACTGTAATATCTATAAATTCTACTACAGAACCAAACTCACCTTCATGAGACCAGCGATGCCTGGCTCTTTACAGTTGCTATGGTAAAAGAAAGACTGCTGGCCCACCTTCATGTCTCTCATGAAGTTACGTGCCTTAAGGAAATGTGCAGATATTTGTAGAACACTCATTTGTGGTGCAAGTCAACATATTGCATTTGTTTTTGTATGACAAATGTCCTCATTATAAGGTAATGTTCTGGATGTGCTTCATGTGGCATTCATTGCTGTGATGATCAATCACTCTACCTGATAATTTCTCACCCCATCCCAACATCCTGTTTGATTGGGAAGGGCTTTCAGGTCCTCAATTCCAAACTGCGATTGAGCAGATTTAAAACATGAGAAGATATATGATAAAAGATATTATGGGAACAGCCTTTGACACTTAACAAGGGGATATGATGGACTTTTTAAATTTTCTTCTAATGTTTACCTTCATGTCCACTCCATTTTCAATCCGACTCTCAGGTTCAGATTTCATCAGCCAGTGGCAATAAGATGCTTTGCATGTTTCATCTTTGTCATTTTTCTCCACCTTCGTTTTAACTGCTGATGATCTTTTTCTTTTGCCAGTTTGAAGTGGTGCAGCAACCTCGGACTCATTCACGTCCACATCAGCTAAAATAAAAAGCAATTATTAAATCGAATAACTTGTTTGGCATAAAACTATGCAACCTCGCTATCTGCACTGTATAAAACAGACAACTTACTTTGTTTATTAGATCTGGCACTGCTTCGTGTTGTTTTCTTGGGTGGCATGTTTGACTGCCTGGCAATGGTACGAACTTTTAATGCAGTTTCTTCTTGTGATCAAACAGCGCCCTGGTATATCGTGTGTGGTCTGGAGGATCATGGTTTGACTAATCTTGCGTTTATTTCATCCAAACCATCAAAGATGGAAATAAACAAAGGATTTATAACAGCATAAAAACAAAACAGTGCAACCTAAATGTAAACAGTTTAATAAAATTGAACGTGAATAAGAGTCGTAAAGAAAGCTGCGTTTATAGTGCGCATAGATGATACACATGAATCAATCGGCTTTTCTTTTCTTTCTTTTTTTACATTTCCCTTCCTATTTTATGCTTTTTTTTTATTATTTACAAACAGTAAAGGAGATAGACATGCAAAGATCCAGCCACACAACATACATAATTTAATAAATGAATTAAAGTAAAGCACATCAAGTTACAAAAATCAAACAACAAAAGCAAATAAATAAAGTTACGAGTATAAAAACACAAATAATTAAATAAAAACGACTAGTTTAACCAGGGGTCAGGAATTGGCTGGTTAGCAGGTCCCTGTTAGCACCTGCTGGTAGATACTGGAACTACACCACCCGATGGCAAAAAGAATGTGTTTCCACAGACAGCCATTCAAAAGTAGCCGTGTTTTATGACGACATAAAAAAATTTCCAAGAACCATTTCAATTTAAATTATTTCATTACATTATAGCATATCGTCATCCGGTGATGGATTGTTTTTTGAAGGGCTCTTAAAAGCGTGAAATTGATTTATAGTTTCCCCTATTCCCGTTGGCGAGTGATCAGTCACGTGACACCGATCCCGGAACTGAGCGCCAATGATCAAACATGGTAGCCTCCATTTCGCTCGCTTTCTGGGAACCCTGCGCTAGCTGAGCACAGTCATTGTCAGTAGACTTCCCATTAAATTATATAATTTCCATAAACAGGTCTTACTGTCATGGATGATTATGTATAAGCACAAATTTCCCCCTCATAAATGTTTCATTTGGAAGAATAAATAAAGCACAGAAATAATGGGTTTTTTTTGTTGTTGTTTTTTTGACAGTTGGTTTAAAAAATATATTTTATTGGTGACACAACTATTTAACAGCAATGGTAACTTACTTACACACTCTGAATTCTCTGGGAAATATTCCTTCCCAGTATCTATTAAGGAATTTCTGACTGTGATTGATGCTATACCATTTGATCTTCTTGAATTATTAAAATATTAGATTGTTTCAAGACCAAATATTGACTTTACTGTTAAGTTGGAAGGTATAAGTATTACAGATAAAAAATAATAATAACAGATATCTTAGGAAAATCTGTCAAAATTGTGCAGCTCCATCAGCCAAAATTTCAAAATATTAATTGGGAAGAAACCTTTAAAATTACAAGATGATATTGTGTGACCAATAAGATTTGTGAGGTCTCCTTTAAGATTATTCACAGGATTTACCCTGTTAAACAAGTTATTGCAAGATTTAGGATAGACATTGATTTAAAATGTGCTTTTTGTAACATTGAAATTGAAAGCATTGTATACCTCTTTTTTGAATGGATCTATAAAACAATGTTCTGGTGTGATTTAGAATATTTTATTAAGATGAATACGGTTATTGATATGCATTTAAGGAAAGAGGAGGTTAGCATGCAATATTATACATTTATTGTTGATTTATGGAATTTTTTTTATTTTATTCATAAATGAAAATGGTCGTCACAGAAACCAGACTTCACATACACTTCAAAACAGAAGTAAAGTATTACTTTAATATGTTAACAGGAGTAAAAAAACAGTAAAGTGCTAAAGAGTATTAACTTTATAAAGCCTTAAATACCCCCTTTTTTAATCTTAATGTTATATGCATTGTATATTGTATAATGTATAGCATTTTGTATTCTGTATATTGTCGATATACTTTTTTGTAAGTATTTTATATATATATATATATATATATATATATATATATATATATATATATATATATATATATATATATATACACACAGTATATTAGTTTAGTTTATTTCTTATGCTTTCAGTTGGTTTGACTGTCATGTTATATTGATTAAAGCAATAAAAAATAAATAAAAAAAGAGCACAGTCATAGAGATGAATGGGGATGCTAACGGATAGCTCTCTCCAGATCTTTTATAGTTCCATGTTTACCTGAACTACAAGTCAAGGGATATTAAATCTATAACATTTAGAACATATTAATACTGCCCATTATGCATTTAATCCAGTATACACTGATGGATCAAAAAACCCTGATACGGGGCGATCAGGTGCAGCATTTTATGTCCCAAAATTTAAAAGTGGAAACAGAGGGAGATAAACTGATGCAACTTCAGTGTACACTGCAGAGTTAGTCACCATTCAAATGGCACTTGGTTGGGTTGATGAAGTGATGACAGAGTCTGAAATGCAAGTTTTAATTTGCTCGGACTCAATGGCATCACTTTCAAGCCTTCAAACTTTCCAATAATGTCGAAGTGATATATTGATAGAAATAATGGTTATGTTACATAGACTAAGGCATATGGAGATTTAGTACACTTTCTGTGGGTTCCAGCACACGTTGGGGTACAAGGAAATGAAAAAGCAGATAAAATGGCTAAAGAAGCACTTCATTTGGATAACATTAACTTGACAGTCAGTTTAAGTAGGGTAGAAGGAAAGTGTCTGATTCAACAAGCATGTTGTAATAAATGGCTAATGTACTGGGACACATGTCAGAAAGGCAGACATTTCCATAAAATACAAAGTAACATAAAACGAAGTAAAATTAGTCATAATGTAAATAGAAAGGAATATTTTATATTTATAAGATTAAGAATGGGTCACACTAAACTTCACACAGCACTTCACATCATGGGCAAACACAACACATGTTTATGTAATATGTGTCAGGAAATGGAAACTGTAGAACATGTTTTGATTAAATGTACTAAATATGAAGAGAATTAGACACCTCTGGAAGCATAGAATTCACTATATGCAATATTTTAAGTATTGGACCAGAAACTGGTAGAACAATAATGGCGATAATGAGGTTCCTGAGAAACACTGGTTTGAAATATAGAATATAGAAAATCTGCCTCGTATTCCATCCTTGTCACACTCCAGCACAGTAGGTGGCGGTATGCACCTTTTTAGTTGGTTTGCAACCCGCCAGTAAATCCACAAAAGAAGAAAAACTACAAGTCAAGACTTTTTTGAACTACATTACCCGTCAGCGCTGTGATGTAACTCCGTTACTGAACCAACATGGCAGCGGCTAGGGCACTCGCAAGTGTTGTCCGCTTGGGATCACATAACATCACTAGAAGTCACAGTTTAACATTTAACAGTATACAGAGACGAGGAATAGCAGCTTGCATTGACCGTAAGTCAAATAATTTCAATCCCGAGATAATATTAAAGTAAACAGTCCATTGAGGAAAATCAACGACAAGCGAATCCAATTTTGATTGAGCAAGTATAGATCTGACCCTAGTTCACTGAATCTCGATAATATGTAACATTCGGTTCAAATGGATAATTGTAGCTCTGCTGGTGTTAAAATGTGGAGTCAGTGATTGTGACGGCACAGTCACAGAAGAGAGAGTTCCATTGGTGACGTAGGTTTTTTTTTTTTTTTTTTTTTTGCCTGTACTACAATTGTGCTTGACTGATACATTTAACGCTGTCGTTTTAGTGTACATTTTGATTCATAAACTCAGTTGTGCAGATTTGTTTTGCCAGTATAATGCCTCATTGAACGTACGTAAACTCTCATACTGGGTTTGACTTCGACAAAGTATACAGGAAAATTTTACTAGTCTACAGTTTACATTTTCAGGACTATTTTATAAACTTGTGTAGCCGCAAAATTAAGCACGTTCGTAATTCTTGGATCGACATTGGCTAGTTTTTCATTAGCTCAGCCAATCATATTTGGGGGTGTGTACTGGACGTTGATGATTGGCGCAGGTTTCTTTTGATCCGCGCCCTTGATGTATCTCATAATCCAGTAATGATAATGTCAGGCATACCTAAACACAAACAACACTTTGCATCCACATGCATGGAAAACCAGGAATATCAGGGATTTTAAAATAAGGATTTCAAGGCCTGGATATAAATGAAAGAAATAGTTCATCCACAAATTCTCTCATCATTTACTCACCCTCATGCCATCCCAGATGTGTATGACTGACTTTCTTCTGCTGAACACAAATTAATATTTTTAGAAGAATATCTCAGCTCTGTAGGTCTATATAATGCAAGTGAATGGTCATCAGGCCTTTAAAGCTCCAAAAAGGAAAAAAAGCAGCAGAAAAATAATCCATAAGACTCCTGTGGTTTAATCCATGTCTTCTGAAGCTATCCAGTTGTTGTTTTGTTTTTGTAGTGAGAACAGACGAAAACGTAACTCCTTTTTCACTTATGATTTCAAGCTCGATTACACTTCCTGGTGCTTGATGCATGCACAGAGCGCTAGAAAGTGTAATCGAGCTTGAAATTATGATTGCCAATGAGACTGCTGTCAAGTTGTAAAGTGAAAAAAGACTTAAATATTGATCTGTTTCTCACCCAAACCTATCATATCACTTCTGAAGGCATGGATTTAACCACTGGAGTCTTATGGATTACTTTTATGCTGCCTTTATGTGCTTTATGGACATTCAAATGTCTGGTCACCATTCACTTGCACTGTTTGGACCTACAGAGCTGAGATATTCTTCAAAAAATCTTAATTTGTGTTCAGCAGAAGAAAGAAAGTCATACACATCTGGGATGACATGAGGGTGAGTAAATGATGAGAGAATTTTCATTTTTGGATGAACTATCCCTTTAAATCTTAAGTCATGGAAATGTCTATAGTAAATCAAACATTTTCTGGTTATGCTCTGCTTTAGAATATTTAATTGGCTAGAAATTGCTCTTCCCGAGTGCAATTTCTTTAAAATTATTTTAAAAAATCCTTATCCAGTAAACCGAACAACTGAAAAATGGAAATATCCTGGAAATTAATTGGTCAAAAAGTCTGGGAACCTTGATGGTAACTAACAATTGTGTATCTATCCACAGCCTCTATAGGACTTACAGATGAGCAGAAAGAATTTCAGAAGGTGGCATTTGACTTCGCTGCCAATGAGATGGCACCACATATGGCAGAGTGGGACCAAAAGGTAAATCAACTAGACAGAAAGCGACTATTGTTTATGTGTCATGTTGAAACTTTTACCACTTGGAACTTACTAATGATTAATACTAATCATAGAAACATTCATGATTAAATTAATATATCGGGTTCAATACAAGTTAAGCTCAATCGACAGCAATTTGTGGCATAATGATAATTACCACAAAAATTAATTTAGACTCCTTGTTTAAAAATAATAAAAAAAGCAAAAATCAAAGTTACGGTGAGACAGTGAATTGGGGCCAATTTTTGGAGGGTTTAAAAGGCAGAAATGTGAAGCTTATAATTCTATAAAAGCACTTACATTAATTCTTCTGTTAAAACTCATGTATTATTTGAGCTGAAAAGTTGTTTAAATCGTAATTTTTTCAGGCATTTTAGAGTTTTAGGGTTTTTTGACATTACATCATCATGGCAATGAAGTTGTAAATTTGGATTTAACTTTACACAGAAAGTTTTAGTAAGTGATGGTACACTTTAGTTTGTGGTTACACTTTTGAAACTGTGACTATTTTAACATTTATAGATTGGGCCCCACTCACTTCCATTGTAAGTGCCAGACTGTAAACCTGATTTTTGCTTCTTTTAAAGAAAAGGAGGGGCAAGTCAATTATTTTTTTATTTTTTTGCGGTAATCAATATTATGCCACAGATGCTGTTGATTGAGCTTAACTTGTATTGAACCCAGAATACTCCTTTAATATTTGTACTCATAGGAAATCTTCCCTGTGGAAGCCATGAGGAAAGCTGCCCAGCTGGGGTTTGGGGGGATTTATGTGAACCCTGAAGTTGGCGGCTCTGGACTCTCTCGTCTGGACACCTCTATCATCTTTGAAGCATTATCCACAGGCTGTGTCAGCACAACCGCTTACATTAGCATTCACAAGTGAGTCTACACTGCCATCTGGAGCCTATTCATCCCACTATCCTTCTTTCACCTTTGTTGTAATGTTATAAGAACATCATAAATCCCACTATTGTAATTATATTTTATCTGCTTAATGACATTGCACTTATTGAAATGCCGCGTTTGAACATGTCGGTGAATATTGTTCACTAATTGTTATTGTTCAACAATAAGTTGCTTTTTTTGTGGTAGTTTGTTTCATTGTGTGTTTGTTGGTTACCACAGCATGTGCGCCTGGATGATAGACACATTTGGTAACAATGAGCAAAGGGAGAAATACTGTCCAGATCTCTGCTCTATGCAAAAGTTTGCCTCCTACTGTCTCACAGAACCTGGTAAGTAAGTTTTTCTGTATTCCTTTTATGGAATACATTCAGCTGACATGTGAACTGAAGTGTTTATGTTGTTAAAGCAACAGACATTTTTCCATTTAGAAAGGTAATTTTGTTTTAGAATCCAAAGTTGTTTAAAAAGCCACATGATTTAGGGGTTGTTACCACTGAACACGTTTTTGTGCCCATCTGCGCTGTTTTTCGATTGACCCTTTGCTAAGCTCCACCCCCCTTGGTTGATGCCACTCGCTCTGACAAGCTTTGCAGAACTTCCCATAGGAATGATTAGGAGATTGTTGTGAACTGTGCAGTTTTGGGCAAAATATTCTCATAAACAGAACTGATAATATTTTTACATGGGCTGGAATAAAGAGTGACATTTTAAAGCATATTTATTAGAAAAGCGTCATTTGATGGCAATTACACACCTGATAACTAGAGATCAGTGTTAGGTGTAATCCAGTTACAAAGTAATCAGTTATTGTAATCTATTAACTTTTAGCCAAAAAAGTAGTGTAATAAATTACAGTAAAATTATAGGCCGAAACCAATAACAATACCAATATTTTGCCGCTTTCATTACTTTGAATTGTGGCGGCATTTTTGTCCATTTAGGTGGCATTTTTGCCCCAAGCCCCCACATTTCTGACCTTGCTGCATGTTTCCTCTCTGGGCACCTTGTGTCACTGTTACAAGTGACCAGCCACAAAGATTTTTTAATTTTTCCTTTTTTTTTTTTTAATAATTTCTACCTACACACATTGCTCCCATAGACTCTCATTGTAAACAAGCAAATGCTTGTCAGAGAAATGGCGGACGGCAAAAGTTGCTAAAATACGATTGGTCAGAAATACTTAAGGAAGTGTAAACATGCGCTAGGCGGATGTCTCTGACCATTGCTCCACATTTTACAGGTTTTTTTATAGCGTCTTGTGCAGGCTTCCACGATTTTTAGATGCTGTTTTAGGTTAAATAAAATGTCACCTGTTATATTCATTGTGCTTTTTCGTAATATGCATCTAGCTTTTTGCATAAGAACGTATTTGGTCTGAATGGGCCATTAGAATACTGTTGTTTACTTGTGTTCATAGCATTATTGAATTGTGGTGAAAGGTTCTGGAATGAAATGACATGGGTGTTGTAATAGTTGCAAACATATATTGTGCTTTCTTCACTCCAGGTAGTGGGAGTGATGCTGCATCACTTTTAACCAGCGCAAAACTCCAAGGAGATCATTATGTCCTCAATGGCTCAAAGGTACTGGATTTGTGATGGGTTTACAGTACCAATAAAGGTCTTCCTGCAGCTTTTCAACAGTTTCCAATGTTTCTCCTCAGGCGTTCATCAGTGGAGCTGGAGACACAGATGTTTATGTGGTCATGTGCAGGACCGGTGGGAAGGGACCTAAGGGGATTTCGTGCTTGGTGGTTGAAAAAGAAACCCCTGGACTCAGCTTCGGCAAAAAAGAGAAGAAGGTAGCCTAATTAATGTACATGGGCCTTGGTATTTTGTTTGGTCTAAACTTATAGGTGCTTTCAAAAGTCATTGTTGAAGCTGATCAGAAATGTTAAAGAATGTCCAGCAGGTGGCAGAGTTGAGTCTGTGGATTAAAACATAAGCGGTGTACTAACATTCAAACTTCAATTCTGCAGGTAGGTTGGAACTCACAGCCAACCAGAGCAGTGATGTTTGAGGACTGTGCTGTCCCAGTGGCCAATCGGCTTGGAGCAGAGGGGGAGGGCTTCAACATTGCCATGAAGGGCCTCAATGGAGGCAGAATTAATATTGGTGAGTTGTTTGATAGATTTTAATAAGTGATATGTTTTACAATACCATCCTTAAAGAGAACAACATGTGTAAGTAAATGATGATGTGAATAATCCCTTTAATTGTTTGATCATCCCAAACCATTCAACCCTTTCCAGTAGTAATTTTGAAAACGGCCACACTGAAAAATCAAAACACTTTGATTTGAAACCATTTAGATAATTTTTGCATCACATTTTTAGTATTCACTTGCATGGGAATGTAAAAAGCTTTTAATATAGATTAATGCAAGTATTTTTGTACCCACAGCATCCTGCTCCCTTGGAGCTGCTCACGCATCTGTGGTGCTGGCTCGAGATCATTTGTGTGTGCGGAAACAGTTTGGAGAAACACTATCAAAAAACCAGGTAAAGAAAAAGTCGTGCTGAATTGTCAAGCACCAGTTCTATCCTTGGTATTTGGCTGTGTTGATTGAGTAACATGTAAGATAATTGTTTAAACCCAAAAAATTTAAGTATTATGGATATAACCAACAGTTTGTTCTCACTGTATTCAGTATCTGCAGTTTAAGCTGGCTGAGATGGCCACTAAGCTGGTAGCTTCCCGGTTGCTGGTGCGCCAGGCAGCGCTGGCTCTGCAGGAGAGTCGACCGGATGCTGTTGCACTATGCTCAATGGCCAAACTCTTTGTAACAGATGAAAGTTTTTCAGTGAGTATACACAGTGCTCAGTTCTTATGGGGACATCATGTACGGTTAGACCTGAATGTTATTGTAATTTAGACCAAAGCATAATTGCAAAAACAGATTTGCTTAAATAAGTTTTGTGACTTTTTGTGAAAAATTTTTTTTTTATGAAAGGTCATCTGAATAACACCTTTTTATATTCACCCTTCAGATATGTAACCAGGCCTTACAGATGCATGGAGGTTATGGTTATCTAAAGGACTATGCAGTACAACAGTATGTCAGAGACATAAGAGTACATCAGATATTGGAGGGTAATGGCTTTATTATATATAAAAGTGCACTAAATGCTATACTGAAATGTTTTTATACACATAATATATACTGTATAGTATATTATAATCATATATTTTATTGATTTTAATATTTATGTTTAATTAAAAATATATACTGATATGATTATTTGAATATTTGTATTAAAATGTATATACATAATGATATGTATATCACACATGATAATGATAATCACATATTAGTTGTGTATATACTGTGTGTGTATATACACCAATCAGCCACAACATTAAAACCACCTGCCTAATATTGTGTAGGTCCCCATCGTGCCACCAAAACAGCGCCAAAATAGCATTCTGAGATGATATTCTTCTCACCACAATTGTACAGAGCGGTTATCTGAGTTACCGTAGACTTTATTAGTTCGAACCAGTCTGGCTATCCTTGCTGACCTCTCTCATCATCAAGGCATTTCCATCTGCAGAACTGCCACTCACTAGATGTTTTTTGTTTTTGGCACCATTCAGAGTAAATTCTAGAGACTGTTGTGTGTGAAAATCCCAGGAGATCAGCAGTTACAGAACTACTCAAACCAGCCCATCTGGCACCAACAGACATCCATGTGATTATCTAATCAGCCAATCATGTGGCAGCAGTGCATAAAATCATGCAGATACGGGTTAGGCGCTAATGTTCACCAACCATCAGAATGAAGAAAAAATGTCATCTCAGTGATTTGGACCGTGGCATAATTGTTGGTGCCAAATGGGCTGGTTTGAGTATTTCTGTAACTGCTGATCTCCTGGGATTGTTTTGGCTGATCGGTGTATATATATATATAAAATGCAGTTCAAAAGTTTGGGTTCACTTGACTAAAATGTTTCTCATGATCTTAAAAACATTTGATCTGTATGCTTAAATGTTTGAAATTAGTTTTGTAGATAAAAATATAATTGTGCCAACATATTTCATTACAAACTACATTTTTATTTTATTTTTTTAAATGGATGATTTGGACTGAATAATAAAGAAAAGTAGCCAATAAGTGCCCAGCATATAGATGGAAACTCCTTCAAAACTGTTTAAAAAGCATCCCAGGGTGATACCTCAAGAAGTTGGTTGAGAAAATGTCAAGAGTACATGTCTGCACATTCTAGGCAAAGGGTGACTACTTTGAAGATGCTAAAATATAACAGTTTTGATTTTTAAATTTTTTTTTTGGTCACAACATAATTCCCATAGTTCCATTTATGTCATTCCATAGTTTGATGACTTTACTATTATTCTAAAATGTGAAATATATATATAAAAATAAAGAATGAGTAAGTGACCCTAAACATTTTACCAGTAGTGTATATATATATATATATATGATAATCATACAGTAGTAGTGTATATATTCTGTGTGTGTGTGTGTATATATATATATATATACATACACACACACACACACACACACACAAGCAATATCACACGAGCAAGAGTGTGATATGGCCCTACATCAGCACTTCTGTGATTACCTATGGCCGAATCACAGCAGTGCTGATGTAGGGCCATATCGCACTCTTGCTCGTGTGATATTGCTTATATACAACAGTTTAATGAGCAAGTCAATTTAAAAAAATTAGGAAAAACTGTGTACGGTCATAAAAATGCATTTGTGCATGGAACTACTTTCTTACGCGACGGATCAGAATCTGCAGTTGCTGGTTCAAACCAAATGATGCGTCCAAGCCTCCGTTAGTAATTCAAAAATGTCACTTCAGAAATAGTATCACGGCTTGTGCTGTTTCTACCAAGTTATTGGATAAACAAGGATGGATGGATGGATGTGTGTGTTTGTGTGTGAGAGAGAGAGATGGAGGGAGAGAGAGAGAGAGATGGAGTGTGTGCGATCAACTGTTGCCACTCCCAAGCAGAGATGCTGTCAGCTTTCTCAGTGGAAAAATAGCCATCAAGGGGGGGGGATATTTCTCCCTATTTCAGTGTGCAAGAGTCATTCACTATAGAAACTGCAATCTTCTCTACCATTTTAAACAGCACGTCCTCTCCAATGTGGAAAGTCTGGTAAGAAGTTAGCGCCTTGAGTTTGTGTAATTAATCAGTCTGTTGTGTCTCTCAGCTGTGATGAGCCTTAATGCTGAAGTTATTCGTTTAAAGCCGTTTAAAGCTATTTCCTAGCTTTAGTAGTGTAGTAGTAATACGAGCATTCACGTAGTGCTGTTGTATGTAAACACTGACTGACGCGGATTCACTTCACATCACCTAACTGGCTCATATTACACACAAACATTATCTTTTGCCACCACCTGCTGGCTAACATATGTAAAATTACATGTAAAGAGACACATATACAATAGCTCTTAACACATCTGCACTGCTCTTACACTTTAGTTAAGAACGGCACGAACACAAGCGGAGTGATACACACAGTGAAGCGTCAGAGTGCTGATGGTGTGAGACCATCAGTACTCATGGAACGTCTCTCGTCCAATCAGATTCGAGGACCGGAACTAACTGGTGTGTGTGTGTGTGTGTATGTATGTATGTATGTATGTATACACACACACACACACACACACACACACACACACAACTGGTCAAAAGTTTTGAAACACTTATTCTTTATTAAAAAAACATTTGTGAATAATAGTAAAGTCATCAAAACTATGGAATAACATAAATGTAACTATGGGAATTATGTTGTGACTAAACAAAATCCAAAATAAACCAAAACTGTTATATTTTAGCATCTTCAAAGTAGTCACCCTTTGCCTAGAATTTGCAGACATGTACTCTTTACATTTTCTCAACCAACTTCTTGAGGTTTCACCCTGGGATGCTTTTTAAACAGTATTGAAGGAGTTCCCATCTATATGCTGGGCACTTATTGGCTGCTTTTCTTTATTATTTGGTCCAAGTCATCAATTTCAAAAAGTTTTTTTTAAAATAAAATTGTAGTTTTATAATGAAATAAATTAATATGGTGGTACAATTATATTTTTGTCTACAAAACTAATTTCAAACATTTAAGCATACGCCTTCAGATCAAAAGATTTTTAAGATCATGGGAAACATTTGTTTCAAACAAGTGTTTCAAAACTTTTGACCGGTAGTGTGTATATATACATACATACATGTATATACATATATATATACACAGTTGTGCTCAAAAGTTTGCATACCCTGACAGAAATTGTAAAATTTTGGCATTGATTTTGAAAATATGACTGATCATTGAAACAACCACACCATCTTTTTCCAGAGCAGCCTGTATTTCTCCTGAGGTTACCTGTGGGTTTTTCTTTGTATCCCGAACAATTCTTCTGGCAGTTGTGGCTGAAATCTTTCTTGGTCTACCTGACCTTCGCTTGGTATCAAGAGATACTCAAATTTTCCACTTCTTAATAAGTGATTGAACAGTACTGACTGGCATTTTCAAGGCTTTGGATATCTTTTTATATCCTTTTCCATCTTTATAAAGTTCCATTACCTTCTTTTGACAGTTCATTTCTGCTCCCCATGGCTCAGTATCTAGCCTGCTCAGTGCATCCATGTGAGAGCTAACAAACTCATTGACTATTTATACACAGACACTAATTGCAATTTTAAAAGCCACAGGTGTGGGAAATTAACCTTTAATTGCCATTTAAACCTGTGTGTGTCTCCTTGTGTGTCTGTAACAAGGCCAAACATTCAAGGGTATGTAAACTTTTGATCAGGGCCATTTGGGTGATTTCTGTTATCATTATGATTTAAAAAGGAGCCAAACAACTATGTGATAATAAATGGCTTCATATGATCACTATCCTTAAATAAAAGACAGTTTTTCTGCATGATCAGTCATATTTTCAAAATCAATGCCAAAATTTCACAATTTCTGCCAGGGTATGCAAACTTTTGAGCACAACTGTGTGTGTGTGTGTGTGTGTGTGTGTGTGTGTGTGTGTATATATATATATATATACCAATTGTGCAAGATTGTAAAAAAAATGTAGTTAATTTGATGTACTTGTTCTCTTTAGGTACAAATGAAGTGATGAGGATGATCATTGCAAGGAGTTTGCTTACTGAATCATGAGAATCATATGCTGCTGTTTCTTCATGGAGTAAAATAGACTGTTACTCTGGTTCTGGGTTCTATCACATCTGAGACAAACAAGTTGTTTATGCCATCATTTTCTAATATGTACATCACAGTACTGTTAAATGTATTCCACCTATGTGTTACTAAATGCTTGGAGATTATTGATCTTATAACACTCCAATATCAGGAAGCTAACCTGCTGATTTATATAATGAATTGTTAATGTCACAGTATTTTCTGTAGCTGTTAGACTTTTCTGAATGTTCAGCAAAAGCCAAGTTTATGCCTTAAACTCTTGGATTAGTAGATCCAGATTAAAGTGTTTATTGTAAAAACACACTGTTATCTTGAGCAGAGAATCAGCAGATATTTGAATACAAGGAATTGTATTTGTTTAGTGTAAAAGATTTAGGCTGGATACAAGAAGTTATGCTATTAAAACATAAGCATAGTTCTGCAAATGTTACTGGAAAATTAGTCAAGTTGAAACCTTACACTGATTAAATCTAAAAATGCTCCAGATTTGTAGATTTGACCATTTTTGTTTAATTTTCAGCATTAAGAAATACGATTTATTTTGCAATGCTACTTTACTTCCTGAGAAACTTTTAGCACATACAACTTTGTTTGGGAGATCATTTTCAAAGCACAAATCAAGTCTCACAGTACTTCCATAAATTGTGTTCCAATAGAGGTGAATATGTATGGTTCTGATCCTCATGTTGTTTTTAAAATGACTGCTGTGATTTTTGTTAAACTGTCTTTTGCACCATGTGAAATGGAGAACAGTTTAGATTGAAATGTCCTTTTTGTGTTTTGAGTGTCACCTGCAAAGCTCTTATCTGTTTTGTATGTCTCATCCACATGAGTTGATAATGCTCTTATATTGGATAGGAATTCAAAAGCTGTCTGCTCCAATGCATTAGTCTATTCAACAGCAGGAGAACCTGCACACCAACTGTTAAAGAGCAAGAATTAATAAAACATTTATCATGCCTGATTGAAATAGAAATCTAAATAGGATTTTTCTGGCTTTGAAGTCCATTAGCTTTGAATAACTGTACTGTATTTTTATTAACCTTAAAGGGATAGTTCACCCAAAAATGAGATTAGAAGACATACATTAGACCACTGGAGTCTTATGGATTACTTTTATGCTGCCTTTATGTGATTTTTGGACCTTCAAAGTTCTGGTCACCATTCACTTGCATTGTATGGACCTATTGAGCTGAGATATTCTTCTAAAAATATTTGTTTGTGTTCAGCCGAAGACAGAAAGTCATACACATCTGGGATGGCATGAAGGTGAGTAAATTATGAGAGAATTTACATTTTTGGGTGAACTATCCCTTTAATCGGTATAAGCATTTAAAATGTACAGTCTTCTCTCTTTTGGAAAAATGGACCAAAAATATTGATAACTCATCGTGCACTATACATATTTTTGTCCAATCAAATGCATTTTAGAAGGAGAATGTCCCTTTGCAACAGACTTGCAAGTAGAAAAAACAGTTTATGGCTGTGACATAACTAAATTATTGTCTTTTTTTTTTTGTTTTTTTAAGGGAAGAGCCCTTCGATATATCCCAAGCAAACTTCCTGTTTCAAAAACAAATACGTCAACACAGGAAAGAAAACTACTTGTCAAGCCATTTCATAGGGTCTTTAATTCATCGGTAAAAGTAGTGTTGAATAAAATATAGAATAACAAATAAAAGTTTAACTAAAAACAATGTATTTTTACTTTCTGCTTAACAAAAAGTAAGCTAGTGCAAACAAGCCACAGATGTATAAGAGTTGCTGATAGGAAATTTTATGAAACAAGGCAGGGCGATAAATCTAAACAAGTGGACTGAAGTGGGAGACCTTCAAGTCCATCTGTTCCTCAGTAACCGACTGGCCAGTAGGTTGATTTCCTTCAGTCTGCTGATGAGGTATTGAATTGTTGTTCACCTGACTTTTGAAGAAAACCAGACTATTAATGAAAAAACCATGCTAAAAATATCACATCGTTTTTACAGAGGTTTAAATACACACCTAAGCTCACTGGAATATGTTTTCTTCAGTTGCTTCTTCCTGTTGCAGATCACATAAGCGACTGCTGCTCCAATTAGCAGAAGAACAAGAAAGATTCCCATCACTAAAGCACCGATAACAGCCGCGGTTTCCCCATCTAACAATAGATCAGTGGCAGTATAACACCATATCACATGATCTGGACTGCAATAACTGGTCTCGGAGCATTGTGTGATGTGAAGTACTCACGTGCCACTCTGAGAATTATGCTGCATGCTGACTGGCCAAGCTCATTAGAGGATCTACAGGTGTAGGTTCCAGTGAAGGCATCAGACAGGTTGTGTAACATCAGAGAACCAGTGCGCTGATCTGAAGCACAAATATTAACACGTGATTAATTGTCAAACGATATGGATTTTTCAATAGCTGATGCCAATACTGATATCAACAGAGTGGCCGATGACACATACAATGCTGATATTTACATAATACAATTCAATGACAGCAAATGAGTTAAAATAACAATACACCATAATAGTTTAATAGTACATCCCTTATGAGTCATTACAGAAACACGAACAAAGAAATTCATGTGTCACTATGCACTACTTTTAGGTGCTAACATACAGTAAATGTGGAAGTGCTAGGATAGACTCAAATCTGTATGTTTTCAAAGCAGTCGCTTGTTACGTACCTTCTATGCAACTGTCTGGCAGTAATGGGGCTGCATTCTGCTCTCTGTGCCATGAATAAATAGGTGTGGGGAGACCCTGAGAGGACTGGCAACTCAGAGTGACATCATTCCCCATATAGGTGTTTCCCTGTAGTTGACAGACTGGCTTGGATGGGGGCACTGAAGATTTAAAGAACAGTCTATGTTCATATGGTATTATTGATAATTATGTTGGCTTGAAAAATGTTATTCTACAAACTTTGTTTAGTAGGGCTGTCAACACGGCTGAGAAACTAAATTGGAATTTTTCACTGATATATTACCAGAATAATATACAAATTTTAAAGACATTATTTCAGGTAGGGGGGAAAATCTACAAGACATCTGATTTGTAAATCGACGTTGTCTCATATGTTAACAAGAGGGCGCAACAAATCAATATAAACCAAACCAATCATGACTGTGTTATAGTGATTGTTTATGGCAAACAATATATCTGGCTGTTAACAAATGTGTGTAAAATGATACTCAAAAGATTTAGCAAGTTCATATTTTCAAATATTAAATAATAAAAAGTAAAACGATAAAATAAACGCTTCACTAGACGGTTCTATGTTAAAGGTGCTGTAAGCGATTTTAGCCGTTCGAATTTTCACAAGCTGAACTGTTGGATTAGCCACACCCCCTCTTTCCAAAACCACGCACTCCAAAGATACCAAGTTATCTTTTCTGAGACAGACACAAGCAGAAACAACCGCAGCAAAATTGTGCTCTCACCTGAAAATTGTTATGAACAACATGGCATAAAAATGGCTTTACGACTCAATAATTCGCTGCAACTACAATATTATGAGAATGCACAAAATTATTGAAGGGCAGAAAGCATCAGAGGTCACATTTTTGTTTGCTGTTTACTGAGTCTAGTGCTGTCACAGAGACAGGTGAGATATCTCACAACACTTATTTCATTCATATCTTTCAGGGAGTAGGAAAATATTTTGCATACCTTTCCATGAAAAAATTGCCCACAGCACCTTTAATTAAGTGTTGCACAGTAGCCTATACTGGTGCCAGAGTAAGCCTTCTACCTTGGACTCAAGCTTCATAATACTGGCAGTACCAAAGTGTATTTCATTTATTACAGTTGTATGTACGTACCTAATGCTTATGAGGCAAGAACGCTGATAATAGAGGCATGCTCAAGACACAACCGCTGAAAACCTCCACCTCTGGGGGCCATTAACTCCACTAGACGGACCGTTGCATCGTGTCTCGCTGTTTTTTCAGCATCTCGTGCAGTAACTATGCATTTTTAAGATGCTGTGTCCATTTAAAAGGAAATGCAACCTTTAAAACGTGTCTTGAGACACCTGCATTCTATTTTATTTGTTGCACTGCGCCTGTTTTATCCCAAGAATGTAAGTCATCTTCAGTGCTTGGCACACATCCATGTTACTTTTAGCATTTTTATCTTAAATTCTGTGAATATTCTAATTCTAATTTGACAGCCTTATTGTTTAGGTTTTTTTCAAAATCCCTAAATGAAGACCACATTTTCTCACTGTAACTCCTCCTAGGGCTTTCAAGCTATATCCACCAATCTTGACTGAGACCTTCAGACATTTCTGGATTAGTGTGCTATGTCTTTTCTAACTGACAGACATACAGTTTTTGCACAGCAGATTATCAAAAATCTGAAAAATCCCATAGACATACATTGAAGGAATGTTCAAATGTTTACTCACCCACAAACACACATTCAAATCATCAAAGTTTGTCTTGACAAATTTTACCAATGTAGTTGGTTATTGTTGTAGTTCAGGCATATGGGCCAGCTTACCAAGCACAGTGAGGTTGATTAGACCCTGTCCACTGCCGGACCAGTCACTCGGGTTGGTGACCTCACATATATACAGGCCAGCATCTGAGGACTGAGCATTGATGATTTTGACAGAGGCAACACCCTTCACTGGAGGGTTCTGCACTAGAGTCATCCTTCCCTCCCAGGAGTTCACCCAGTACAGCCTTCCATTGTAGTATAACACCTGCTTGGGATAAGACTCATTGAGACTCATGGTTGTTTTATTGTACACTGACTTGTATAATTTTCCATGAATTCTCACCCTCTTTGCTTGGACAGCAGGCATTCCAGGAGCAGAGTAGCGCCACTCCAGAGTAAAACCCTCTGTGGCGTGTGTATCATACGTGCAGGAAAGCTCGGCTAAAGACCCAGACCGAACAAACACAGAAGGCTTTACCATAACCGCTTGCCATGACCTCACTATGTCTGATCAAAGACAAAGGGAACATTTGAAGGTACATTCAATGCCTTGTAAAGCTTTGGTAAGAAACTCAGTAACATCATAATCCCAATAAACTCCATAATATTTGCAGTTAGTTATAAAAGAAACAGCGATACATCAGAAACTAATTTGGAATATATTTATACATGAATGATAGAAATGATATACTCACCAAAGTACTGGATCAAAATCCACAATGTCAGCACTGTCTGACCAAACGCCATTATACACTGAATATTTTGTTTTCCTTGCACTTGTGCAGAGATAAGTAGCAGCTCATGACAGGATGGCTCTGACTAACAGTTGGCACAACAAAGTTCAGATTGTGCTTTCTAGAAGGGTAGGCAGGTGTGGCTAAACACGGCAACTTTAACCATAAATATTATTTGATTTCTTATCATTTTTGCCTTTTTCTCATGAAAATTATTAGAAAGATTCTAATTTACTGGCCATTTTTTGGCCTTTACTTACTCTAGTTTTAGTTGTGTTAAATAGAAAAAGAGAAGTGTTTGTGTTTCCTCCTAATCCTACACAGGTCGTAACATAAATTGGGGACTCGTCCAGGATCTCAACCAGAGACCTCTTGCAACTGAAACAAAAACCATGCACTGAGAGATAAAGTTAAAAGTAAATTATATGGCTACCAAAAGAAAGTGAATGGCTCTCATATTTTAGATACTGAATGTTAATCCAGTTTGTTTACTGGCACGGCCAATTAACTGGTACATAAAATGAATGTGCTAACTGAACTCTTTAATCAACCATGATATAAAAAGTAGTACAATACTGGTTTAATAATCAGAACATTATGGCAAGTGATCAAAACAAATACCACCATTTTATAAATTTTCTTGAACCTCACTGAGGCATTTTTCATCCTAAGCCTTTTTTTTTTACCTCTCTGTTTCCATCATGTGGACAGTTACAGCACAATGCTTTAAAATATGTATAATGCCAATTGCAAATAAAAAGAAAAGTGAGTGGAAAAGGCTTAATTACAGAGCAGACAATATCTTCAACCAACTATTCACCACACATGCGCAGAAAATTCAGCTTTAACACAAATATCAAACTATCAAACGCAATAGAAAACACTGCCTCTAACATTCAAGTCATTAAACCACAAGGCTAGTTGTTCGTACATTATCATGAACACACAAATGAATAAATGTACACTGCCATGGAACTTACATTATCAAATCTTTTAAGTTTATGGGGGATTTAGTGATTTCTGGTCCATTACATGAGCATTGCAGTATCTGGCATTTATATCATAAGATATTTTAAGACAGCATTTTCATGGGTCTTCGTTGTATCTATTTTAAAGTTGTTTTCCCCCCTCCTCTAAAAATGTCACATTTCCAATAAAAGACTGCAGAAATCTGTCAAATGTGTGACAGAAAAACATGCCACAAGAGAGAAAACTCCTGAGAGAAACAAAGGCACAAGAGGCACAAGAACAGGCGATGCTAAAGATGAACTAATAGAGTATTGTCATAATTTTAACTGAACAACAAATAAAGAACGGGATGAATCTGAATGTATTAATATAACTGTTTCAGGGGGCCTGGGAAGCTCAGCGAGTAAATACGCTGACTACCACCACTGGAGTCGCGAGTTCGAATCCAGGGCGTGCTGAGTGACTCCAGCCAGGTCTCCTAAGCAAACAAATTGGCCCGGTTGCTAGGGAGGGTAGAGTCACTTGTGGTAACCTCCTTGTGGTTGCTATAATGTGGTTCTTGCTCTCAGTGGGGCGTGTGGTGAGTTGTGCTTGGATGCCGTGGAGAATAGCGTGAAGCCTCCACACGCGCTATGTCTCCACGGTAATGCGCTCAACAAGCCACATGATAAGATGCGCGGATTAACGGTCTCAAACACGGAGGCAACTGAGATTCGTCCTCCGCCACCCGGATTGAGGCGAGTCACTACGCCACCACGAGGACTTAGAGTGCATTGGGAATTGAGCATTCCAAATTGGGGAAAGAATGGGAGGGAAAAAAATAAAAATAAAATTATATATATATATATATATATATATATATATATATATATATATATATATATATATATATATATAAAGTGTTTCAAACAGTCAAACATAATTAGTGGTGCCTGCATCCCTTCATAATGTCTAGCATTCTACTGCACAACACACAGTGAAGCAAAATGTTTTTTTACATTTGTAAAATTGCCCAAATAAATGGTCAGTGTATTGGTTTGAAAAAGAATAAGTTCAGAGTGTTTAGGCATCATAAAACAAACTATACTCAGTAGAAAACACAAAACATAACCCTTTATCAAACAAACCAAAGGGTTTCTTAACAGATTTACTGTACTTATTTTAGTCTTTGATGTATAAAAAAGCTAGTCTATTTCTGTTATCTTTACAATTGTTAACCATTACATCTTCACCATTGTTAAAACCTTTCCTCAAACAATTTTGGCTACTGTCTGAGGACATAAGTCATCTTGTGTCCTAAACCAATGAACCTACGTGGTTCTGGGCAGGCACCGTAACTGGCACAGCACCCATGCGGGACAGAGTGGCAGTGTTTATAGGCATGTTGAGTGGGTGTGGGGCCTGCGGCATGGGCCCCTCAGTCCTGTGTGTGGAGCAGCTGTTGGGGCTGAGGACTGCGGGACTGTGATGGCGATGAGGGTTATGGTGAAGGTGATGAAGTTGCATGTGATTGGGCGCACTGCTGATGTTATACCCAGGCAGGCCGTGAAGTGGGTTGGGTTCTCCAAGGCGGAGGCGATAGGTGGTGGTGCTCCCAGAGGCTGTGAGTATGGAGGCAGTGTCAGAGGCACCTGGAGGATACGGGTAATGGTTGTTGGGCAGATGGTCCTGCGGAGGAGGACTGGTGGCTATGGAGGATAACGTGCCGTTCTTTGATATGATGTCGGATCCAGTGCCGCTTTTAGCCCAGGAAACCCGTTTAGGCGCCTGTGCATCTTCCCTAAAAGGAAACAGGAGTCAGTCAACAGAAATCAGATATACTTTGAAGCAGGGTCAGATATTAACCAGAGTACAGGGCAAAATTTTAACCTAAAGTGAGAAAAATACTTCAATTACCTGATTCAATTGAACAAACAATGTCATACATGTGTTAAAAAAATAAAAATAAAAAATACATACAAATGTTGGAACTTAATGATATTGAACTGCATTGAACAGACAAGCACAGAAAACTCACAAACCCCACAGCAGCATTACAAACAGAAAATACACACATCTAGTCAAGCTTTCTACTAGGGATTATGGTGAAAGATAATATGAGAGCTCACTTAATGTCATTGGCCATCTCCTCCTCTGTGTCACGGTTTCTCTTCAGGATAAAAATCAGGAATAAGATAAGAGCCATCAGTCCCACCACTGAACCCACCGTGGCACCAGCAACGACCCAGGCATTGTTAGCTGCCAGAAGAATAAGGAACAATTCACTTACCTGGACTGGATGATATATAAAATATTCACATATATTTGCAATGTATTTGCTGGCGATAAAAAATTAAGCAACATTGACAATATCACAATGATTTGGCCATTAAGTTTCATCCCATTAGTGCACGTCATTAGTTTTGCAATCCGACTTGTCTTGTGACTCGTGAGTATGACAGTGTTAAGGTGTTTTAATACCGTCTCTGATTTAAACGCAAGTAGCAAAAATGGCATTAGTGTTAGCAAGTTAGGATCATTCACACGATCACTTCAAACTGTCCGATTCAATGAATTCAAAGCACTGATTGCACAATATGTTTGTGTCATCAGAATGTTCACTGAAGTCTCCATGTCAGAATCCATGTATTAAAATGTTCAAGTAAAATTATTGTAGAAAAATATTGCTGTTTGTGATTATATATTGTTATATTGGTGCATATAAATATTCTTTCTTGTGTTCATTTAATGAAAAACTGTAAACATGCCTTGATGATGACAATTATTTTTAACTAGATTTTTACTGTAGTTTACTTCTTGTATTAAACAATTTCAATACATAAATATCAAGATATTTACCATCAAAAGGCTGAACAATATTGTGACACAATTTATTAGTCATATCGCCCAGCTCTACTACTACTATAATAACTGTGCGGAAATCCACAACATTTTATGTGATATCAACCTTTTTGTGTAATACTTACGGGTGGAGACCTCTAAATTGATGTGGCAGCTATCAGTCCCCGCTGTGTTGCTGGCACGGCAGACATACTTGCCAGACATGCTTTTGGTGAGGTTGCTAAGTCGAAGAGTGCCTTGCCTTTCATCTGAAATCAGATGATCTTTCGTCTGAGTCATACGTTCATAAAAATGTCTGCTTTAAAAAACAAACCAAAAAACAAAACACAAATCCTTCTAAAATAAAGTCCTTCTTTTAGAGTTAATCACTCCATATCAAGTACTGCTGTGACCTCTTTGTGTAAGGTTTTGCAGAGCATAGCTGATTATTCTACATCTATATGAAATAGAAGGATAAATACAGGACAAAAAGAGTGCATATGCTTTATCTTTGTCATAAACAATCCAATGAAATCCCTCTTCAAAAAAGCACTTTGCCATGAATATGGAGGAAGCTGAGAGATACACAAATAGGACATAAGTATTCTAGAGTTCTAGCTACATTATGTGGACACAATACAGTGTCTAATTTCACTACATGACTGTGGCAAAAGTTTTAAGAAGGATGAAAAGCAGTGCATTAAAACCATAAACACAGACAACTGATTTGACAGAGATTGAAGCCTGACCATCTGCTGCTGATTGGCCTGCCATGAGAGGGCAGTCAAATTCAAATTCCAAGAGCTAAGGCCAGACGCCCCAGGGACCTACTGACTCTGGGCATTGCTTTAAAGATGTCATAAGCACAGACATTTAACTAATGAAAAATTGGTAATACTTTAGATGAAGGTGCTATTTGTTAACATTAGCAATGCATTAGGTATCATGAACTTTCAATGAACAATATATTTTTACAGCATTTATTAATTTTGGTTAATCCATGTTAATTTATAAAAAAAATCAGTTTATGGTGAAATTAACATTAACCAAGATTAATATGAGCTGAAAAGTATTTATCATTGTTAGTTCATGTTAGCTAATGTAGTTAACTAATGATAACAAATTATTAAATTATTATTAAAACAGCCTTATTTTAAAGTGTTGCCAAATACAAGTGTGTAATTTATTGGTAAATTTATAAAAAAAAAAAATGTTTGTTCTGCAAAATTAGTTTCTACATTCAAACTATAAAGACACAGGACTAGTAAGCTTCCTAATAAGATCCATTAATATTAATGTATAACACAATTTCATAATATTTCAACAATGGGAGGGGACAAAAAGATGAAAGGGGTAAAATGAGGTTTGGCAAGCTTTTAGACTGAGTGATGAATTAGAGGTTTTTAGCTTGTGATATTGAATGACCCTAATCTCACTAACACACATTAATACTAATTGTTGATTAAAAATGGATCTTAAGTATAATTTTTTAAGCATTTTATAAGTGTTTTTTACCATTTTTATTGAGAAAGATGATGTGCAGCTCCTATCTACTTGAATGAGGAAAGACCAAAATCTCCAAAACAGTTGGTCAAGATTACAATCAAAGAACATATTTCAAATCAGCAGTAAAATCTGACACAATGGTATTATAAATTGTCTTTACCTCAGATTACGCTAAAAAACACAATTTTCCCAGCTTGTATAGCTAATACGCATGCTTGTTCTCGAGTTGATTGACAGGCGATGTCTGATTGCTGATTGGCTCTTTTACCTGTAAGGCGGGACTTCCTTTCTACATCTGTTGACTGTTGGGCATTCCAATTTCTCCCATTCATTTTAATAGAAGTGGCCCGTCTCTGCTAAATAGTGTCTGCTGCTACCAAAGTTAGGATTACTGACCACTGGTGCATGGTGAGCGAAGCGAAGCAGATATTTTTAGTTAATTCCAATGAGAAACCACTTTGCAAGCGTGGTGCTCGGCTCCAGTTGGAATGAACTGAAAACACCCACTTCGCTTTGCGAACCACGCGCCAGTGGACACGAACGGTTAGGTTCATAACAGTTCATAAATGTTGCATGTGAGTCTTGCGAAACTGTTTACAGAATGAGGGTCACAACTGTATAGACACAACTGGAAGACATAGAAAATAATATGAAGATGTGAAATGGGATCGGGATATAGCCCAAGCCAGATTCAAACCCTGGACACCCAAAGATGGACATATGCCCTGCCTGCCAGGCCACATCTCAGACATAGTTTTAAAATCAGAAGTGTTGGGATCCAAGAACCGGTTCCATTTAAAAAAAAATATACCAGAACCAATTGATTTTCATGACTTTAGGTTCCATTAACGATTCTTGAAAATGCATTTTTCTGCCAATGTGGATGGAGCACTGTCCTAAAATACTCTAAATCTATAGCACAAAACATAAAGCACAGTGGTCCGATTTCTGAACAAATGACTGAAACAGATTCAGTTCTTTTGAATCTACAGTGTGAAACACAGTGTGGTCAGTGTAGTCCCATTTAGAGGTCAACCGATAGTGGATTTTGCCGATACTGATAACTAAGGTGGTGGAAAAGGCCGATAACCGATTAATCGGCTGATAGTTTTTAAAATCGATTTTTAAAACATCAAAAAAATATTATTCTTTCTTTACTATGGTGAGCAAAGACAAAGAGTCCACAATAAATAAAATCCCAAATGTAGCTTTTTGTTCAACCAAAATCTCAATAATAACCAGAAAAAAATGACGATTTGGTGCATAACGCAGGATGCAGGACTTTTAAGTATAAACAAGCCCGATTCATATTTTGAAATGACGAAATTATGAAAAAACTATTGCCAACTATCAACATACTGTAGATTTTTGCTGATAACTGATAGTTCCAAAAAGCAACTATCGGTACCAATTAATCTGTTGAATAGTCCCATTTCTTAACGAATGTAAGTAAGCAGCGTTATTGGAACCATAAAGGAATCAAAATCATTAAGAGGAATAGAAATTCTCATCCCAATATTTCTACAAAAGTGTACTCTTACTGATCAGCACAAATAATACATGTTTTCAAAAGGATTCCAGATCCGCTATACAGTGTGCAGAATTGAACCGCAAGATTGGAACTGTGCGTGCAAATTGTGTTCAGCAGTCATTTTGTGGGCGCTGTTGCATGATCTGCAGAATTCGGGCGCTAAACCAGCACGTGAAAACGTCGCTTTTAACGGGTGCAATTAATTCTTAGTGAATTCCCCTTACAGTGTTTCACAGGTGAAATCAACCTACAAATTGATTACTTACCGTTCACTCTGCATATTACCATGGGATACAAGAAAGAATTTAAAAACTTACACACGTCTTTAACATAATGCCTTTACAAAGGTTATCTATAAAAAAACAAAAACCTGATTTATCATTTTTGTCCTCAAGACATGCACAAGAAAACAAGGGTTGTGGACTAAACTGAACAGCACTGCAGGTGCCAACCTCACGTCTAATGTGGCTCAAAGAGTGTCTCTAAAGGAATTCTCTTTCTATCTAAGGGTCTACTCTCTTACCCATGTAGCCCAGCACAAGCACAGGCTGGGGGCAGGATCTCCACTCTGTGAATGCGCAGATGAGAGTGATGGAAAGAGGGTAAGAGGAAGAGCGATGACCAGGAGAACATGATAAATTATCTTTACTGAGGGGAGAGATACTGAGCATCTCATTTCCGTCAGGATTCTCAGTTTGGGAGAAACACTCCTGTGTAAAGTGAGACCCATGTGCCAGGGAGCAAGGAGGAAATATGCTGCATGGCTGATAAGTATAAGCCAACTTTTGTGAACAGTTGGCACCGCCATCTATTTCCACTAAAGACTTGTGCTGATCAGAGCAAACATGTCAACAGAAATCATCATGATATATTTGGAAAAGATGTAACAGATTTTAATGTGTGATTTCTTTTTTTTTGTAACCTGTTGTTGTATGTTCAGTATGCTCTGCTTTATCATTGCATAAGGACACGACTGAAAGTGCATGTGGGAATGTTTTAGTCCTCAGTGTAAGACGGTTCCTGGGACTGAGCCAAGGTCAAAGCCTGCAGTGTTCAGAAGCTGATTGAGAATCCGTTGTCTGGCTGCTCTGAGGTTAATGGAGCTATTTCCCCCTCTCCACAGGCCAAAGAGAGTAAAAGAGGAGAGATGCGCCAAATTATCAGTGATAAACGATGTCTGTGCTGTTCTTCTATATACAGCGTATAACCAATCTCACACAGTTAATAAAGTGCCCCAAAGCAAATACAAGCTCTAAAAAAACAATAATGACATTAAAAAAAAGAAAACCTTTTTTTTTGTATTTTATATTGTTTAAAAATTAGATTTCTGAAAGGATACTTTTCAGACACTTTAGAAAGATGTATCAAAAATCATGTTCTTGTTTAGGTATTTTTTGTGCTACATGTGACAATGGGTTGGATGTGAAAATTTTGCACACAATTCTGTTATTTAAAGACTTAAAAGTGGTCTAGTGTGTCCTTTTAACTCCTACTGTGGCATAACTACATTTTAATCAGCCAAAATATATCATTCCATTCAACAAATTCAACAAAATGTTCATACTTTTCTGTAAAATCAAAATTAGTGAATGAAATCTTAGGCTGTTAACGAATCCACAGAAGCTAATGAATGTGTTTGTTTCTTAAATACAGAAAGAGAAGCCAAAGGAGAGATTATAAATGCAGGAAACTAACTTTGCATGGGAAAGAAGAAAACTTCAGAGAGAGGAGCTGCTTTGGTCCACTTGTACTGAGGAACAGGTTTGCCATAGCTGGATTTACAGCTCAGTGTTACATTGCCACTCACTACAGGATGTCCCGTCATAGAGCACACAGGAGTGGATGGAGGAACTAAAACAACCAGAGAGAAATCAGAAATCACATATTTAGGAACAAACATAAAATGTATTAGATACTGTAATGTAGAAATTAAAATGAACCAATATGAATAAATGCTGTGAAAGTATTGTTCATTGTTAGTTCATGATAACTATTGTGTTAAATGTTAACTGTATTGTAAATTGCTACTAAAAAAAAGTAATTTCCATGGCTTTTCCAGGACTTTCATATTTTTATTCATTTCCATGACTTTTACAGGCCTGGAAAACACAATTTTTAAATATCCTGATATTTCTAGGTTAGTATTGGTGAGGTGGAAGATTTTAGTCTGTTCTTAACACAACGCTATCGAACAGCTTCAGAAGACTTGAATTGTAGGGCATGAGTGATGAAGACAACTTTTGGAGCTTGACAGTCACAATCACTATCCTCTCACCCCTCATCCTTGTGTTTCATGGATGAAAAAAAGTACTGGTTTGGAATAACTTAAAGGATGACAGAATTAAAAAATTTGGATGAGCTATCATATTAACATTGCTCCTACAATCAGAATCGCTTTTTTATTTGTTCTATTTTTTATATTTTAAAAGTATATACCGGTAATTAAAACGTATTTCTTTTTTTAACACAGAAAGTATACAGAAAACAGAACAGTGACAAAAAGGTCTTTACTTTTTTTTATGAAGTGTGTGACTTTATTCAGCAAAAAAGTATGCATTCAGTTTTTATTGTATTTTCAAATACAAAATATAAATTTTTTTATTTATTTATTTTTTAATCAGAAAGAGTTACATGAAGCTGAAAAAAACCTTTAACCTCCTGAGATCTGAGCATGGCTGCTGCATGTATTTTCCATTTCCTTTTTTCATTTGTAACTAGTAGCCCCTAAGAAACTAAAAAAAAAAAAAAATGTAGACCAAAGAGTTTTCCTAAATATTTTGGAATATGTGGACAGCAGGACTATGTTGTGAAATTTTAAATAATACCAAGCAATAGAAAGTCAGATTTTTTTCTTATCAAATTGTTTATGTTTCCAGGAGTGTTGGTTTGTTGGAAATGTTACAGACATTACAGCTGATTTTCTGTAAAGCTGCTTTGTAACAATGTGTTTGGAAAAGCACAAATAAAAAACCTATACAAATTAAAATTATTTGACTTGTGTGTTACAATGTTTATTTTCTACACTGGCAATAAAATATCAATGTTCTCTCTTTACACTGTCAAACAAACAAGTGATAGACAGTGCTGAATGGTGAATGATTGACGATTTACCTTTAACATTGAGGCGTAGTTCCCCAGAAAGTCCTGGAGCTCCAGGGATGATAACATTACAAAGGTAGCGTCCTGAGTCCGACTCCTGTGTGTTGTTGATGTAGATAGACAGGTTGGCGGAGGGCATGGACATTGTAAAGCCCACCCGCTTCCGAAACTCAGTGCTGCCCATGCCAATCTGTCCTGCTGTGTAGGAGATGATCTGCAGCGCAAATTACACAGAGACACGTTAACAGCCAAATAGGGATGGGCAAAACTACATTTACCAAATCAACAGTGGGTTGTCTGAACAACTAGTCAACTAGTTGATCTTAATGTCAATGTATTATTAGGCTGGTTTAGGTTCATGCCTACCAGACAGCGAGCAGACATGCTTCTTAGGGGTTAATGTTAGGCAGAATGACAGCTTCATTCACCATTCACTTTTACTGTGTGGAAAACAGATGCAATGAAAGTGAATGGTTACTGAGGCTAACATTCTGCCAAACAACTCCTTTTGTGTTCCACAGAAGAAAGAAAGTCTATATGGGTTTAAAACAACATAAGGGTGAGTAAATGATGATACAATTTTCATTTTGGGGTGAACTATCTCTTTAAAGGTACACAAAAAACCAAATCAACCTTGCTTGTTGAATGACCACTGCTGACCCTACACTCAACGAAAAAGTGGTTTAACAACATATTCATGCAGCCTGTGCATACGAACATTAACAAACAGGGCTGATTAATTCCAGGAATAATATCAGCCAGCACACACGATTAAGAACATTAAAAAGAAAGGCTTCTGGTGCCAGCGAGCGAATGACATGACAGAGGTAAACTCATCATACAGATAATCCTCAGATGCAAGTGCAGATGGTCAAGTTTGAATTTTAGGCTGATTTTCCATTCATTTTCGATAAGCTAGCAGGCAACGGGAAACAAGAGAAACTATACAGATTATGATAAGCACCACAAATATCATGCATGTGATAGCTGGCTCGCATGTCCAGCCCATTATCACGCCTTGAGGGTGTATTAGCTGACATTTACATCTCAATCTTAAACCTTCTGTGATAACACCTCGAGTAAATCCACTTCCCACCCGTCCATCCAATTCATCACTTGTATTTTTCATAAGCAGTTATTGACCTTTTAAGTCTTCCATACCGTTCCTATGATATTAAATCTAACCCCATCTGTTAAGTGAACCTGACACAGAGGATGCGGATGGGAGGTGGGTCTGATGTGTCAGGTTCCTTTAACATATTGGTGTGCTATAAGAAGTTAACGGATTGTTCTCCCATGTAATCTGTTTGTTTTTTTAAATGGGAGGACTTTTTTGCCATTTTTTCATAGCAACAGTTGAGAGAGGATAGGAAATTATGGGGAGAAGAGGGGAGAACAGAATCAGAGCACGAAAACAAACCACACTCAAACTCATATTTTCCAAATGTGTCTCAAGCATGTGTGCTTAACCGCTAGGCCATGGCTCTGACAATTTGGTCATCTGTTTTGAGGCGATCAAAGTGATCTCTAGAAGCTCCGATAAACCTCTGTGCCCACACTTGAAAATGTTGTGACTGTCGACCCCTATCAAACTCACAAATACAGAAAACTGCACAAATGTCCTCATCTGAAAGTGCATTGGAGATCTGTGACATTAAGGGTAGGCAGTACGTGCAATTTTATATCAAGTTATGTTTGCTAGGAATTCAACCCAAAAAATGTTTTATACATTACATAAACATGTAAACTTTTTATCTTTCATAATCCAGTCAATGAAATGCTTCACAAATGAAGTTCATCTTATTAAAAGCAGCTGCTTCACATTTTAAAACACTTGAGTTAATAACAAAAAGACTCAAAAAGGTAATACTTTATAAATATGATTAGATGAGCCACATTAAAAACCACTGAGAGTTACAATTTGAAAGTTGCGATGTTGCTTGGCTTGACAGTAAGGTCAGAAATGTACTTTATGTAAGTACACACTTGGCCAACGTGTGGTACGGCTGAACATGCTTAAAGTGCATTCTTGCGTTAACGTCTGTGCCGTTAAACTGGATGTGTTGTTAAATTCAATTAAATTATTACAATTGTAGCTCTGCCCCAACAGAAGTTGGCTTGAAAGAGAAAACTCACCAAAGAAGAAGACAGTTCACACTAAAGTCTGCCATAGCACCCATTTTGGCAACGTTGAGAATGCGACACATACTTCCGTTGTGGTATAAATTGTGGCCTAACACATTTTGGAATGCAGCAACACACAAAATCGAGCTTTCGTAGTTAGAAGTGTCTGCATTCTTGTACAGGTACTTGCGTAGAGTATGTTTCAGTCTTAAGACTACTTTTCCCATCACATTAGTTCCAAAAGTAACTCACTTGTTTGGATTCATTGGCCATGAAGTTCCAGATGACTGTGTTCTTATCTATGGGAGTAGTGGGGGTGTACCAGGCCTCCAGAACAACCATTTGGCCCATGACTACCTCCATGTCTTTCCGTGGAATCTCCACCCATTGAGAATCACCTGTGACAGCAGAAAAGCACAGCTGAGTGATGGGACTTACAGTATTCTGGGGTTTAGAGGACAGGTACAGGAACAGAGCTTGACTTAAAGGTGACATGATTGTATTGTACATTAAAATAATCATAATCCTACACAAGAAAATGTCCTAATACATCCAAATACCTGAAAGTACTCAGATAGGAACCTCTACAGCCCCTCAGGTCCAAAAAACAAGAAAGAAAACAAGTTCTGATTGACAGCATTAAAGTGTTCCCAAATAGCAAGGTGACGTTGATACAATGTAGATTTTTCATCCAAATCATCATTTTGGTTGAGATCGAAATTTCAACGTTAAAAGTATGTTGGATCAACACTGAAATTTTGATGAAAGCCAGCAGCAAATATGGGTGGTGGCACTGAACTATTAGGTGTGTTCAACTTGAACTGCACCTCTTTGCGCTTCCATCATTTGCTGAACCTACGTCAGTGACGGAAGAGGGAAGACCATGCAATGTTTGTTTTCTTTATTGCAGACGAAGTGGAATTCAGACAGACAGAGGTTTGAATTTTACATATAATAACCAGAAACATTATTCATTTGAAAAGGTTATGTGCTGCTTAATACGGGTCCTGCTGTGTGTACAAGAAGAAAGTCCAATAAAAGCCTATATTATTTTAATATCAATAAAGGAGTCAGTATTTTTAATAATTTTGAATTGTGTTTTATGAATAAACCTAATATCACTATGATAAACATAATTATATAAACATGATGTACTGTTATAAGAACACAGATTTGTGAGAGTTTAGTGAAACAGAAGGTGTTAGAATAAACACCTTGGTAATGGCATACTACCATACTACTCTTACTATTTCTGCTATAGACTGACATTGCAGAAGTTGTAAGAGTAATATGTGAAGTATGCCACTGCGAACTCAGCCCATGAAACACACGTTACCGATGTCAACGGTGAGTCTGGCCAATCATGAATAAGTTGTGTCATCATCAAAGCTTGTGCAGCTGCTTTGTGGCAACTGCGCCGGTTGAGCGAGGCTGCTGTTCTCGAATTGCTGTTTACAGTTGGAAAAAATTTCTAACCGACATGCACTGCTTCAAGTCCGGCGCCAATCGGTCTGCGCTGTGCTGCATGAAGTCGAACACACCTATTGATTTGTAGTTGATGTAGGAATGTCTTCATTAGGAAAGTTTAAACAATATTATGGCAGATATCTTAAAGTGCAGAGGTAATGATTCTGTGCAAAGTCTTTGTGATTGACATCACTTAGAAGAGACACTTGAGTAAGCAAGGATATAAAATTTTACACATGTAGTGCTGTGATTTCATTCTTTAAATAGCATCCTTGCATTTTTCCCCTCTTGTCTTATGAGGGAAGAGTTAAGAAAAAGAAAGAAAAAGACAAAGAAAAAATAAGGATACACAATTACTGAAATGAAAAGCACCACATGACAGAGTGACATTGAATGAACATTGATATGTTGTCGACTGTGTGATCATCTGGGATCTGGAAAGGACCAATCAGCATCTCACATCCTTGCAGTTATAACAGGTAAGGAAAGGATTTAATTTGTATTACAATCTGCAAAATGCAGTGTTTCAGTGATGGATTGTTGCATACTGATTATTAGTGAATAGTTTTAAAAGTTTGTTTATGTCCTGCATTGTATGAAGTAATATCAAATACCAAAATTATGTTGTGACTAGGTATTGCTAGGTGAGCTAGCCAACAGTGAATTTCAGTATTCCAAATTATTTTTTTACCATAATTTTACACCGCCAGACTTTCATGTATGACTGCAACTAATGATTATTTTGCTAATAGGGTTATCAATTATTAGAATGAATAACTACTGGCCGATTAATGCAAATTTTAATCTTACGTGGATTCTCTTACAAAAACAACACAATCTGTACTGTGTAACATCATCAAGTGTATAGAAAAACTTTTTTATCTTGTGTTTTCTCTTAATACAATGAGGTGGAAAATATATTTTTGATAGCAGGTGTAGCCTTTAGCCTTGTGTAGCAATATTCTTGCAAAAATACCAGAGACCGCTTAAAGAATCTATTGAAAGAATATATTGTTGTAAATATTGTTCCCACAGACTTCACATTATGGATGTTTTTCTTATCTGGAACACCCAATTCAAGCCATGGAGCCTCTAATAAATAGATGAGTTGAATCAGGTATGTTTGTTAAAGGAGACATCCCAAATGTGCAGGACTTTGGGTACCCAGGACTGGACTAGCCTACATGATCAATCTGTCAAAATGTGACCCTGCTGGACTGTACAAACCAATATTCCACTTAAGATTAATATTATTCCATTGTCCAAAGTTTTTTTTCTCTCTTTGATGTGTTCTGTTTTAGATGCCTTCATTCAGCTAATGGCCTTCATATTTTTTTAATTTGGCAGCAGTTCCTCCAGTGCATCCAGCAACAACCTTTTTTTAAATGTTATTACATTGTGATGAAGATAAATAAACTCTAGAATCCATGTGAATTTTTTTTTTTTAATTTATATATTTTTTTCAACAACTTTCTTGAATTTTTGTTGATATTTCAATGCTTTTTCAACAAAAGTTATGTAGAATTAACATCAGATTGTAATGTTAATTCAATGCCATTAATGTTGACGCATCAACTTTGACTTAATATAGTTTTTAATGCTTGTTTGCTATCTGGGTCAGCCTAGTACACCCAAAAATGAAAATTTTGTTGTCTGAATTGACTGAAAGTCATAATTCTCTTTCATTGTTTGGAACAAAATTCGATGAAAGTGAATGGTGACTGAGGCTAACATTCTGCCTAACATCTTGTGTTCCACAGAAGAAAGTCAAATAGATTTGAAACAACATGATGGTGAGTGAATGATGACAAAATTTTCATGTTTAGTGAAATATCCTATTATTAAGATGATAATACATATCCTCAAAGAAGCAAAGAGTAAATAGTAAGTAGTAAACATAGCAAATATTAAGTAGAAATACCTCCAAATTAATGAAACACGTAGCTGTGGTATGATTTGAATTCAATAGATTCAGCACAAAGTACTTCTCAATAACAATTAAACTTTAAAACATGCAAAATGACACGAGTATTCAAATTCAAATACACCCAGTGGCACCCACTCACAGGGCAGAAAGTCTCCTGAGCTGCTCAGCTGAAGGTGGATCAACTGATCCCAGCATTCCCAACTGTCCTGGTCAGCCAGTTTGGTGGTGGGTCTCTCGCTCACAGACTCAAAGAGAAATGTGGCGACCGAGCTCTGCTGAGCTGCACTGCTGCTTTATAACCTTTACTTTCAGAATTAAACTAATCTCAACAGGGAGAATTAGAGAGAGCATGACTGTGACGTAAAGCCTCTAGTATCTTGTTTTAGGCTGAACGCTGCGCTGATGCTTCTTTAATATTGCTCATGAGACTGCGCCCATCTCTCGCTTATTTTTATTTCTGTTGTGGATGTGGACTAGCTCTATAATCCTCCATCAATCCTCCAGCTCAATCTTTTGACACATTTTTTCGGGCTCATTCAGACTTAAGGATGATGTAACCGGTGGCTCCTTTCACAAGCACTTTCACCGCTGACTTGTCTTCATTCACATTCTCACAGAACAATATTTAAACCTCCCAGATAAAGGATCTGACAGGAAAGTGATCTAAAAAATAACCACGTTCCTCCTTATTTCATTTCACAGAGTTATATTAATAATATCTGAACATTTTTGAGTAACATATCCTATAAATATATATATATACACTTAATGAGCACTTTTTTAGGAACACCTGTACACCTACTTATTCATGTGATTATCTTATCAGCCAATCATGTGGCAGCCGTCCAGTGCATAAAATCATGCAGATTTTCACGCACAACAGTCTCAAGAGTTTACTCAGAATGGTGCCACAAAAAAAAAAAAAAAAAAAAAAAAAAAAAAAAACATCCAGTGAGTGGCAGTTTTGCTGATGGAAACACCTTATTGATGAGAGAGGTCAACGGAGAATGGCCAGACTGGTTTGAGCTGATAGAAAGGCTACTGTAACTCAGATAACCACTCTGTACAATTGTAGTGAGCAGAATAGCTTCTCAGAATGCACAACACATTGAACCTTAAGGCGGATGGGCTACAACAGCAGAAGATCACGTCAGGCACTTTATTAGGACCACAGTGTTCCTACTAAATTGCTCAGTGAGTGTATGTACATATAAAACATACACATTTTATTATTTATTATTGTATTTTTATAATTTAATAAAACATTTAATAAGTTTATAAAAACAAAGTAAAAAGTTCAAGAGAGTTACAAAAGTCATACAGGTTTGAAACATCATGAGGATGTTTGGCTAAATTATCCTTTTAAGTGTCCCATTTGACCAGTTCTCCCATTTTACCAGTAATCACACCATTCAACTATACATTTTATATTCATACAATATACCTAACTGAATGAATATGTAGAGTTGTAGCACAAAAAGTATATACAATGATTTCCTCTGATAGATTAAAGTGCAGATTATTAAATGATATATGATAGTAAAGTCATATGTATCAGTACCCAATCACTGAACATAATCCAAGAGAACCGAGGGCAAATAGCAAGATGACCTGACCTTAAAGGTCAAAAATTGTAAACTCCCAGCGGAATAGTAGTTTTCATTTAAATCCCAATTCTTATCATCTGATTCAATCATGATATTACTATAACCAGTACTGTACTTGTCTCTGTCTGCCAGATTTGCTTTGCACTTTGCCTACCCCTAATCTTTTTAGTGGTAAAAGCTCAATTTTTACCCTTCGTCCCAGCATGGGGAGTTTGGAGGGAGCGTAAGTAGGACATGCGTCGCCTGGGCTCAAGAGAGCGTCGTCCCGATGTGTGGCGGCTCTCTGACATGCTGCGCTCAGCAACTGACTGTGTGCCCAGGTTTATCCCTCGTTTCTGAGCTATAGTAGTAGTTTATTAAATCAAGGAAAATCTTCCTTAATCCCCAGCTCTGGATCCATCTGTGCTGCTCCAGACAGATACATGCAGCGACAAGGTGGGGAGCCGACATGGACACATCAGTGACAAACATGCACGTACATTTTCATACAAAGCCAAAGGGACTAGGAAAAGTGAAAACCTGGTGAACTCTTTTAAAAAAAATTGTAGATCTTGACCCTAATTTAAAGTTTTTTTTTTTTTTTCAGTCCCTAACATTTTGTCATCTCAACATCTTTTTGTCATTCACAGAAGAACGTTTTGCAACAAGATGAGGGTTGCGATGGCAGAAATACAATTTTTGGGTGACAGCCCTTTACACTGCAAGTAAATCACTCACATATGTGAGTAAATTTCACACAATGCGACTAAAATATGTCTGTTATTAGCCACTGGCGAGTAAATATGAACATTTCACATGCTAGTTGTGTAGTGTCGAAACACCAAGACCCTTTTACTGAACAAAAAGCAGGTGATTAAGAAGATGGATTCAGCCTCGTCTTTCCATGCATGCTGTGTCTCATGAGCACGCAGGAAAACACATTTGTGTCTCATTCAGTTGAACTCCGGCATCTCATAAAACCCACCCCCACCTCTCTTGAGAGCGCGTGAAGATGCACCGCTCCTCAAGCGCTCTGATGTGCGCGCCATCTACAGAGGCTTGTGCCAAACTCCAGCAAAAATATAAATTAGGTATAAATTTATTAATTAAATAGTGAACGTAAAGCGCTCCAGTTTCACTTCAATTTAACGACCATGTAATGGCAAATGTCCGATGTCACTGAGGGTTCATTTACAAACTGTTAATGACACTCAGTGACTACCTCTATTTCTGTGGAGATGAGAAAATGCAAGAACATGAAATTCAGAGTCTTCCTTCATGAGAAATAAGGGCTCGTGAGTTAATCGGGGGAGAGCCTTAAAATAATGTGTGAAAGTTAAGAATTTAAGGCAGAAATATTTTACTATTGCATTATATATATATATATATATATATAAAATAGCTATACAGGTTGGATTTCAAAACAAACAAAATAAAAAAGTTAAATACAGTGTGAAAAAGTAAAATGGACCAAGAATAAATCTGACAAATAAGAGAAATATATTTTATTTATTTAGAAATCTTTTGATAATGAAAACATTATTTTAATTATTTTAAAATATATACTTTTATATTTTAGATTTGATTGTCATTCATATGTTTTTGAAGCCTGACAAGGAAATCATATATACTTATTTTATTATATGAACCAAGCTAAATTTGTATAAATTACTTTGTTGTATGATAATTAATCATCATATTTGTGAAAGACCTAAAACAGACAATTAATCGTCATAATAGCAATTATTTGTTTAACAATTAATCGTCAGCCAAATTTCATAATTGTAACAGTCCTAATTTTCATTATTAGGTTCCAACCTTGTGAATTTATTTGTTAAAGATGTGTAACAGCTTGTATTATTATTAAAAATGCAATTTCATTACATCATAAAAATTGATAGAATGTGAAATTTTTAAAAAGTTAAATATGATTAAAATTATAAGGCAAAATATAAAAAATAAAATGTACAATATACTATATTGCGTGAAGTCATATATATGAAGAGGCCCCCTTTCTCGGTTTGCTTAATATCTTTTTCAGTTGCATTACGCTTACATGTTGTCAAAAGTCTGGTGAGTAAAAACAAAAATTTTCTAGCCAATGGCGATTTTTCTCCAACATGACAGTAGAGGTTTGGGTAACTACTCCCTAAATAAACAAGCTATACCCAGTTTGTACTGCTTTTACAGTCAGCTACTGTTGGCTTAAAATGGTCCCTACTGATCTATTCCTTTGAGGATGCTATTCCAAAAAATAAAGTACACAATAGTATTTGGGGTAGTCAGCAGGACACATATGGATGGGATGTACTGTTCCAAAGCAACACTTGTGGGAGATGAAAATTATCAGGCCATGAATTCAAAATCTTCACTAATGGATGGAAACAGACAACTCAGTATGGATTGTTGCAGTTACAGAACACCACCTATCGAGGGCAGCAAAATCCTGCCAGATAAGGCAAGATGATCTAGATGAGTTAAAAAAAAAAAAAAAAGAAAAAAAGAAAGAAAAAAGATTTAACCCTTGCAGGTGATTTTGATCCATTTTAGACTTTGACATCGATTTACTTAAACTCTACATCAATTTGTCAGCCTTAAACTTATTGACATCCTCCACAGATGTGATCTGAACATGGCAAAGTAAAATGCTTTCACCGCCATAATGTCTCTCACATACACCCATTCCCAAACAGCAAAATGGGACTCTTGAGCTGTGATTTGTCTTGTAGTGTCAATTTGACCCAGTAACAGCTCTGCTGGATCTTCAGTGGTAACAGCAATAGAGGGTTAACTAAGTATTTATTAATGTCACTGACCCTCATGAGCATTCAAGGGAGTCAGAATTGCAGATATCATCAGATACCATAATCATCTTCATATAAATAAAACACAAACTCCTCTCTCTCACTGTTGCTTGCGTGCTAGTGATTATACCTCCGTAGGTTAATCGGTGCCATAGGTTGTCGACCGCCATCTAAAGGCTCATTGTCAATTTATACGCTGCATGGGAGGACTGAAAACTCCCAATGCATCCGAGGGTTCTCGAAAATAGCCAAGCAGCTTTTATCAAATGCCTGGGAAAAAAATCCTTCATGAAAAAAAATAAAAAAATAAATCGCCCTCTCTCATTAAACAGAGACCCACTGTCTTCTCATATATTCTCCTCTTTTGCTTGTCTCTGGCTCTCAAGGGTCTTCTGATAAAGCTTTAGCTCCAGCGATATGAGCCAGCCTTTAAAATACCTGCTAATCTTGGGCAGCTGCAAATGACAAAGCACTTAACTGAGGTACGGGCGATGCTGGGCACGACCGACCCTCTCCATCTCATTTCAGACTCTTGTTGAGGGATCACTGGGTTAATTATTGGAGGGTTTACCTTGAGTGGTGAGAGCAGGGTCAGCGGTATATGGTGAAACTGAGTGAAGTTTGCAAGGGCAAGGGCTGATATGAGGAAATATAGATGCCCTGTTTTTTTGAAAGAGGAGTTTGTAGTTTAAGCAAGAGCTTTCTGGCAGATGGCAATTGAATAATAATAAACATTTGGGAAGGCTTCTTTAAACTGAATTACATCAATTAATCTCTGGTGCTATTTTAAGCAATTGTCACATCAAAGGTCCTCTAAATCCTTTCAAGTTTGGATCGATTCTTCATGCATATATGGACACAGACCCTTGACCTAACATGGGAGCTCATTTCCAAAAACATAGTGAGCTGCCTTGGTATCTTCAAAAGGCACATTTTTGCATCTGTCCATGCTGCTTTTCAGTTGATTTACTATGTAATAATAATGTGCTAAACGGACGTCTTTGACTGCTGCGCTCCGTATCATTATTTTTTCAGCATCTCGTGCAGGAGTGCCATGTGTTTTAAACGCCGTGTAAGAACTTCAGCTGTTAAAAACGCATTTTGAGACACCTTCGTTCTGCTCTTTATATGGTGCTGCATCTATTTATTTTCTACAAAGGTACGAACACACCGCCAATGTTCAGCATCAATATTCTAAAGTGCCACGGAATGCAACTTGCATAGTTTTCCATTAAATTTGACCCAAATCATCATCAAAGAACAAATATTACTTACTCTAGACAATACTGGATGATATATTGTGTATATGTATCTTTTATATAGCCTACACAATGTCTTTTCAGTTACAAATATGTCATTTTGTGGTTTAACAGCTTGAATGAAAGACCTATGTAAGGCTACGTACAAAGAAATTGCATAATAAATGTCGCCATTTCTAATGGTTCAGTTTGCGCAGTTGCACCAGTTTCATACACTAACCTGCAAACTTATCAATGTCACTATGTTCATTCTTGAAGAAGTACAAAAACCTTCATAACTTTGGATTGCCATCTGCTGCGCTGCATCAGTGTGTGTGTGTGATCGTGACTGCGACCGGCATCAGTCAATGTTATATCATCCTCTTGTGGTCTCCCAACGCTATTACACCAGACTGTTAAACAGAGGCCAACTGAGGGAATAGAAAGCACACAAATTAGGCTTCTAATTTAAATGTCAGCTAATTTTAATATATTGATGCCTCACAAATATATTGATAAAATAATGTGCCGATCAATAATCAATATTTTATGACATAATATATTCCCAACTGTGACATTATTTCTCACAACTGCATGATATAAAGTCAAAATTGTGAGATATAAACTCACAATTGCATGACATAAACTTGCAATTGCGCTAAATTTATCTCTTTATATTTATATTTTGCAGTTACTATACTTTTTTTTTCTTTTTTTCTCCCCTTTTCTCTCCAATTTGGAATGCCCAATTCCCAATGTGCTCTAAGTCCTCGTGGTGGCGTAGTGACTCGCCTCAATCCATGTGGCTGAAGAGGAATCTCAGTTGCCTCCACGTCATCTTATCACGTGGCTTGTTGAGCACGTTATTCTATTCTCGCTATTCTCCGCGGCATCCACGCACAACTCACCACGCACCCCACCAAGAGTGAGAACCACATTATAGCGACCACAAGGAGGTTACCCCATGTGACTCTACCCTCCCTAGCAACTGGGCCAATTTGGTTGCTTAGGAGACCTGGCTGGAGTCACTCAGCACGCCCTGGATTCATACTCGCGACTCCAGGGGTGGTAGTCAGCGTATTTACTCGCTGAGCTACCCAGGCCCCCCCCGACTTCATTTCTTATTTCAACTTTATATCACACAATTTCGAATTTATATTTCGGAATTGTGAGAAATACATTTATAATTGCAAGAAATAAAGAATTGTGAGGTATAGTCAGAATGGCCTATTTTATTTTTTTCATTCCATAGCGGGATCAAGGCACCATACTTTTTGGCACTAAATGAAATATAAGTATGTTTATAATCTGCTATGTTGGATACATTTTTTTACTGAGTTTATCATAATGCATTCTGGGATTACCTTCTCCGCAAAGGATACAAGCAATTCTGCCTTAGAATTTGACAAAAAAATGCATCTCCATGTTGTGAGTGTACCCATTATGCCTTAAAATGCTGTAAGCACCTTTCTAAGTTTTGAAACTGCTATTATGTTAAATTTGCATCCTCTTTTCTCAGCTGTTCACACTTCTCTCTATCTTTGATGTACACATTCCACAATAATAACAAATATTATTCTAAAAAAGAACACATTGTACAACGGAGGTCATATTTTTTGCCAGAACATTATAGAAGAATCTAATATAGCATGACTGCAGGACGTCAGAAAAAAAATTTCGGCCATAAATACGGTCTTAAATCAATGTGACAATTTTTTACTCTCAGTCATCATGAACCAAGCTGTCAACTGACCTTTTAAAGGACTGTGGCAATATAAATAATACCTCAGTGTATATAGAGTTAATAGACTCTACAAGTTCAATCAATAGCTGATCATAAAAATACTGGTAGACACCATGGTGCTGGCAGATATATAGATTTTCCATAAAAAGCTGCCTTGCTTTAAATAATCTGAGCTGAACTAGAATCATTATATTTGTTTACATGTCTGTCTGCTCTTGGATCAATGCAGATGCTTTTGTTTTGATCGGTGTGGTGGCCTGGAAAAGCACTATCAATCTAATGAGTGCTGCCTAGACTGTGGAGAGCATCAATCAGCCTGAATATGACAGGCCTGAAGGGCTCTCCATCTCTGCCACTCAAGTCCGTGGAAAGAAAATGATGCCATTCCACAAAGCTACTCTCTCCACAGCCTCCGGCATATGAGAAGAATCAGAATCAGAATGAGCTTTATTGCCAATTGTTCTCACGTACACAAGGATTTTTTTTGAGTGACAGGAGAAACAAGTGCACACAGAACATTACAGTGAGACAGAATATAAAACAAGGTAAGAGTATAAATAGACATACAAATAATAGGACATATACATGCCAGTGGTAATGTATGTGCAATTTAGGGGTATGTACAGTTATTGAATTAAATATTTGGATTTACATATGTACATGAGATACGTATTTACATCATTGCACTATGGGGGAGTCCTGAGGCAGTTTAATTGTTCATGAGGAAAATGGCCTGAGGGTAAAAACCATTCTTATGCCTGGATGTGGGATGTGGGGTCTTTTGCAGTGCAGTCATTCATGTACAGGGAGAAGAAAAGTGGAGAGAGAATGTATCCCTGAGAAGCACCAGTGCTAATAGTGAGGGTCCCTGATGTGAGTTTCCCCAGTCTCAGTAGCTGCTGCCTATCTGTCAGAAAGCTGGTGATCCATCGACATATTGGGGTAGGCATGGAGAGCTGGGTCAGTTTGGTTGAGAGAAGATCAGGCATGATGGTATTGAAGGCTGAACTGAAGTCAACAAACAGGATCCTTGCATAAATCCCAGGTCTGTCGAGGTGCTGCAGGATATAATGCAGTCCCATATTGACAGCATCATCCACAGAGCAAAACGAGTCTCTCAAACGACTTCATGACCACAGACATGACAGTGACAGGTCTGTAGTCATTAAGTCCTGTGATTTTGGGTTTTTGGGGACCGGAATGATGGTGGAGCTCTTGAAGCAGCAGGGAACTTCACACTGCTCCAGTGATCTTTTAAAGATCTGTGTGAAGATGGGGGCCAGTTGGTCAGTGCAGACTTTCAGAAACGCAGGTGAAACACCATCTGGGCCTGAAGCTTTCCTAGTCTTTTGTTTCCAAAAGACCCGGCACACATCCTCCTCACAGATCATAAGTTCATATTGAGTAGCAGGAGGGGGGAGGAGGGGGTTCCAGGAGGTGTTGGTGTGTGTGTGTGTGAGGTGAAGATCAGAGCAGGGGAGGGGTGTGAGACTGGGCTTTTCAAACCTGTAGTAAAACACATTCAGTTCATCAGCCATTAGTTGACTCTCTACAGAGTGAGGGGGAGGTGTCTTGTACTTGGTGATACTTTTTAGGCCTTTCCACATAGCTGCAGGTCATTGGCTAAAAAGAAGCTTTTCAGAGTAGCTTCTTTTAGCCACACTGATTTCCTTATTAAGTGTGTTCCTGGCCTGGATGTGCAATGTTTTATCCCCACTTCTGTAAGCATCCTCTTTGGCATGACGAAGCTGTCTGAGTTTTCCTGTAAACCATGGTTTATCGTTATTGAATGATAAAAATGTCCTAGTAGGGATGCACATATCCTCACAGAAACTGATATATGTCACACTATCTGTGAGCTCGTCCAGGTCTGTGGCTGCAGCCTAAAAAAAAACCACTCCAATCAGTGCAGTCAAAGCAGGCTTGAAGTTCCAGCTCTGCTTCATTGGTCCATTTCTTAACAGTCCTTACTACAGGCTTAGCTGATTTTAGTTTCTGCTTGTAGGTCAGGAGAAGATGAACCAGACAGTGATCAGAGAGTCCTAAAGCTGCACGTGGGACAGAGCGATATGCATCTTTTACAGTGGTGTAGCAATGGACCAATATATTTCTTTCTCTGGTGGGGCATGCAATGTGTTGTTTATATTTTGGCAATTCACAGGTGATGTTAGCTTTATTAAAATTTCCCAGAATAATGATAAGAGAGTCTGGGTGTTTTTGCTCCAAGTCTGTGATGTGATCAGCCAGCTGTTGCAACGTTGCATTCACGCATGCTTGTGGTGGGATCTAAACACTCACCAGAAAAAACCAGGAAAACTCCCACGGCGAGTAGAAAGGCTTACAGTTGATGAAGAGCGCCTCTAAATTAGGACAGCACATCTTCAATGCTATTACAGCTGTACATCATGTTCCACCACCTCTCGTTTTCCCCGATAAGTCCGCGATGCGATCTGCTCTGAACAGCTGAAAGCCCAGCAAATTTAACGCGGTGTCCGGGATGGCTTCACTCAGGCAGGTTTCCGTAAAACACAGAGCAACAGAGTTAGAAAAGTCCTCATTTGTTTCAGTGAGCAGAAGCAGTTCATCCGTTTTGTTGGCGAGGGAGTGGACATTCGCCAGATGAATACTCGGCAACGGAGTCCTAAAGCAGTGTTGACGAAGTTTCACAAGCGCGCTGGCTCACTTCCCTCGCGTGCGTTTTTTTGGATCGCTTGTAGAGCACCGCTGCGCCTCCAACTAAGATGTCTAATAAAATGTCTAAATAATCAAACACCTGCAAACATTATCAGGTATGCTCTGCTGAATATTCAGCCATTCATCCCTGGTGAAACTGATCAGGAAAGAGTGACAAAATACATGACAAACAAACAAAAGTAACAAAAACTCTAGCGAGCTCCACACCAAAGCAGCCATCTGTGGCACCATCATAATATGGACACTATCTCCTCCAAATCTGTGCAGAAAATATTAATTCATGCAACAGGCAGATGGATCGGGCTTGAATTATGTATAGAGCAAGAGCTTTATAAGAACAATTACTCTGCAAATCTTGTAGTAAGTCTTACACTAGAATGTCGCTATTAGGACTGGGAAGGGGGGGATCAGTACTTCAAAGTATTGTGATATTTTACCTCACAATACTGTATCATTATTCATGTGCTAAAAACGTATTTTTAGTTAAATTTTTCACATAAAACTTTTAGGGAAATAAGATTGACGCAACATACTGCGGCATTAGATCACCGAAAGCTCAGTTATTTCCATTCGACCAAAATACAAAGTCAGAATGAGCTAAGAATATAGGTCTAATTCTTTCATTTGCAAGGATGTCCACACAGATTCTCTGTACAGCAAGACTGCAAAAGTTTTCATGCAAATTTAACCATAACGGTTTTTTTTCTACTGACACTGATGTGCAATGTGATATACTATATTAGTGTGCATACACAGATACATACATCTTAAACCGATTATGCTTAATAAGCCAACAACATGTAAATGCAAAACAATTGTAAGAAAAACTTTTTTTTTTTTTGCCCATTACCCTGATCTCATGTAGCATGTAAACACCTTTAAGACACAGTCACACATACCTCCGCACTGCAAAATTCCGCAGCAAAAATGACATGGGCGGACATTGAGCCCGTGTGAAACCAGCATGTGTGTACGAAGCACCACCCACACAGAGGTCACTGCCCCACCAAGCAACTTCCCACAGGTCAACGTGGTGAAATTCACCTGTCAAAGTTCACCAAACTTGATTCCACGTGAAATCCGAAAAGGAAATCAGCATCTCCATAAAGCTTGTCAGCAGATGGAAGCATAAAGTGCTCTAAAATCTCCTGGTAGATGGCTGCATTGACTCTCGATGAGTCAATGCAGCTGTGCCTCTCCACTCTTCCTCCAGACTCTGGGACCTTGATTTCCAAATGAAATGCAAAATTTACTTTCATCTGAAAAGAGGACTTTGGACCACTGAACAATAATTATTTGCAGTAATTCGTGCAAAAGGAGCCCCAACCAAGTATTGAGTATTGATATTTCTGTATTATAAATTCTTTATTCTAATATTTTGAGATACTGGATTTTTGATTTCCATGAGCTGTAAGCCGTAATCAAGATAAAAAAAAAAAAAGGCTTGTAATATTTCACTTGATGTGTAATGAATCTAGAATACATGAAAGTTCCACTTTTTGAATTAAATTACAGAAAAAAATTTACATTTCCACGATATTCTAATTTTTTGAGATGCACCTGTAAGCCCGAACCCAACCCGAAATTACTCACTATCTTTATTATTTCTTCTCCTAGCAAGTACTGTTGCAATAGGCTATATTTTATGTAAACATATAGGCAACATTCGTAACAGTATTGAAACAGTAAACATAAAAAAGCACAGCAGCCCCTTAGTACACAAGAGCAGAACGGAAAAAAAGCACTGACTTACCGTTTATGCACTGAAACTTTGCTTGGTGCAGAAAATCTGGAATAATATGAAACAATGCAATGGCCCCTCTTTACAGCCTGAACTTTTTCAGAATGTTGAATCTTTGTGACACCTGCGCTAAAAACAATCTAGACGCAGTGCAAAGAATGAAACAAAGCGCAGGTGTCTCGACATGCGTTTCTGAAAATGTAAGTTCTTTTTAACTTGACATGGTGTTTAAACAGTGGCAGTGTTCTGACAATCTGTGCTACCTGCTCAGGATATTCTACCAGCAGTAAAAACAGTGATACGTAAAATTAAAACATGGGTAGCACATGTTGTGAAGCACAGGAGAACGTCATGGTTACTTGTGTAACCTCTGTTCCCTGATGGAGGGAACGAGACGTTGTGTTGATGTACTGACACTAGGGGTCACTCTTGGGAGCCCGAGACACCTCTGGTCTTTGATAAAAGGCCAATGAAAATTGGTGAGTGGTATTTGCATGCCACTCCCCCGGACATACGGGTATAAAAGGAGCTGGTATGCAACCACTCATTCAGGTTTTATGCTGAGGAGCCGATATAAGGTCCGGCCATTTCAGCGGGTAGTTCAGCATTCTGGCAGGAGGGACACAACGTCTCGTTCCCTCCATCAGGGAATGGAGGTTACACAAGTAACCATGACGTTCCCTATCTGTCACTCACTCGACATTGTGTCGATGTAGTGACACTAGGGGTCCCTATACGAAACGCCACAACTGGCTGAACTGTGTTACGTGAACTGGCGGTGTGTATTGTGGGCAGACTACTGTGTGCCTCATAGCCAGCACACCAGGTCGACACGTAACCTCCCCCAACATAGTTATGAGTGTCGAATGGCCCTTTTTGGGGACAAGTCGACTACCCAAAAGATAGAGACAGGCTTAACCCAGTCGTGGCCTCTTTTAACTGACTGGGCCGCCAGGTCTAGTCGGGGGTGTCCCTCCCAAGGGGAAGACACTGCGGAGACCACACCTCGCCCAAGAGAGGGGGGGATATTTAAGTGGAAGAATACGTCACATGGTCTTTCCAACCATGTGGAGAGACTTCAAGGTAGATCCTGCCCAATGGGGAGGAGTTACTACAAACATGGAGACAGGGGCAGAGGGGCTTTGCCCAAGGAAGACGCAGTTTGCCAACAGGGAGTTCTCCGAAGACTCGACTGCCACAGGGCTCGGAGGAAGTCAACCAGGGAACAAAATTTGTGAACACTACTGGGAATTAATGGCGCACGTCTTCACCTCCAAGGGAGGTGGAAGGCGCTATGTGCAAGCGATACACCCGGCCAGCTATCCCTGGCTTATCCGCTTGTGTTGCGTGCCACTACCCGGAGGTTGTAGAACCTTGCAAAGGTGTTGGGTGTTGCCCAGCCCGCTGCTCTGCAAATGTCTGTTAGAGAAGCACCTCTGGCCAGGGCCCAGGAAGCCGCTACACCTCTGGTAGAATGGGCTTGTAGCCCTACCGGGGGCGGCATGTTCTGGGCGAGATATGCCATAGTTATGGCATCAATGAGCCAGTGGGCGATCCTCTGCTTGGAGACAGCGCTTCCTTTCCGCTGTGCACCGAAGCAGACAAAGAGCTGCTCAGAGATTCTAAAGCTCTGCGTGCGATCCAAATAGATGCGTAAAGAGCGCACCGGACACAGCAACGACAGGGCTGGGTCTGCCTACTCCTGGGGCAGCGCTTGCAGGTTCACCACCTGGTCCCTAAAAGGGGTGGTGGGATCCTTGGGCACATAGCCCGGTCGGGGTCTCAGGATCACGTGAGAGTAAACCGGACCGAACTCCAGGCACGTGTCGCTGACAGAGAACGCTTGCAGGTCACCTACCCTCTTGATGGAAGTGAGCGCAGTCAGGAGGGCAGTCTTCAAGGAGAGTGCCTTAAGCTCGGCTGACTGCAAAGGCTCAAAGGGGGCTCTCTGTAGACCCTTAAGAACTACGGAGAGGTCCCATGAGGGAACGAGGCGCAGTCTGGAGGGATTCAGCCTCCTGGCGCCTCTTAGCAACCTGATGATCAGGTCGTGCTTCCCTAAGGACTTACCGTCGACTGCGTCGTGGTGTGCTGCTATGGCGGCAACGTACACCTTCAAGGTGGAAGGGGACAGCCTCCCTTCCAGCTTCTCCTGCAGGAAGGAAAGCACTGATCCGACTGCGCATCTCTAGGGGTCTTCGCGTCGGGAAGAACACCACTTAGCGAACAGACACCACTTAAAGGCATACAGGCACCTCGTAGAGGGGGCCCTAGCCTGAGTGACCGCTTAGGTCTTCCGCGTCCCGTCCAGGGGCCAGACATGGAGATTCCAGAGGTCTGGGCGCGGGTGCCAGAGGGTGCCCCGTCCCTGAGAAAGAAGGTCCTTCCTCAGGGGAATTCGCCAGGGGGGAGCTGTCGCGAGGAGCGTGAGGTCCGAGAACCACGTCTGGGTGGGCCAGTAGGGTGCTACCAGGACGACCTGCTCCTCGTCCTCCCTGACCTTGCACAGGGTCTGTGCAAGCAGGCTCACTGGGGGAAACGCATATTTGCGTAGGCCAGGGGGCCAGCTGTGTGCCAGCGTGTCTATGCCGAGTGGAGCCTCGGTGAGGGCGTAATAGAGCAGGCAGTGGGAGGATTCTTGGGAGGCGAACAGGTCCAACTGTGCCCGTCCGAATCAACTCCAAATCAGCTGGACCACCTGAGGGTGGAGTCTCCACTCTCCCCTGAGGGTAACCTGCCGTGACAGCGCATCCACAGCAGTGTTGAGGTTCCCCGGGATGTGAGTGGCTCGCAGCACAGGGGGACGCCCTTGGCGACGAGCAGACGGGGTGCGGGATCTTGAGCCGCACCGGGGCAGGATGTGCTGGATTGCCTCCGTCTGCTGCTTCACCGTCGAGAACTTCTGGGCAAAGTCCTCGACGGTGTCGCCGAATAGGCCCGCCTGGGAAATGGGGGCAGCAAGGAACCGTGTCTTGTCGGCCTCGCCCATCTCGACCAGGTTGAGCCAAAGGTGGTGCTCCTGGACCACTAGTGTGGCCATCGTCCGCCCGAGAGACCGCACCATGACCTTCGTCGCTTCGCCGAGCGCAGTTCCTGCATCAAATCTGGGGTGGAACTACCCTCGTGCAGTTCTTTCAGCACCTTGGCTTGGTGGACCTGCAGGAGAGCCATGGCGTGCAGGGCAGAGGCGGCTTGTCCAGCAGCACTGTAGGCTTTAGCCATCAGGGATGACGTGAGCCTACAGGGCTTGGACGGGAGCTTAGGGTGTCCGCGCCAGGTGGCGGCGCTCTGTGGGTATAGGTGCACCACGAGCGCCTTATCCACCGGGGGAATCACCATATAGCCCTTGGCCACCCCGCCATCGAGGGTAGTGAGAGCGGGGGAACTGCGGAGTCGGGCCCGGGCAGTAAATGGTGCCTCCCATGACTTCGTCAGCTCCTCATGCACTTCCGGGAAGAATGGCACTGGAGTGGGGCGTGGCTGCTTTGAGCGGCGCCACGAGCCCAGAAACCAATCATCAAGCCGCGAGGGTTCAGGGGAGAGCGGGGGGTTCCACTCTAACACGATGCTCGCGGCCTCCCAGGTTCGGCATCGGCCTGTGACTGGGCAATCGTCCCCGAAGGGGGAAGCCCAGCTGAGGCTTCTGCGTCCGACTGGACAAGCCTGCTCTCCGATGCTGTGCTCGAGAGCTCATCATCTTCATGGGTTCCGAACAAGAAGCCAGACTCGCCGTGAGACGAGCCAGCCAACTCATCCAGAAGCCCGATTGGGGCAGACAAGCGTGCTGGGGAATGGGAGGTACGCGGGGGGATACCCGGCGGAGACGATCCCAATGGGGTCCCCAAATCGCCCCCAGTGCTAGCCGCGCTGGCCTCATACCCATAGGTAGAAAGACCGAGGCGGGGAGCTGCTGGGCTGGGAACCGCAACGTTGCCATGGTCATGTTCTCGCAATGAGAACATGAACCATTCACAAACGCTGCCTCCGTGTGGGTCGCGCCCAGACACGAAAGACAGCGATCATGACCATCCGAAGTTGAGAGATAACGACCGCAACCAGGAATAACACACAATCGGAAAGGCATCTTTAAAAAGATGCGTCTTTAAAAAGACGTTCCATGTGTGCGCTCTTTTAGAGAAATATATACTCTTTTAGAGGGGAAAAGCTCTTTCAGAAAATATACTCTCTAGTTTTTTCTGCCGAACCGCCCAGGGGCATTCTCTGCAGTGCACCAGTGCAGAGGAGGGAGAAGCTGCTGAAATGCGCCGTCAGATCCAGCAGAGGTGAATGAACAGTAGTATTCAGCTCAATGAGCATGACCGTTCGGCTCCAAAGAGAAAATCTGAATGAGTGGTTGTATACCAGCTCCTTTTATACCCGCATGTCCGGGGGAGTGGCATGCAAATACCACTCACCAATTTTCATTGGCCTTTTATCAAAGACCAGAGGTGTCTCGGGCTCCCAAGAGTGACCCCTAGTGTCACTACATCGACACAACATCGAGTGAGTGACAGATAGGGAACCTGTCAGTATGTACTACAACAGAATGAAACGTGTTAAAAACCTAGGTAGCACATCTTGTCAGGCAGATAATACCTATCAGGATGTGCTACCAGCATAACTATCAGATGTGTGATATGGTGTGAGGCTGTACTAAGCCCTAACCCTAACCTTAACCCTACCCCAAACCCTAACCCCAACCCTAAAACTATGTGAATACAGCATTGGTAGCACATCCTGATAGGTAGCATATATTTTCAGGACACCGGTCTCGCGCGAGACACTGAAGAAACAGCTAGACACGGCGCAATCGTCCAGCATGTGTTTACATAGGAAAACTGTGGGAAAACAGAACAGACATGCACAAAAATATGTTTGGTGTTTATTTTTTCATTAATTACAAACCCGACTCCGAAGTCCTACTTGAAAAACTGATCCGAACCTGGCATGAAACGGTGGCGGTAAGGGCATGTTAAGCTTGTTTTGCCAACCGCAATAAAAAAATTAAAAAGAGGAGAAAGAACAACAACAACAAACTTAAAAACATTTATTTTCTGGCTAGACGTTGCAATGAAGACATATGATAAAGACTTTACTGCAGAATTAGGCATCTACACATTGGAGAGTTATTTGTTTGCATTTATTCATTCACATTTCATTAGAGAGAATTATCATTTGTGAGTATTTTTATACATATGCACAGACGTTATGAGCAATCATCATTAGACCGCATATTCAAACAAATGTGACTTCCAAAAACTCTAAACCTGTGCTTTCTTTTAATGTGCCGTTAGGCTAGCTCATATTTTCTATTTTTAATTAGGGTGGAAGTTAGTACTGTGACAACATTATTTATATAACATATGTCTCAATACATGAGTTTTACGCTGAACATGTGATAACCAGAAACGCTATGCAGTTCAAACCTGTAGGTTACAAGCTTTGTTATTCATTATCCGTCGTAGTATTTTATTAGTAGATAATATTTGCTATTAACCAATGTTGCCCCAAAGCTTGTGACTATTTGCTTTCAGATGTAACCCCAATAGTCTATTGGCAACATAGAAATACACAACAAATTGCGTTGATAGTGTCGTTCCAATGGCATGGAGTGTAACGTTGGTGTGCCAGTGTCTAGAGGACCCGGATTCGGTTCTGCATTTGGTGTATTATATTTCCCATTCTACTTCTTGACTCCACTCTTAATATTTTCTTTATTACTATTTTTAATAAATAAAAACTAATATAAAGGTAGTTTTATTATAGTAATATTGTAGTAACCATGATTTTTTGATGGAAAACATAGATTTGATGATATTAACAATGGTGTTACTACAGTAATATGGTGTTACGTCAAGTCAAATCATTTTTATTTGTATAGCACTTTTTACAACACACATCATTTCAAAGCAACTTTATTAACAGAAAATGAAAACTGTAATATCTATAAAGTCTTAGAATCATCATTGTGTAGTTTGATTAAATCTAATTGTAAATTGTGTATAAAAACAAATAATTAATCAAATCAAATCAAATCACTTTTATTGTCACACAACCATTACACAAGTGCAATAGTGTGTGAAATTCTTGGGTGCAGTTCCGAGCAACATAGTAGTCGTGACAGTGATGAGACATATACCAATTTACAATAAACATCAGATTAACACAACACAATTTAAAATCTAATATACACATAATTACACATAACAAAATATACAAATAATAACATACAATGTACAGTATACAATACACACAATATAGAATACACATTATACAATAAAAAAAGTATATATAGTATATATAACATGTACAGTAGGTTGTATTGTACTGTGTTGACATTCAGGCTGTCGGTTGATAGTAAGTTGCCAGTGTGTAAAGACAGAATATAATATAATAATAATATAATTTATGACAGTCCGGTGTGAGATATAAGAGTAATAAAGTGCAGTGCTGATGTATTTTGATCGTGGGAGATCAAGAGTTCAAAAGTCCGATTGCTTGGGGGAAGAAGCTGTCATGTAGTCGGCTGGTGAGGGTCCTGATGCTGCGATACCGCCTGCCTGATGGTAGCAGTGAGAACAGCCCAGTCTCTGATGATCCTCCGAGCTTTTTTCACACACCGCCTGGTATATATGTCCTGGAGGGAGGGAAGCTCACCTCCGATGATGTGTCTGGCAGTTCGCACCACCCTTTGCAGGGCTTTGCGGTTGTGGGCAGTGCTATTGCCATACCAGGCGGAGATGCAGCTAGTCAGGATGCTCTCTACAGTGCTGGTGTAGAACCATGTGAGAATGTGGCGGTTCATTCCAAGCTTCCTCAGCCGTCTCAGGAAGAAGAGGCGCTGATAAGCCTTCTTCACAACGGCTTCAGTGTGGATGGACCATGTGAGTTCCTCAGTAATGAGGACACCCAGGAACTTGAAGCTGCTGACTCTCTCCACTGGTGCTCCATTGATGGTGATGGGGCTGTGTTCTCTTTCTTTTCTCCTGAAGTCCACCACAAGCTAATTTGTCTTACTGACATTGAGGGAGAGGTTGTGCTCCTGACACCAGCGTGTCAGAGTGTGCACCTCCTCTCTGTAGGCTGTTTCATCATTGTCAGTGATCAGACCTACCACCGTCGTATCATCAGCAAACTTAATGATGGCATTGGAGCTGTGTGTTGCCACACAGTCATGTGTGTATAGGGAATACAGGAGTGGGCTGAGAACACAGCCCTGTGGGGCTCCAGTGTTAAGGGTCAGTGATGAGGAGATGTTACTGCCCATTCTAACCACCTGGCGTCTGCTTGACAGGAAGTCCAGGATCCAGCTGCACAGCGAGCTGTTTAAGCCTAGAGCCCGGAGTTTCTCATCTAACTTGGAGGGCACTATGGTATTGAATGCTGAGCTGTAGTCTACAAACAACATTCTCACATAAGTGTTTTTTTTTCCAGGTGGGAGAGAGCAGTGTGTATTGTAGATGCAATGGCATCATCAGTGGAGCGGTTGTTGCGGTAAGCAAACTGCAATGGGTCTAGTGATGGAGGCAGCACAGAGCAGATGTAATCTCTGATTAGTCTCTCAAAGCATTTGCTGATGATGGGATGTCAGAGCAACAGGACGCCAGTCATTTAAACAAGTTATTTTTGATTGTTTTGGAACAGGCACAATGGTGGACGTTTTAAAGCATGTGGGGACTACAGACAAAGAGAGGGAAAGGTTGAAAATGTCCGTAAAAACACCAGCCAGTTGGTTCACGCACGCTCTGATGACGCGGCCCGGAATGCCGTCTGGACCCGCGGCTTTGCGGATATTCACCCGTCGTAAGGATCGGGTTACATCCGCTACAGAGACGGAGAGTGAACTAACCTCTGTAGCTTCGGCCGTGAGAGCTCTCTCCACGAGGGCGGTGTAATTTCCCTCGAAACGAGCATAAAAGTATTTAGCTCATCCGGGAGAGAGGCAGCGGTGTTCACGGCGGAGTTTTTATTCCCTTTAAAGTCCGTGATGATATTAATTCCCTGCCACATGCTTCTAGAGTTGGTGGTGTTGAACTGTCCTTCAATCTTGTTCCTGTACTGACGTTTTGCTGTTCTGATGAGGGCATAACTGGCTTGTTTATGCTCCTCCACGTTCCCGGAATTAAAAGCGGAGGTCCGCGCATCAAGTGCCACGTGAACATCGCTATTAATCCAAGGTTTCTAGTTCAGGTAGGTCCATATTGTTCTGTTCAGAACAACGTCCTCTACTCACTTTCTGATGAAACACATTACGCTATCAGCGAAAAGCTCGATGTCGTCATCAGAGGCGGACCGGAACATCTCCCAGTCCGCGTGATCAAAACAGTCTTGTAGCATAGTGTCTGATTGGTCCGACCAGCACTGGATCATTCTGAGGGTGGTTGCTTCCTGTTTCAGTTTCTGCCTGTAAGCGGACAGAGCAGAATGGAAGAGAGGTCTGATTTGCCAAATGGTGGGCGGGGGAGGGATTTGTAGCTGTCCCGGAAGGGAGAGTAGCAATGGTCCAAAACCTGGTCCCCTCGTGTGTTAAAACTAATGTGTTGGTTGTATTACAACTTGCTTTATTAAAGTCCCCAGTCATAATGAACGTGGCCTCAGGGTGCGCAGTTTCCTGCTTGCTTATAATCCCATACAGTTCCTTGAGTGCCCGGTCTGTGTCGGCTTGTGTACACAGCAGTGATGGACGAGATATATATATATATGCGGGTCTAACACTTTTAGTCTAACACTGTCGACTAGCCGGGTCAGTTGTAACACGGGTTAACACCATTAATTAAATGCATTGTTCTTGTTTCTTCATTAGGGCTAACAAATGAATGTTCACAATTTATTTTAGGAAGATAATAAAATAGCTAATATCTATGAAGCAACAGTTTTAATTTATTGAAAAAGGCTGAAATTGGAGCATTTTGTCTGTATATCAATTCATGAGCTAACTAAGCTATAACTTTAATGCTGCCATTAATGTTGCAATGTTAGATCACCTTCTTCACATCAAAATGTAAAAAATACAAAAAGTAATATTTACAATTTCATCATAATAACTCTCACTTTCTTCACAATAAACAATGGTGACAAATGTCCTTTTGTGCCTCCTGTGGTGATTTTGCGAACATGTCTCACTTATGAGAATTTAAAGTTTTCACGTGGTGGTACTGAGGCTCAATCTGGTTGCTTACCCACTGTATATCACAAAAAACAATTTGCGAATAAAGCAGTGTTTCCATCCCATGTGTTTATGACAGCAAAATCCTCACTTCTGGAGAATTTGCTGCAAAATATAAATGAAAATGGAAGTTGAAGCCACTGTGTGCAGACAAAGCACTCTGACAAACTGACAAAAAAAAAAAAGATTGTTTGTTGGCAATCAGTGGCAGATGCCTTATGTCTGGGAGCGAAAGCATTGTCAGATTCAGGAATGTAATAGTAGCCAGTCATTTTGATGAAAGGCTTTGGCTCCAGCATTTCAAAATAACCAGAGCAACATTTGAGATGCTATGTGATAATAGTTATGATATTTTCTGACTCTCTATAAACATAAATAATCGCAAAATTATTGTATCACAACTCAGATATCGATATAAAGCCACCCATATAATATCGCCAATGTCCCTGCTGATTCTCAAACCTCGTTATGACATCACAATCACGCTACTCATTAGATACTTGTGAAGTCAGGATGGTAGGTCATTACTCACTCTGCCCTCTCTAACAAGTATATTATGGGATGTGATTCACACAGGTAGGATTAGAGCAGGAGACATAGAGGACCTTTTATGGACATAAAAAGCTATCAGGGCACGTTGCCTCAGGTTCTGAAAAAAAGGATGGATGGAAAGCAGTTTACCCGTGCTACAAATGGTTAGACCAACGTCTGGTTCACAGTAAACTGTTGTACTTGCTGATGCTGGGTTTGTTTGCTTTGGCCCGGTTTGTTTAAATAAATCTGAAAGCTTTGAATCATAAGAATGCAGTCTGATGAAGGTTTGGAAGCAGATCAAACAGAAAGGATTGCATATGGACCATAACTTTTGTCCTGTTGATATACTGTACATGCCTGGAACTTCATAAAATTAAGGGGAAAATGTTAAGCATGGATAACAATTCTTATCAGCAAATACTAACACTAGCACAACTTGTTATCTACGTGTGTGTATAAGGCTCAGAATGTTTTTAGTAATTAAATTATTAGACACCAAGACAGCCCCCTCCCTGTGCACGTTTCTATCAAATGGCTATCATCTAATCATACACAGGTCTGAGGGGTTAGCTCTGGGGTGAGCTGTCTGGATTACAAAAAGAACAAAAATGAAATCTAAATTAATCACTGAGACTTTTTTGGACAGACCCCCTAGCCATTATGGGCTTTAGGATAAATATATGACATCAGCATGGGGAATGGATGCACTGTCTTTTCATCTCTTGGATATATCGTTTCCAGGGGGATCAGAGAGCTGCTATGGCAACCTCAGAGCTGATACCATATTTGAAAGTTTCGCTGAGAGGTTAATTAGGCCGTAATGTCATTTCGAAATAATTTTTTTACACATGGCTTTCTACATTCTATAAAGTTCAATTTAAAGAAATCCTCTTTAGAACAGGAAACACTCATTCAGAAAGCGTGCACAGGCTCACTTATACCTCATGCTGAAGAAAATTCATCAAGGTCACCATTGTTCATCAGCCTGCAGAGGTATAGGCTTCCCCTGCTGAATTTTGGATTCTCCCAAGGTTCCTTCCTCATTTACTTAAGGAAAATCTATAGGCATTTTTCCGTGCCACTGTCACCTCTTTCTCACTGAGGGTTGTATGGCACTATTCTTTGTAAAGTTGCTTTGGAACAATATGTTTTGTGAAAAAGCTACACAAATAAAAACAGAATAGAATAGAATAGAATAGAATTATAACTTCGGATTAACTGCTGGTACTTTACAAGCAATGACACAAAAATATGTCAAACTACATTTTTACATTTTCTAAAGAAAATATGAGTGGTGTTAATTGTGCACAATCTGCCACCATAATGCTAGAGTGTTTTGAGTGGTTTTTTACTGCATTGCTATGTACACTGAATATGATTTATTATGTAAGCTTGACAAAGCCAACATACTGTTATCGTACAGACTTGGGTTAGGGTGTTTCAAAATCCCGAAACCAATAACAAAATCTCTGACTGTTAACTTTTCCATGAGCTTTCAAGCTACATCCACTAAACTTGGCACAGACTTTCAGATGTTTCTATCCATCCATCTATCTATCTATCTATCTATCTATCTATCTATCTATCTATCTATCTATCAGGGATGGACATGAGTTTGATCCTGATCCTGAAGTTTTGATTTTGGCTGATAGAATATGCGCTACAGAGGAAGATATTAGATGAGCGCTCGACGGGAAGATAACGCTGGATTTTCGTGAGGTTCGTGAATTACATCTTTTTAAATATTTGCAGACAGTATATAATAGAAGTTTTATTGATATTTGCCTTTTATCATTAGAAAAGTTAAAGGGAACTGTTGAGGATAGACTGTTAAAATACGTGCTTCAGTGGAAGATTTATGAGCATTCCACAGGATGCTGGATCTGCTGAAGTTGTGTGAGGTTAATTTATTACATCTGTTTAAACGAGATATGTGCATATTTGCAGACGGTATATGATATTAGTTTGACTGATCTGAACTTTTATCATTAGATAAGACAGTTAAAGTTACAGGGAACTGTTGAGGAGAGAGAGGGTGAATGAAACAGGCGACAACTTTAACATTATGATCTCAAACGCATCTGCCGTGGCTCTGATATGTGGACCTTTTAAATGACACTGTGTTGCACACCAGTCTATTATTGCAGTAACACGATGGCACGTAACAACAAAACGAACCTGAGTCGGGCAGTGGGGGTATGTGGTGATGGGGGTGTGGTCGTGTCTGTCTGCGGGAGAGATGGAGTGGTGTGGCTCGTCAAGCTGGTTGACATGATTTCTAACAGCTTGCTACATAATCCGATTTTAGAGTTCCCCAACCTCCGAAATCCCAATTTAACCCTGTATATATATATATATATATATATTCGTGTTGTCAAAAGTACTGGTACTTCGGTACCAAGTCGATACTAAAATTAAAAAAAACGTAACAATACCAGTGTTTCCGCAGTATTAGTAGTACCGAGCACCAACTCTATCCGATACCAGCACGCAGTATGACTGACACACGACAGCTTTAAAACGCTCACAGGCTTATTTTGAATGCGTGCTTTGTTACTCCTTGTACACTGAAATGGACAAATAATCAAATTAAAATCATGACATGTCCTAGTGTGATTTATTAAACCGCTAGAGGCTGCAATCTTACTGTGGACGAGCTGCGTACTTTAAATAAATCTGACCGCTCATCCACTAGAAACTCCACAGACACTGAGAATCATTCACGTTGTATGAGATGACAGAGCAGAGCACTTATCCATTGTGAACCACGTAGCACATGTAAAATATATATTTATATTATTAAAATCACAGCATTTGCGCTTTAATCTCAGCTCAGCTTTATTTATATCGCATTTAAAACAACAGATTTGACCAAAGTGCTTCACAGTAATAAAATTGGAATGCAATGACGTTGAAAATTTCTATTTTCACTTTTTAAAAGTTGTAAGAATTTATTGATTAGACACCATTTTGATGATGAAATTAAACTTTAATTATTAAACTATAATTATTAAAATAATTAGTAAATAATTAAAAATAACTTAACTGGTGTGTTCAATAGCACATTATCATATTAGCATATTTTTGCTGTGCTATCGAAATTGATATCGAGAACCGTGAAATTTCACTGGTATCGGTACTGATTACTACTCTCAAGAAGACAACACACTACTATATGCATACTATACTTTATGTAATTATCTGTAATGTAGATTCTGAAGAGCAGTACTAAATAAAAAAAATTATATTTGTATAAACTATGAAAGGGGTGTGAACATTTATGAGACAAAAGGGAATGCAAATGTATCTTTTTAACTATATATACTGTTTATTAAACCTCCTATTAATGGGTTATCAGCTGTCTTCCTTTTCTTTGGCTTTCTATCTTGTTTCTGAACAGCAATCTAAATTGAGCAATTATGTGATTTGGCAACTAAAAGCAGCCATTTGGCTCTTTAATGTTTTAGTTTAAGAGTCATTTTCTAGTCTGGAGCCTTGTTTTGATTATGCCTTTATATTTTTTTTGTAACAGATATTATAAAAAGGCTATTATCATGAATATGCGGGACGTTTGAATATTGAGATGCAATGCAGCTACCAAAGACGTCTGTCTGACATATACTGTATATCTATGTGCAGCACCCCCCACCCAAATACTTGAGTGTGCCTAATTACTTTGAGTACTCGAGGAGACAAAATGACCAAAATGCTCATCCCTTCTATCTATTTATTAGTGGTCAACCAGTATAGGTTTTTTAATGACTGATGCCGATATCCAGCGAGCAGGGTGGCCGATAGGCTGATATAATGCTGATATACAGTAAATGTTTTAAGAAATCTTTTTTTTGTGTGTTTTACATGTTAGATAGCAGTTTCTCCTGGTTTCTGTTTAGTTATACCGTTTTAGTAATTTCTGCACATAAAGAAGTCTATCCATCCATCCATGTATCCATCCATAGTATCTATCTATCTATCTATCTATCTATCTATCTGGCAAGGCTTTTAAAACAAACGTTACTTATCTATCTATCTTAGCTATGATATGAAATTTTATCTTATAAACATGAAAGTTTTATGTGACAATCCAACTCTAACACAGACAAATTACATCAAATCTGTGAATCTATTTGATCACCATTTGAAAATAGATGATGTAATAAGAGTGAAAAAGAGTCTACATAGAGTCCCTAAATACACATGATGCCTCACAACTATGCCAAGGAGGCTAATGCATGTCTGACATAGGGCTCATAAACAGAAATAAATGGTTTGATCTGACCTAGAAGAGAAAGAAAGCCATTGGGAACTGGGATGAATGAGAGAGGTCTGTGCTGAATCCCACAGGGCTGCCCAGTACAGCTGTGGGACAGAGTAGACCCTGTGCTAAGGCTCAGGTGTTTCACACTATTTCCAAGCAAGCAAAGAACTCAAAGGCAGCATGCAAAAACATGGACCATAATATCATCCGCTCCAATGGAGAGAGCTAAAAGAACTTCATATGGTCAAGTCCCAATCCGATGGCTCTCTCACCATGGGAGATTCTTGCTTTTCATTTCCACTCAAATCTATCCCAAGGGTCTCTTGCTCACGAAGATTATGAAACTACAACATTTCAACTGCATTATGGCTAGAGAAAAGCAAGCAAACAAACAACATCACTATTTACTGCAACTATAGTTTGCAACTATGCTTAAAAACACCCTGCTCATTTGAAAATTAATCATTTATTCAATGACACTGAAACAGTTTGGTATTATTCTTCACCTGTTATATCTCAGTAAATTGTAGTAATTTAAAACTTAAACACATTTTAAAGGGAATTTTCAACCCAACTTTAAAATAGAAAGGAATTTGTTTCCATGACTTTCATGGCAGGGTGATCTTAAGTGTTCGTTGATATTTGTATGTAACATTTTCAAAAAAAATTTAACTTTTGAATAGACACTGAGACGTACAATATCAACATGTTCACAGCATCTAAAACATAAGCACTTTTATGTATGTACAAATTTAGAAACATACAAATCTTTATGAATCGTCTGGCAACTGATCGGAACTGAAATTCCGAGAGACTTTTATTTATCAGTGGCGAGAAACTTTGTCAGAGGAAGACCTTTTAAATGGCATATTTAGTAGGAGTCGACCAATCATTTTTGTAATTATCGTAATCGTTATTTTTTCTGATCTTATTGCCGATACATTTTAAAATGCGCTCTGTTGGCTCTGATGCCCCCGCCTCTCTCTGAAAAGTTACTTTCCAGGTCCGAACCCTGGATTTGTTCCATCCGGACCGCAAGACATCATGAGAATGGTTGCCCCATCTCACCGTTTCTACACTTTACGTTAGCAGCGCGACAAAGCAACGGAGCTGTGTACACTAAAAGTGCTCAAGCTGATACCCCCGAGAGGGCCGTGAGCCAGGGAGTCGATTTGGTCGGGGAAGTGCGAGAAGTGCGGCGAGAGATGTTGAACATGTCGGCAATGCTGACGAAGGTCGTTGCTGACTTGGAGGATCTTGCTGTAATATGTCGATCGATCACTGCAATGGAGCCAAAGTTCTCTGAGATGGTTAGAAGAGTGGGGGATGTCGAAAAACGGATCGATTATCGAGTCATCGGAGAGGGAATTATCTGCTAATCCACTAGCAACCAAGGTGGATTTGGAGCATGTCTGGGAGAAGTTGGAGGACATGGAGAACCGTAGCCAGCGGAATAATGTCCATAGTGTAGGAATTCCTGAGGCCGAAGAGGGTTGGGATAAAGTGAAATTCCTGGATGGGCTCCTTCTGAATCTGCTTTACATAACAGACCATAAGCTAAAAATTTAGCGATCTCACAGGGTTCCGGTGAAGAGATCCGCGGAGGAAGACAGGTCCCAATAAATTCTGGCCAAATTTCAGAGATCATCCGATAAACATCTTGTGTTACACCTTGGAGTAAAGGAAGGCTTTCTTGGAAAAACCACAGCATTTTCTTGTTCCCAGACTTTGCAAATTTGACAAGAGAGAAACGTTATCGATTCAAGGAATGCAAGAAACTTTTACATCAATGGAAGGTTGCTTTTGCACTGATAATCCTGGCCAAATTGAGAATAGATGCTAAGGAGGGCCGTAAAACATTCACATGCCCACAGCAAGCAATGTCCTTCATACTGTAGAGTCAATGGAGTCAGTAATTATTTTGCAGCCGAGTAGACCGACTCACTGATCATTCACTTCACTGTTTGAGGAAACTGAGCCTCTTTTTTGTGCTGGTTCCACCTAGCGGCTGGAGTTGATTTTGCAGAGTGGCACACCTTCGGGACAGTTTTGTGGATGAATCTTCACACTCTTTGAGTTTGTTCCGCCTATTGGCTGGAGTTTGTTTTATAGATTTTCTTTTGCTGTGTAATTCTGTCTCACAAAATTTGTATAGAAAAACTGGACTTGAGCAATTCAATGGCAAAGTTGTTGCAGGGGTCCTAGTAGGTGTACATGGACTGTTTGAGTTTGGAGAGATGGATGCCAGTTGGCGCTGTCCTACGCAGGGTTAATATGCACATTATTCTTTTTTCTGTTTTTTTTTTTGTTCCGAGGGTTGTTTGGGTTTTAATGGTCACACCAATGTTGGAATATGGTCTTTATAATCTTGTTTTTGACACACAATCTATTTTTTCTTATATGTCAAAATGTAAAATGTTAATATGAGTGGATTGTCTCTATCCACGTGGAATGTGAATGGGTTGGGGCACCCCATAAAAAGAAGGAAGGTTATTTCTCTTCTTAAGCGTAAGTAATATGATATAGTGTTTCCTCAAGAAACGCACCTTTCTCTGCAGGAAACGGAAAAATTTGGAAAGATATGGGGGGGCATTTTTTTTATAATGCTGGCTCAAGTAAGAGCAGGGGAGTCATTACACTGATAAGTAAACATATAAAATTCAAATTTCTCAAACAGAGTAAAGATAAATTAGGAAGAGTCATTGTTGTTTTAGCTGAAATTCAGGAGCAAAGTCTTATTTTGGCTAATATTTATGCACCTAACGTGGATGATCAGGGCTTTTTTATAGATCTTGAAGGGATGTTGCAAGCCGCTGGCACCCCTCATGATATAATACTGGGAGGAGACTTTAATCTTTTGATGGACTCAGTCCTTGATCATAGTGAAGCAAGGGTGTGGAAGCTCCCTACAGCAACACTGATGCTTCACAGGATGTGTAAAAATCTTGGTCTTGCAGATATTTGGAGAATTCTGACCCCATCTGGTAGGGACTATACATTTTTTTCATCAGTCCATAAGATTTACTCTAGAATAGATTTATATATATATATAAAGTCCCTCATTTCATCTGTTGTTGATTGCTTAATTGGAAACATTTTAGTCTCAAATCATGCCCTGGTGTGTTTAGAGGTTTTGCCATATACGGAGAAAAAGAAATCATATAGTTGCCATTTTAATGTATTCCTTTTGCATAATCCTGAATTCCAACAAACGCTAAAGGCTGAAATCAATGTTTATATGGAGACCAACTGGTCCTCAGTATCCTCTGTGGGCGTGGCTTGGGAGGCACTTAAGGCAGTTCTTAGGGGCCGGATCATACAGTATGCCTCATTCACCAAAAAATCCAAAGCACAAGAACTTGTGAAATTGGAAAGGAATATTAAAGGTGTCGAGGCAGAGCTGAAGTGCCGAATGTCGTCTAATGGCCTCAGAGAATTGACCCGATTGAAATACAGATATAATACTATTTTGTCACGGAAGGTGCAGTTTTGGCTATTCAGGGCAAGACAGTCATACTTTGAGTATGGGGACAAGGCAGGAAAACATCTGGCTAGATATATAAAACAGAGAGTGTTTTGTTTTACCATTCCCTCAGTGAAATCGGCTGGTGGTGAAATATTTACCTCAGCCATTGATATTAATAATGCTTTTAAAGAATTCTATCTTGGTCTCTATAGTTCCACGTTTTTGTCTACTGAAGAGGTTAATAGAAACTTTGTGGAACCATTAGAAATTCCTAAACTGACGACTGAGCAAAAAAATTATCTTGATTCTGAGATAACCTTGGAGGAGCTTGGCGAGGTAATTAAGGCCTTGCCTACAGGCAAGGCTCCGGGGCTAGATGGCTTTCCCGCTGAGTTTTTTAGATCTTATGCTACTGAACTGACCCCACTTTAGCTAGAAGTTTATATGGAATCATTATAGAATGGAAAGCTTCCACCAACCATGACACAAGCCCGGATCAGTCTGATTTTTAAAAAGGACAAAGATCCAAGCAAGTATAAGAGTTACCATCCAATTTCCCTGATCCAGCTAGACGTTAAAATATTGTCAAAAATTTTGGCAAACCGATTAAGTAAAGTTATTACTTCTGTTATACATATAGATCAAGTGGGGTTTATTCGGGGCCGTAACTCTTTTGATAACATTAGGCGTTTCATCAATATCATGTGGTCAGTGGTAAATGATCAGACTCCGGTCGCTGCCATCTCACTTGACGCCAAAAAGGCATTTGATATGGTAGAAAGGGATTATCTTTTTAAGATTTTGGAAATGTACGGGTTCGGGAATACTTTTATTGGGTGGATTAAGTTACTTTATAGACACCTGGTAGCGGCAGTTCAAATGAATGGATTAATTTCAGATGATTTTACTCTGGATAGGGGCACCCGACAGGGTTGCCCTCTTTCCCCCTTATTGTTCTGCCTTGCCCTGGAACCATTAGCAGTCACGATAAGAAAGGAGGATGATTTTCCAGGGGTGCTGGCAGGTGGTGTGGTGCATAAGCTTTTGCTTTATGCAGATGATATTTTGTTATTTGTCTCCGACCCTACTAGATCTATGCCTTGCCTCCACAGAATTATTAATTCCTTTTCTAAGTTCTCAGGATACAGAGTCAATTGGTCTAAATCTGAAGCTTTGGCTCTGACAGCGTACTGCCCAGTAACGGATTTTCAGCCGGGCGCCTTCCAGTGGCCCAAACTGGGCATTAAGTATTTGGGTATTTTATTCCAGCAAATTTGTGTGATTTAGAGTTAATTTTGACCCTTTAATAAAAGGTTTTCAAACAATGTGGGCAAGTGGGCTTCATTACATTTATCTATGATGGGGAAGGTTAATGTTATTAAAATGAATTGTATTTCAAAATTCAATTACCTGCTACAATCTCTCCCTATAGATGTCCCTCTCTCTTATTTCAAGCAATTTGATAGCACAGCGAAGTCCTTCATTTGGAATGGTAAACATCCCATATTACATTTCAATAAGTTACATAGGCCAATTGACAAAGATGGGCTAGGCCTAACCAAGATTTTGTTTTATTATTATGCATTCAGTCTCATACATTTGGCTCACTGGTTGCTTCCACCTGAGAGAGCCCCTCCCTGGTTTTGTATTGAACAGGAAGTTCTTGCCCCTATTTCGCCATTGCAAAGCCTTTCTATTAAACTAACCTGAGAAGTTAAGTTACACCCCGTTATCTCACATTTGCACTCGGTATGGACAAAAGTGTCCAGAGTGTTTAATTCAGACATTTATTTAAATGTTGCCTCGAGCATATGGCTGAACCCTTAATTATGGATTAATAAATCCCCTTTCTGCTGGTCAGAGTGGATTGTGAGGGAGGTTAATACGCTCTGTGACCTATATGAGAGTTGAGTGTTGAGATCTTTTGAAAGTATTCTTTTTATGTTTTTATTTTATTTATTTTTTATGTTTCTAAATATTTATGACCACTGGGGTGTGGAATGTTCGGGAGGAAGGGTTTAATTTTATATAATCTGATTCTGCATTTTCTGTTATGTTTATTTAATTTGTTGAATGGAATCAATACAAATTGTTAATAACAACAAAAAAACAAAAAAACACAGTAGACCATAGCAGAGAAATACAGTGAGCAGCAATATACTGTAGATGGATACCGTCATCTTTCGCCAAAATACACTGCAGGTAACGAAAATGAAGCAGAAACCATCTTTATGTGTCTGATATGACTCAGACGGTTCAGCTAAGCAAGGTTTGTGACAGGACAATTTATTGTGGTTCCAGGGTGCCTTAAAACTATAAACAATTTTTTCCCATTTAAAATTAGCTTTATTAATCAACATGTATCGAGCCTACTGATAATGAAAAGAGATTTTTGTTAAAATTTTGTGAAAATTATTCAGAGATAACATCATCTCTGGCATGGATGGCAAGAAAGACAACCAAAACTTTGAAATTATGAGTTCTTTGCTTACGATGAAAAGCATTTCTATTATTTGATAGTCAGCCCATTTATACTCCTAAAAAACAGTATTTTTAAACTGCACTATTTAGATGTAAATTGTTTGTTTGTTTTTGGCAGATTTGCATTTTAAGGAAAATATAAAAATGGTGCATTGAGACTTTTACATACATTTTCTCTCAAGGGTTACCCCTGAACCCCCATACAGTATCTTTCCTATGTACATATATATATATATATATATATATATATATATATATATATATATATATATATATAAACGGTAGAAAATCCTCCTTAGTCCACTACTTTGGTTGTCTTTAGACCACAAGGTCCTCATACTTGCCCAGTTCTTAAGAGACTTTTTGACTGTTGATAAAACTTTTTTTACTTTTACTGCAAATTTATATTTACCCCAAATTTCGGTTATCGGTCTCCTTGATTACTAATAATTGTTATCGGTATCGGCCCTGAAAAACCATATCGGTCCACCCCTAATATTTAGGGCCCTCCTATGAAATCAGTTTTATTTATTTATATTAAATTTCACGTATCTAGTTAAATTGAGGTTTTATTTTGGCGGGAAACCGAATAAACCCTTCGCTTGTATGTACAGTATAATCAGTTCGCTATTTACACTAATGTGCTTACTGAATCACAAAAAGCTGCGATTTTATTTTATAAATGCATAGTCTGCATATGCTGGGCACTTAACAGTAAGTAAGCGCTATGATCTCTGTCATCTATTACACATACAGAGCACACTTGATGCTCATGTTGTGTGTTTGGGTATTGAAGCATGCAGCACTTATTTAATTAATTTATTTAATCAAATTGCAGCCTTTTGTGGTTTAATCATCACACTATGACATATCACGATTTTAATTTTATTATTTGTGCATACATACATTAATTTGATCCCAAATCTGTAAAATTCTGTGACTTTTACCACATTTTTTAGTTAATTCATTTTTATTGACTGGTTTCCGTGATTCTGTCCGTGTTTTTCTGCATCGTGGGACTTTTACGTGGGGGTTTCTACATAAAGTATTAATGTATAAATTACATTCAGATTATTTTTCAGATACTAATAAAAGTATAATCACTTCCACTTTTTGTGTGGCTAAATTTATCATCAAACCTCAACTGCCCCTAACCCAAAATGTGCTATGTATCATTGCACTTTTATATTATATAAGAAAATTATTCATTAAATAAATTATTAAAATTCATTCTCCCTTGGGTTTATTTAGTGAAAAACTGTGGAAAACATGACATGGCTACAATGGCTGTTTGGATGGTTCCTCTGAATAAAAAATAAAAAAAAACTTTTAATGGAGTAGAGGTAAACTAGAGGTTCGGGAGGAGCTTGTCAAGTTAGTCCAGTCAATTATGAAGCACACATAAGTAGCTGCTTACCTCACCCTCGTGACGATTCTTCCAACATCCCTCCACCACCCCAACTCCTCGATTATTCATTTTAACTAACGTCATGGTTACTTTCATAACCTCCGTTCCCTGATGGAGGGAACGAGACATTGTGTCGATGTAGTGACACTAGGGGTCACTCTTGGGAGCCCCAAACACCTCTGCTTTTTTGTAAAAATGCCATTGGGAATTGGCGATTGGAATTTGCATGCCACTCCCCGGACATACGGGTATAAAAGGAGCTGGTATGCAACCACTCATTCGGGTTTTGTGCTGAGGAGCCGAGACCAGGTCCCAGCTATTTCAGCGGGTAGTTCAGCGTTGTGGCAAGGGGGACACAACATCTCGTTCCCTCCATCAGGGAACGGAGGTTATGAAAGTAACCATGATGTTCCCTACCTGTCACTCACTCGACGTTGTGTCGATATAGTGATACTCGGGGTCCCTAAAAAAAATGCCACAACTATCTGAACTGTGATATGTGAACTGGCAGTGCGTGACGGGCAGACCGCTGTGTGCCTCGTAGCCAGCGCACCAGGCCATCACGTAACCTCCCCCAACGCTCTTATGAGTGTCGAACGGTCCTTCAGGAACAAGTCGACTGCCCAACAATAGGGACAGGCTAGCCCAGCCGAGGCCTCTTTTCCTCTTTTTTCTCCCCAAAAAGAGTGGAATTTGTTAACCGACTGGGAGCCATAAGTGTCTATGTCGGGGGGTGTCTCTCCCAAGGGGAAGACACCGCAGAGACCACACCCCGCCCAAAAAGAGGGGGGAGGGGGGTATTTTTAGTTGAATATGTCATATGGTCTTACCGAGTCTTGTCGGAAGTATGTCATGTGGAGAGGTCCCATGGTAGGTCCTACCCGAAGGGGGAGGAGTTTCTACAAAGCATGGCGACCGGGGGCAGAGGGGTCTCTGCCCAAGGAAGACGCAGTTTACCGACAGGGAAACAATTTTGCGGAAGATATCACATGGGGTCGCCTTCGGGGAACCAGCAATGTGGAGCACTTACCTCAGTACAGGGCCTCATTAGCGCACATACTGGGCTGGCAGCGAGTTTCTCTGCAAACTCAACTGCCAGAGGGCTAAGGAGGAAAGTCATCCAGGGATCACAGTCTGTGAACACGACTGGGAGTCAAGAGCGTACGTCTTCACCTCAAGGGAGGGGAAAGGCGCTATGCGCAAGCGGTACACCTGGCCAGCTGTCCCGGAACTTACCTGTTCGTGCCTGCCAATAAACGGGACGAGACCGGCTCAACCCGGAGATTGTAGAACCTTGCAAAGGTGTTGGGTGATGCCCAGCCCGCTGCTCTGTAGATGTTTGCCAAAGAGGCACCACTGGCCAGGGTCCAGGAGGCCGCCACAGTCCTGGTAGAGTGGGCTCATAACCCCGCAGGGGGTGGCACATCCTGAGCCTGATATGCCATCGTGATGGGCACAGCCACAGCTGGGCGCACAGTGGTGGGGGGTCATACCTGCAAAAATGGGACGGTGGACGTTGGTCGTGACGACGGCCGTGCGCACCAGACATGTGACCCAGGAAACAAGAAAACCACTCTTTTGTCGAACTTTTGGGTACCGCAGCCTCTTGGGCATGCGGCAAAAAATGAAACAAAAGATTCTCCTCCTGTCCCTCCACCGGGGGATGGAGTGGTCTGTTCACCAGCTCCAGAGAAGCAGGTCTCCTCGCCCCTGGGTCACCCGTCACTGCGTTGGGCTCCACGTCGGGGCCGGGCCACGGGGGGCGGGCTGCGGCGGAGCCGGTGTTGTTGCTGCTCGACGTCCTTGGCGATGAGCAGACGGGGTGTGGGATCTTGAGCCGCACCGGGGCAGGATGTGTTGTATGGCCTCCGTCTGCTTCTTCACCGCCGAGAACTGCTGGGCAAAGTCCTCGATGGTGTCACCGAACAGGCCAACCTGGGAGATGGGGGCGTCAAGGAACCGTGACTTGTCAGCCTCTCGCATCTCAACCAAGTTGAGCCAAAGGTGGCGCTCCTGGACCACCAGGGTGGACATCGCCTGCCCGAGAGACCGCACCATGACCTTCGTCGACCGGAGAGCGAGGTCTGTTGCCGAGCGCAGTTACTGCATCAATCCCGGGTCAGAACTACCCTCGTGCAGTTCTTTTAGCGCCTTGGCTTGGTGTACTTGCAGGAGAGCCATGGCGGGCAGGGCAGAGGCGGCTTGTCCAGTGGCACCGTAGGCCCTGGTCATCAGGGACGACGTAAACCTACAGTCCCTGGATGGGAGTTTCGGGTGCCCGCACCAGGTGGTGGCGCTCTGCGGACACAAGCGCACCGCGAGTGCCTTATCCACCTGGGGGATCACCGAATACCTCCTGGCCGCTCCACCATTGAGGGTAGTGAGAGCAAGCCGCGACCGCAGTGATGCCATGGTCATGTTCTCGCAATGAGGACATGATCCATCCACGAACGATGTCTCCGCGTGGGCAGTGCCAGACACGTAAGACAGCGATCGTGGCCATCAGAAGCGGAGAGATAACGACCGCAACCAGAAATAACACACAAACGGAAAGGCATCTTTAAAAAGACGTTCCATGTGTGCCGCTCTTTTTGCGAATGAAAATATACTCTTTTATAATATACTCTCTTTTTTGCTCTGCCGAAGCGCCCAGGGGCATTCTCTGCACTCCATGGGTGCAGAAGAGGAGAAGCCACTGAAATGTGCCGTAAATCCAGCAGTTTTGAGGTGCGTCTTTGGAGGGAAATTGAATTCAGTGCACTGAATACAACCGCTCGGCTCCGAAGAGAAAATCTGAATGAGTGGTTGCATACCAGCTCCTTTTATAACCGTATGTCCGGGGGAGTGGCATGCAAATTCCACCCACCAATTTCCATTGGCCTTATTTCAAAAAAGCAGAGGTGTTTGGGGCTCCCAAGAGTGACCCCTAGTGTCACTACATCGACACAACGTCGAGTGAGTGACAGATAAGGAACTCCAGTTAACTAGTCACTTAATTAGTGCCTTTTGATTTGCTTCTGGTGATATTTGCTGCACTCTGATGATAAATCGTAGGAATGAGCTTAAAAGATGTTTTAACCTCTGTTTTGCCATTATAAAAAAGAAGCAAAGTATAAAACAAAAAGCGTAAAGAGAAAATACAAATGTAACCCTGAGTAGTTCTGAGAAAAAAATTTTGCTTTACTTTTGTGTGGTCTTAGGGGATGGACACCAGCAAAAGATTGGGAACAGAATTAGTGCTATTTAGATAAGATACACTCTTTGGCTTGGGGACTGTGGAGCCAGAATGCAACATCATGTGCAAGTAATGTTTACAGTCAGTAAGTGTGATTATAAGGTTTATGGATTTAATCCTTTTAAAATGTGTTGAGAATGTGTGTATATATTTGTACATATCGGAATATTTTGCAGTAAACTTAAAAAAAATATTGTTTCTATACTTATTATAAACAACCTAAAATCAATAGTTTATATATTCACATAGGTTTTTATTCAACGACATCATTCGCAATGCTTCATGACATTGTAGTTTGTGCCCTCATGAAAGACGCTAAGTACACAGTGTTGTACTTTTGTCTTTATGTCAGATTTTCAAATACTTTTTTGCCTCAAAACAAATTTTGTGATGCTGTGATTTATCTCGGGGATGGTTGCTTTGGTTCATGGCCTGCAACTCTTTTATGAAGGATTTTATAAAAAGTCTATGGAAGAAATTAATGAGAAAATACTGCCGGAACCCAGACGGCTGAAAAAGTGGGCAGGCACTGTTGTGCTCTATTGGCCCTATCAACATGGTATACAATATTATTACTACTTTAAATACAACATTTGTATGTTTTTCTTTATTAAAACATCTTTTATTACACAAAAAAAGGTTCAGAATGTGTTTAAAACTACACATTGTCATACAAAGAACCAGCTAGAAATTAGACCAATTTAAGTATCAAGGACCTTGACATCCTGTCGACATGAGCAGCGCGACACATCACATCGTATTAGAAGCAAATCGCTCCCATTATAATCAATGACGCTAACTACATTGGATGAGAGTGTCACTTCAACAGTTAACAGACACCCGCTATTTCGGATACGCTGCGTAGTCATTTGTTTGCGAATCAGACATTGTTGCACTGTATGTTCAGTGTTGCATGCAATAAGGGAGGGCATCACAACAAAAACCGTGAAAGTTGTTGTCTATTTATTGTCTATATACTGTAGGCTATTATTTTGTGATGCAGTCCTACTCTCTCGTCATATTCAATTCAGGCACAACAACTAAATTATATATATTTTTGCTGTGGGGCTGGAAACACTGGTATGAGAATAAAGGCATAGCTACCTCACACTGAAAATGCTAATCTAAAAATCTTGTGCTTCATGTGATAACATCTAAATTAACTGGTTTAATTTAAGTCAAAAATATGATTTAACGAGTCTAAATCAAATTGACTAAATTAGGTTACACCAACAAAATCTTTTTTTAAGGGTTATAAATAGCTCCTATGGTAACAATTGCAGGTTACCACTTTTTAAATTGTATGAAAGAAAAGAGGTTGATGTTTGAGATTTGCTAAATACTTTTAAAGAGGCCCTATTATGCTTTTTGGGATTTTACCTTTCCTTTAGTGTGTAATATAGCTGTTTGTGTATGTAAAAGGTCTGCAAAGTTACAAAGCACAAAGTCCGCGCAAAAGGAAGTTATTCTCTCCCACAGAAAACACTGCTCAAGAACTACACGAAACGGCTGGTTTGTAGTCCAGCCATTTCTTCCATAAAGTATCTACGTCAATATGTAATACATTTGCATAATGCCCGCCTAAGGGCTACTTTGCCCCACCCGCCAGGATGAGCTGGGTTAGTGTTGTCGCCATGTCGAGAAGACGCTGTTTTTTTCACTGCAAAAGCAAAACCTCTTTGTTTGGACTTCCAAATGCAGACGAATTGAAGTATCAGTGGTTAAAATGTATTTTTACCACTATTCCTCAGCAGTACAACCACAACCAAGGCCGGATTATCAAGACAGTTACTCCTGAAAGATAGTATAGTTCCCACTTTGTTGTGACAATCTGGCCATCACAACCTGTAAGTAGCCTATGCTTGATTATTTGTGGATTTATCCATTACCGAGAGTTCAAATGCGGAGTTTTGTGTTGTAGCTACAGTGTACACCCTGTGCACAGCTGTAGGCTTCTGCTAACCTGCTAGCTAATGTTACTGTGTTGAAATAGTTTTGCTAATCAGCTGCAGGCCCACTTTTACCTACAATTGTGTAGAATTATGCAAATTGTTTGTCATTCTTACTATCATGAATAGTGATCAAGTGTGGAGATGGATTTATTTTTACATACGGTAATTTTACGTCTGCAATCCATGGTAGTGCTCGGCTAACTTGCTTACTAACCGGGACTAAGCCTCTGTTCTCCATTCATAGCTCGGGTGAAAAAGATTCGGCTACACCCATTCCAGCAAAAGATGACTAACTTAGATGCACTACGTGTCTTTTACTTGAAGCTTTGTTAGGTTCACAATAATCAACAGTGTACTTGTAAGAAAGCTACAAAATTAAAACTTATCACTGTGAAACGTCCTGCTCCAGTCGTGCTTGCGAAGGTCGTTTAGGTCGATCAGCTTGTTCTCCCAAACTTTCATTATCGGACTCGGACTCAAACTGGTACGGCAAAAACCGACGCCACTGTTACCATAGTTACAATAGTGTTTACAGCTGTTAAGGAAGCCTGAAACTCAAGCTTAATCAGAGCGTTTGAGGATGAAAATAGGTGTTGCAGCAATGTACAGTATGAGAAAAATAATGTGTTTTTTGAGCATTAAAGCATGTAAACCTATTCTAGTAGAACCCAAAATAAAATCATGAACCTGTAAACTAGCATAATATGGACTCTTTAAGTCTTAAGATGGTTGGTTACAGTGCTACGTATTAAGTTGCTTGCTACTAACCGTGTAATTCATAAAGTACAAATCATTTTTTTTTTTTTTTTTAAATGGATCTCATAGATTTCTGCATTCTGTCACATTATCCATTCTACATTACTGCACAGAACATGCAAATATTTAAACAAAATACTCTGCACACTAAGAGAGCTGTACAACTGTCATGTTGAGCTGTGTTTTAATCTGTCAGGAGATACTAGAACCAGAAAAGAATGAATAAGGACAGAACTGCACAGGAAACACGTCTCCCTCCTCACCCTGTCCGACACACTATTTAGTTACTCACTAGGCATTCAGCAACTTACTGTACACCAATCATAGTAAAGCCCACCTGGAGCAAACCTGAGGTAAAGAGTTTTGCTCACCTGCACAAGTAATATGTTTCCTCAATAACTCTAAGGTTTACATGTTCCCTGCACCTGGGAACAAACCTGGGACCAAAGTCGGCCATGTGTAGAATATTAAATGATCTGGATATTGGTCAGTTTGTATGTATTTTGAAAATTCTATGAGCTTATTCAAACTTACAAATGATGTTGGGAAAATATAAGATCAGTTACGTAAAAACTGTGTAATGAGTATGGTAGCAATGTGTTAGTAATAACAAGTAATTAAGCTATAAACTGTAAATAATTTCACCATTCACTAAAGTACAGTAATAATGACATATAACACCTGTTTCTGTGTACATGCTTACTCAAGTAAAATGAACTATCCTGCATTGTGCTGAAACACACAGCCAGCTATTCACAAATCAAGAATATTTATTCTCTGAATGCAACACTGTCTCAAAGTGGAACTATTATCTGAGCACTGCAGATGTTCTCTCTCAAAACAACATCAAGGCCATCAGACACAGCTCCCTTCAGACTGGCCGAGCTAAATGAGTTTCGAATTAAAGCTGAACTTACCATAGGTTTGTATGAACTGCAGTAGACCTTGGCAAAGGTTTTGCACAGAGGATGCGTCGAAAGGCCCAAGTTGTGAATCTAGTCACCGTGCACACAAAAGTTACAAAGATTTTAGTACTTCTTCAAGAATCAAAAGTGACATTGATGAGTTTGCAGGACAGTACCAGAAACAGGTGTAACTGCGCAAGCTGAAGGATTAGAAATGGCAGTGTTTATTATGCAATTTCTCTGTATTTAGCCTCGAATAGGCTTCATTCAAGCTGTCAAACCACAAAAAGACATACTTGTAGCTGAAAATGCATCGTGTAGGCTATATGAAAGAAACATACACGTTGTATCATCCAGTCATGGCTAAAGTAAATAATCTATGTCCTTTGATAATGATTTGGGAAGAATTTAATAGAAAACTATGTAAGTGGCGCTTTCCAGCGCTGCAGAACTTTGAGTAGCCTTGGGAGATGTACCTAGGCGCAAAACAATTGTTTAAAATTTTAGAATGCACTGTGGTTCAGGAGGGTCACATGACGCCATGCAAGGAGCGGACGTGTGAGCGACGAGCTCTGCGCACTTTGCTGAATTTTCGATTATTCTCATGTTATAATCTGGTGAAATTTGATACACCCAGTTTCACATTTGCCCTAAGTTAAAATCCTCGGGCTCTGGATACATTAAAAGACACTTACGTGTTCAGGATGAAAGCCCCGACAGGCCTACAGACCGGGGACTCGATTTGGATGGCGCGGCGGGAGAAGGAATCCAGCGTCAGTTGTCCAACATGTCGGTGATGTTGACAAAGATTCTTGCTGACTTGGAGGATCTCGCTGTAATACGTCGATCAATTACGGCGATGGAAACAAAATTCTCTGAGTTAGCTACAAGAGTGACTGATGTTGAAAAATGAATCGATTTTCTGGAATCTTCGGAGAGGGAATTAACCGCTAATACGCCCGTGACCAAAGTTGATTTGGAACATCTCCTTGAAAAGCTTGAAGATCTTGAGAATAGAAACCGCAGGAATAACGTTCGAATTGTTGGAATTCCTAAGCATAAGTAGGGCAGAGATATGGTGAAATCCTAGACGAGTTTTTCCCGAGTCTGCTCGACATAACAGGCCACAAGCTGGAAATCGTGCGAGCTCACAGAGTCCCAGCTCACAGATCTGCTGAGGGAGACAGGCCCAGATCAATTCTGGCCAGATTTCTGAGATCATCCGATAAAGATCTTGTGTTGCACCAGGCGAGGAGCAAAGGGAAGCTTTCTTGGAAGAACCAAAATATTTGCTTGTTCCCGGACTTTGCGAGTTTGACAAGAGAGAAATGCGATCGGTTCAAGGAATGTAAGAAACTCTTACATCAGAAAAAGATCTCGTTTGCTCTAATGTTTCCTGCTAAACTGAGAATAGAAACGAAGGTCGGTCGCAAAGTATTCACATGTCCAAATCAAGCAATATCTTTTATAGAATCAATGTCTGAGTAAACCATTGGATGTTTCTCATGTGAGTGGGCCTGACTCGCTGTACTAACTCTTGAGGAAGCTGGGTGACATTTTAGGTTTTTTGCGTTGGCTCCGCCTAGCGGCTGGAGCTTGTTTTGTGAATAACACTTTCCTTAAAGAAACTTTTGCATTTAAGTTCCCGGACAGATCGCAAAATATCTACATGCTCACACAAAGGATGTCTTTTATAAAGTTGATGGATTGTGTAAGTCATGGTATATACTTTTATGCAGCCTCTGAGTGAATTGACTCGATCATCCGGGGAACCAGGATGCCGGTTTTGTTTTTTACGAGACATTGGAATGATTACATCATCCGTTGAACTCATAACAGCTGGCTCACTGAACATTCGTTTGTCTGTCCGAGGAATCTGAACAGTTTTATATCAGCTGGAATTTGTTTTGTGGAAGATCACATCCTTGAGACAGTTCTGTGAATGAATCTACACATTCTTTGTGTTCATTCTTCCTATTGACTGGGTTTATTTCACAAAGTATTTTCTGTTATGTAATTAAATTGAGCAATCCGATGGCAAAGTTGTTGTGGGGATTCGTGGGCGTTCATGGACCTTTTGAGTTTAGAGGGATTGTTGCCGGTTGGCACTGTCGTGCGCGGGATTAATGCGCACGTTTTTCTTTTTTCTGTTTGTTTTGTTCGGGGGGATGTTCGGGGGTTGATTGTTTCACTAATGGGGAATGTGGTCTTCATAATTTTGTTTTTGGCACACAATTTATTTTTTATATTATATCAATATGTCAGTTGTTAATATAAGTGTACTATCTCTCTCCACATGGAATGTAAATGGGTTGGGGCACCCCATAAAAAGAAGGAAGGTTATTACTTTTCTTAAACGTAAGAAATATGATATAGTGTTTCTTCAAGAAACACATCTCTCCCCGCAGGAAGCTGAAAAATTTGGGAAGATATGGGGTGGACATGTTTTCTTTAGTGCTGGCACAAGTAAGAGCAAGGGAGTCATTATATTGGTAAATAAACATCTACAATTCAAATGTCTCAAGCAGATTAAAGATAAATTAGGAAGAGTCATTATTGTTTTAGCTGAAATTCAAGGGCAAAGGTTGATTTTGGCTAATATTTATGCACTTAACGCTGATGATCAGAGCTTTTTTACAGATCTTGAAGGGATGCTGCAAACCGCTGGCACCCCTCATGATATAATATTGGGAGGAGACTTTAATCTTTTGATGGATTCAGTTCTTGATCACAGTGAAGCAAAAGTGTGTAAGCCCACTAGAGCAACACTGACACTTCACAGGATGTGTAAAAATCTTGGTCTTTCGGATATTTGGAGACTACCCGTCCGGTAGGGACTATACATTTTTTTCATCAGTCCATAAGATTTATTCTAGAATAATTTTTTTTTTATATCCAAATCCCTAATTTAATTTGTTGTTGATTGCTCAATTGGAAACATTTTAGTCTCAGATCATGCCTTGGTGAGTTTAGAGGTGATGCCACATATAGAGAAAAATAAATCATATAGTTGGCGCCTTAATGTATCCCTTCTGCAAAATCCTGATTTCCAACAAATGTTAAAGACTGAAATCAATGTTTATATGGAGACCAACTGGTCCTCAGTATCCTCTGTGGGCGTGGCATGGGAGACACTTAAAGCGGTTCTTAGGGGCCGGATCATACAGAATGCCTCATTCATCAAAAAATCCAAAGCACGAGAACTTGTGGAGTTGGAAGGAAATATTAAAAGTGCAGAGGCAGAGCTGAAGCGCCATATGTCAGCTGATGGCCTCAGAGAATTGACCCGAATGAAATATAGATATAATACTATTTTGTCATGGAAGGTGGAGTTTTGGCTATTCAGGGCAAGACAGTCATACTTTGAGTCAGGTGACAAAGCAGGGAAGCTTTTGGCTAGATATATAAAGCAGAGAGAGTCTTTTTCTACCATTCCCTCAGTGAAATCTGCTGGTGGTGAAATATTTACCTCAGCCATTGATATTAATAATGCCTTTAAAGAGTTCTATATTGATCTTTATAGTTCCACGTCTTCGTCTACTGATGAAGATATAAGAAACTTTGTGGAACCATTAGATCTTCCTAAACTGACGATTGAGCAAAAAAACACTCTTGATTCTGAGATAACCTTGGAGGAGCTTGATGAGGTAATTAAGTCCCTACCTACTAGCAAGGCTCCGGGGCCAGATGGTTTTGCCGCAGAATTTTTTTAGATCCTATGCTACAGAACTGGCTCCACTTTTGTTAGAAGTTTATACTGAATCATTAAAGAACGGAAAACTTCCTCCAACCATGACACAAGCCCGGATCAGTCTGATTCTTAAAAAGGACAAACATCCAAACGAGTGTAAAAGTTACCGTCCAATTTCCCTGATCCAACTAGATGTAAAAATATTGTCAAAAATTTTGGCTAATCGATTAAGTTATGACATCACTTATACATATAGATCAGGTGGGATTTATTCGGGGTCGCAGCTCTCTGATAACATCAGGCGTCTCATCAATATTATGTGGTCAGTAGCGAATGATCAATCTCCAATCGCTGCCATCTCACTTGATGCCGAAAAGGCGTTTGATATGGTAGAATGGGATTATCTTTTTAAGATTTTGGAAATGTACGGGTTCGGGAGTACATTTATTGGTTGGATTAAGTTACTTTATAGACACCCTGTAGCAGCGGTACAAACAAATGGATTAATCTCAGATTATTTTACTTTGAATAGGGGCACTCGGCAGGGTTGCCCTCTTTCGCCATTATTGTTCTATTTTGCCCTGGAACCATTAGCAGTTGCGATAAGAAAGGAGGATGATTTTCCAGGGGTGGTGGCGGGAGGTGTGCCGCATAAGTTTCTGCTTTACGCTGATGATATTTTATTATTTGTCTCTGAACCTACTAGATCTTTGCCTTGCCTCCACAGAATTATTAATTCCTTTTCCAAGTTCTCAGGATACAAAGTCAACTGGTCTAAATCCGAAGCTTTGGCTTTGACAGCGTACTGTCCAGTAACGGCTTTTCAGCCGGGCGCCTTCCAGTGGCCCAAACAGGGCTTTAAGTATTTGGGGATTTTATTCCCAGCAAATTTGTCTGATTTTGTTAGTGTTAATTTTGACCCTTTAATAAAAAGGTTTTCGAGTGATGTCAGCAGGTGGGCTTCATTACATTTATCGATGATTGGGAAGGTTAATGTTATTAAAATGAATTGTACTCCAAAATTTAACTACCTGCTACAATCTCTCCCTGTAGATGTCCCCCTCTCTTAAAGGAAATTGATAGTATAGCGAAGTCCTTCATTTGGAATGGTAAACGTCCCAGATTGCATTTTAATAAGTTACATAGGCCGATAGACAAAGGAGGGCTAGGCCTTCCCAAGATTTTGTTTTATTACTATGCGTTCAGTCTCAGACGTTTGGCTCATTGGTCACTTCCACCTGAGAGAGCCCCTCCCTGGTTTGTTATTGAACAGGCAGTTCTTGCCCCTATTTCGCCATTACAAAGTATCTCTATCAAACTAATCAAAAAGTTAAGTTACACCCCGTTATTTCGCATTTACACTCAGTATGGACTAAAGTGTCCAGATTGTTTAAACTGGACACTTATTTAAATGCTGCCTCGAGCATATGGCAGAACCCAAGACTGTGTATTGGCAAGTCTCCTTTCTGCTGGCCGGAGTGGATTGTGAGGGGGGTTGCTACACTCGGTGACCTATATGAAAGTGGTGTGTTGAGATTGTTTGAAAACTTGGTCCAACATTTTGGGATCCCCAGACCTCAGTTTTATAGGTATTTACAACTGCGCCACCTGCTTTGCACTATTTTTGGGAGTAGCACACATCCCCCTAAGGAGGCAGATGCTTTGGGAGAGGTGATTGCGGCTTTTGGAAAAGGTCATGAGGCATCAGTGTACTACTCCTTGTTAATTCAGAGTATGGGGGACGGAGCCTTAACTTCTCTCAAGAGAGTATGGGAGAAAGTTTTCAACTTGGCATTGGAGGAAGGAGTGTGGGCTAAGATTCTTAAAAATGTTAAGTCTGCATCTAGTGATGCAAGGGTGCATCTTATACAATTAAAAATTTTGCATATATTTTATTGGACCCCCTCTAGACTGTATAGGCTTGGTCTTAAAGACACACCCACCTGCTGGAGATGCCAATCGGAGGATGGAGACATGGCCTATGTTTTTTGGTGGTGTATCGAGATCCAGAAATTCTGGTCGAAGGTTCAAAAATTTGTGTGCGATGTGGTGGGCACTCAGGTTTCATTTTGCCCCAGACTTTGTGTTCTAAGCGATGGGGCGGTCATCGATGTGGGGGATGGCCATATAGGGAACTGGGTTCTGACATGTGTGATGATCGCCAGGCAGGTTATTTTGAGGGGTTGGAGGTCAGCTGGTGCACCCCCATATCTGGAGTGGTACACGGAGGTGGGGAGGGTGGCAGCTTATGAGGAGGTGTCATCTAGAACACGGAGTGGCTTGGATAAGTTTGTTCGGAAATGGGGCAGGTATTTGGAGTTTTTGGAGGGCTCTCGGGTGGGGTGTGGAGAGAGTAGTGTATTATAGTTTGTATGATTATTATGTGTGTGTATGTATGTATGTATGTATGTATGTGTATATATATGTATATGTATTTATGTTTATATATGTATGTATGTATATTGACCACAGGGTTGTTTTTTTGGAGGGGGCAGGGTCAGGGACGGGGGGGGGGATTTGTGGGGTTTAAATGTTGATTTTATTTATATATATATATATATATATATATATATATGTTTACATTTCATTGTAAAAAAAAAAAGAAAAAAAAAGAATGCGCTGTGTAGTCCGGCAGACGCGTCTGGTGTATGACCCCTTTCAGTCACCATTCACTTTCACTGCTTTTGTGTTCCATGGAAGAAAGAAAGTCATGTGGGTTTGGAATAACATGAGGGTGAGTAAATGACAGAATTTTCATTTCTGGGTGAACTATACCGTTAAGGTCAACTTTAACCCTTCCCCCTGACTTCTGTTTCATAGGGCACTTTGCAGATCCTTAGGGGACTGGACAATTTTCCTTAAGCCAGGTCGCTAAGCTGTCTCTTCACACCATAATCCCATTACAAGCCCAAGCTGTCTTTACGGGAAAGGAGACAGGCAGATTCAGGCCTTAACGAAGAGCATTTCTTAATCTGTGAATTGTTTTAATTCTCTGTACAACTGCATTTTGTATTCCTATAAATTCAGAGTCTGGGTGATACCCATTTTTACATGCTAAATGGAGAATTTCAGTTTATCTACTCTATGCATGTTATTGACACGTTACCTGCCAACAATTTAAAATAAGATATCTTTTATTTGGAACTGTTATTTTCATTATAAAAATGCAAGATTAAAGAGATCAGGTAAAAAGAAAAACACTTAAGATGTTGAGCTGAAACAAAAGTTCTGTGATTCTGAAAGTGAAACAAGCTGCATTTAAAACTAGTCTGTCAACTGGCAACTGCACTGAAATTAATGGGAATTCGTCTCACGATGGATGGATGACAGATATATGTTCTGTTTAGCCTCATTTAAAATGGCTGTGCATCCTTTGCCCTATTTTTTTGGACAGAAAACCTGCATTTCATTCACATGCAGGTTTTCACTATTTTATTTGAAAAAGAATAACACATTCCCTTCACACTTCCCCTCCAACAACTGAATTGCTCATGGGCCTATATACACGCTGCAATTCATCTGACAAGGCAACATGTTCCCCTAAAAAATTTATCACGCCATCAGTTCACTTTAAATTCTACAATGTGTTCTCAGTGCATGAAAAAGTTACCAGCAAGAGCTATTCGCATGAGACGTGTTCACCTTAACTAAACATGCAGAATTCTTGAGAATCACATGTCTGCCTATTTTGGTGACTAATGTCACCAAAAAAAGTGAAAAGTGGGGCCTTGCCATAAAGGTTGAATGCCATAAAGGAGCGAGCAGTTAACTGTGTAGTCGCACATTTTTCCAAGCATATTTCTAACACTCCTTGTGCTTCTCTGCTTGACAGTAACAGGCTGCTGCTCAGAAATAATTGATGCTCACCAAAACACGACTTCATTTGCTGCCAGGAAGTCAACATTAAGTCTATGGGCAAAACCTGAAGAGAAAGCCATATCTGTCATAAAATTACACTCACTTCGGGATGGGAATCGCAAGGAATTTAACAATTTTGGTTCAGATTCCACTTAGCACTTCCGGTTCCTTAACGATTCCGTTAATGATTGTTTTAGTAATTTTGAAGAAGAAAGGACAGACCATGCTTGTCATATAATGATGAGATCATTTCAGACAAAAGAACAGTAATAATATATCAAAAGATATATTGAATTCCACAATACTTCAAAAAAGCAGGTTATTACAGAGTTGCATTTATTGCATCTAGCAATCTAGTAATTGTTATCTCTTCTAAACCCATACCTTGTATGCATGTGAGCTGCCTATATGTGTGTTAGCGAGAAAGAGCGAACACACTCTCAGGAAATTAATTGTAAGATTACGTGCTCTTATCCCAATCTAAGTTATGATGTAACATAATTATTTTAATTATTATCAGCATCACAATCATGTTTTGAAAGTAACGCTGGTGTCATAAACCTGACATTGTGTGCCCTAAAGTCATGAATAGCATGCTGGCTGTTGTAGATTACTGTTAATCGCTCGTGCATTTATTCAGTTCGCTGCCAATTCACTTCTGCTGGGTCTCAAACCTGTAATTTTATGGCCGTCTATGATTAACCTGCACAGCAGCCGAAACTCTTAAAATATAATGTTTAATTTCCTAAAAAAAAAATTGTTACAGCCAAAAAAACAAAAAAAAAAGACGTACACTGACCGTTAAGGGCTCACATGCGCCTACAGAATGCAACAGTGCCCGCCCACTTTTTCAGCCGTATGGGTTCCGGCAGTATTTTCCCCACTCATTTCTTCCATAGACTTTAAAAAAAATCCTTCATAAAACAGTTGTGAGCCATGAACCAAACCAGCCAGCTCAGAGTTGAATCACAACATCACTGATTAGTGGATCTTTCTCTGCTGTATCATGAGTAATGTGGTTGTTTACCATGAATTCCGCTATTAAACATGATTTTAAACAATGAAATTAACAAGACACAGATGGATGGCTTCAACGGAAGCATATACCATCGATGAACAACCTCATAGCTCATGATTTCTACTTCTGGAACCAGACTGTTGCGCTCTATTGCATATTTTATAGTCTTCCGTTAGAATCATCAAAAGAATGCAGACAGTCTAAAACAGTTAACGAAACCAAATGTCAAGAAAGTAATTTGGTTTCTGTATGTATTTTTTTAATTCCCTCCCCAAACTCACTTCCTTGTTCTTAATATAATGCCTGACTTGACGTAAAACACCAAAATAAGACCACCATTTTTTAAATCAAATTAATGTGTTGACTTGATTGTAAAAGGGTATATGGACACATCAGATCTTCTAATCCACTCTATAAAAATTAAATAAGCTACAAATATATTAACAAGTGTAATAGATACTAATATATGTAGAATGTGCATGTGGAAGAAGAAGAGACAAAAAGTTCCAGGGGAGTTTGCAGTTGATGTCAGAAGTATACGTACAACTTAGCCAAATACATTTAAACTCTCAAATATTAAAATCTTCGTTTTTCACAAGTCCCGACATTTAATCGTTGAAAACATTGCCTGTCTTAGGTCAGTTAGGATCATTATTTTAAGAATGTGAAAAGTCAGGATAATAGTAGAGAAATTATTTATTTCAGCTTTTATTTCTTTCATCACATTCCCAGTGGGTCAGAAGTTTACATACACTTTGAAAGTATTTGGTAGCATTGTCTTTAAATTGTTTAACTTGGGTCAAATGTTTTGGGTAGCCTTCCACAAGCTTCTCACAATAATTTGCTGGAATTTTGGCCCATTCATCCAGACAGAACTGGTGTAACTGCATCAGGTTTGTAGGCCTCCTTGCTCGCACAATCTTTTTCAGTTCTGCCCACACATTTTCTATCGGACTGAGGTCAGGTCTTTGTGAGGGCCACTCCAATACCTTGACTTTGTTGTCCTTAAGCCATTTTGCCACAACTTTGGAGGTATGTTTGGGGTCATTGTCCATTTGGAAGACCCATTTGTGACTGAGCTTTAACTTCCTGGCTTATGTCTTGAGATTTTGCTTCAGTATATCCACATAATTTTCCTTCCTCATGATGCCATCTATTTTGTGAAGTGCACCAGTTCCTCCTGCAGCAAAGCACCACCACAACATGATGCTGCCACCCCCATGCTTCATGGTTGGGATGGTGTTCTTCGGCTTGCAAGCCTCACCCTTTATGTACCCTTTACGAAATTACGTTAATCTCTAGCAGACAGAACGCGTCTCCTTCCTGAGCGGTATGATGGCTGCATGGTCCCATGGTGTTTATACTTGCGTACTATTGTTTGTACAGATGAACATGGTACCTTCAGGCGTTTTGAAATTGCTCCCAAAGATGAACCAGACTTGTGGAGGTCCACCATTTTTGTTTCTGAGGTCTTGGCTGATTTCTTTTGATTTTCCCATAATGTCAAGCAGAAAAGGCACTGAGTTTGAAGGTAGGCCTTAAAATACATCCACAGGTACACCTCCAGTTGACTCCAATTAGCCTATCAGAGACTAATTAGCTAATAGCCTAAAGGCTTGACATAATTTTCTGGAATTTTCCAAGCTGCTTAAAGGCACAGTTAACTTAGTGTATGTAAACTTCTGACCCACTGGAATTGTGATATAGTCAATTAAAAGTGAAACAATCTGTCTGTAAACAATTTTTAGAAAAATGGCTTGTGTCATGCACAAAGTAGATGTCATAAACAACTTGCCAAAACTATAGTTTGCTAATATGAAATCTGTGGAGTGGTTAAAAAATTTGTTTTAATGACTTCACCTTAAGTGTATGTAAACTTCTGACTTCAACTATATGTTTATGTGAAAGCTGTTTATACTGTATAGGCTAGATACTTAAAACTCACTCTGTACCACAAGGAACACAACACATATAGGCTGCCTTCCTTTCAATTTTAAGACACAACATAACACTTTGCAATTACAAACAGATGTTCTCATTCAAAGGTTGTGCTAGAAAAAGTCTTTATCACCCTGACGGACTGAGTTAAAGTTAAAAAGCACATACACATAAGGCTTCACGGACCTTTAGTGTGCCTGATATCAACTTAAAGTGACACAGATGAGAAGCGAGCACATGATAAAACAGGTACTCCACTAAAACAACTGAGAATTCTGCTCTAAATGTCATGTTTGGCAAGTATAATTGGCAGAAATGGTGAGGCAATTTTTTTCACGCTTTTTGCTCTTATACTTTTTTGCGCTTTATTATCATGCAGTAACACACTGACATACTGTAACAATTGATGTATGCACTCATGAAATCAGAGATACTCCTCGAAAAATCTGAACAAAAGTGGTCAAAAGAGACACAGTACAATCAGGAGTAAATGGTGATGTGTCTGTAAATGGTGATGAGTGATGACGCCTGTCCACTTGTGATCGAATTGCCCTAAATGAAATAAACAGGGCAGGGCGCACACACACACACACACACACACACACACACACACACACACACTGCAAGAGTGTGAGAGAGAGAGAGAGAGAGAGAGAGCGAGAGAGAGAGAGAGTGAAATCAAAACTGATGCACATGGTTTAAAGTTTTTTTTTTTTTTTATCTGTCAAAATGACAAAAGGCATTTGGAAAGTATTTAGAATTATCCGTCAATGTTTAAAAAAAATGGTAAATTATGGAGAACATTCGGTTAATGCAGCCCCTGCTCTCATCTGCTCAAAAAATGTTGTAACTATGGAAACTGATGATTGCTTTTGCTGTTTTTTATTAGGCTTGATGTTACAAACTTTCACAATCAAAATATTTAGGGAAATGGTTAGTAAACAGCACTGAGCCCAAGGCAAGCAGCACAATTCCCACACCAAAATGTAGAGCACTCCAAACCTCCACAGACTAGATTGCCGGGCTTATCAGGTCCAAGCAGGTTTCACAGATCCTGCTTTGTGTGTGGAACTGGGACTACATCAATTTAGAAGCCCAAGTGGGTAAAACTGAGCCCAGATAAAGAAATGTGTAGGTAACAGAACTTTGAAGGTGACAACAAATTTCTGCCTAAATGCATTTGCTGTGGAGCCTGAGATCATTTCTCGATGTTGTCTGCTGTAACAATTTGGGTAGTCTATACACTTTTAAAATTAATGCTTCTGCCATAGGATATACTTTTAAAGTTCCACACATAACATTTTTTTTTTACTTCTCCAGACACCTGATCTTCAGATATGCTCAACTAAACAACCTAATGCAACAAGAAAGTTTTTTATTTTATTTTTATTTTTTTGGTGATAACATTTTTATTGATTTTTCAAAGCAAAGAAAAACGAAACATATATACAATGAATCAACATTAACACCCACTACTACCACTCCCCAATCAAGAACACCGCCCGACCCCAAAAGAACATCCCAGTGGTCTTATATATATATATATATATATATATATACACACACACACATACACATACATACACACACACAAACATATATATATATATATATATATATATATATATATATATATATATATATATATATATATACATACACACACATACACATATATACATACACATATAATAAACATACAACTCTAAACTATACCTCTCTCTCCAGACCCACTCTGAGAACCCCCCAAAAACATCAAATATCTACCCCATTTCCCATTAAAAGAATCCCATATCCCAAGCCTTCTACACATTACCTCTTCGAAGGCTGCCACCCTTCCCATCTCCTCGCACCACTCCCGAATTGACGGTGCTCCCACCGACTTCCAACCCCTTAAAACAATCTGCCTGCCTATCATCGCACTGGTGAGGACCCAATCTTTTATGTATTTGTCACCTACGCTGATGACCGCCCCATCACCCAAGACACAGATTCTGGGGCAAAATGAAATCTGAATGCCCAACACGTCACACACAAAACTCTGTACCTTCAACCAAAATTCCTAAATCTCAGCGCACCACCAAAAAACATGGGCCGTGTCTCCATCCTCCGATTGGCAATGCCAGCAGGTGGGTATATCTTTAAGACCAAGCCTATACAGTCTAGAGAGTGTCCAATTGAATCTATGTAGAATTTTGAATTGTATAAGTTGCACCCTTGCATCTCTAGATACAGACTTGACGTTTTTTAGAATCCCAGCCCACACTCCATCCTCCAATACCAAATTAAAATCTTTCTCCCATAATCTCTTGATAGAGGTTAAAGCTCCATTCCCCAGACTCTGAACTAGCAGGGAGTAATACACTGATGCCTCATGACCTTTTCCAATAGCAGTAATCACCTCTCCCAAAGTATCTGCCGCTTTAGGGGGGTGAACAAGAACGTTTTTAATCTCAAAAGAACCATATAGCAAAATCAAGAACCCTTATACAGCGGGAAATGGTTCTTAATAAAGAACCATTGAAAACATGATCACACTGGAAATCGACATGTTGCTTCCATAATCAACCACATAATGCCAAGTAACTGACAAGCGCCATCCCCCATCAGACATTTTTGCATAATTTCAACTGTGGTAAATTTTCTCTCTAGCGCTACTTATAGCGTGTTATGCAAGCAACATCTGAGACACAGACTCTGGTCCCATGGGAACCAGAAAGTAATCCCGTTCACATAAACAATGATGAGCAGAATTCAGAGGTTGCATTTTCAGTCTAAAATTACATTTCCACACCACTGACGGTTAGGTTTAGGGTTGGGGTTTGGATTTGGGTTAATAAAATATGCATTCCTGTTGACTGTATTTCATCATTTACTCACTTTTGCCACCATTCTGTGTGCATTTCACCCCGAAACTGAAGCTCACTCGTGCAAATACCTTCAACAACACTTCCAGTTTTGGCCACTTGTTTCAGTAAGCACAGACCGATATCAGCAGCAAAATATTTGACCTACTGCCACTGAATTCACAGTGATCAGTCTGTTGAAATCCCTTCATTTTTAAAAGTGTACATTTGTCCATAATTAATATATCTATGTTGTTTATCTCTGCTATCCACACAACTCACAAACAAACTAGAGCCTGACTGGTATGGGATTTTTGAGACCAATACCGATACCAATTTTAGAGGGGGAAAATTCACTGATTACCGATATGGTGGCCGATATAGTTCATTTTTGATCTGGAATGAAAACAGACATTTTCTATGTGGATTGTGCAGCAATTTTGCACCAATATGACTATACAAAGGCACTCAGAAGGCTGCTTTCTTAAACAAATACTTTTATCAAAGAATATTTGACATTATTATTACATATTTTAACAAATTCTAGAAATGAACACTGAGAAAATAAAGAATAAATAAAAATACAAAAAATAACTAAATAAACATCAGTACTGTATGTTCAGTATCAGTCAGTTGCTGACCATTTAAATAAAGAATAAATTCAACAAAAAAAAAAATAGCTAAATAAACATCAGTACTGTTTAGTATCAGTCAATTGCTGAACATTTAAATAAAGAATAAATACAAATAAAATAAATAGCTAATAAACATCAGTAGTACTGTTTAGCATCAGTCAAATGCTGACTATTTTAACAATGCCAGTCAATTAGGGGCAGGTGTAAACAAGAAGCATTTACACCTGCCGATTCAAGAGAAAAACAACGGCAACGGAGCTACACCGTATTCTGCTATTCAAGTTCAGGGGAAACTTTCAACGGTGGAAAACCAGACTTTTAAATATTACATTTTGTAAATGCAATGACTGGAATTGTTCACTTGAAGGGGGTACCAAACTGCAAATCCTGAATAAAATAGTTTGGTGAACACATGTTTACACATTAGCTTCCACTCAGCTGACAAGGTATGAAAGTAGCTACGTGGTTAGCTAGTTAGCTATAAGCTTGTTGTCACGGAGAGTAAAAGATGGACTTTATTTACTTTCCAACATTGCATCTCACCAACTAGGTAACAACGTAGCATGAAATCAACACTCAACAGACACAATCCACCACCGCACCATTGTCTGCTGAGCTGCAAAAAGATGCTCTGATGTTTACCTTTCAATCTGCTACATTACTTACTGCACTGACAAACTATAGATGGCTAACATAGCAAACAGATGTGATAAACATGAGTGACATGGTTGTCAGGGACAGGGTTAATGTTATATTAGTTATATTGAAAAGGGAAAATGATGGGGTCATTATTAACTTTCCAGAATGTATTTCACAAACTAGTTAGCAACTTACCGCGAAGACACCGTTTACCTCTGCACTGTCTGCAGAACCACCATCAACTCAGCTCTGTAAACAATGGAGACGGAGCGTGCTCTGCTGGACAAACTATGTTATGAATAAATTCTAAATCACCCCAAGCATTGTTTTCTGCATTATATGTTCTGACAAAAAATTTTCATATCTGCGCATATCAGAAAACACATACGCCGATACCGATATATCCGTGAAAGGCTAATATCGGCCGATAAATCGGTTGGGCACTAGTCATAACTAACGTGATTTGATTTGCTCAATGAAAAACAAATAATTCTGTATTTCATAATTACTGTCTTTGCATATTTAACTAAACTACTTTGGGGATTCAAATTTAAGTAAGTCATTGATGTGATTCATGCTGCAGGTGCTGACTGCTGCCCCACACAGATCGACTGTGAGCTCAGACCCATCATGGCTGATTATTCTCTCTAATTACATTTGCAGGTGATGGGTGCACAGTGTGACCCAGTCTCCTCCACCTCTGATATTATTTCACATATGACCATTCCTCATCCTCAGGCACATCAGAGTAATTGCTACCACCACCACAACCACAGGGATGGAGTAATAAAAAGCCTTTAAAGATAAGTGCTAAATACACAAGCCCCCCTCACAAGATGTCTTGCCACGTAGAGCCAATGTGATGAAGGATGGATGGATGTGGATCAGCTGCACAGATGTAGCAGGAGGGCAGGGGGAGGTTTAATAAGAGCTCAGGAGAGATGGGGCAGAAATGTTGTGCTACTCTGTGATAAGAGTGAAGGGAACAAACACTTGCAGTCTACAGCAGATCAGAGAGAGTGAGCGAGAGGGAAAAGCAGATGAAAGCTTAAAACAATCAGCTGTGTTAATCTGCTAGGTACAGCAGCTGCTCCTGGTGTATTCTAAGGTGGCTGGCTGAATCGGATCCTTTAGGCCCTTATTAGCCTCACTCAACCAGGTCTGCTGTGTCCAAATCCAGGTCACACCTCCTAAAAAACTTGTTTCCTGCTGTCCCCCTCGGACTATCCAAGGTAATGTGGATTACTGTCCTACAGAACCAATCTCGCCTCTAAACCATCCTTAAACAGCATGTTCAGAGGCAGTGTATGAGTATGAGTACCCCAGGGGGCACTCAAGGTTCCAGGTGGTCCTATGAAAGATCACACTTTCACTTTGTTCAACATATAAATCAGAAATGATTACTATCAGTACCATCTGTCAATGAATTCAAATGAATATTCATGATTAATATCATGATTTATTTCCTTTCAAACACAGAAATAATGTAAGTTTTGTAAATTTGTGTGGATGAGCCTCAAAGCAGAATATATTTGCAGAGACAAACAGAGGCAGATTCCTCACTCGCACTTCTCTGTCATTTACAATACTATAATGTTCTGTCCTATTCTCCTCCTATCACATCAATGTACAGAAACCAAATAAAATTATATGCAGTTTAAGAACAATTAGGGGTGGCCAATATAAATAGTATTCTGATGACATCACGACAAGCGCCATCGCCATATTGTCTGGAGACACCAATCAAAACAGTTTGTAGAAAGAGTATTACTAAAACCACGTAATGTTTAGTGTAGTATTTCTAGTTTGGTATAAACTATAAAATGTATACACTTTATAAACTGTTTGTTTTGATTTTTAAATGGTAACCAGTTGAATAGTGCTATAATCTGGCCAACCGGCGAAAAACACAAAGGAGTGGACATCAGAGTACTTAGTAGGAAAAGAAGGGATACGTAGACAGGAAGAATCAAAGGAAAAAGTTGCAGCTGGGTGTATTCTGATCACGTCTTTTATATAAATATAGGAACTGTAAGGATATATATCTCATTGTTACTGGAGTAATATAGACAAGTGATGGCCAGCTAAAGGCTATGGTACAGTCAAATGGCACGCTAATGTTTACCTGGCTGTTTCTCTAGTTTGTAAGTGTTCTTCTGTTGCCGTCTTGGCCCTTTAGTAAAATATGTATCTCTTGTACACTGGTATAAATGCTAAAATGTAAACCTGCAACACTAGAATTCAATAATGACAGATTAATATAAGAATTATAATATATTGAATAATTAATTCACTAAGAATGAATTGCACCTGGTAAAAGCACAGTTTTTTTGCACGCTTTGGCTTTGCTGGTTTAGCGCCCTATTCACAAAAGTAATTTATGCAGATCAGGTAACGGCACCCACAAATTTTCTCCTGAATGCAATTCCGATCTTGCGGGCTGGTTCTGAGCACTATATTGCAAAGGATGCAGCAGACCACCGCGATCTAGCACACTCTGCCAGGACTGTATGTAGCATCACTCCACTACTGTGATCCAGGCACCTGAATCATCTCTTTAACATGCTGAAAGTGCGCTTGACTACACCGTACATCTGGACATATGTCAGATAATAATGCTCTTCTCCATAATTTTATCATTTTTTGGTTACCACAGTTTACTACCTGCTTTTCTCTGGCATTTACAGCGAGATGCTATTTGCCCCGCGCAACTTTTTGTGTTGTTTTGTGAGTAAAGCGAAATCTATAATGAGCCTAATTTACATAAAAAGGAGGTGTGCTTGCATGGAAGGAAAGACAATGACTTAATTTAAATACTCAAGATGCACAGCTATTTCAGCACTGATTATGCCTGCTTAAACTAGATTGCGGGTGTTTAATAAATAAGACACAGGTTTTTGCACTGAAATACCACACGCAAAAGTGGTGCAGCTTAGTGAATTTGTCCCTGAGCTTTTTAAATAAATTAATATATTTTGTTCCTAACACTGACCAGTAAAACCAAAAATCAATAATTTAGAAATGGTATTTGTACGTACACCAAAACATATCAAATAGTCCTGAATGCACTGGGCCACATGCTTATGTAATACCACATGTGATTTATTGTTCCAGATTCTTAGATCAATACAGCCTTTGACAGCTGATCTGTCCATCTTAAAGAAAGGATAGGCCTCTCTGTGTCTAATCCTGCAGAAATAGCTATTTCTCCTCAATAATCCCCATATAAGGCATTCCCTGAAGATATGATGTGTAGCGCAGATGAGGCTATATAGAAGCACCTATAGCACATATTCTAAAGCACAAAAGGAGTGTGTGGTCAGCTAGTTTGCAGTTTCCCAGGTGTCTCTGAAGCCCACACAGGCACACAGCAGTGTGTCAGGAATAAGAGGCTCAGGACCCAAGCGCAGAGACTCAAAAAAACAAGGAATTTATTTAAATACAAAAATGAATCAAAAACAAACCAAAACTCCCACAAGGGGAAAAACAAACATAAACTACCCTGTAGGGGAAAAATGTGTCCAGTTTGGGGCAGAGGGTAACGGAAATGGGCTGGACTGGAAAATGGGGCAAACACACAGGACCGACTGGACGGGGAACAGGACCGACCGGAACAAGACCAACCAACAGGACCAACTAGAATAAACACAAGACACACAAGACAAACTGGCACTGGGCAGCACACACGAGGAGACTAAAATAGGGAGAGAAATCAACAGGTTAACAAGACAGGGCAGGTGTGACTAATAAACTAATAATGGGCAAACAAGGAGACGGGGTATGACGTAAGACAGAGAGACGCGATGATACAGAAACAAAGCCACGTGCTCTCACATGAAAACAAAACACCCGAATGGCATGAGCGCACACCGCCAAAACAATGAGGCGATATACGTCCACGCCGACCGCCAAACAAGACGAGAGAACGCATAGCAACAAAAAAAAACCAAGCGATGCCACGCATTCTCACACTGAACAAAACCTGAGCATACATTGCGAGGCAAACGCCACGCGATGCACACAACAGGCGACAAAAAAAGACAGGACACCTGTGTTAAGAGTTCGGCCACACACAAACCCGAAACCTCAGACCATAAAACATAAAACACAACAGAAATGGAGGGAAGGGAGGGAAACCAGGGAGAGAACTTAAGGAAAGGGGTGGGGTCCGACAGCCTGGGAGGAGGCCTCAGGACAGAGGCGGGGTCTGGAGGCCTGGGAGGTGGTCTCAGGGCATAGGCGGGGTCTGGAGGCCTGGGAGGGGGCCTAAGGGCAGAAGTGGGTTCTGGAGGCCTGGGAGGAGGCCTCAGGGTGGAGACAGGGTCTGGCGGCCTGGGAGGAGGCCTCATGGCAGAGGCGGGGTCCAGCGAACTGGGAGGAGGTCTCAGGGCAGAGGGGACAAAATACTGGGCGGTGGCCGCTAGACAGGGGGCAGTGAACTGGAGGGTGGCCACTGGACAGGGTTCAGGAGGGAGTGGCTCAGGAGGCGGAGCTGTGGAAGGCTCAGGGGGTGGAGCCGTGGAAGGCTCGGGCACTGGCTGCAACAGGAGAATGGCCATGAACACCGGCAGAGACTGGCGAATGGTCTCCTTGGTCGTGAGCACTGGCAGTGACAGGGGAATGACCTCCTTGGTCGTGAGCACTGGCAGGAACAGGGGAACAATCTCAGTGGCTGTGAGCACAGGCAGTGACAGGGGAACGACCTCCGTGGTCGTGGTTACTGGCAGTGGTAGGGGAACAGCCTTCGTAGCTGTGAGCACAGGCAGTGACAGGGGAACGGCCTCCGTGGCCGGGAGCGCTTTCAGCGACTAGGGAGCAGGAGACCTTCTCCTCCTCCTCTTCTGGGCAGCCGGGAGCACTGCTGTGGGATCGGCCATCATGAAGATTCTGGCACTGGGACGGCCGAGGCTTCAGGTACTGGCTCTGTCACAGCTGAGGCTTAAGGCGCCGGCTCTGGGACGGACGAGGCTTCAGGTGCCAGGTCTGGGACGGACAAGGCTTCAGACACTGGCTCTGGGACGGACGAGGCTTCAGACGCTGGCTCTGGGACAGACGAGGCTTCAGACGCTGGCTCTGGGATGGACAAGGCTTCAGGAACCGGCTCGTTGACCGTGGCAGTTGTTGGCGCGGCTCGTTGACCGTGGCAGGCATGGGCGCTGGCTCATAGGCCATAGCAGGCGTGGGTGTTGGTCATTGGCTGTGGCTTCAGACATTGGCTCTGGGACGGACAAGGCTTCAGGAACCGGCTCCTTGACCGTGGCAGTTGTTGGCACGGCTCGTTGACCGTGGCAGGCATGGGCGCTGGCTTATAGGCCGAAGCAGGCGTAGGTGCTGGTCGTTGGATGTGGCAGGCGTGGGCGCTGGCAGCAGCAGGGGAACGACCTCCGTGGCCATGGGTGCTGACAGGGGAACGGCCTCCGTGGTCGTGGGCACTGTCAGCGACTGAGAAGTGGGCACCCTCCTCCTCCTCCGGGCAGAGGGAAGTACTGCTGATGTAGCAGCCTTTGCCTCCTGGCGGTCAGCAGCAGTGGGCTCGGCCAAGGCATCCCAGGTGTGTCCCAGGCGATTTTACACGGGATGCGGTGGGCGGCAGGCTTTGCTTGCGATCTTGCCATTTCTCGTTTGTACAGGCGTTTTCCATTCACATGAGAAGTGGTGCGAAACGTGCCAGTAGAATGCCACCCACTGTTTCAGCTAAGTTACTGCATCTATGAGGTGATTACTGTAAATATTGTATTAGTTTTATAACTATAAATATTGTAATAAGCTATTTTTATATTAATATAAAATTATAATATCAAGGCTAAACAATGTAATTGTAAATATTAATGGCGTCTTGCCACCTGTCTCCACATTTGATGAGTTCCGCATTTTTTAAAGACTAAAGAAACAGACTGCATGTTACTTCATATTTGTATTGGCAAATTGGTATAGAATAAATAAAATCACATCAATAATTAAAATGAGAGGGCTACAAATGAACATTCAAAATTCATAAAACACCTGCCTGTTTATCTTAAGTTGATGTTTCAAACACCTGTTGCAGAAGAGAAAATTTAAGTATACGGTCCATGACACATTTGTATACACTGCACAATCGTCTATTTTCCAGATATAAGCTATACATGTTTCCGTAGTCTATTTTCACCTGGTACACCGACTCATCCACTCACAGCTTTCCATGAGGCTGTTTTCCTATTCATGTCTCTATAAACGCTCAAAGAAACATTATATAGCTCAGGAAATTCAGCAACAGTGAGAATATTCATCTCCATGTTGCTTTTGACTACATAAAATCTAAATGTCATTTGATTGGTTGTGAATAAATTTGGCTCTGATTGGTCAGTGACAAGCGGCAGCCATGGAGAGATAAAATATTTTTATCTTACGCGGTGTGCGGTGTGCAACGCAAGCAGTCGTGCACAACAAAGCGGCAGGATTCTCGTGAATGAGCTTGAAAAGCGGCACCACTTCGACTGCCACCTCGGTTTTGCCACCTGTCACGTCTCTCTCATTGAAAATGAACAGGGAAAGCGCGGTGACCGCGTCCCGTGTAAAAACGCCTTTAGTCTTTGTGTATAGAATGCCCTCATGTTCTCTGTCTTTGTCAGTTCTTGTCCTTTTGTTAGGCTGTTTTGTGGTTAGTTGGGTTTTGAGCTTATGTTTTGGTGTTCATGTTCTCTCTTGGCTTCTTTTACTTTATATTTTGTGTTTCTTGAAAAAAAATCTGATCCTCATATCGCTGCTCCTTAGACTCCACATTACAACATCTTACTGTACCATTTTATAAGTAACACTTGCATTTAAGCAAAAAAAAAACACCTGGCACATGGCTTATGCACAATGACTTCATTACCTGTATCAGTACAAATTATTCCAACAATAGACCCGTGGCAGAGTTAATGAATTGAAACATAGATTTCTTGCTAGTATTGAATGTTCTTTGCTGTGCGGGGTGGGGGGGCATTAGTGTTTCTAATGATCTCTGTTGTGAAGGCCCAGTGATCCACACTCAGTTACAGGCATTGATTATCCACCTCCTGCTTTTCATGGATGAAAATGTTTGTTTTAAATCATGCAATTTACTACAGGTGGTTTGTGCTCTGAGGAATCAAATACTTTAACACAATTTAACTGCTAACGATGAAAGATCTTCAGTGTTTTGATGTATTTCAAACAGTCTATTCTGATAAATAAGCCTCAAATGGCCTTTTACCTCTTAGCCTAATAGTTTAGGATCTAAACTATTCAAACACAGGCTGTAGAATCAGTCAAAAGGAGATGTAACTAAGGAACTATAGAGTCACACTGACTACAACTAAGCTTTCATCAAGGCTATTAAAGGAATAGTTCACCCAAAAATGAAAATTCTCTCATCATTCACTTACCCTGATGCCATCCCAGTTGTGTATGACTGTCTTTCTTCAGCACACCACAAATGAAGATTTTTAGAAGAAGATAGAACTCAGACAGGTCCTTATAATTGAAGTACACAGGTGCCAGCAAATTTGATGGTCCAAAAGTCATATTTAGGCAGCATAAAAGTAATCCATGTGACTCCAGTCGATCAATGAATGTCTTCTGAAGCAAATCGATACGTCTGTGTAAAAAATAAATAGATAATTAAAACGTTATTAACTTTTAAAAAGCACTTCCTGCCGGGGCCTGGGTAGCTTAGCAAGTAAAGACACTGACTACTACACCTGGAGTCGCAAGTCCGAATTCAGGGTATGCAGTGACTCCAGTCAGGCTTCCTAAGCAACCAATTGGCCCGGTTGTTAGGGTGGGTAGAGTCACGTTGGGTTAACCTCCTTGTGGTCACTATAATGTGATTCTCGCTCTCGGTGGGGCGTGTGGTACGTGGATGCCATGGAGAAAAGCGTGACCCTCCACACGCGCTAGGTCTCTGCAGTTACGTGCTCAACAAGCCACGTGATAAGATGCCCGGATTGACGGTCTCAGACGCGGAGGCAACTGAGATTCGTCCTCCGCCACCCGAATTGAGTCACTATGCCACCAAGAGGACTTAGAGCGCATTGGGAATTGGGCATTCCAAATTGGGGAGAAAAGGGGAGAAAATAAAAAAAGCACTTCCTGCCAGCAGCTGACGCAAAGCGTGATGTAAGCGCGTCAGCGAGTTTACACCAGAATTCAGAAGCGGCGCTTATTTACAACAGAAGAACGAACGTCACACAAGAGTTCGGCCATTTCAAACTGCATCAGAGCCCTGGAAGCACCGATTTAAAGTTAAAAACATTTTAATTATCGACTTGTTTTTTACATAAACCTGTCGATTTGCTTCAGAAGACATTCGTTGATCGACTGCATTACTTTTATGCTGCCTAAATATGACTTTTGGACCGTCAAAGTGCTGGCACCCGTGTACTTCCATTATAAGAACATGATTATAAGGACTCTGTCTTCTTCTAAAAATCTTAATTTGTGTTCTGCTGAAGAAAGAAAGTCATACACATCTGGGATGGCATCAGGGTAAGTGAATAATGAGAGAATTTCAGTTTTGGGTGAACTATTACTTTAAACCTGTGTGTGGGCAATTCCTTCAAATAGTGTGATTTAAGCTGGTATTGAAACGCTTTTTGTATTAAGGTGTTTGGAAAATATGGCATGTAACCTAGTCTTTTACATCTTGGATGGATTCGGATAATACTTAAAGTGATAGTTCACCCAATTTTCTCATCATTTACTCACCCTCGTGCCATCCCAGATGTGAATGACTTTCTTTCTTCTGCTGAACACAAACAAAGATTTTTAGAAGAATATCTCAGTTCTGTACATTCATACAATGCAAGTGAATGGTAACCAAATCTTTGAAGGTCCAAAAAGCACACAAAGGCAGCATTAAAGTAATCCATATTACTCCAGGGGTTAAATTTATATCTTCAGAATTGATATGATAGGTGTGGGTGAGAAAAAGTTCCTTTTTTAATATAAACTCTCCTCCCAGCCAAGTAGGTGGCGATATACACAAAGAATGTGAATCACCAAAAACAAAAGAAGAATGTGGAAGTGAAAGTGGAAGTGGAGATTTATTGTAAAAAAAAGGACTTAAATATTTATCTTTTTCAATACTTATCTTTTGATGATATAGATTTAACAACTGGACTCATATGGATTACTATTATGCTGCCTTTATGTGATTTTTGGAACTGCTAATTTCTGGCCACCATTCGCTTGCATTGTATGAACATTCAGAGCTGAGATATTTTTTTCTAAAAATGGGTGAGTAAACAATAAGAGAATTTTCATTTTTGGGTGAACTATACCTTTAAGTATATAAAATATTGTACTTAAGTTTTAGTGTTAATGATAAACAAGGGCCCATGCCTTATATAGTCCACAATAGGGTGATACTCACAAAACCTGTCAAGAAAATGTCCTGGTCATATTTAAAATCAAATCAATACAAAAATATTAAATTATATTGTGCATAAAGAAAATTAAGCTGACATTTAGGACCTTTAAGATATTTTGCATTGTGCCATTATTTTCAGTACCCTTCAGTAAATTTTTGCTACCCTCAATTATCATTACCGATCATATCGATTACAGTTGTTTTAAATGATGGTTCTCATTAACGTAACACATTCATTTTTTACTGTATTGCAATTTTTTTTTTATTACAATCAGTGAAAATGAAAGGCAGTATAAAGGGAGTACTACTATTACGTATGTATAAATACTTTACAATTTAATAAATATTTTCTCCATGTTGCAGTAATAAGAATATAATAATGACCATCTTCTTTGCATTGTGGTAATGTCAATTGGGGGTAAACTGTGTGCAACCAGCAGTCATAAAAATATTGTCACAATGTAAAAAATCCTAATGGCCCTAAAACTAACCTTTATTTTCTATATGTAAAATATAATAGCCTAATTTCTTGTTTGTTTCTTTTGATTTTAGAGTAATACAGAACCAGGACATTTTTTTCAGACAGGTTTTGTGAGAAACGCCCAAAAGAGGGTCAGCTTCAAACCTTCAGGTTTGTCAAAACAGAGTCTTTCAAGAGTAAAACCTAGAATTAAATAGGTTACCAATGCAAAAAAAAAAATAAATAAATAAATAAATAAATAAATAAAGCAAACGTGTGGTGTAGTAATTTTGCAAGGCAGCATATGTGGTGTTCCAAGTTTTGTAATATCCCTTTTGAGGTCACTCAAAACAGGTCACTATAAACAACAAAATACTGGTAAGCTGCTGCAATGCCATCTGTTTCTCCACTATATGAAGCTTTCTCAATTTAATGTTATAATGGTTATAATATGCCTCCCTGGAGGTACAAAAAAACAGCACCACATCAGCAACTTGTCATGTTTGAAACACAGTCCAAAACCCTGACAAAGCAACCAATGCCAGTTTAATATGTTTCTCAACATTTCAAAACATCCAAAGTGGCATGAATGCATATGCATGCAATTTATTATATTGAATAAATATATTGACCAGTTTGTATAAAATTAGACTGGACAAAATCATGAACAATGTACAGGATGTACAGGATCCCTATCATTGATAATGTTTTATATAATGTTTTATATTGTTAACTTCTATATGTGTTAGATCCTTATCAATGTCTATGCAATTACAGTGTCACTTGAATCTGATTCTAGAGAAACTTCATGATTTAAGCAGTTCGTGTTTGTGTGAGTGGCACTGCATTACTGTAACACATTGTTTAATTAGATTATGTCAAAATGAGGATAATACAGAGGGAGTGTTGGACAATCCCTCTTTTGGAAGGTTTCCCTAAATGTGACCTCAAAATAACTGTTCAGGCTAAATTTAACATTCTTTAGACTTAAAAGGATATACTGCAGCACAATGACACAGTTTAGTCTTGTCTGCAAAGACTAAGAGTGAATTTGTACCTTGTCCTTGCTTGTAAATATGTCAGGGCAATTCATCAGATTACAAGATCCTCTGACTTGAAGCTTGCTACAGATTAGTCTGGACAATTGTCATATATCACAGTGCCTAAAATCACGGTCACTCCTTTCAGGTCTTGCCTACAAATTGATCTGTTGTGTTAACAAAATTGTGTTGGTCTGGGTTAATAATAGTTTAGTATGGCTTAAGAGATGAGTGTAAAGCATTAAAGGATACAGAGCATTTGTTATGACATTCCCAGAAGTCCATGGCGAAGACAGATTATGAATTAACATTGGCTATGATGATGTACACAACATGTTAAAGAGTGTGAATATATATAACATCCCATAAATACTAAATCCTGTGGAGTTCTACAGGTGTTCTCATTTCATTTTCATTGTTTGCCTCTACACTAACTTCTTTGTAATATTAACCCTAACCCATTCTACAGTTATATTATTAAAATAGAAGAATGTATCGTGAGAAATAAGCAAAGCCTAAAACGAAATTGCACACGGGATAAGGTCCTTTCCCTTAACTTTCCCTCAGAGTTGGCTCAACACAGAATTAAATAGAGAAGATTTGGTTATTTCAAAGAGGATATAGTAAGCTAATATTTCTCTTCATAATCTTCTCTCACCTGGAGAGACCCACAGTAAGGTAAGAAACAGAAGTATTCCAGGTCTCCAGTATATCAGCATCTCCATCGCCCCGCGTGAAGCGCCCGTTCGCGCGACACCTCATACAGATTTTAGTGATAGTCACTCCCGCGCTTTTCTTATTCTGACTCGCCTTGTCTTCTGGTTTCCTCCGATCGTTAAAAATGCATTTTCTTTGAAACACAGTCAGTTTCGCTCAATTTCGACAGATGGACCCGTTTCCAGCTTGTAAATAAATCCCATTCCCTCCTCGTCTCTCATCCGCGTAGCGCAGTCACTTGGGAAAGCGCTTTTTGGAAATCTCGGGTGTTTTTTTTTTTTTTTTTTTTCAATGGTCTTTCAAATTTCTAACCAAAATCTCAATGGACAGTTCTTCAGGTACTTTCACACATAAACCGAAGTTTTCGCTCTTTCACTGTAGACGATTCGATGGGGTCAGACACCTGAGCGCGCGATTGCCCTGACACGTCTAGATGTGTTCATAAAGCCACGCCTCTTTCTGCCTACAGGTGTTCACAAACCATCATTACCTCTCCGTCTGAAAACTACATATGAACCTTGCGAATAGTTCAGAATTGTTATTAGCCTATATATTATGAGTTCTTATAAATTGCATTACATTACTATTAGAAAAAAACTTTGATTACTTTGAGTGGGTTTTTGCCTCATGTAGAGCAGGGACTTGAAACGATGTTTTTCATTTTGTTTTGTTGAGTTTGGTTTTTTGTTTTTTTGTTTTGTTTTTTTTGTTTTGTTTTTTTGTTCCGGTTCAGAAGTTCCGCAGCCTCCTTTCCAATATTTTACCGCCGGTTAGAACAAAATAAAAGAACGGTAAATAACGTTTTTTTTTTGTTTGTTTGTTTGTTTGTTTTGTTTTAAATGACAGTACTTTGTGCTAATGGATGGGTGAAATACCAATTGCAGTGTTGCCAGATCTCACAAGAGAAACAAGCAACATGATCTGGAAATACAAGCCTAAAATAAGCCACTTGCCTCACCAAAATAAGCGAAAATAAGCAATAATTGTTTTTCCTGTGAGGTGGATTTATCAGCATAGAAATCATAAGCAGTTAATTAACAGTTAAGTATAATTTTATTTACAGATCTATTTCTCAGTCAAAACACAGCAGCATCAAATCTGTATTAATGCAACATATCTAACAATAATTCAGTGAAGACTTGGAAACAACTGAGAAATGTACTTTTTACCTCTAATAATGTTTTCACTGTATCTGGATTAGCTGTGCGTGTATATGTATTAATTAGTTGTTATAAAGGTCTTCATTCAGAGAATGTGACATCCACAACAGGCAGTTAGGCAAATAAATGTGTGATGCAACAGTTTCCTTCAGGATCAAAGCACATGTTTCATTTTTTCAGGCAACATGAAGTGGTGTAGTTCTAAAAATGTACTGTGATAAACCCTTTGGCCTTTGGTTTCATGAAAAAACTATCAGAACAAAATAACCGGTTATAACCAATTACCAGCATTTAAAAATAAAGTTTTCACTCTGGAACAATTGAAAATCACTTTGTTCTGGTTTTTGGTTACATTCTGCTAAAAATTTAATTCATTTTTTATTTTTGTTTTCGTTCCTTGAACCGTTTTTAGTCCCTGATGTAGAATAATTTTACATCAAACAGAGTTGGTTTATCCAATGACTGTCTCTCGTAGCACATATTCTGACATGAGTCGGTCTGTGATATTAGGCTAATCAGTACGGGAGAAAGCATACATTGACTCCGGGCAAAGCTCATTCTCACCCTCTCCGACTGGCCGGTTGCCATAGAAACACATCTTCAAAAGTCCATACATTAGGGCCACTCAATTATTGGGGACTGGTGAGCTCAGGTCTTTGATTGTCTTGTCTTAGATTAAAGGGGACCTATTATGCAAAATTCACTTTTACATGGTGTTTGAACATAAATGTGAGTCGGCAGTGTATGTACACAACCACCCTACAATGTTAAAAGTCCACTCACTCCTCTTTCTTATATTTCTATTAATCTAAAACAGTGTCTCAAAGTGATTGGTTTTCATATCCGCTCTAAAGTGATGTCACTTTAGAGCAGGCCACGCCCACAACTGGTGACGGACTCCACCCTATTATCATAGATCCTCCCCTGAGTGATCGTCACACAGTCCATTTTTTCCCACGCTGGAGCAGCTAGAGTGAGAAGAATAATGTCTCAACTTTGTAAGCATCATAAGTGTTCTGTTGTTGGCTGTAAAAGTGAACATAAGAGTCTTCATGTACTCCCGGCATCAGAGCCACTGAAGACACAGTGAACAAGTTTTGTTTTTGAAGAAAATGTGCTCCAAAACATACCAAAATTTGTGTATGTTTGTGCAAATCATTTTACACCGGACTGCTTTGTGAATGAGGGTCAATATAAAGCAGGATTTTCCAAAAATTTGATTCTCAAGCATGGATCAGTACCAACTGTTCGTGTTCCAGCTTTATATCCTGAAGATGTAAGTATCACACTTTATATTTTGTGAATGTTTGCAAATCGCCTTTCCGAATGTGCTTATTAACTGATTCCACGGCTAATGCAGCTAAAGTTACTATTGTCTCTGATTGTATTCACAGAGAACAGAGCTATGTCGTTATAGCTTGTTTGCACATGACGTCACATCACTGTGTTGCTGTGGCGTGAAATGCAGATGGAGGGCAGGAAGTGATTTTCTACATAAGAAGCACTATCACAAATTAAAGTAACAAAGTAAAGGCACACCCCTCTTCCGGAAAGGGGGCGGGGAGCAGCAGCTCATTTGCATTTAAAGAGACACACACGAAAACAACGTATTTTTTATTCCACCCAAAAAGAGGCATTTACAACATGATATAATAAATGATCCGTGGGGTATTTTGAGCTGAAACTTCACAGACATATTCTGGGGACACCTGAGACTTATATTACATCATGTAAAAAGGGGCACAATAGGTCTCCTTTAATGTCTAACTTGAACTACTGGTACAAAGTGCCTGGCACAAAGACTGTGATTAAGGAACAATAACCATATTTCTATTTAAGTTGTTCAGAGTTAAACCTACTGAAAAAAAATTAGCTGTGAGCCAATACATTTTATAACAGGCATCCAAATTACTCTGAATACACCTGGGTTCATAAGTGAGACTCACTGTGGAATAGTAACGATTTGAAGTGCTAATATTATTACATGAAATAATTATTTTGTGTCTTAGATCCACTGAGTTATATGACCCCCACCTCCATAGGCGAAGTCAACATCACAACATATCACACTTCTAACATGTTCAAACATGATGTAGGGTCTAAAACTTACATGCATATAAATATAACTGTTTGGCATTAATAGGCCAATGAGACAATCAAAGACCCATGAAAGTGAAATAGCAAAACAAACTCAACAGACCATAAAGTTGAAGTTGTACTTACATTCAGAAGCTTGAAAACAGATTTTCTGGGTGTCTGTGGGTGTCACTAATAAAAGAGAGAATACCGCATTACAGCTGCTGTCACCACAGCTACTTGACTGAGATGAGCAAAAATGTTCAGATTTTCTGGTTGTTGACTGATGATGCAGTGACAATATACCAAAAGATTTTACAGGCTGTCAATACTGTGTGTGCAACAAAGAGCAAGATGCCACAGCCTGTACATAAACAGGAAACAAACAAACAACTATTTGACAAGAAATTAAAAAAAAAAAATAACAAATATTGCACCACAAGTGAACATTTTCTCCACTTTCGACTTATTTCGAAAATATTCAGATGAATTGTGAGAGCCAGAATCAGGGTCACAGATGCAATCGGAAGCAGCTGAGGCAGCCTTGTGCATTATTGTACCATTTTAAATTGTACAGTTGTATATGGCAATGCTTGTATTCTTGATTGCACTGTCTGGGGGTTGGTCTTTGCTGTAAGATGCCAAGTTCTGTGGTTACCAGACGTATCCGGGGAGTTCAATTAAAGGGATAGTTCACACAAAAATAAAAATTCTCTCATCATTCTTTCCCAGATGTGTGTGACTTTCTTTCTTCTGCAGAACACAAACAAAGATTTTTAGAAGAATATTTCAGCTCTGTAGGTCCATACAATGCAAATGAATAGTGACCAGAACTTTGAAGGTCCAAAAAGCACATAAAAGTCCTCCATGCCGATATGCATGAAGAATGCGAATGGCCGTAAACAAAAAAGAAGAATGTGAAAGTGAAAGTAAACCTGGAGATTCAGGGCCCTATTTTAAGCGCTCAAGCGCTAAGCGCAGCTCAATGCCTTAACTCATAAGTGCAAAGTCAATGGGCATGGCCATAAAGTTTTGGTATTTTTGTGTAAACGTGCGCTAAGTCTAGGCGCAAGTGGGTTTGGCGAAATCGCGCTCGCAATGCGCTAATCAGTTCAATTGGAGGTTCACCTCCGGCACCGTCTCTGTCCTATTATACAGTCCATTTCCTGTCAAGTATCAGCGATATAAACAAAGACAGTACATTCATAAGAAGTTGGTGGTGTAAATTGACTGTATGTAATGAATTGGAAGAATAAAATTATGGATTTACATTATTTTGGGTGTCCTTGTTAAATGGGACCCTTTTATACACATGGAAAATGTGGTTCAGGATATGGATGTAGCTAGGCTCCATTAAATTATAGAGAATGTAAGTATTATTAATCATTTTCATTTACTGACACACAAATCATGTCTAGTATTAACAGTGATTGTATCGGCATGCACTTCACTTCTACTGGTCGACACTGATTTTGAAAAATGTAATTTATTTACTGAAGCACAAACAAATTAAACCAGAAATATTTCTAAATTCAAATTACACTTCAAATGAAATGAAAATACAATCAAATGTATGAAGTGGTCAAAAAATCATTCCAAATAAAAAAAATTTACTCTCTCCTTCTTCCACTGGCCCCTTTTGCAGTGACTTAAACATAACAATAAAAATAAGAATTGTAAGTGAAAAAATAAACCATGACCTCTAGAAAATGTAACACAAATCTCATATTTGTTGTTTCAACAAATAGCTTCCGCAGCGATCGACAAGGACATTATTTGATGTTCTGTACTTTCAGAATTTGGACATTAATTTTATTACCACCTGCTGGTGAAATCTCCAAACTGCAAATGCAGAAACTGAATTTGGACTTTGTGCTGAGTTTAAGAGGTGGTATTGAAACGTCTTAGCGCAATGACCAAATTCTTAGGAAAATAGCAAATTGTGCTTTGCGCCACTTCATTTACATACAGTACACCCACAGTTTGCGCATCTACACCCACAGTAGTGCAAACACACCCACCCACACCCAATTGCGCTTTGCGCTGACACGAAAATTGCACTTAGATTTAGCGCTCTCACGAAGATTGGATAAGACGTTGAGCACGGTCCTAGCAAGTTGCACTGCGCTTTGCACACTCATGAAAATAGAGACCTTATAGTTAAAATTGATTTAATATTGATCTGTTTCTCACCCACACTTATCATATCGCTTCTTCTGAAGATATGGATTTAACCACTGGAGTCGTATGGATTACTTTTATGCTGCCTTTATGTGATTTTTGGACCTTCAAAGTTCTGGTCACCATTCACTTGCATTGTATGGACCTACAGAGCTGAGATATTCTTCTAAAAATATTTGTTTGTGTTCTGCAGAAGAAAGAAAGTCACACAATTAGTATGGCACAAGGGTGAGTAAATGATGAGAGAATTTTCATTTTTGGATGAACTATGCCTTTTATACAAAGTCATGTAGGCTACTACAGTTGAAGCCTCATCACATGTTACAGCAAGCTTTCTCACCATGAAGCCAAACGTCACACACAGCCTGAAGCCAGTCACCACCATTTATCTTAGCTTGACCAAGACCACTTTGAAAATACTTTGGTCAAAGCCATTTGCACATCACGGGTTACATGCAGACTGATGAATTAGAAATGCTTTCTGATGACAAAAGTATATTCATTATGGTGTCTTAATTATATATTAGAAATATAATTTGATATATATATATATATATATGTGTGTGTGTGTGTGTGTGTGTGTGTGTGTGTGTGTGTGTGTGTGTGTGTCGTTTACAAGGTGATAAATGAGGTCAATAATTTACAAAGAAATGTCTGAATTTTTGACTGAGCTGTATTTGTTGGCTTCTTTGCCTTTCATTGTCATTCAAATGAGCACTTTGGTTGCATTTGATTTTTAATTGGTTGTTTTGATAAATCCTGTCTAGCTTTTAGACAAAAGCATAAAATAAAGATGCTTTATTTGCTTTACCCTATTTTATCCCAGTTATGTGGTCTACAGAGGTTTTTCTATTTCTATATTTTCATTTGAACCATGCTTTTCCACAGAGATAAGGCGCTCTGTAGTCTAATCTATGAGTCTTCTCTGCCACCTAGTGGAATGGGCAGCATTAGTCTTTTCTGCTCTCACCTGGTGCTATCAATAGAGTCTACCAGTGGTTTGACAACCATTAATCCAGACATTTTACTTACTGAGGTCTTGACCCAGGACAGCTCATGTACACATAGACATATGGGGCATGTGAGGCCTGAATAGAGAATGAGCCTGGGAGATTTAGCCAGCATTCACACTGGACAGTCTGTCCTTTCTCATAGATCATATGGAAGGTCAAGTGAGTGTAAAGTACAGGCTAAGTTTTTGATATGTGATTTTGGGTTGTGTGGTATATCAAGATGTGAGATGTGAATTATAGTGAATTAATAGGCTAACATTAAATATAATGGATATATACACCTACACCTAAACCTATAATATTTAATTTCAAAGCATATTAATCCCTCACATTACTGCTATTACAGCTTCCGCTCCTCTGGGAAGGATTTCCACTAGATGTGGGAACATGGAAGCAGGGATTTGCTCTCAAGAACATCAGTGTGGTCCAGGGTTGGGACTTTGGAGGTTTATTTTAAATATGTATTCTACTACAGATTACAGAATGCATAATGTAAATATGATTTGTAACATATTCCATTAGATTACTAAAGTAATCTAAACACTTTGGATTTCTTCTTAATTGTTTTTTTCCATGGAATTAAAAAGAATGGTTACTGGAGCTTTCAAGCTTCTAAAATTGTATATAATGAATTGTAATTATATAATTATATAAATTATAAAAAGTATCACAAGAGTCATACTGAGTATATATACTTTATAAATATTCTACTGCAATACAATAGATTTGTGTGAGGAACAGAACTAAATTTAAGACATTATTTTTCACGGACAGGCCTTTTCTTATAATCTTACAATGGTAACCGCTGCGACTGGATCATTGAGTTGAACCCTAGAACTGGATTAGTCCGATTTGTCCAATTCAGACTGTTGTTGTTAACCAGATTAATGATTCATTGAAAAGATCTGACTCAAATTAACCGTTCATTCACGAATCAGATGGATGGACATCATTGAAGCAAATTACAGTATAATCTAAATATTTTTTAATGTAACTGTAATTTGATTAACAATTTAAAAGTGAATCTAACAGAATAAAGTTAGCCAACTCATATTTTGTGAGTTTAAAAAGTTCTACTTATAAAGAAATTAATAGGAATTTTGAAACATATGTATAAAATCATGACCAATCATGTGAGATGAAGAGATCAGTCATATCAGTAACCTTATAAAAAGGCTCTTTTATTCTACATGGAGCAGGGGCGCCTCATGGGGGCTGCCATATTAGCATGACCAGCTGTATATTACTCACTAGATCTCAGTAACTGCCCTGTTATTGGATACTTTCATTCATGGATTAAATGAATCCTGGTTTACTGTGCATAGTGAATTTCTAAAATGGCATTGGTAACTGAAAACTACTGTATTTGAATGATGCTGCATCTGGGCCAGTAGGTGTCAGTTTAAATCATACTTCGACATACTTAAAAAAAAATCACTGAGTGCACCTTTAAATATAAAATGCCATTGTGTGTAGCCAAAGTTCCTTTTAAGTAAAGTCAGTCCACTTGGCGGCCATCTTTGAAATGCTTCAGGGCAGCTATTTTCTATGGATTCAAGCAGCATGAAAGTACAGCTCCTATCTACTTGAATAGGAAATGGGTTCTCCAGAACGGTGGGTCAAGATTATGATTGAATCAGCAGGAAAATCTGACAACGATGGTTTATCCATTGTGATTCTTTAGCTCAGATCAAGGAAATATATATATATATATATATATATATATATATATATATATATATATATATATATATATATTTCAGGCTTGTCCAGCTAATGCACATGCGCGTTTTCAAGTTGACTGACAGGCTATGTCTGTAAAAAAAGTTTATTGGCTCTTTTACCTGTAAGGTGGGACTTTTTTTTCCTACATCCGCCATATTGGGCGTTCCAATTTCTCCCATTCATTTAATACAAGTGCTCCATCTCAGGCTAAATAGTCTCTGATGTAGCCTATTACATCACTCCCTAAACCTGGTGTGGTTGGCCACTGATGTTGGGCTGCCTATGGGTCTTGAATGGCAGTCAGAGTTACAATTTATCCCAAAGTGTTAAATGGGGTTCAGGTCTTGTCTTTGTACAGGCCAATCACATTTTTCCACACCAGACTCATTATAGCCTAATCAGTAAATCATTTATTTTTGGACCCTGCTTTGTGTACAAGGGCATATTGTAATACTGGAATAGCAAAGTGCCCTCCACAAACTGTTACAATGTATGCCATTGTATAGGAGAAAGACACAGTATTAAGAAATGTCCTTATGAAAATGACTGGAATAATTGTTAATTACTGTAGAAGGGGGTGTCCACATACTTTTGGCCATACAGTTTATCTCACAGTGGCAGTTTTAAATATGTCTGTACCATGTATTTGTAATTCATCAGATAAATCAATAAGTCAGCTGACTGCAGGGGGAAATAGTGTTCATTGTTAATTGCCTCATGGCCATTCAGACTCAACATAACTAACAAAAGGAACAATTAGGTGAACCTCAGCTGTGAGAATGCACCTCATTAAGGGGACAATAGATGTTGACAGAACGCAATATAATCTGCCTTTATAAATATATTCTTTGGTTCTAATTTTAATAATAATGCAACACTTTTTTCTTAGCCAGAGATACCACTGATTTAATTTAGGTTGCATATCAATGCTTAATATAGAAATGACCTGTTGCTACAGTAAGTACATTGTTATAGGTTCTTTGGTAATGTGTGTTAAACAGGTTCTCTAGGGAATCAATACAGATGGGCAGAGATGAAGAGAGAGATGGATAGAGAGAGGAAGAGAGACAGAGCCTGCAGCTCCAGTGGCACTGTGGCTGAAGTCATTTCCAATAACCACATAGCTGGAACTGATGCATTTGTTTCACATCTACTTTCAGCCCAATATAAGTCCATTCATTTTTATTTCAGCTGTACCTTCAATATCTTTGACCTAATTGAATGGACTCATTTAGAGACTAAATTGTTCTTTGTACTGGATACCACTGGACCTTGAGGCCATAAGATTGTGAACTGAATGACTTTGTGCAAAGATGCTGCTCTATCTTATCAGAGCACTCCTTCAGCTAAATGTATACACACTCTATTGATATCACATCCACCTTACTTTCCGTCACTGCCAAGTGTATGCCACACCTGGATCTTGAGCAAGCCATTGATGTCAGCGGTGAGTAAATTCAAAGCAAAAAATGTTTTATTATTAATTTGATCCTGAGATATATTATTTAGTATAAGTATTTAGAAAGTATTTGCAATTTAAATTTCCTGTTTTAAAAAATGTAAATGGTGGAGACCAGGGCTAGTTGTCACACTTTTTACTCCAGTGAATATCACTCAGAGTAAGGCTATTTTTGAGTCAATTTCTGTATAGCCATATATCTTAAAGTCTTGGCTACAAATTTATTTATTTTTTTAATTAAAAAAATAAATAATTCACTGATATTGCCCAAGAAAAAAAGATACCGGTCACTGAACAAATTCTGACCTTTTGTGACAGCTTGCTCCAGTGGTGGGGAAGTTCACTGTAAATCTATGGGGTAAGTTGTCACAATGGAACCTTCCAATTTAAACAGTGGTGTACGTTTTATGTGAACATTGAGGGGGACAAATCTAAAATAACTCTCTTTAAATCTACACCTGCATTACATAGTCTATTATAGGCTTTTCAGCTAAATTTTAATTGTAGAACAATGAGGCACAAATGATTAAAAAAACAACAGAAATGGAAAAGGTGACATACAAAAATATCAAAACATTGTTATGACCAAGAAATATTGTAATTGATAAATTGTGTTATTTAAAACACTTAACAACCTGCCTCAAACTGACGTTCATGGAAAATAGCATTGTCTTAAGAATACATTTAAACCTTTATAGTTGTAATCGTTTAACCTTGCCTTAAAGTAATATTTTGGGTTCAGTACAAGTTAAGTTCAATCGAAAGCATTTGTGGCATATTATTGATTTCTTCTTAAAAAATAAATAAATAAATAAACAATCGAAAATCGACCAATTTTTGGAGGGTTTAAAGGAGAAATGTGAAGCTTATAATTTTACATTACTTCTGATAAAACTTATGTTTTATTTAAGCTGTTAAATTGTTGAAATTAGGATTTTTACAGTCCTTTTAGGGTTTTAGAGTTTACAATGTTACATCATGGCAACAAAGTTGTAAAATTGGTTATAACTTTACACAGAAAAGGTAAGTAAGTGATTTTATCACAATTAAATCATATTAACATGCATATTGTTTATGTCTTGTGGCTATACTTTTGAAACAGTGAGTATTTTAACATTTATGGATTGGCCCCATTCACTTCCATTGTAAGTGCCTCACTGGAACACAGATTATTGCTTTTTTTTTTTTTTTTTAAAGAAAAGTAGAGATGTTTCTAAATACATTTTTGTGGTAATCAAAGTTATGCCACAAATGCTGTTGACTGAGCTTAACTTGTATTGAACCCAGAATATTTCTTTAATGAATACCAGTTCGGTTTGATTATGTTTAATCAAATATAACAAAAATACACCGATCAGCCACAACATTAAAACCACCTGCCTAATACTGTGTAGGTCCCCCTTTTGCTGCCAAAACAGCACCAACCCACATCTCAGAATAACATTCTGAGATGCTATTCTTCTCACCACAATTGTACAGAGCGGTTATCTGAGTTACCGTAGACTTTGTCAGTTCGAAAAAGTCTGGCTATCCTTGCTGACCTCTCTCATCAACAAGACATTTCTGTCCACAGAACTACTGCTCACTGGATGTTTTTTGTTTTTGGCACCATTCAGAGTAAATTCTAGAGACAATTGTGTGTGAAAATCCCAGGAGATCAGCAGTTACAGAAATGCTCAAACCAGCCCATCTGGCACCAACAATCATGCCACGGTCCAAATCACTGAGATCACATTTTTTCCCATTCTGATGATTGATGTGAACATTAACTGAAGCTCCTGACCCGTATCTGCCTGATTTTATACACTGCACTGCTGCCACATGATTGGCTGATTAGATAATCACATGGATGATTGTTGGTGCCAGATGGGCTGATTTGAGTATTTCTGTAACTGCTGATCTCCTGTGATTTTCACACACAACAGTCTCTAGAATTTACTCTGAATGGTGCCAAAAACAAAAAACATAAAGTGAGTGGCAGTTCTGTGGACGAAAATGCCTTGTTGATGAGAGAGGTCAACAGAGAATGGCCAGACTGGTTCGAACTGACACAGTCTATGGTAACTCAGATAATCGCTCTGTACAATTGTGGTGAGAAGAATAAAATCTCAGAACGCTATTCTGAGATGCAGATTGGCGCTGTTTTGGCAGCACGAGGGGGACCTACACAATATTAGGCAGGTGGTTTTAAAGTTGTGGCTGATCGAGGTATGATAATAGTACAAATTTACTTTGGAGGGTAGAATTCACAAAATAATTATTCTAATTTAAGAGGGGTTAAGAGGGAAACCAACATACCTCTCAACCTCTACTAGAGAAAACACACATTTGCGAACACAATTGGTCTTTTGACTCCAAATCTTATCGATATTGAGATATAAGCCTTCTGACAATTTCCCAGAGTGAAAAATAGCCCCGATCTCCCCTTTATGATTAATGAGAAAGTACAGGGCCTGTTTGCAACAAACCTTTCATGTTAAGAAAACCCTAATAATTCTAAGGCTATTGTCACTAGGAATTTTCTTAACTTAAGGGGGTTCTTGCGTCCATCTGCAGGCATTTATATTATTTGTATGAAAATGACCTTTGAGTATGAACTGAATTTTATTTTATGAGTATGAACTTAATACAGTATATCTAAACCATACAGTTGTATATCAAGTATATTATTTATTCAGTCTCGCATTAAAAAGAAAAGTGAAAGCGAATCACTTTTGTGCTTTATTGTATTATGATATATAATTTAGATGTGTCTTGTCAAGGTAGATTGACTGTTTTCAGTTCAAAGTATTTACAAAAACTCAAGCAGCTAATAAGTCAAAACATAACTTTATTCATCTGACTGCTGAAACAGGTGCAGCCTCAAGGGGCTTCTCATCTGTTGCCATGACAACAGCTGAGGAGTGGTCCCAGGGGGGATGGTGCTGAAAATATTTGCAGAGGGTAAGACCTTGGGGCTATGGAAATATGATAATATTTTCTAGCCACTTGTCCTGTTGCCATCTTCACCCCACAAAGAGACTTTGTCTTGTGGTTTATAGTCTACAGTACATAGGCCTTATCTACAATATTTTAAACGTATGTTTAGAGTCAACTTTAGAGAATATAAATGTATTGCTATTAGGGATGTGCCCGAAGCCGAATACATCATTCGGAAAGGCACGGATAATGACTTCAAAACGAATAACGGACCCGAATAATATAACAAATATTTGTATGACTGATTATCCAAAAAGCACAAGGATGAAACGATATTTTAAATAAACATTTCCAAAATTACAACGAATTTATGAATCTGTGCATCCAGTATTTCTAAAGTGTAAACCTTATGAATGAAAATGCGCACGTTGTGATTTCAGATCATATTTGGAAGCATTTGCAGTCTCTGTTAATTGTGCACGTTTGGAGCTTATCAAGTGTAACATAATGTAACATCATATACACTTTCCACTTCGTGAAATGCTATATTCACACGTGATTCTCAAGTATTTATTTATAGCCCAAAACTGAGCGCGATGTTAAATTCCTGAACTGAACTGATGATTTCACGTCGGCGCTCGTCTATCCGTCTCTTAAAGTTGACCACATTTATGTCCACATCAGAGATTAAAGTTATTAACTGGTTAAAGCTTTATTCCGAAAAAGCGTTAAAATGCTCCATAAAGGTTTAAATGCTTCATATAGTATTCATCTATTAGGAATATTCCTCCTTATGTAAAACGAAGAAACTGAAACATGCTTTCCTTCTTCTTCTTCTTCTTCTTCTTTAAACTGTGCTAAATTTTAAAATGTTAAGTGTTCTTGAACTCTGGTAAGGCTCTATATAAATGTAACATTATTATTATTATTATTATTATTATTAAAATAAATAATGGTGTACTATCGTAAAAATTCCTGATAGATTTACGGGACTTTCACCTGTTTGTGGCTATATTGATTTTATTTTAATTTTATTATTTAAATAATTTAATGTTTGAATTTGTATTTATTATTTACTGCTAAATGTGTGCTTGACATTTTCACATTTTGCTTGACACCTCTTGCCACCAGAATAATGTTGTTATACATGCAAAAACAAATGAAAATTCTGTTTCATGCCGATATTAATATCTGAAATACCAGGAGAAACCACAAAATATTCCACAGTTAATGTAGCCTACAAATTCAGCTTCATCTGGTAAGAATTCTTTTTAAATAATAATTGTATAATAATAATAATAATAATAATAATAATAATAATTATTATTATTATTATTATTACTATTATTATTGTTATTATTATTATTAGGCTATTATTATGAAAAGGCATAACAAGGCATATTTTATTAATAGAAACTATAAATGTAAAAGTAATACTTAAAAATGTGCGTTTCATTTAGTTTTGACGCACTTCCGGTTTAAGCCCCGCCCACACCCGGTTCTATCCGAATACAGAGACAGATACAGATAACTTTGTCATATGAACAGATACAGATACAAATACAGATAATGGCTCCGCTGCACACCCCTAATTGCTATTATTCGAAAGTTATTTATTGTTGAGGTATAATAAGTTTTGCTAGAATCAGAATCAGCTTTACTGCCAAGTATGCTTACACATACAAGGAATTTGTCTTGGTGACAGGAGCTTCCAGTGTACAACAATAAAAAAACAATACAAAAACAGCAGCAAGACATGGATAATAATAAAAAATAATAATAATAATTATACACATACGTACACACACACACAGACACACACATACACATACGTAGTGCAATCTAATACATACACTATATTGCCAAAAGTATTTTCTCATCTGCCTTTAGACGCATATGAATTTAAGTGACATCCCATTCTTAATCCATAGGGTTTAATATGACGTCGGCCCACCCTTTGCAGCTATAACAGCTTCAACTCTTCTGAGAAGGCTTTCCACAAGGTTTAGGAGTGTGTTTATGGGAATTTTTTACCATTCTTCCAGAAGCGCATTTGTGAGGTCAGACACTGATGTTGGACGAGAAGGCCTGGCTCGCAGTCTTCACTCTAATTCATCCCAAAGGTGCTCTGTCGGGTTGAGGTCAGGACTCTGTGCAGGCCAGTCAAGTTCTTCCACACCAAACTCGCTCATCCATGTCTTTATGGACCTTGCTTTGTGCACTGGTGCTCAGTCATGATGGAACAGGAAGGGGCCATCCCCAAACTGTTCCCACAAAGTTGGGAGCATGGAATTGTCCAAAATCTCTTGGTATGCTGAAGCATTCAGAGTTCCTTTCACTGGAACTAAGGGGCCAAGCCCAGCTCCGGAAAAACAACCCCACACCATAATCCCCCCTCCACCAAACTTCACAGTTGGCACAATGCAGTCAGACAAGTACCGTTCTCCTGGCAACCGCCAAACCCAGACTCGTCTATCAGATTGCCAGATGGAGAAGCGTGATTCGTCACTCCAGAGAACGCGCCTCCACTGCTCTAGAGTCCAGTGGTGGCGTGCTTTACACTACTGCATCCGACGCTTTGCATAGCACTTGGTGATGTATGGCTTGGATGCAGCTGCTCGGCCATGGAAACCCATTCCATGAAGCTCTCTACGCACTGTTCTTGAGCTAATCTGAAGGCCACATGAACTTTGGAGGTCTGTAGCGATTGACTCTGCAGAAAGTTGGCGACCTCTGCGCACTATGCGCCTCAGCATCCACTGACCCCGCTCTGTCATTTTACGTGGCCTACCACTTCGTGGCTGAGTTGCTGTCATTCCCAATCGCTTCCACTTTGTTATAATACCACTGACAGTTGACTGTGGAATATTTAGTAGCGAGGAAATTTCACGACTGGATTTGTTGCACAGGTGGCATCCTATCACAGTACCACGCTGGAATTCACTGAGCTCCTGAGAGCGGCCCATTCTTTCACAAATGTTTGTAGAAGCAGTCTGCATGCCTAGGTGCTTCATTTTATACACCTGTGGCCATGGAAGTAATTGGAACACCTGAATTAATGGGTGAGCAAATACTTTTGGCAATATAGTGTATCTGTTATCTGTTATGTACAGTGCAAATACAAATCTGTTATGTACAGTGCACCTTAACCTCTACTTTGTACCATTTTGGAATGACAGAACTATTCATGATTGCAGCTGTTTTTTTACTTAAATCTCTTGATGATTTTCTACCTGAACAATTTACTCAATACCCTGAGAACTCCTGTAGATGGCAGTAAATATGTAAGTTGCAGCACAATTGTGAATACTTTTGGAGACACTACGGTTATGATCAGTTTCTAAGGCCATGTATAGAGAACACAATTATGTACTGTGTGATAAGCAAAGGCAGATGACCCCACGACTTTGTATCGTTGTTATGTAAAACCACACAACTCTCGAGTGAAGTAATGAACAGAAGCATCTGTACCGTAACAGTCCTGCTGCTCTCAGCTGAGGTCACAATTGTGACTGATAGAGGTCAAACTGTGAAGTTTTATTGATGTTGCTATGCAACTGACCCCTGGCCCCCCTTAAAACAACCCCATCACCATCTTCAAACCCCTCCATTTATCATCCTTCATGCTTATACCTGGATTAACACCTTCACTTCTGTCACTGAGCTGTTATATGGTCGTGCCATACCACAGGAAATTATCCCAAGGCTATTGTGTCCTCATAGTAAGCATGTCTGCTTGAGCACACATCCTGGGAGCAGGCCCTTTGTTATGAAAGTTCACCCTGCCCTGAAGTGACCTGCAGTCTGTGCCTCCGACCCCCACCTCCTCTACCCCTTTCCTGAATGCAATAGGACTCAGAACCAGAGCCATATGGCACTGCCACGCCACTGACAGGAACAGTGGACAAGAGAAACGGAAACATGGGCCCTAGGCCAACTAAAGGCCATCAAGAACTCAAATATGTGTCTCTGGCTTACGGTGATTGTTATGTTATTTTTAGCGTAGTTACTGTTTTTCAGTGTGTGTTTACATGGAATACATGGAAAGATCTCTGCAGGTGCTTGGCCTAATCAAACGTACTCAACTGTATTTGCGTCAAGTGCACTACAATCTGCCATTTTGTAAAGGAGCAGAGATGAGTCAATGTTTACGATCACGTACTGTTATGCCGAAAGAGAAGGGAGTCACCAGCGGTCACCTTTGATTTATGTTTTTCATTTCTGTTGATAAAGAGTGAAGTCTGAGACCACCACATTGAAAATGTGGGATTAAATATAATTTAGACCTGGAAATAAACAGAATGTTTTAGGATTTTGAAAAATATACTGTACAATACAGAAGTGTTATGATGTAATATATATATGAAATATATTTTGGCACGATTTCTAGGTCCCTAATAACACATTTCATTTTCTTTTCTTTTTTCTTTTTTTACATTTTAACTAATTGGTAAAAGGTCAGATTTCCTTCCATTTAAGCACACAAAATGCATGACGGATCACTTTCAGAACTTGTGGATGCTGTTATTTGAAGCAAAATGGGGACATACCAAATACTAAGAAATTCTGTAACTTTTTGCTCAAATTGTTATGCTGATAATATATTATCAATTTTGAATGAAATTAGAAAAATACTAAATAGAAGCTTGTGGACATTTGGAGTCATCTGTATATTTGTATCATAAGTCATTTTGTAAAAAACAAACAAATAAATAAATAAATACAAAGTAAATAAATTAACTCTTTAAGCTCTGAAGGTGTTTTTAAAGATTTCCTGTTTCAGTGGCATGCCCAAAATTAAAGGCTTATTTATATGTAAAAAAAAAAAAAAAAAAAAAAAACACAAAGAGAGAAATAAAAAAAAAACTTCAGCCAAAAACTTTTTTTTCTTATTTTTCTGATTTGGCATTATATATCTCACAGTGTAAATAAGGTAATCTCCTGTAACTGAGTAAAAATGTTGTGTTGATACGACAAAGCAATCAAAAGTTATAGCATTACAAAAATAATTTATCCTAGTGTCCAAAAACATCTCAAGGTGTCCAAAAGCATCTCCAAACATATAAAACATAATAATTGCACATAAAAACTAATTACACATGCAAATACAACAAAGGTATGCTCTCTCTTCAAAGCATGTAAGCACGAATAATGAGATTTCATTCAGTTCAATTCTGTGTCGAGCATCGAGTCTGTGTCATGTATTTGGCGCCATCTCCAGGTGGCCATATGTAATTGCAGTGAACAATTCTCTCAATCCATTTTTGGATGACTTCCACCTCTGGCTGCAGTGATCTGAATCCTAATACAATTTGATTTGTGTTCCATGATCGTGGACCATGCACTACATAATTTCCGATAAATTAATCTGATCCAGGAGAGCTAACAGGTTTTTAGCCTGATACCACATTTTGTGCTGTGTGCACATTGTGCTTCGGATGAATTATCTACTGATCAATGCATCCGATTACGTTGTGTGTGGGCTCGTTTTAACGGAGATCCTCTCATCTAAGTAATGCTATGTGATATTTTATATTTTGTTTATTTTTCATGAAATTATAAGATAAAACGCGGCATATAAGCAACACCTGTTTACATGTAACATGTATGTCAAAGACGTGTACTTAGCTTTTATTCACTATATTTTTGTCTATGAGTAAAACAAATAGGCTGGTTGTATTCCACTCTTTGAGAGCTTTCTAACGGCATATGACACATGGCTATTTGATCAGTCTGATGTTTTTGCAGATTTTCAATAATATGTGCAGTGCAAAATGATTAATATATTATTCAAACAGAACACTTCAGATTTGTCTGCAAATTTCAAAGCACTTGTTCAATTTTGTTCATAATGCCTACATGCACCGTACAGCTGCTATGCTTTAAAATGCTATCCATATGTGTTGGTCATGTATGGAGTTATTGATATTTTGATTGTAATTTGTTTCTACATGGGCCTTAAAGACATCCTTAAAGGGTTAATAAATGAATATTATTTATTTAAATAAATAAATAAAAAGCAGCTGCCGAGAGTGTAAGTGTAAATGTAAATAGTTTTTACAGAGGAATATCTGTATTGGTGCTAGAGCATCAGCCCACAACACGGCTTATGTGAACAATTGTCTTTTCAAGGGGAAATGACTTTATTGCCTGCCTGAGCATTGTTCTGATGAAAATAGTATATGGATGAATGAATTCCAGTTTCTGAAGGCAAACCAAATGTTCCTTCGCTAAAGAGTAGTTGTTTCCTGCTTACATACAAACGGTGGAAGAAAAAAAATTGTAGTTCAGAAGGTCTCACACAATCTCATACATCCATAGAAATCTTGATAAAAGCATTTGAGGAGACTCAGACATACACTTTAGATAAATAGGGATTGAATGTTTGTTTGGCACATTTTCTTGGATGCTTTTTGTGCTGTCAAGTTTTTATGAAATGTGCCACACATTGTTAAGGGACCACAATTTGTATGGCAATGGAAATTATGACTCATCCACTTTTTGATTACAGGATAGCAGGATGATAATTTGTTTATGGCAGCACTTGTCTGAATATGTCTAAGCACATAATTGTGTGTCATCTGCAAAACAATGATAGCTAACATCCTCCTTTGACATGTAGATGGATGTTACTGACAAACATGTCACCGAGAGAAAGCTTGTTGAGAAAAGGCTGAAAAGTAAATTAACATTTCTCCGTCTATTATTATCTCAATCTAAACAATTTTATTTAAGGATGCACTCTGATATCAAAGTGAAGAAGCTTATTAAAGCATTGCTTTTAAAATATTAACAGGGTCGTTGTTACTGATGTGAACAAAAAAGCGTGAATCTGCTGTGTACTTCTGTGCGTGGAGAGCAAATATACTCAAAATACTTGTTATTGATGCAGTGAGTTCTTGATGAAGGTTTTCATTCAGACCTCTCAGACATTGTTTGCTATTACGCAGAACAATTTCTCAACTGAGGTGAGGAGAATTTCAATTTGTTGCACAGTTGGTTTCCCTAGAGCTCGCAACTGTTGTCTGTTCTCTGATTCTCAGCCCATTTTGAGTTTCAAGGAAAGACAAATGTTCGCTTCTCACTTCAATAATGGTGGTCTTTCACAAGAGACACAAAGTCAATGCAGCAAAGAAAAACTGCACATGGCATTAAGGAAAGCCCCAGAGAACAGCACCAGTAAATCTAAAGAAGGCCGATCAATGAGGGGTCTAATTTGCACTGGAAATAACGTCTGCTTAATGGGTTGCTGTAAAATAGAGCCACATATCTATTTATCAGAAACGCATCCCTGAAAAGCTAGTTAGAAAGTTTAAACAACAATTGTTACTTCTTTAGAATAAAGCAAGTCTCTGCTATTTACTTGAGGTGCAACAAAAGATGCCCAAAGTACTAGCCAAAGAAAGATGTCCAGAACCAAAAAAATTTAATAAAAATTTGCTAAACGTTTCTTGCTTAGAAAATATGCTATTTTTGTTATACTTGTTCAAAACTGTTCAGATTGGTCTTCTAACAATGCAGTGGTTTTCAAACTGGGGTCGTTCTGCTTTCTAAAGACTAATCATAAGATTAACCACAGTTAAAGGGATAGTTCACCCAAAAAGGTGTTGGTGAGAAACAGATCAATAATTCTCCTCCCTGCCCAGTAGATGTCAATATGCACAAGAATGCGAATCAGCAAAACCAAAAGAAGAAGAATGTGAAAGTGGAAATTGATAGTCAGAAAGGACTGAAATATTGATCTGTTTCTCACCCACACCTATCATATCACTTCTGAAGACATGAATTAAACCACTGGAGTCTTATGGATTACTTTTATGCTGCCTTTATGTGCTTTTGGACCTTAAAAGTTCTGGCCACCATTCACTTGCATCGTGTGAACCTACAGAGCTGAGATATTCTTCAAAAATAATCTTCGTTTGTGTTCAGCAGAAGAAAGAAAGTCATACACATCTGGGATGGCATGAGGGTGAGTAAATGATGAGAGAATTTTAATTTTTGGGTAAACTATCCCTTTAATTTTTTAAATATTGCCAACTACAATGTTTCCCTTTAAATTGCCATTACATTTTAGGAAGGGGGTCCCTCAAAAGGGGATCATCATATTTAAGTGTCCTTCCTTGGCATCAAAAAGTTTGAAAATGGATGTGCTGAGTGACTCCAGCCAGGTCTCCTAAGCAACCAAATTGGCCCGGTTGCTAGGGAGGGTAGAGTCACATGGGGTAACCTCCTCGTGGTCGCTATAATGTGGTAAGTTGTCGGTGGGGCGTGTGGTGAGTTGAACGCGCTCAACATGCCACGTGATAAGATCCGCGGGTTGATGGTCTCAGATGCAGGGGCAACTGACATTCATCCTCCGCCACCTGGATTGAGGCGATTCACTACGCGACCACGAGGACTTAAAAGCGCACTGGGAATTGGGCATTCCAAATTGGGTGAAAAAGGGGTAAAATAAAAAAGAAAAAAAAAGAAAAAAAAAGTTTGAAACCCACTGATCTAACCAATGAAAATCATCATAACTGATATAACTTTCGACTCGCGAAGGAAATGCCATAATATTAAATACGCGCCACAGTAAACTGTCGCTTTAAGATTTGTTTGGTGCCGCGGGAGAAATACGTCCTGGCCTAGTGGACGCACTGAGAAAGTCCTCGCACTTCATTCTGCAGATCGCTGCTGTGAGCGGCACACGCGCACAGTCAAGCGTCGTATTCATACGCCAATGAGCTCAATGGATGAAACAGCCTATGAACTCTATGGACCGCAGTCAGCGCATCTTCAGCGGAGTCACATCCTAGCAGAATGAGTGATGGAGTGAGCGCACAAAACTAGTTAGACAACAGAACAGAGTCGTCATGCGACACCATATACAAAGTCTCGCGCATTTCAGAGGCGTTACTGAGACTTTATTGTAATGTATCGCTGTGGATATATTTAAGAGAGCAGTTGAAGTGTAGTGTAAATTGTTTATCTCTTGTTCTCATTTTTCCTCTCCTGATACGTTTCATATATGTTGTGGTGATCTTTGCCTTTAGTTTAAAAACCATAGTATACTTATGTCGTAAATAAAAGCGCATTTATCGTTGGAAGACGGACCAATGGCTTTTGCTGTCATAGGAACGCTATTACTGATGCTCTCCAACATCTACGGCTCTTTTGGTAAGTTAAAAAATACTCGTTTATTGATCCGCTGACGCGCGCGATGTTGGGTCGATGTACTGCGCGTGCAAATATGTTTGACTGTCAAAGTCATGCTGTTTATCTTTGTTCACTGTAAAGAGCCAGATGGCAACCAATTATGTGCCTCCAATGTTTCGCTTGCTGTATGTAATGCAATTCTTAATACAATTTATGGAACATGCAACAAATTCTCAACAATCCATTTATTTTTGCACTAGAAAATCCTCAATATACTACTAATGTTGAGTCACATCAGGTCACATCTGGGTTGTGCCATAACAGCCGCGGGAGACGATGATAAGAAAAGGTTTTCTATTTAAACATTTAAAAGGTCATCATCGCTCATACTTTATAAATGAACAATAGATGATGCTGACATCGGTATGCTGTGAATAGATATAACACAAGACATCTGTGTTTTTAAATATTTACGTTCAGGCACCTATGAAAGGGTAAGAGAGAATATTGAGCTTCATTACTTTATTGGGTAACAATGATAGGCTACAAGATAAGTATAATTACAGGTACCAATACCAATAGCAACAATATAGAATAGTAAAGGGAATATTAGACTATGTTATGATAAGAAATACTATTTATTTATTTTGTTTATTTATTTTTAGGTTTTTATGACAGTTTTCAATGTGCATTCTCAGAAAATCTGCTTAAAACTGGCCATAATACCCATTTTTACTCTGAGTTGCTATACTTATTAAAACTACTTGGTAACACTTTACAATAAGATTCAATTTGTTAACATTAGTTAAGAACATTAGTTAACATGAATTAACAACGAACAATACTTTTACAGCATTTATTCATCATGGTTAATGTTAATTTCAACATAAAGCAATACATTTTTTAAATAAAAAGTTGTATAGGTTAACATTAGTTAATGCACTATGAACTAACATGAACTATCAATTAAATTATGTAGATTTTTTTGTACATCAATGAATTAAATTTTTACTTAGGCTATAAACACTTCACTTACATTTAGCCTCTTTCCTATACTCTCTCACACACTTTCTTGTCTCTCACTGGGACTGCATCTTTTTTTACAAACATGCACACACACATGCACATACAGTCACACACAGAAACACACACACACACACACACACACACACACACACACACACACACACACACACACACATACATGTTGGTGCAGCTATCAATATGAGGACTCTCCATAGACATAATGATTTTTATACTATGCGAACTATAGATTCTATCCCCTGACCCTACCCCTAAACCTAACCCTCACAAAAAACATTCTGCATTTTTACATTTTCAATAAAACATCGTTTAGTATGTTTTTAAGCGATTTGAATTATGGGGACACTAGAAATGTCCTCATAAACCACATTTATAGCATTATACCCTTGTAATTACCGGTTTGTAACCTAAAAAAAAGTCCTTGTAAACCATTTAAACCTGCCCACATACACACACACACACACACACACACACACACACACACATTCCTGTTCAAAACAGACATGACAGATGTAACAAATATAACAAATAAACTAAATCTAAGGTACTATTGTCTAAAGGGGGTGTGGCGAGAGTAATGCACACATTAGTCTATAGAAGATTTGAAAGAGGAAATTGTCCACGTTACTCTGCACCCATCTGATGCCAAACCATCTTAAAGCATACTCATGCATCAACATTCGGCAGTTAATGCAAGCAAATAGAATAGATTTTGCTTAAAAACATAGTAAAGAAGTAATAATGTTGTGTACTTGTGTTGTTTTTATGTTTAGTTGAAAAAGAATAAGTTGGTTTCATAACTTTTGACAACCAAGTTGTATTGAGCAATTATGAGAAATAGGAAATTAATTCCAATTACTAGTAATTCTCACATTAGATGTTAATATAAATTGTATATTATGTTATATTTAGAGAGAATTTCACAGAATTGTTGATGTCTTCAAAAAAAGATGTCTTCACATGTATCACAGTGGTTTTGCTGTAGTTTATGCATATTTTGAAAAGTCATATTAATAACTTTTATATTTGCCAGTAAACATGCCAAAAATATAAATCTTTTTACATGTATGAACATATAAAAACGTATTAATGACTTACAATATAGCTTTAGATGAAAACCATCGGGTTATGAATTATTTATAAGCTTGAATTCCACCGGGACAAAATTGACCCGCGAATGCAAAAGTTGTTTGCAGAATCTGAGTGCAATAGGAGGGTTAACAAAGATTTTTAAATGCTGTAAAAAATATAACGGTTGCACTTAATTTTACAGTACGTGTACTTTCAGTATATTTACAGTGTATTTACCCAAGAAAATACTGACTAATATAATTAGGTAACTACATGTACTTAATATGGGTTAAGGTTAGGGTTAGGTTTAGGGTTAGTACTATAGTTTTTGTAATTATATAGTACGTAAATGTGGAACAGTACTGTAAAATAAAGTGCTACAAATATATCGTTCATTGATAGTTCATGATACCTAATGCATTAACTAATGTTAACGAATGGAATCTTATTGTAAAGTGTTACCAAGAAAATTGATCCATGATCTCCTATATGCTGCAATTTACAATACAAAAAAGTACAATAACAGTTACCAATACCAAACGTACCAGTTCAAGTTCTACTCGTAGAAAAGAAGGTAGTAGATTATGTTATGACAAGAAATGCTATTTATTAGTTTATTTATTTTAGATTTGTTTATTTGTTAGTGTTTTAGGGCTGGTCACGATACCATTTGTTACTGTGTGAGCAGGAACAGAAAACAAAATTGACACAAGAACTGTTTTCATGGTCGCCTATATTCTGCAGTGGGCTTACTGGTGAATTGACCTGTAAGAGGCTGATCTAATATGTTTGGCAGGTGCAAGGAGGGATGCAACTGCTGTATCATCAATCTGCATGAGGTCTGCATGATGTGTCCCCCTGCTGAGACTAGCTTAATGGCCTTCTGCATTAAAGGAGACAGCGGCTGCTGTACACAGCAAGCTTTAGAAACAGACTTTATAAGTTATGCATCCGTCACCCCATTGTCACCCCATTGTGGGGATGCACAGAATGAACATTCTGAAAGGGGGCTTAAAATAGAGAAATGCCTGTATTAATATGCAGTGGGTTTATCGATTTGACTGTCAGCTGAATATGAAAAGCATGCTGTGGTTTAGAAAAAGTTCTGAGTTAAAACACTGTATAATGTGAAAGATGATAGATAATACAAGATAATTGCAGACTTCATATTCTGGTTGCTAAGAGACGTCTGTACCACAGGCGGATCGGTTAGAAGGATGGATTCTCAAATTGTTTTTTAAGGTTTTGCTACTTTCACCATGATGGCCACAGATGAAATAGTTAATATAAAACAGATTTGTAATCAGCATCATTGCTTTCTCCAAGAGTAATATAATTTCATATAGTGTGAATGGATTAAATGAAACTCTTTTAATCCAGTGTCACACCGATTATTTTAATACATATTTAAATGTTTACACCATTTACAGTGACAAAATCATATCATTGCTACTTTGTAGAGCAATGATTCATTTGGCTTATTGCTTTTCACTAGCAAATAATCGACCCAGCTTTAATTTTCATAAGTAAATGTGTTTGTTCCTTAAATAGTGTGTATGTGGGTGTGTTTGTGTATACAGTATATTTGAATTGCAGACCACAAAATCTCCCATAACTGTCATTAATGGAATAGGTCTGAAGCTTAGAACTGACAACAAAAGCCGTGCAGTTTGTGTTACTCAGTGGATGCAGTCATGTTAGGGCAAATTACCAGCTAAGAGGTTGAATGGGGCTGACTGAGATAATGGTTCTGAAATGGTGACAAAAGCCAGCAGAGATCTAAGCTGTCAGAGTTAGTAGATAAGAATACTTTTTGTGGTGATGTAAAAAGCACTGTACTTTGGCATAATTATGGGTCAAGCATTCATACCAGTGGATAACACAACATTGCTGATCTCTTTCATAAACATCTGTTTTACCTTATTCTTTGATCAGCATACACTGGTATGCACCCATTAGCAAAAAAAGCATTAGATCATTACTGAATCCAGGGAGCCAGGTTGAGGCTCATGTTATTTTAATGTGTTTGAAGCAAACAGCTTTGAAAATACGGCTGGGCGTGCTCTGCCTGGTCACTGTTTTCATAACGTATTAGCATTTACAATGGTACATTTAAGCCCTAAGGAAAAGAGGGTGAAGCATGTCTAATATTTGTAAATATTAATTAATGTAACGCATTAAATAATGGCATAGCTCGTAGACCAGCGCTAAATATAACTCCCTTCAGCAGTATTTCAGAAGAAGACACTTGATTTGTTGTACTCTGAAGAGCAAATCACATTTTTATGACATAACTTTAGCAGCAAAATATGCTTCATTAATCAGTCATAGTATCTCACAATATCTATATTTAAATTTGTTAATTATTGTCTTTAGTAAATTCATTGGTATCAGTGGCAGTCATGCAGTCACACATAGGAATGTCGTGATTATACAGTTTCACTATTAACACGGTTAATTCAATTATTATACTGGTCAAAAACCAAATTGGCAAAAATACGTAAGGAATAATTGCCGACGGACCTTTAAATTATTAAAAAAATAATGCATTATTTTTTAATAATTCAATTATAAGTCAATTCATCACTTATACCAGGGTTACCACACCACAAGACATCTTTCAGGGTTTTATCACAAGACATTTTCAGGTTTTCATCCCTTAGAGAGAGAGAAACAGGGCATGCGAGGGTGCTTTCCACAGATATTAAAATAAATGATTGTTTATCATTCTTATGTGGTTTACTTAGCCAATGTGTATGTCTTATTAGGTTATTTTGTTGTGGTAGCCTGTAGGGCTCTTTTAAATAACTGAAATAATTTGGCAAAGTGATATGGAACCGTTATGCGGTCAAGAACTGGAACTACTTAGTAGGTCCTCGTGGTAGCGCGGTTACTCACCTCAATCTGGGTGGTGGAGGACAAGTCTCAGTTGCCTCCGCTTCTGAGACCGTCAATCCGCGCATCTTATCATGTGGCTGGTTGTGCATGACACCGCGGAGACTCCGCATGTGGAGGCTCATGCTACTTTCCGCGATCCATGCACAACTTACCACGCACCCCATTGAGAGCGAGAACCACTAATCGTGACCACGAGGAGGTTACCCCATGTGACTCTACCCTCCCTAGCAACCGGGCCAATTCTGTTGCTTAAGAGACCTGGCTGGAGTCACTCAGCACACCCTGGATTCAAACTCGCGACTCCAGGGGTGGTAGTCAGCGTCAATACTCGCTGAGCTACCCAGGCCCCCCAATATATAATGATTAAATAATTATAAATAGTTATATTTAAATATTATAAATTATATATATATATATATATATGTTATTATTATTATTATTATAAAAAATTACAATATATTACATTATTTGGGCACACAAGTTAAGCATTAAAAGACAATACAAAAAGTGACTTTAGGATGCAATATATTGTTTATTTCCATATTACTGAACATAAGCCTATTATTGGTCTACAGTTCACAGCAATCCATTTTGCAATTTAATTTGTCAGTTAGTCCGAGATTTATTATAAGGGCTTGTTTAAGGACGTGTCAATGTACACCTGCGTCAGACGGACGCTTTTGGAGAATCTCGGTTGCATTGCATCATACACAAACCGTTTTAAGGTTGCTGTGTCAAGTTAAACTAAGTTTGAAACTTCGAAGTCTTGAGATCCCTGCCTTCGGATTTGTGCATCATCAAGCTGTGTATGTTGTTGTCTGCTTTCGGTAAGTGTGGTTTGTTCTCTGTCTCTATGAGCTGCACGTTGCTTATACCTTATTTTCTCTTTAAAATGTTCTCTTATTTTCTCTTTTATCCATGATGACCATGAAAGGGAAACAATCTTTTAAATATTAAAGTTGGTAGAAGAAAGTTAAAAATACACTCCTTCATAATTTTATTTCTTTATTTATGTCATTTATCTTTCATAATAACACTGTACGTTTGAATATCTACAACGAAAATGCAATGTTGTTGATTAATATCAAGTTGTGTTTTAATGTGCGAGCTTATAATCATGTCTCAGGTGTTTGAGTCATAAGTGTCCAAATGTTTATTGGATGAACACCCTTGCCAGTGCCCGAATTCGTGTTCACTGTATCACTGTACTAATTCATGGCATAGGGATCTAGGGAGCTGATTCAGACAAACCGTTATGGTTATGCATTTTTGAAGTGACTCTAAGCACTCCGCTTACATTAAAGTGCGTCATTCTGCATCTGGATGTGCATAAGCACTGTAGTGCTGTTGGTGCTTCTCTTATTATATACTTCCTATTTATTTGATGTGTATTTATCAGTTTTCCTATTGTAGGGCTGCGCTTAGCATCCATATCCTTAAGAAATGCATCCACTAACACATTCAATTGTGATATCAGTGCTTTTGCATAATAAGAAAATTTACAAATAATCGTAAAACTGGTTAACCGAGATCATTGTTTTAGTTAATTAAATTGATTTGTTTGCACTAAAGAAAAAGGAGCTATAAAATAGTGTCTGCTTCCCTGTGAAATTGTGTCTGTCTGTCTTTGGGTTCCTGTAGCTCAGCTGTAGAGCATGGCACTAGCAATGCCCAGATTGATCGCACTGCAAATACGGCAACAGTAGGTCAGAAGTTTTGCTGCTGAAATCAGTCTGTGCTTACCGAAATTTGAACTACTGCCCCCAGTGGCTGAAGCTGAAAGTGTTGTTGAACATATTGGCATGTGTTAGCTCCAGTTTCTGGGTGAAATGTCCATTGATTGGCTCCAAAAGCAAATTGTATTTTTAATATTAAATGATCCCCAACCCTAAACCTAACCGTCAATGCTGAATTTGTTTTAATTTAGAGCAAAAATGCAACCTCTGAATCATGCTCTCCATTGTTCATGTTATAGTGATTACTTCGTGGTTCCAACAGGACCAGAACCCGCAACTCGAAAACCCGTAAAAGCTTGAATTGATGCAAAAATGCTTGATGGGGGATGGCGTTCAGTAATTTGGCTGAACAGAGTTCATTTCAGGGTACATGAATTTTGGAAGCGACATGTCAATTTTCTGTGATCATGTTGCAATGCCAAGGTCAGTGGTTTGGTACCCAGGGAACACATAAACTGCTAAAATGTGTACCTTGAATGCACTGTAAGCCGCTGAGGATAAAAACATCTGCCAAATGCATAAATGTAAAATTCTTTGCTGTGACCCTCTGAGTATAAGTCGATGCTGAAGAAACGGAATATTAATTCACTGGCATATTGCATCTGCTGTTGTATCTCTCACAGGTCTCTTTTACTCTGATACTGTATGTATGTCAAAATTTCCACATATACAGGTTCACAAACAACATGTCATGAATTTGATCATTTCAGTGCATGAAATTTCTATGCAGTAAAATGTTAAATTCATCCGAAACCCAGGAAAACACTTTTTATTTTTTCACCAGTCAGGGAATCTACCACTGAGACATACTGTGAAAATTAGGATCACACATATTTCTCTTGTGAGTTATGTGTGTAAATATTTAACGACACTTTGACTACTTGACAGAACCTTGAAGAGAATTTGAGTGTTTTCTCATGATTATGCTTTGGGAATAATTTGGATCACGTTTGCCCTTATGTCACTTTCTTTCTCTCAAGATTTTTGTATTACATTTTATACAAACCTAGTAATGTGCTTTTATACTTCTCAATCACACATTCTAAAGGAAGCAGCGACTGTGTACAACGTAAATCCCTGACTGATAATTATCCTTTTAAATCGGGATGGCTTGCTCTTTTCATCCGTGATGGGATTGAAAAGGGCAGGCTTTTATTAGTTTCTTTCACTCTCTCACAAGGACCAATTAGCTTGCCTTAACTTTTAAAATGATGGTGCCTCTGAGTAGTGGGGAGGTATAATCCTGAGTGTAGAAACATACTTATGTGGAGTGTAATGTGCAGCAGGAGGCTGATGAACTATTGAGGTGTTCATTACTGAGTTTTTATGAAAGTCATTAGCAATGCCATTGGATTTTGTTCCACCAAGAAAATACACTTTGCGCTCTCTAAGGGCTGTTTTTTCCACCAAAGGGCTTTCAGACAAATTAAGCTTTAATCAAAAAAGCTGTATATTCCATATGTAGGGCTATTATTTAATTCTCTTTCACACAAAATCTTTGTTTTGTTTTTTTATCATGGTGGGGACTTTACATTGACATTGTTAGCTAAGATATTACGTAACATTGATGACTTTGGCATTTACATTTGACATTGTTAACTGAGATATTTTCTATCCCTTTACCCTACCCCTAAACCTAACCCTCACACAAACCTTACATTTTCATAAAGACATCATTTATTATGTTTTTAAGCCGTTTCCCTTGTGGGGATCATTGACTGCTCTCCACAATGTCGGTTTACTGTTTACTGTCCTTGTGGGAACATTTGGTCCCCATGATGAAGGCAATCCTCGACCCTTCCCCACTCCACATCCAAATAAATAATTGTAGAGATGCATCAATATGAAAATGTTTGGCCGATTTGATACCGATTTTAAAAAAACCATAGGCTGATAATGATACCGATATTTTGCCACTTACCTTATTTTGTCATCAGATCACTGTTTTACTAAGAAATGCATAACATTTTTTATAAAGAGGATCAAAAGCATTTTTACTGTTCTAACAATAAATAGGTTCCAATATATATAATTTTCGATATCTCAGAAGTCAAAGTCTGCTGGTTTCAAAGCGTTTTGGATGGTTTCCCTTATGATGTAGCCTATAGGTAACTCTCACGTCCGTTTATGGCATTTTTTTCTGCATTAACGTGACAATGAGAAAGAATAAAAATTAATAATTACATGTTCTTAGACGTGCCAACCCTTCTAGATGCTGTGGCTTTTATTAGTTCTGGATTGTGCATTTGAATTCACAGAGTTTTTACAAAGTGTGTTACAAATTAATTGTAAAAAACCATTGGTTTTTCATATTGGCATTTTCATGTTTATTACCAATATGCCCATGGTTTTAATTTGGTCAGTAATTGGCTGTCAAATATTGGTAGCCGATACATCGGTGCATCCCTAAATAATTGCTTTATAATCTCACTGAGCACTTTATTATGAAACCTATGGTCCTAATAAAGTGCCTGACATGGTCTTCTGCTGTTGTAGTCCATCCGCCTCAAGGTTCGACGTTGTAAGGGGGTTAGAGGGAAAAGGAGGAGGCGAGAATCGGCTTGAGAACTTAAATAATAATTTAATGAACAACTTAAACAAAAACACACAACCATAAACACACACAGTACAGCTGCCTGTAATTCTCTCTCTCTCGAACTGTCGTCCCCGGCTGCCTTTATCCCTCGCGCCCCATCAGGCTGATTGGGGACCGGGCGTGCGACATTCCAGCCCGGCCCCGCCCTCCTCGGCTCTACAGATGTGTTGTGCATTCTGAGATGCTATTCTGCTCACTGCAATTGTACAGAGCGGTTTTCTGAATTACCATAGCCTTTCTGTCAGCTCGAACCAGTCTGGCCATTCTCCGTTGATCTCTCTCATCAACAAGGAGTTTCCCTCTGCAGAACTGCCGCTCACTGGATGTTTTTGGCACCATTTTGAGTAAACTCTAGAGACTGTTGTGTGTGAAAATCCCAGGAGATCAGCAGTTACAGAAATATTCAAACTAGCCCGTCTGGCACCAACAATCATGCCACGGTCGAGATCAAATTTTTTCCCCATTCTGATGGTTGATGTGAACATTAACTGAAGCTCCTGACCCGTATCTGCATGGTTTTATGCATTGCACTGCTGCCACACGATTGGCTGATTAGATAATCGCATGAATAATTAGGTGTACAGGTGTTCCTAATAAAGTGATAATTGAGTGTATTTCAGTAGATTTTATTAATAGGTTTTTAAGCTCACTTTTGGGGGACAGGATTGTCCCCAAACTATAGCTAAGTACATGCGTTCACACACACACACACACACACACACACACACACACACACACACACACACACACACACACGTTGGTGCAGTTATCATTATGAGGACTCTCCATAGACATAATGATTTTTATACTGTACAAACTATAGATTCTATCCCCTAACCCTAACCCTACCCCTAAAGCTAACCCTCACAAAAAACATTCTGCATTTTTACATTTTCAATAAAACATTGTTTAGTATGTTTTTTAAGCGATTTGAATTATGGGGACACTAGCAACATAAACCACATTTATAGCATAATACCCTTGTAATTACCAGTTTGTAGCCTAAAAAATGTCCTCATAAACCACTTAAACCTGCCCACACACACACATACACACACACCTTATCAACCATGAAATTTTCCACCCTTTTAACATCAAGTAAAACTCAAAACAAAGCCACTGCAGTGCATTGTAATGTATGTACTCCACATCTTAAAAGCCCTTGCGAACATATAAGAAACCCTCTCTGTTCATTCCATAGCTCGGGCTGGAGCAGAATTCAGCACTAATGGGCGTTGAAGTTTGGAGGCTTATTCACCAGCAGCAGCCATGCTAGCCTCAGCCTTAATGTCAGCTTATTTGAACTTTTCACTGATTTCGTATAGCTCTCGGGGCTGAAAGCTTAATAGGTGCTGAGTCATCAACCTTTCAGAGGTCCATCCCAGCTCTTTTCCCACTGGCCATTAGAAGTCTCTCTTCCCTCATTGAATCTTTTGACTGATACTGGCTAGTAGTGTAGTTTTAGAGTGTTGTGTGCTTAAATGTTATGTTTCACCAGTACCCCAGTCATCCCTGTTACTGAATATTTTGTACTACTGTATATACATGTTAGATTTTGTTAAAAATGTCATGTCAAGTGGTTCCACGCAATTATTTAAAGGGATAGTTCACCCAAAAATGCAAATGCATCCTAGTGCTCTGTGTATGCATCAAGCTTGAAATCATGATGGTGCCTAGAGACTGCAATGTCAAGATTTATAGTGTAAAAGGAGTTACATTTTTATGAGAGAAATATAATTTTTGGGTGAACTATTATCTCCCAGACCCTGCTAATCTTTACTGTTGATTCCACACAGGGTCTCGCCCACGTTTAGAGGATGTTTCCCCCAGGATAGTGGAGAATCCCTCTGATCTGATCGTGTCAAAGGGTGAGCCGGCCACTTTGAACTGCAAGGCAGAGGGTCGTCCCATGCCCACGGTGGAGTGGTACAAAGATGGTGAGCATGTTGAAACCGATAAGGATGACCCTCGCTCCCACCGCATGCTGCTGCCTAGCGGCTCTCTTTTTTTCCTGCGCATCGTGCATGGACGCCGCAGCAAGCCTGATGAGGGTGTTTACACTTGTGTGGCCCGCAATTACCTAGGAGAGGCTGTTAGCCGAAACGCCTCACTGGAAGTAGCCGGTAAGTCCATTTTGATGAATTCCACCTTTTTCCGTATACATCTGGATGGAACACAACTGAAATAAAAGTAATCTCTCCCTCTCAGACATGGCCTGAGGTTTTGTTTTTTGAGTTCTTTTCATGGCAGGCAGCTCGTGAGTTTTTTCCTATTATAACACTGGGCTGTAATTGTGTTCTGCTGTTCAGCTGTGCTCCAGGCCTTTGGCTCAGTCATAATCCAGCTCTCTGGCACTGGAACGACTCCATATCCAGCTCCTCTGCCAGAAGAAACTGGATTTGCAAGTCGATTGATTAGGATAGGAATGCAAGTAATTAGAATCCCCAAAGTTTCCCCATTAAAAACACAAAACAGCAACTTTATGTTGCCTATTTTCCACATGGCTGTCTCCTTTCCCCTTATGCAAACCATGTCAATTACAATTCACAACTTAAATTGCTCATAGCTGCCTGATCTTATCACAAGTCTGATAAGAGGTTTCTGGCTCTTTGGTGTGCTTTCTGGAGCTTCGTGATGGAGGTAAGGCTGATCTAATGTATAAGTTAGAGCAGGGGTTCTTAAACTGAAGTAAGTCAGGCCCCCCCAGAGAGGCAAGTGTAACTGCTGAGGGAGTGTTGAGCCCTTGGAACCATTATTATACCTAATTTCGTTGTACCTGTGCAATAATAATTGTATTTATACAATGACAATAAAGATATTCTATTCTATTCTATTATAGACTTTTGCTTACAGTCCCAGGGTGTAGTGAATAACAGCACCTGCTGGGTGAAAATTATTTGCAATCATGCTCTCAGTGGTAGATCTAATCCTGTATCCGAAATACTTAGACTCTCAAATAGATGTTCATTTTTGGGCTACTATATACAGTATAGCAGGGAGAGAAATATTAGTTATTATTACTACTTAAATGTGATGTGCGTTATTTTTTTAATGTTAAAAATAAGGCTGTCAATCGATTACAATTTTTAATCGAATTAATTACATGGAATGCTGAATAATTATTCGAATGAATTGCAGTGAATCTCATATAAATATTCACTGAGAAATCCCCTCAAATAACAATAATTCATTAATGATCAAATAATTATATTAAAATAATAGTTATATTTAAATAATTATAAATTATATATGTTAAAAATGTATTCAGATAATTAAAATGCATTACATTATTGTGGCAGACAAGTAAAGAATTGATGAGAGAACACAAAAATTGGCTTTAGAATCCGATATATTGTTTGAGCATCCTGACCAGCCTGAAATAGCATCGCTGGCTCGACCAATGGAAAGAGTTTGGGGGACTATCTGTTTGTCCAACCAATAGAAGAAGTGAGTGTTTAGGAAACATGTTTAAAAACAGTCATTATGTTGCCTTGAAACATTTCTTTCTTTCTTTTTTCTTTCTTTCTTTCTTTCAAACTATTTTAAACTTTTAGGCCAGGCTTGACAAACTTTACCTATCTACTTTATTTGTGCAATTTCATTTGGTGACTCTAGTGGCGCAGACTTTTAGCAGATTTGTTTTTTAGAATGTGATATATTATTGCCATAAGATTTGCTGAATGGTGCTATGTGGCCAATTACTTTTTGGGCTGCTATAAAAGGAATGGAGGGGTATACAGGCTGGGTATTATAGTAACACACTTGGCACAGTATCTTAATGCTTAGAAAAAACTATATATTTAGGATGTGAAATAATTGTTTTCAGAAGATTTGCCGAATAGTATTTTGTGACCATTGACTCCAAGTCATAATTACTGCATAGAACCTTACAATATGTCCTCTAGGCAAGCCTTGAACACAGAGGATTATTTATTACAGACAATTAAAGAAGAGAGAATAATTTTTAGCTCTCCAAACCACATAAGACCCACACTCAGCACTCCTGCATACCTCAGATCAAGCTGGATATGAGCTCTTATTGCCCAATGCTCATGTTTTAAGTGCTCGTCCTTGTGGAGGATGAAGCGATGAGTCTCGGGTCATACACAGAGAGACCTGACTCACCGCAGGCTGTATCTTCTCCTCAGCAGTGATTAATGTGCTAATTAGAGCTGGATAGTTGCCAGCGAGACCACATTGTGAGGGCAGGGTGGGTGGTTTATGAAGATGAAGGATCCTGAAGGGTACAACAGGTGAAAGAAGGGGTAAGGGGAAGCAATCTCCCAATCCGCCATACTCTTCTGCCTCCTCCTTAGAAAGGTTTACATCTTTGAGGCTGCATGTCTGCAGATTATAGCAGCAAGTGGATTGAGGTAGAAAAAAGTTTATCATACATGGGATCAGCCCTTTTGTGATAAGTGAGCAGTATTTGACATGACTAATCTGGTGCTGCAGTGTCCATCTGTTAGATATTTCAGCTTATAGGACTCTTCAAAAACACTGAGAAATGTTGGGATGTGAAATGTTGATTTGTGTTTGTTTGTTGGTGAATCACTTCCGTTTCTCAGTTTTAGGCACGTGTGTGATGTGATTTAAGGAATTGTTCACCCGAAAATTATTGGTTGTCATTTACTCACCCACATGTTGTTCCAACCCTGTATGACTTTCTTTCTTTCGTGGAACAGAAAAGGAGATGTTTGGCTGAATGTTAGCCTCAGTCACCATTCACATTTTTGCATTTTTTTCCTATACAATAAAAGTGAATGGTGACTGACAACAGATTTAAAACTATTTGTTTAACGTCATGTTTTATGTCCTGTGGAGAAATATTATTTGCATCGTTCAGTCGACAACTACTTTTTTTCTAGAAAAATCTATTGCAAAAACATTGCATGTGACCTAAACATAAGAGGAACCCATAATATTATAATGTATTATATAGAAGAAATAAATTCAAATTCTGTCCTTGTCACTAACTTGTATGACTTTCTCTACATGTAATACATAAGGAAGTATGTATAGCAGAATATTGTTGCTGCCTTTTCCCATTCAATGAAACTGAGTGGTGACGATGGCTGTCAAGCAAGACTTTCAAAGCAAGATCTTTAGTGAATAAGTGAACAACTTGTTCAGTGAACAACATCTTACACAATGTACAACTTTTATGGTGCTTTTGTGTCTTTTTTGCTGCTTGACTGTTCCTGGTCACCATTCACTTTCATTTTATGGAAGAGAGCAGCTTGAACATTTTTCAAAATGTGAGAAAGTCCTACAGGTTTCAAACAACATAAGGAAAACTAAATTATGACATAAATTTTATTTCTGGGTGAAATATCACTTTAAGACACTGCAACACTTTGAACAGACTCTCTTAATTTGTCTTAAAAAAAAAAAGACTCCAGTGGTTAAATCCATATCTTCAAAAGCGATATGATAGGTGTGGGTGAGAAACAGATCAATATTTAAGTCCTTTTTTACTATAAACCTCCACTTTCACTTTCACAAAAGAGAAAGCAAAAGAGGAGATTTATAGTAAAAGGATTGAAATATTGATCTGTTTCTCACCCAGATTGACTGCATCGCTTCAGAAGACATAGACTAAACCACTGGAGTCATATGGATTACTTTTATACTGCCTATATGTGATTTTTCAGCTTGAAAGGTCTGGTCACTATTCACTTGCATTGTATGGACCTACAGATCTTAAATATTTTTCTAAAAATCTTCATTTGTGTTCAGCAGATGAAAGAAAGTCATACACATCTGGGATGGCATGAGGGTGAGTAAATGATGAGAGAATTTTCATTTTTGGGTGAACTATCCCTTTAATTACACATGTATATAGATCTATAAAGATTCTACAACCCTTTTATACCCTTTATATAAAAAAGGCTGTGAAAAGAGTGATAATCGATGTCAATTTCAAAAGATTTTCTTGGATTATTTTGGGTGTGAAGGGCATAAATTGGTTGATTCATTTGTAAACAAAAAACATTGCTCAATGTTCTTAATTGTACTTTTATTTTAGTATTTTTAGCCATTATGACAAACAAAGGACAGGCGTTTTATGATTACACAGTGTTGTTCTCAACAAAAATATTTTAATATTAAAGGGTGCACCAGTGAGAGAAGGTTGAATCTGGGTTTTACAGCAGTATATTAATCCATGCAAAGCTAGACCCTAGTATATTGAGGGACACAATATTAGCATGCCAAAGGACCAATGCTTAATCTGACGCTTGTCATAATGGCACAATAACAAATGGCAAGAGCAACTATTCGAGCCTGTTATTTTTCATTAGAAGCTGATATTTAGCTCCCTGCTTGATTGTATGAATCCATTCACGTATTCTCTCAAAATAGCAATTTGTGTTGAAGCTTTTATGCAAGAGAAAAGCTGTATCTATTTCAAAGCATTGAATGTGGCAGTCTGTCTCGGGGAGCACACTGCTGTGTTCTCTCAGCCTGGATTAATATAAAGTAGGACAAATGAAAAATAAAACTTGCTTAAAAGGCTCTAGACCCAGCTGTCCCTCTTTCTCTCTGTGTGGGATTAAAAAGTAATGATGCTTCGGAGGCAGCTTTTCCCTAATACTTCTTTCCCCATGCACTCTTATCTTAACCCTCTAAAGGGCTGTTAGGGGATTTCTTGCATGCACAATGTTGTTGAACATAACTCGCTCACTTTTATCTGCCATATCCTCCATGGTCTTTGTGTTTCATGTATGTGTTAAATTTTAAGTTTTTGCACAGTAGCAACACTATTTGGCTTTGTGTTTTCAAGTTCTGTCCATTTACTGTTGATTGTTCAAAAGAGCGTATAATGGACCAAAAATGATCAGAATGGAATTCTTGTTGGAACTGAGGGAAATTCTCACAACATATACTGTGTGAAATGTTAGTTCACAGGGTACGGGGGTTCGAGTCCTGCCTGTGTCATAAGTCCATTCCTCTTTTCCCGTATTTACTGTCTACTCTATACTGTTTTATTAATAAAGCCAAGCACACAATACAAGATAGAAGCTCTTTAGATGTTTTTAGTCTGTACTAAAAACTTGCTGAAGCTCTACTTGAGTGCGCACTTGGGAGACAAACTGCAACTACAGTCGCAGATGCTACGATCGATTTCAAACAAATTTTAACTTGTTTGAAATCTGGTTGGTAATATCTAGCTGGGTTTCCATTGAAATGTTTTGCATTTTTTAAGCGCATTTTTAAAAAACGAATCGTTGAAAGTTTCCATCCACTACGTCATGTGCATTATCTAGAGGGAGCTGTCTAGTCTTAATAGAGCAGCTGTAGTTTGTTCAATAAAATGCTGTCAGGAGACACTGCAGAATAAGTGTAATATCTGATATAATGAGTGCTGAAATGGCTGCGATGCCCAAATGCCTCCAGCCTCTGCATACCTGGGAGCGCCCGCTCTCAAAACTGTTCTGGCGGATTGTGAGGACCAGTTTTAATGACCAGCTGTGGGTTAAACACTTGCGAATGTCAAGGGCTATGTTCGAAGAATTGTGTGCCTAGATTGGACCCTCTCGTCGGGCCAGTCACATCAAGCTTTTGCACACTCATAACACGTGCACAAATTGTCAAAACACTTCATCTGTAATGAGGGATAGCAAGACAAACGGACCCAAGAGTAGAGGAACAGTTCAAAGGAATTATTAACAACAAATATGAGCAGTCACTGAGTTGCAGAATGTCGAAGATCCCGGCACTGGCTACAGCAGCGGGAAGCGATCTCCGATAAGTGTGCGTGCCGTGGCCGCTCAAGGGGCAATCTGTATTCGTAGGATGAGTGTGCAAATATCTAGCACAAAACAATCTAGCAAAGATACTGAGAGAACAAAGAACTTAAGAAGGGAGTGAATTAGGGTAGAACAGGTGTTGCTCGGCATGCTAATCAGTGGCATGATCAGCATTCCCCCGGGAACAATCAATGTTCCCATGCCTGCGAGACATGTGGGAGAGAAAATGACAAAACAAACAAAACAAACCGGCAAACTCACCGGAGCCATGGCATCATCGTTTTGCGAATAAACTCTTTCCATCACCTTAATGCACATTTTAACTAATGTGAAACTCTATAAAATCCACCTCTGCCTAGCACAATACATTTTAAGTGAATTTTGAGAGTTTATTTGCATATCAAGCGTTTACATTCAGGATTTTTTTTATGTGCAGTTTCAAAAAGCACATAAAAATTGTTGGATGGAAACACAGCTTCTGATCCATTTTTAAATGCAACAGTGCATGAAATGAAGCTAATGTTGCTAGCAGTGTCTGTGTTCACGTACTTGTGCCGCATATGTTTTGGTCTTAAGTCTTTAAATGTGCGCAGAGTAACGGCCTTAAGTCATGTAGTGTACGCTTGGAATAAAGGGAATTCTTTAAATAAATAAAAAAAAGGAATTCTTGTCATTCGTAGATAGAAAATGAAGTCTTAGAGTAGACTTTATCAGGCTGAAAGTGTCACGGTCCTGTCACTCTGTCAGTCTGGGTTTTTGTCTGACAGTATCGTGGCATCATCATCCCATGTCTGTCTTGTGTTTCATTGTCTGTCTTTGTGTGATCGCACAGTTTTGTTGTATTCCCTGCTGTGCGCTCTTGTTTCATGTTGGGAGCACGGTGTCTGGATCCTGACTTCCTGTCTGGTTCGGTTTCGGTCTGTGTCGGGATCTGGACACTTGTGCTTCATGTCTGTCTGTTATTGACGTGGGTGCATCGCGCTTATGTCATTTTGGCAGCATACACTCACGTCAATAGTTTGTCTGTCTCTCACAAACATGGTTGTTTGTCGGTTGGCATGGGAGTGTATTGCCTTATTGTCTTGGCGATATGCGCTCATGCCATTCAGGTGTTTTGTCTTGTGAGAGCACGTGGCTTTGTTAAGTTTCTGTATCGCCATGTGTCTCTCTGTCTTATGTCATACCCCGCCTCCTTGTTTGCTTATTATAAGTTAATTTGCCTCACCTGTCCCCTGTTAACCTGTTTGATTTCTCTCCCTATTTTAGTGCCAGTCTAGTGCCAGTTCATCTTGTTTCCAGTCTAGTTTGTTCAGTCGGTGTTGGTCTGATGTTCAGTCGGTCTAGATTGTTTCTTATCAGTCTAGTTTCCCATCCCTGTTCGGTCCGGTTGGTCCTGGTCCCTGTTTCGTATGCCCCAGCCCCTCTTCAGTTAGCTCTGCCCTGGATTTGTTTGTTTTCACCCTTGTAGGATCTTTAGTTTGTTTTTTTATTTATTTTTGTATATAAATAAATTCTTTTTTTCACTCTGCGTTTGGGTCCTGAGCCTCATTCTCTGCATTTGTGTCAGAAAGGAAGTAAACACAAACAATGTGCAGATTAACCCAGTGTGGGTGGGGGTGTTGAGTCTCTATATGAGAGCCAATGTAGCATGGGATTAGCCCACCTCTGGGATGGATTTATTTATGTGGCTCTGAAATGAACAATAACAACATACTGTGTCATCTACACACAGCCATGTGTCTTAATCGTGGCTTGTCATAACCCCATACAATCACATACACTTTCATGCATTGACGTACAGTATAATTACACATTAGGAGCTAACATAATTTTGCATGTAATTATATGTATGCACCTCGTCAAGGTGTTGGAGTGCCTCGCTTCAACCTGAAACATTTCAAAAGTCTCCACCTAATCTCATACTCGCACACACATAAACGCAGACAGATGGCCACTTGTCAAAACGACACCTATTATTCAGGTTAGAATGATTGCCCTTATAGGATCAACATGTGAGTCACTAACGGGCGAAAGAGTCGTGGGTCTGCAAAGTGCGGGATGCAAATGAGCCACCGTGTAAAAAGAAGAAGCAGGAGTGCATGGTGATACAGTGGTGGGCTATTAATAATGTACATCCCAACAGGCTTGTCATTTACCATCATTCCATGATCTCTACAGGGGGTGTAGAAGAAAGAATCCTGGCCTTTTGAAATGAGACAGACCTGTGTGAGGTGCAGCCTGGGAAATGTCCTTTCATTTCCATAACTCAAAAGCATAGGACTGCATTATCGGAATACCGGTGATCACATTTAGACAAACAAGCCATAATGGGAACAGCAGGGAATAAGATTGGGTCATGGTCATCCCAGGGGTTCCATGCGACATCATCAACATACACGACAACCTTATGACAAATCTCATTCACATGGTATAGCCCAAATTATTGAAGTGATTTATGAAAACAATGGGTATGTAATATAAAACCTAGAAAGCGTTTCAGCGCCTTCCCATCCAGACAGCAAGCCCAAAATCTCTCAGTTGTTTTTTTTTTTTTTTCTAATAATATTAAGATTATGGAGACTTTTGCCAAACTCTCTAGCTTCTCAGATTTTTATCATAGGAAAAGTCTCACAGGTGTCTCGTCTTTTAGAAGAGATCTCAACCATGTCAAACAAACAAAAATTTCACCTAATTCTTACAATAACAGATTAATTTGCAGCTCTACTCTTGCTGTAAGTCAGTTACCTCATTGGTCTATTGTTGTTTCTTCTAAGGAATTTTATGAGACACAGTTTTGAGACAAAGTTGACACTTGTATGAAGCATAAATGAGAACTATTATAGATTTAGGTCACTAATGCTGCCTTTTTTTTTTTCTTTTTCCTTTTTTTTTTACAATGAAAGTAAATGTGACTAAGGCTGTAAGTCACTAACATACTGCCTAACATCTTCTTTTGTATTCCACAGAAGAAAGAAAGCCCAACCATGTTTCATGACAAGTCATAATAATAGTATATTGATATGGCAAAATCGTAAAAATTGTTTGAGTTGGCTCCCATGGAGAAAAACTAATGAACTAATGAACAATAGCTGCTTTTCCACTATCGGGCCAGTGTGAGCCAGGGCTATGAACTGGTCAGCCGGGGCTAGTAGCTTTGGACCTTGAGCTGCAATACCAAAATATATCTGCATTCCCACCATCGGGCCAATAGCCACTCAGCGTTGCTCTAAAACCCGCCCTGATGCCAATGTCACACACCCCGCTCATTTCAAAAGCATGACGGAAGCTCAAGCTGAGGTATCATGTTATCTAGTTATCTAGAATATCGAGTTAATATCGTATGTAAACATTAGCTAGCTAGCAAGATAAGTTAGCATTGACAACTCACCGACTGTAACTGCCATGGTGATCTGAGTGGTCTCTCCACTAACAGTTTGACAATGTCCCAGCACACCGTCTAAAACCCTAACCCCAACCATGGAAAGTTCTTCCTTTGGGCATTGGGCACTGTCCATTGTGCGTTGTAACAGATTTGTACTGTGCCTACAATTTTTTTTTTTTTCCTGAATCTGTACTGTTGTGTGCTGGATACACAACCCGGGAAGTTTGCCGATCTTGGTGCTGAACCTCTTACCTGATCTGAGCTAAACTTCGCCTTTGACATTGACCACGCCTCAATCCCCAGCTGGTCTTGTTTGGCTCAAGGGTAATCAGCGGGCCAAAGGCCATTGGCCGTTAGCCCCGACGAAGCCCCGACAAGGCATGATGAAACCTCAGATGTGACAGTGGAAATGCAACTGGCCTGACATGCACTAGCACGGCCTCATTTGGCCCCATAGTGGAAACGCTGCTAATGTTATTACGATTTTCCCTAAGTTTAACCCCTAACCCAATCATAAACCTAACCATAAAGTGTAACCCCTTACACAAACCCTAAACCTAACCATCTTTTTTTTATAGACAACTCACTGTTGTGTACCACAAGAACACAAAGAGAAACATCAGGGCTTTGAACAAGCGTTATTAGATTTTTTGTTTAGATTTGATTTAAGTTTAACCCCAAACCTAAACCTAACCATATAGTGTAGCCCCTAAATCTAACCATTATTTAAAAAAAAACAAAAAAACTTTTGTTTACCACAGAAGAAAGAAATTTTAACAAGATGATTGAAGCATATTGCAGGTTATTGACATACATCAGTCATTTGTATTGAATGAGTAAGAATGCAATGAGAAATGAAATTTGTTCACAGACATTTCCTTTCTCAAAATAAAGTGTTTTATAAAGGAGCCTATAGCTAAAATGTGATTCCAATATTGTATCGATTTGAAATTCTGTTTGTTGATTGGTTGATTTCTATGGGATAAAAAACTTTCATGATATCTTACGATTTCACTATCTCGTATTGTTATGAGAGTATATTGGGAAGTCAGAGAGATTTTGAGCAACAAGAGAGTGAGTAAGTGATGACAGAATTTTAATTTCTGGGTGAACTATCCCTTTGAGTATACTGTGATATGACAGCAAAATTCTCCTCTGGGAAATCTAGGTAGGCAACTCACTACATTTTGAGACCAAGCCAATGTGTAAGGAAGATGGTTTCTTCTAATTCATATCAATTATTTCCATAAATAATTGTAGCTACTTCAGTAATTGGCTTTTACAGCATATGTAAGGGATGATGATGATTTTGCTCTATAAGGTCGGCTCTGAGTGGAAGGTAGCAAAGCAGAATTAAATAGTGGCCGAAATGTTTTCTACTGGTCATATGACCCACCCTGGCTTTCAGCTGTATCTAATGAGTCTCTCTGATCATGTCAGTCACCATAAATTACTAAAAATCAAGCTGTGTTCCTGCTTTATATTAAAGTGTAGAGGATGAGAAGGGAAAGAATGGCTTCCTACACATACCGCTGAAAGGGACAAACCATGTCAGAACCAAACGTGTATTATTCTTTCCTATAACTAGGCATGTGGTATTGCCGAGGGCACTTATGAGCTTTGTGTGCGGGCTGGCCAGCTCTAGGTAAACGGTGACACTATTTTCCCCTCTCTTTTCCTAACCAGCACTCATGAATTACACATGGCTTTGACTCCTAAAAAATGCAACATGCTGTGGGCTGTTTGGGAACAGCCTGTCCTTGTCCTTGCTTGTGCATATGCCTCCTGCGAGTTATATTCTGTTCTGTAGGTTACAGGGAACCACAGTGGACTGTGGGGGACAGAGAGTATGCAGACACTGCCAATTTGAAAGCTCATGCATGCATTTATGTATTACACTACTGTATGTATATTTTAGTTTGAGGCCCACCAGTGACCCACGGCATCAGCTTAGCTCTTACTGGCATTCACAAGGCAGCAGAATGGTAGTGAGTGCCAAATACGGTTATGTTCACACACAGTTTGATTATAAACTAGAGTGACAACAGCATTCTATAACCAAATGGACTCCCTTAAAGGTGCACTCAGTAACTTTTTTGTTTGTGTCTTCTTGGACTTACACTAAAACCTAGCGGCTTGGATGCAGCATCATTCAAACACAGTTGTTTTCAGGTTTACATGCCATTGTAGAAATGAAGTATTCACAGTCAGCCATAATTACTTTGAACTTGAGTGAATGTGCCAAATAAAAGGATGGTTACTGAGATTAAGCGAGTAGTATTCGGCTGGTCATGTGATTCTACTATAATACTATAATAGTATGTCTATGCAATACACACAATAACACAGTAAATTAAAAACATAAAATGAGGATTCAGTAATGATGGGATAAAATATACTTTATTAAACATGAAAATAATATGCTTAAATATGCAATATAACAATTACAAGAAGTTAATTTCAGAAGTCATAAATAATCATGTTACAGTAACTTCCCCCGACAACTTAGATACATTGTGATCGATTAACACATGAGTAATGTTCGATTCATAAAAGAATGACAAGCAATATTAGCTTCAACAACTCTATCAGGCAACATATCCAAGCAACTTTGCCAAACGAATAACAGATAAACATCCATCCAGATTGCTGCGATGCTGTCCTGAGCTATATGAGTGTAACTGACTGAACTGAACGTAGTTTCTCCAGCCAGAACATGAGACAGGCGGTACTTCTTTTCTGTTTTACATACATGATGAAATGACACAATCATGAAATGATGTAAATTCAAATCATTTTTATAGGCTTACTGTAGTGAATTGGGGTAAGAACATTGTTTTGAACACTGATTGTTTATGTGCTCAATCAATAATGGCAATTTGTTCATTTTTAACCAAACAATCTTACATAGTGCAGATTTAATATTTGACGAATTAACCTGGTTGGACTTGTTTATTAAATAATCTTGTGTCAATTGTGATAAGACTTTCTGGTGTAATGGAAGTCGCAATCTTTGAAATTTAATTTCCTCAGTGCTACTCATGGCTTTCGTGAAAAAAGAGGCTTGACTTTATTCTCTAATACAGATGGAATTTGAGGCGCTCATGTTGGCTATTAAATGAACAAAGCAATTCTATATGTAAATATGGTTGTCAATCCCAAACACTGTGACTGTGTGGATGTAGTCATTATCACAGTGGGCGTCTCTTATCTACTTTGGATCTGGGTGGGTTGGTGGGTGTCCAGTGGGGGAAGATGTCTGTGTCATTTGTGCCATTTTTTGGGCTCTTTTCTACAACATCTGCACTCTCTATTTTTCTCAAACAAGCTTTTGTTCACTAGGGAGTCTTGTGCTTTGTTTGTACACTGTTATGGAGAGTGGCCCAAGGGAATGAGTGGACGCTCATTTTACAGTGACAGCCAACCATGAGGGAGTCAGCAGCTCATATGGCCAAAGGGGGGAAATGGACAATTGAATAATTTTATAGTCAGTTAGTTTTATTATCCATCTTGGCTATGTGGTATGAGTGGTGTTATTGTTTTAGCTAAATGTCAAATCTGTTGTGGAATTTACTTTCATATTCAGCTGCATAGAATCTATTAAATGTAAAATTAATGCAAATTATGTATTTAACAGCAGTGATTCCCAACCCAGGGTAAATGTGTTTGTCAGGGGGTACTCCAGTAGGTTCCAGGGGGTACTTGAAAAGATTTTAATTTGTTAACCCTATAAAACAGAAATTATGACTTAAAATAAAAATATTAGGGCTGTCAATAGATTAAAATAATTAACCATGATTAATCTCTTTTTTTTATTGTTTTATTTTTTTATATGTTGACACCTTCACCAGGAGCTTTTATTATGAAACTGGAAGTGCAACGTTTGTTTGACAGTTATAAGTTTTGCATCTTGTGAATGCTGTCAAACTCTCCTTTACTGTGCCACGTTTGTAGATTTGTATAATAACTTTTTAGCGTTTACTAATGTTTTGAATTGCGTGAATGCTTGAACCTGCAGTATTTCACAATGCAGGTGAACTGCGCTAAAAACACAAGCCCATGAGCCCCGCCGCCCCTGCGTGTGCACAGATCAGTGCGTCACCGGTTCATTCCGAAGGCCACACAGACCATGATTATCTGTCTTTGATCACAGCCTTTGGCAGTTTAATAAATCAAATCTCCATTTTGATGTTATTTTGATTAATTATACAGCCCTGAAGAATCGTGAAATTAGTCTACTGATGCACTCTATGAAACTTAATGGCCAAATAAAAGACTTATTAAAATCATCGCGATATTCACAATATTATTGAATTTTATATCTTCAGCAAAATCGTCGCAATTATATCTTGGGTATTTGATGTATCGCCCAGCCCTTTGTATTGCCACTTTTCGTTGCCACTATTTTTAAACAAAGTCGACATACCGGCTCGTTCATGTTAATGGACTCCTCTCTCATTCGGCTTAAACCCAAATGTTCCCACACTGGAGCTGTGGAGTGTGGCTTTGAAACCACGTCCATTTGGACTTATTCTTCCAAACTTTCTGGCTGGAATTATGGAGTCGTCGGGGAATTAAAACACCAATTAGCCTCGAGTAACATATTATAATATTCACCTGTCGCTGTCCGCTCTGTGTGTGTGTGTGGAGGAGCTGCCTGAGCCCCACCTCCAACACAGAGAGCAGATGAGAGGACAGAAGCAGGGCGACTGGCTAAAATGTTGGTGACATTCATTCTTATGTAAACAAACACACATGTAAACACAATGGGCAATATCGAGGTCAGCAAAAATGATCGAGGTCATGTCCATATATCATATGATAAGTCAATAACGTAATTATCGTGACAGGCCTAGTTACGATCAGGTATAAACAGTGATGTGTCTCGTCTTCCTACTTGTGATTGGATCGCCCAAAATGCATCTTTTTTAAATTTATATTTTATTTTATCCCCTTTTCTCCCCAATTTTGGAATGCCCAATTCCCATTACTTACTAGGTCCTCATGGTGGCACGGTTACTCGCCTCAATCCGGGTGGCGGAGGACAAGACTCAGTTGCCTCCACTTCTGAGACAGTCAATCCGCGCATCTTATCACGTGGCTCAATGTGCATGACACCGCGGAAACTCACAGCATGTGGAGGCTCATGCTACTCTCCGTGATCCATGCACAACTTACCACCTGCCCCATTGAGAGAAGAACCACTTAATCGTGACCACAAGGAGGTTAGCCATGCGACTCTACCCTCCCTAGCAACCGGGCCAATTTGGTTACTTAGGAGACCTAGCTGGAGTCACTCAGCACACCATGGGGTGGTAGTCAGCGTCAATACTCGCTGAGCTACCCAGGCCCCCCAAAATGCATCTTAATACCATGTGTAAACAGCGCCTAAGATATAGAATTCTTGTTATCTTTTAAAAAACTGGCCCCATTTAAACCTTGGATAGCATTAATACCTTGCAGTCAAATGTGTCTCCACTGTAATTGATAGAGATCTGATCAAAGTTACCTGCACAAAATGGAAAGCACTACTATTCCAATGAAATAATTCATGAGATATTGTTCATTGCTTGGGTGACAAGATTCCAGGTGGGGAGTGTATGTTGTGTCCTTCACATTGCAATGGCAGGATAAACAGAAAAAGGCAAGAAACCGCAACACAGCACTTAAACAACGAATGACTGTAGGGTAACCTCATCATATAATTAATTACTTATCGATAACATTCTGATCACAATGCATCTTGGGTGCATTTACACCTGTCATTTAATGTGGTCAACTTCAATCCGATAGCAATCCGATCACCGAAAACTAGGCTTGGGATCGATGCCGTTATATCAATATATATCGGGATTTTATAAATACAATTTTTATAAATCGAGATATAAATAGGGCTGCTCATTGCACAATAGTCTTTGTTTTTTCAAGCATATTTCACAACACAACTTTGGTAAAGTGTGTTGTGCACCGAACACGTCTGGTGGATGACATGGCGCATTCTAAAATTTGAAACGTCCTGGTTACTTTCGTAACCTCCTGTAAAGGTTTTTGCCAGGGAGGACACGGGGAACCAGGTTTCTTTCACTCAGGTAGGGTCTTTAATGGAGTTACAGGGTTGCCAAAACACGTCAGCTTCACGCTCTCACAATACTCTTTAGCTTCTCAGTAAGATTCTAGCTTCACAATAACACTTTAGTTTCACAAAGAGCTTAAAGACCCAGACTTTCTCTCTCTGGTCTGCTGGTGGTGTGGCACTTTTATGCCGCTCTCCCCATGCTCACTGTAATTAGAGACAGGTGTTAGACATAATTTAGCTCAGGACACGCGCCCTTACCGCTTTCTCTCTCTCTGGACGGACGCTTGACCACGATCCCGGTGTCACACCTCTGTTCCCTGATGGAAGGAACGAGACATTGTGTCAATACTAGGGGTCGCCCTTGGGAGCCCCAAACACCTCTGATCTTTGAGAAAAGGCCAATGGGAATTGGCTAGTGGAATTTGCATGCCACTCCCCCGGACATATGGGTATAAAAGGAGCTGGCTTGCAACCACTCATTCAGGTTTTGTGCTGAGGAGCCAAGACAAGGTCCCGGCCATTTCAGCGGGTAGTTCAGTGTTGTGGCAGGAGGGACACAACATCTCATTCCCTCCATCAGGGAACGGAGGTTACGAAAGTAACCAGGACATTCCCTATCTGTCACTCACTCGACGTTGTGTCGATGTAGTGACACTAGGGGTCCCTATACAAAACACCACAACTAGCTGAACTGTGTTATGTGAACTGGCGGTGCGAGACGGGCAGACCATTGTGTGCCCCGTAGCCAGCGCACCCAGCCATCACATAACCTCCCCCAACGCTCTTACGAGCGTCGTACAGTCCCCTGCACCTCGGGGACAAGTCGACTGCCCAAAAAATGGGGACTGGCTGCCCCAGCCGTGTTCTCTTCACTTTCTTCTCCCCAAAAGGAAAAATTGTTCAGCATGGGGCCATATAGTGTCCTTGTCGGGGGGTGTCACTCCCAAGGGTTAGACACCGCGGAGACCACACCCTGCCTGAGGGGGAGGAAATTGTGTGGAAATACGTCACATGGTCTTACCGAGTCTTGTCGGCAGTGTCTCATGTGGAGAATTCCCTGTGGTAGGTCCTACCCGGGGGGGGAGGAGCTCTACAAACACAGCAACCGGGGTCAGAGGGGCCTCCGGGGGAACCGTCTCATGGAAGATACATCACACGGGGTTACATATGGGCAACCAGCGCATGTGGAGCACCTACCCCAGTACAGGGCCAAGTTAGCACACGTACTGGTCCGGCAACGAGTTTCTCTGCAAACTCGCCTGCCACAGGGCTAAGGAGGAAGGACATCCAGGGTCCACGACTTCGTGAACACGACTGGGGGTAAAAAATGCACGTCTTCGCCTCCGGGAGGGGAAAGGCACTATACGCAAGCAGTACATCCGGCCAGCTGTCCCGCAACTTACTTGCTCGTACCTGACAACACACGGGACAAGACCGGCTCAACCCAGAGATTGTAGAACCTTGTGAAGGTATTGGGTGTTGCCCAGCCCGCTGCTCTGCAGATGTCTTCTAAAGTGGCGCCATTGGTCAGAGCCCAAGGGGGGCGGCACGTCCTGGGCATGATATGCCAAAGCGATGGCGTCAATGACACAGTGGACGATCCTCTGTTTGGAGACAGCACTCCCTTTCCGTTGTCCTCCAAAGCAGACAAAGAGCTGCTCAGAGCATCTAAAGCTCTGCGTGCAATCCAAATATATGCGCAAAACATGCACCGGACACAGCAATGACAGGCTGGGTTTGCCTCCTCCTGGGGCAGCGCCTGCAGGGAACCTTGGGCACATAGCCCGGTCAGGGTCTCAGTACCACGTGAGAGTATCCTGGACCGAACTCCAGGCACATGTCGCTGACAGAGAACGCCTGCATGTCCCCTACAGGAGGGCAGTCTTCAAGGAGAGTGCCTGTAGCTCAACTGACTCCAGGGGCTCAAATGGAGCTCCCTGTAGGCCCCGAAGGACCACAGAGAGATCCCATGAGGGAATGAGGCGCGGTCTGGGAGGATTCACATTTACATTTACATTTACATTTATTCATTTGGCAGACGCTTTTATCCAAAGCGACTTACAAGAGAGGAGAACATAAGTGAATCATCTTAGGAGACAGTGGTATAAAAAGTGCTGTATTACAAAGTATCACTAGCATCATAATAGTATTCAAGATAGAATAAAGTGCAACAGAATTTTTATTTTTTTTAATGACTGGTTAAATGCTCATGGAAAAGATGTGTTTTTAGTCATTTTTTGAAGACAGAGAGTGAGTCAGCTTCACGGAAGGTCGTTCCACCAACGTGGTATGATGAAGCTGAAAGTCCGGGAAAGTGTTTTGGTGCCTCTTTGTGTTGGTACAACAAGGCGACATTCCTTAGCCGACTGCAGACTTCTAGTGGGCGCGTAGCTCTGCATAAATGATTTTAGGTATGCTGGAGCAGACCCAGTAACAGTTCTGTATGCCAGCATCAGAGCCTTGAATTTGATACGTGCATCAGTATCAGTAGCCAGTGGAGAGAGACAAGGAGTGGTGTAACATGTGCTCTCTTTGGTTCATTAAAGACCAGACGTGCTGCTGCATTCTGGATCATTTGGAGGGGTCTAGTTGCACATGCAGGGAGGCCTGCAATGAGAGCGTTACAGTAGTCCAGTCTAGTTATGACAAGTGACTGGACAAGCAGTTGTGTGGCATGTTCAGAGAGGAAGGGTCTTATCTTCCTGATATTGTAGAGTGTAAATCTACATGATCTTGCGGTCTTTGAGATGTGGTCTGTGAAATTTAGTCTGTTGTCGATGGTTACCCCTAGATTTCTGACCGATTTGGAAGGTGTTACTGTAGTTGCACCCAGCTGCGCGGTGATGTTGTGTTCAACATCAGGGTTGGCTGGAAAGACAAGGAGTTCAGTCTTGGCTGGATTGAGTTGCAGGTGGTGCTCCTTCATCCAGGCCAAGATGTCCGCCAGGCAGGCAGAAATTTGAGCAGTCACTGTGGTGTCGTTGGGCTGGAAAGACAAGTAGAGTTGCGTGTCATCAGCGTAATAGTGGTAAGAGAAACCATGTGCTTGAATGATGGGTCCCAGTGATGTTGTGTATATAGAGAAGAGAAGTGGCCCAAGCACTGATCCCTGAGGTACCCCAGTAAGTAGCTGATGTGGCTTGGATACCTCACCTCTCCAGGCTACCTTGAAGGACCTACCTGAGAGATAGGAATTAAACCAGTCAAGCACAGTTCCTGTGATGCCCAGCGAGGAAAGGGTAGAGAGTAATATCTGATGGTTGACTGTGTCAAAGGCTGCAGAAAGGTCCAGCAGAATCAGGAATGATGATCTGGATTCAGCTTTCGCTCGTCTCAGCGACTCGGTGACAGACAGCAGGGCGGTCTCGGTGGAGTGTCCACTTTTAAAGCCTGACTGATTGTCATCCAGCAGCTTGTTCTGTGAGAAGCCTCAACAGATTCAACCTCCTCACGCCTCTAAGGATCCTGATGATCAGGTCATGCTTCCCTAAATACTTACCGTCAACTGCATCGTGGTGCGCAGCCATAGCGGCCACGTACACCCTCAAGGTGGGGGGAACTGCTGCCCCACCAGCTTCTCCTGCAGGAAGGAAAGCACCGAACCGACTGCGCATCTCTGGGGGTCTTTGCATCGGGATGAACACCACTTAGCGAACAGACTTAGTCCAGGGGCCCTGTCCACGCTTGGATGCATCTGTCGTAACCATGATGCGCCTTGGCACTAAGGGAACCCCTGCCCGCAGAAATGCAAGGTCTGTCGAAGGGCTGAACAGGCAGAGACAGATCGGCATGATGGCCACGCGATGTGCCCCGCAGCGCCATGCCCATCTGGGGACTTGAGTCTGAAGCCAGTGCTGAAGCGGTCTCATATGCATCAACCCGAGCGGCGTGACCGCCGCCAAGGACGCCATATGCCCCAGGAGCCTCTGAAATTGTTTCAGTGGGACCGCCGTTCTCCGCCTGAATGCCTTCAGACAGTTCAGCACTGACTGCGTGCACTCGACCGTGAGGCGCACCACCATAGAGACTGAGTCTAACTCCATGCTGAGAAAAGAGATGCCCTGAATCGGGGAGAGCTTGCTCTTTTCCCAGTTGACCCGAAGCCCCAGCCGGCTGAGGTGGCTGAGCACCAAGTCCCTGTGTGCACACAACAAATCCCGAGAGTGAGCTAGAATCAGCCAGTCATCGAGATAGTTGAGGATGCGGATGCCCACTTCCCTTAGCGGGGCAAGGGCTGCCTCTGCGACTTTCGTGAAGGCGCGAGGTGACAAGGACAGATCGAAGGGGAGGACCTTGTACTGGTATGCCCAGCCCTCGAAAGCAAACCACAGGAAGGGCCTGTGTCGAGGTAAAACTGAGACGTGGAACCAATCTTGATGGCGGACGCTTGCTCAAATGCATTTTTGCGTCAGCATCTTGAACGGGAGTCTGTGCAAGGCCCAGTTCAGTATTTGCAGGTCCAAGATTGGCCGCAACCCACCGCCTTTCTTTGGTACAACGAAGTAGGAGCTGTAAAACCCCTTCTTCATCTTGGCAGGAGGGACAGGCTCCATCTCCACACGCAAGGCAGCGGTGTTCTCGGCCATCACTGAGGTGAAGCAGATGCCGTTGGACCTGGACAGATGCCTGGCGAACTGAATCGTGTAGCAACGTAAGCCTACAGGCCCTGGACGGGAGTCTCGGATGGTTCCGCCAGGTGGCGGCATTTTGCGGGCACAAGTGCACCGCAACTGCCTTATCCACCTGGGGAATCACGAGTACCCCCTGGCAGCCCCACCGTCAAGGGTAGTGAGAGCGGAGGAGCCCATAAATTGGGTCCAGGCAGTGAAAGATGCCCGCCATGATCTCGTGAGCTCATCATGCACCTCCAGGAAGAAAGGAACTGGGGCGGGGTGCTTCTGTGAGTGGTGCTCTGAGCCCAGGAACCAATCGTCAAGCCATGAGGGTTCAGGGGGGAGTGGAGGGTTCCATTCCAGCCCGACGCTCGCAGCCGCCCAGGCAAGCATGGCCACCAGCTCCACGTCGGCCTGCGACTGGGCGACCACACCTGAAGTTGGGAGCCCAGCCGAGTCCTCAGCGTCAGACGGGATGAGCCCGCTCTCCGAAGCTGCGATTGACAGCTCATCCTCTTCGCGAGCCCCGAATGAGACCGCAAACTCACCCTGAGACGAGCCAGCGGTCTCATCCCAGAACTCAACCGGGGCGAACGAGCGTGCTGGGGAATGGGAGGTCTATGGGGGCATACGCGGCGGAGCGGCTTCCATTGGGGTACCCAAATCGCCCCCAGTTCTAACCGACGCAGCCTCAAACCCGTAGGTAGAAGGACCGCGGCGGGGAGCCGGTGGGGTGGCTTTCCCTCTGAGGAAGGAAAGCCACAACCACAATGTTGACATGGTCATGTTCTCGCAGTGAGGATATGACCAGTCCACGAACGCTGATCATGTGATCATGGCCGTGGGAAGCGGAGAGGTAACGACTGCAACCAGGATTTATACACAAACGGAAAGACATCTTTAAAAAGACGCTCTCCATGAGTGCCACTCTTTTAGTAGGAAAATATACTCTTTTATTAGGAAGAATATACTCTTTTAGCTGCTGAATCGCCCAGGAGCGTTCTCTGCACACCACTGGTGCAAGAGGAGAGAAACCGCTGTAATGCGCCGTAAATCCAACTGCTTTCGAGGTGAATAGATTGGCGGAGGAATTCAGCTCGTTGGAACACAACCACTTGAAATCTGAATGAGTGGTTGCAAGCCAGCTCCTTTTATACCCGTATGTCTGGGGGAGTGGCATGCAAATTCCACTCGCCAATTCCCATTGGCCTTTTCTCAAAGATCAGAGGTGTTTGGGGCTCCCAAGGGCGACCCCTAGTGTCACTACATCGACACAACTTCGAGTGAGTGACAGCTTACGGAGCTTATTGCATAGTTTTCCATTAAATTCGACCCAAATCATAATCAAAAGGGATACGCATATACCGCTGCTTAACGAAAGCCATTATTTATTGTTAAAAAGTACTTAAATATTGATCTTTTTCGCATCAACAGCGATCGCATCGCTTTATAAGAGATTAATTTAACCGCTGGAGTTGTATGGATGACGTTAATGCTGATTGTTCCATCCACATCCATTATAAGGACCTACTGAGCTGAGATATTTTTCTATTTTTCTTCAAATGTGTTCTGCTGAAGAAAGGAAGTCATCTGGGATGGCATGAGGGTGAGTAAAATATGAGAGAATTTTCATTTTTGGGTGAACTAACTCTTTATCAAAGGACATACTGTAGATTATTTACTCTAGTCATTACTGGATGAAATATTGTGTATAAAGTATCTTTCACAGAGCCTACACAATGTATTTTCAGTGACAAGTATATCTTTTTGTGGTTTGACAGCTTGAATGCAAGACCAGTTCAATGCTACATACAGGAAAATTGCATAATAAACATTGCCGTTTCTAATCGTTCAGTTTGCACAGTTACACCAATTTCATACACTAACCTGCAAACTCAACAAAATCACTTTGTTAATTCTTGTAGAAATAAAGAAACCTTCATAACTTTGGACTGCCATCAGCTTTTACTTTTTGTGTGATGCCTTATTCGTGCCAAATGTCGCCCCCCTTGTGGTCTCTTAACAGTATTACGTCAGACTACACTGAATGGAATGCAACTGATAGTGAATTGAAAGCACACAAATTAGGCTTCTAATTTAAATGTCGGCTGATGTAAATATCAATGCCTCAAATTTATCGATAAAATAACATGCTGAACAATAATCGATATATCGATACTTTATGACATCCCTACTGAAGACGCATGTTCATGCAAAGTGTAAATGGGGTGTAAGATTCCAGAATGGGAAGAAGTTTTGAGTGAGCAGGAATGTGACAAATTGTGTTGGATGGATGGTGGTGGAGTTGGTAACGGTTGAGTTGGGGAGTAGGGGGGTGGGGCCACTCTTGAGTGGCCAGATTGACAGATGACCACTTCAAATGTGAGATCTGACAAACTTACTGGTCAAAGACAGACTCGCACCATTTGTCCCAGCTTGAAAGTTATGAATATTCATAGACAGGAGATGAGGATGAGTTTAACAAAGAAAATGGAGCTCTCAGGGCTCTGGACATCACCAATAACATGGCATTCCAATGAATATTTATAAGTAATTATCACAAGTCATTGTATTTATAAAGGTCTGCCAAGGGACGGTGTAGCCAGGACTCTGGAGAGGTCATATCATAATTATGAACCGAAGGTTGAACTATTTATATGGCTTCATTTTCATGCTTTACATTATGCATAATTCAGTTTCCTTTTGCAGCCCACGACTGGTGAGATTACACTTTATAATTGCGGGGAAAGTATGTAAACCTTTGGATTAACCATGCATTTTGCATAAATTTGTCATAAAATTTGATCTAATATTCAACTTAGTCACAACACCAGACAAACACAGTCTGTTTAAACAAATAACACACAAACAATTATATGTTTTCATGATGTCTAAGGAACCTTGTAAGTATTTACAGTGCAGGGTAGGCTTGTTGCAATTATTTAAAATAACTGCAAGTATAGTGCACTTTAAATTCCAATCACATGTTGCCATCCAAATAAAGGAATTTTATGCAAATATAGAATTGAAATGAAAATGCAACCAATTTATGACCAATTTATGCAGAAATCCATGGTAAATAGCTTTTTCTATATAAAACCATATAATTGCACTGTTAATCGAAAAATCCATCCACAAAATGTTTAAAATATAGAAAGATACTGTGGTTGTCAGGCTGATTATTAATCTGTGGACATCAGTGTACCTTTTTATTACAGAAATACATTTATATTTCACTGACTTGAGAGTATGAGTGGCATTTATGTTTGTATATATGTGTGTGACGGTGCCAGCTGCTAGTCTACAGCCCGTAGGAGCTCACCCTTTGATGTAGGCAACTCAAAGGGCCCCCTGAGGCTGCTGCAATAGGGCAGGGGTGGCATTTTTAATCTGTCAATCACCACCAGGGATTTATGGGGACATTTACTGCTAAATCAGGCGGCAGGGAGTGCAGAATTTTGCCGTTCGCTCACAGTAAAAAGGTTAGGCAAGTAATAGAGAAAGGAGCAGAGTTCACTGTGTATGCCATTATCATCGATGCTTAGTTAGGTCAACAAAGCCAACCATCGTTGAATTTGGTTGACTGCAATATTAAAGCTGCTCTCAGAATTTTTCCCTCATTACATTTTTTTACACATAATAAATGAATAGTACTTTTGAAAATATTTTATAAAATAATGTACACTCACATGAGATGAAGACTCCTTGTCATATCAGTAGCTTAATAACATCATTTCATGGGGACCGACATGCTCAGTTATAATTGAGCTACAGTGGGTTTTTGTATAGTCGAGTCTTCATCTGTCTGTCCAAGTATATGTGACACAATGTGTAATCAGATATTTGAAGAAAGGACAATCAAACAGGAATGATTTCAATATGACTGAAGTGTTGACGTTTTAAAGAGACAAATTATTGTTTTATTCCGTCTGAATTCGAACTTTTAAAGTGTATGCAAACGTACTGAATGAGATAAAATGACCAGCTGAATACTGCTCATTTTACTTTTGTTCACAAAATAAATTAAACATGGCTGACTGCAAATTGGGTATTTCTGCAATGGCATTAGCGACTGAAATATTTAGCTTTTGTGTGATGCTTCAACCAGGTGTCAGTAGGTGTCAGTTTAAATCCTAGTTGACTGCCATTTCCAAGTGTAACTGATGACAAGGAACACCCACTACATGACACGCCCACTCCAAGTAACCTAACCGTAACCCTTGGATCATAAAGTGATTCTGTTGGCTAAAAGAACTATTAAAATCCTATGCAATTTCTTTATGATTCATGTTGTCTTAACTGTGTGAATATAACAAAGGATAACTTTTAAATTATGTCACATATCATATTATTAAACCAAAGATATAAACGGTGAAATTAAACATTTCTCTATTCTGTTTTCTCCAGTTCACTCACAAGCAATCCGGTTAGCCTATTAGCTTAGCATACCGTTAGCTTTTTCTCCTTTTCATTTTCATGACGTTTCTCATGGTTGCCACCTAGTGATATGGCAGTATGATTGTACTGTGCTGTGAAAAATATTTGCCCCATCCTTTTTCTTTTTTTTTCTTTGATTTTCTCTTCTTTTTGGAATGCCCAATTCCCAATGTGCTCTAAGTTCTCATGGTGGCATAGTGACTCACCTCAATCTGGGTGGCGGAGGATGAATCTCAGTTACCTCTGTGTCTGACACCGTCAATCTGTGCATCTTATCATTTGGCTTGTTGAGCAATGCGCCCCACTGAGAGCGAACCACATTATAGTGACAACAAGGAGGTTACCCCATGTGACTCTACCCTCCCTAACAACCAGGCCAATTTGGTTGCTTAGGAGACCTGGTTGGAGTCACTCAGCATGCCCTGGATTTGAACTCGCGACTCCAGGGGTGGTAGTTAGCATACTTACTTGCTGAGCTACCCAGGCCCCATTCTGATTTCTGATTTTTTTTTTATACTAAATTGTTTAAGTAAACACAAAATACAGTTTTCTAATATCTATTTTTTTTATTGAAGCAAAAAAGTTATCCAACACCTATTTCACCCAAGTGAAAAACTAACTGTCCCCTTAAACTTAATAGCTGGTTGTGCCACCTTTAGCAGCAACAACTGCAACTATACGCTTCCGATAACAGGAGATTGGTCTTTCACAGCACTGTGGTGGAATTTTGTCCCACTCTTCTTTGCAGAACTGCTTTAGTTCAGCCACACTGGAGGTTTTTCAAGCATGAACTGCCCTTTAAGGTCCTGCCACAGCATCTCAATCTGGTTCAATTCAGGACTTTGACTAGGCCACTCCAAAACTTTAATTTAGCTTCTTATGAGCCATTCAGAGGTGGACTTACTCCTATGCTTTGGATCATTGTCTTGCTGCATAATCCAGTTGCGCTTGAGCTTCAACTCATGGACTAATGACCGGATGTTCTCCTTTAGGATTTTCTGGTAGAGAGCAGATAGCTTTGTAACCTTGCCCAGACTGATGTATTTCAGTCACCTTTTTCCTCATTATGTTTGGAATTTCTTTCAACCTTGGCATAGTGTTCTTCTAGCTTCTAGGTGAGACCTTTTAGCCAACTTCATGCTGCTGAAAAAGTTCTATTTAGGTGTTGATTTGATTGAACAGGGCTAGCAGTAATCAGGCCTGGGTGGGTCTAGTCCAGCTGAACCCCATTATTAATGCAGTTTCATAGATTTGGGGATTTAGTAACTTTTTCACACAGGCCCAGTTGGTATTGGAAAAAATGGACTCAAGATGGCGCCGAGTATGGCTGCTGCGTTGCGAGCTCCGACACAACATAGCAATGTTTTGTTTGTTTTGTTTACAATTCTTATGTTTTTTGTCTTGGATGTTGTCTGCCTTATTGTCTACGACAGACAAACACTTTTGGACATTGGTTCAGCGATCTCACACCGAAAACCGGACTTCACATTCCTCAATGCCGACCCGCTGTTTACAAACACGCCAGCGGAGCCCTTTGTCTGGGCTGCCCGGCCGCGGAAATGCAAGAGGAAAAGGGGAAACAGAGCCGGCGTTCTCATCAGAGTAAGACGCCGCGCAAATCGACCCCCGCTACCCACTATTCTACTGGCAAATGTTCAGTCTCTGGATAACAAGCTCTGCGAGCTGAAAGCGCGGATCTCTTTCCAACGAGAGACGAGGGACTGCTGCATTATCTGCCTGACAGAAACTTGGATGTCTGCGGAGATTCCAGACTCAGCCATTGAACCCGCGGGGTTCTCCATGCACCGAGCGGACAGAGCGAAAGACCTCTCAGGTAAAACTAGAGGAGGTGGTGTATGTTTTATGATCAACAAATCCTGGTGTGATCAGAGGAACGTACATTCCATCAAGTCTTTATGTTCTCCTGATCTGGAATTTCTTATGCTTCTGTGTCGACCATTCTGGCTACCGAGGGAATTCACAGCGGTCATTATCACAGCTGTGTACATCCCGCCACAAGCCGACACAGACCGGGCACTCAAGGAACTGTACGGGATTATAAGTGAGCAGGAAACCGCGCACCCTGAGGCCGCGTTCATTGTGACCGGGGACTTTAATAAAGCCAGTTTAAAATCAGTTGCACCAAAATACCACCAGCACATTAGTTTCAACACACGAGGGGACCGGGTTTTGGATCATTGCTACTCTCCGTTCCGGGATGGCTACAAATCCCTCCCCCGCCCACCATTTGGCAAATCGGACCACTCTTCCATTCTGCTTCTGCCCGCTTACAGGCAGAAACTGAAACAGGAAGCACCCACCCTCAGAACGATCCAGTGCTGGTCGGACCAATCAGACTCTACGCTACAGGACTGTTTTGATCACACGGACTGGGAGATGTTCCGGTCCGCCTCTGATGACGACATCGAGCTTTACGCTGATAGCGTAATGTGTTTCATCAGAACGTGCGTATAGGAAGTGATTCCAACCAGAACTGTGCGAATCTATCTGAATCAGAAGCCGTGGATCAATAGCGATGTTCGCGCGGCACTTAATGTGCGGACCTCTGCTTTTAATTCCGGGAACGCGGAGGAGCATAAACAAGCCAGTTATGCCCTCCGAAAAACTATCAAAACAGCAAAACGCCAGTACAGGAGCAAGATTGAAGGACAGTTTAACACCACCAACTCTAGAAGCATGTGGCAGGGAATTAACATCATCACGGACTTTAAAGGGAATAAAAACTCCGCCATGAACACCGCTGCCTCTCTCCCGGATGAGCTAAATACTTTTTATGCTCGTTTCGAGGGAAATAACACCGCCCTCGCGGAGAGAGCTCTCGCGGCTGAAGCTACAGAGGTTAGTTCACTCTCCGTCTCTGTAGCGGATGTAACCCGATCCTTCCGACGGGTGAATATCCACAAAGCCGCGGGTCCAGACGGCATTCCGGGCCGCGTCATCAGAGCGTGCGCAAACCAGCTGGCTGGTGTTTTTACGGACATTTTCAACCTTTCCCTCTCTTTGTCTGTAGTCCCCACATGCTTTAAAACATCCACCATTGTGCCTGTTCCAAAACAATCAAAATTAACTTGTTTAAATGACTGGCGTCCTGTTGCTCTGACCCCCATCATCAGCAAATGTTTTGAGAGACTAATCAGAGATTACATCTGCTCTGTCTTGCCACTCAATCTTGACCCGCTGCAGTTTGCTTACCGCAACAACCGCTCCACTGATGATGCCATTGCATCTACAATACACACTGCTCTCTCCCACCTGGAAAAAAAGAACACTTATGTGAGAATGCTGTTTGTAGACTACAGCTCAGCATTCAACACCATAGTGCCCTCCAAGCTAGATGAGAAACTCCGGGCTCTGGGCTTAAACAGCTCGCTGTGTAGCTGGATCCTGGACTTCCTGTCAAGCAGACGCCAGGTGGTTAGAATAGGCAGCAACATCTCCTCATCACTGATCCTCAACACTGGAGCCCCACAGGGCTGTGTTCTCAGCCCACTACTGTATTCCTTGTACACACATGACTGTGTGGCAACACATAGCTCCAATGCCATCATTAAGTTTGCTGATGACACGACGGTGGTAGGTCTGATCACTGACAATGATGAAACAGAGAGGATTTGTACACTCTGACACGCTGGTGTCAGGAGCACAACCTCTCCCTCAACGTCAGTAAGACAAAGGAGCTTGTGGTGGACTTCAGAAGAAAAGACAGAGAACACAGTCCCATCACCATCAATGGAGCACCAGTGGAGAGAGTCAGCAGCTTCAAGTTCCTGGGTGTCCACATCACTGAGGAACTCACATGGTCCGTCCACACTGAAGTCGTTGTGAAGAAGGCTCATCAGCGCCTCTTCTTCCTGAGACGGCTGAGGAAGTTTGGAATGAACCGCCACATCCTCACACGGTTCTACACCTGCACTGTAGAGAGCATCCTGACTGGCTGTATCTCCGCCTGGTACGGCAATAGCACCGCCCACAACCGCAAAGCACTGCAAAGGGTGGTGCGAACTGCCAAACACATCATCGGAGGTGAGCTTCCCTCCCTCCAGGAAATATATACAAGGCGGTGTGTGAAAAAAGCTCGGAGGATCATCAGAGACTCCAGCCACCCGAGCCATGGGCTGTTCTCACTGCTACCATCAGGTAGGCGGTATCGCAGCATCAGGACCCGCACCAGCCGATTCCATGATAGTTCTTCCCCCAAGCAATCAGACTTCTGAACTCTTGATCTCTCATGATCAATATACATCAGCACTGCACTTTATTACTCTTACTCTTATATCTCACACCGGCCTGTCATAAATTATATTATTATTATATTATGTCTCTCTTAACAACTGACTATCAACCGACAGCCTGAATGTCAATACAGTACAATACTGTACATTCTATATATATATATATATATATATATATATATATATATACTTTTTTTTATATATATATATTTTAATTTTTAATTTTTATTGAATAATGTGTATCTATATAGTAAAAAACAAAAAAACAAAAACAAAAACAGCGTATTGTATACTGTACAGTGTATGTTATTATTTGTATATTGTTGAGTGTAATTCTGTGTATAACAGATGTTTAAATTGTGTTGTGTTAATTTGATGTTATTGTAAATTGGTATATGTCTCATCACTGTCACGACTGCTATGTTGATTGGAACTGCACCCAAGAATTTCACACACCATTGCACTTGTGTATATGGCTGTGTGACAATAAAGTGATTTGATTTGATTTGATTTATTGGATACATTTTTTGCTCAATAAATAACATTACCATTTAAAAACTGTATTTTGTGTTTATTCAGATTGCCTTTGTTTTATGTTAGATTTTGTTTGAATTATTTGAAGGGGTGTAATTTGTAGTGGGCATGCCTTGTAGTAGTATTGCAGGATGCAGACAGACCCTTCTCGTCATTTCGGCCATTCTAGCACCGGTTTCCTGTCATGTGTTGCATATTTCATATTGAAATAGGGAGTTTGGGCGGGACATATCGAAAGGCTTGTCCCCCTTTTTTAAAATAGCCAATAAGCTGTAGTTACTGTACATCACAGCCATTAGCCACCGATTTGCTACTTTTTTGTTGGTTGCTGACGTAAGCACTTTTTTTCTCAAGAGAGAATTTGATTGGACAGAAATCTATGTAGTACAAGATGAGCTATCAATATTTTTGGTCCATTTTTCCGGAAGAGAAAAACTGCAGCAAATTAATTAATTAAGGAGTACACTAGCAAATAGATGACTTCAAAGCTTACAGACATGGACCAAAAGCCATAAAACTCCAGTTTTGAAAGAATTAGCTCTCCCGTAGAATTTTGTTAGGTGAGACTGTAAAAAGAAACCCAGTCATGTCACATCTCTTTCTGTGGTCAATTATTTAACTGTATTTAAATGGAAATGTGTTGTTATGAAAACAGTTTATAACTGATAAGCCGAGAAAGCCGAGGCATTACATGCAGGAAAGAGCACAGGGAATTTAAGAGCAGGAGTTGAGAGAGGAAAGATGGGACGCAGAAAGCCACATTCATCTCTGACACACTATTCCCTCATTCCTCAATGAATATATGTGAATAAACAACTCTCACAGGGGAGAAAATACTAAACAAAACAATGCACACCTAACACACATCTCAATCTCCCACAGTTCTCCGGGATGATTTCCGCCAGCCTCCCAATGATGTGGTGGTGGCAGCCGGAGAGTCTGCTGTGCTGGAGTGCATCCCTCCCCGGGGTCACCCTGAGCCCACCATCTCCTGGAAGAGGAACAATGTTCGTGTCAATGACAAGGACGGCAGGATCTCTGTGAGTCAATAGCACAAAGTGAGATGTTGGCACAGGGCTGATTAGACTGTACAGCACGGACATCACTCTATCCCTCTGCAACCAGTATTGATTGGAAGATGCGTCAGTGTATGAGGTCACTTCCTTTTCTCCTCCATTTAGTGACGTCAACACCAGACACACATTGAGTATTTCTGTTCTTTTGTTGCATGCTTGGAAAGGTGCCCTTGTTGATGCTGAAGCTCTTGAGAGAACTACCATATTTTTGTCAGTTAAATGGGATATTTCTGCAATCATTTATTCACCATCATGTTGTTTTAAATCCTTATGACTTTCTTTCTTATGTGGAACACAAAAGGAGATGTTAGGCAAAAAAAAAGAGATGTTAGGACAAGCTGCTCTTTTCCAGATGATGAAAGTATATATTGCCCATGGGCTGTCAAGCTCCAAAAAGGACAAAAAACATCATAAAAAGAACTCAAAAGTAATACATTTCACAAGCCTCATATTCAAGTTAGAATATGCACAAACACCTCAGACAAAGCTACTGTATTGAATGGTTTAGGAAGACCTAGATTATAGCACATGTGTACCTTTAAAATGCTTTTTTTTGTCACTACATGCTTTCGTTGTCTGGAAAAGAGCAGCCAGGACATTCTGCTAAACATCTCATTTTGTGTTTCATGAGCGAAAGAAAGCCATACGGTTTTAAAATGACAACAAAGATGAGTAAATGATGACAGAAATGTATTACTTTAAACCTAAAAATGTGCTTCAAGTGGTAACATCTAAATTATCTGGTTTTATTCAAGTCAAAAAATACAGTTTAAAGGGATAGTTCACCCAAAAATGAAAATTCTCTCATCATTTACTCACCCACATGCCATCCCAGTTGTGTGACTTTCTTTCTTCTGCAGAACACAAATTAAGGTTTTTAGAAGAATATTTAAGCTCTGTAGGTTCATACTATGCAAGTGAATGGTGACCAGACCTTTCAAGCTCCAAAAATCACATAAAGACAGCATAAAAGTAATCCATGTGACTCCAGTGGTTTTCTTCTGAAGCTATGCAATCTTTTTGGGTGAGAAACAGATCAATATTTCAAGCCTTTTTTACTATAAATCTATTTAAATTTATATAAATGTGAAAGAGTGTAAAAGTAAAAGTAAACCAATCATATATCTCCTGAAGATATGGATTAAACCACTGGAGTCATGTGGATTACCTTTTTGCTACCTTAATGTGATTTTTGGAGCTTGAAATGTCTGGTCACCATTCACATGCATTGTATGGAGCTACAGAGCTGAGATATTCTTCTAAAAATCTTTGGTTGTGTTCTGCAGAAGAAAGAAAGTCATACACATCTAAGATGACATGAGGGTGAGTAAATAATGAGAGAATTTTCATTTTTGGGTGAACTATCCCTTTAATATGACTAAATCACCCCGAATACCTTGGGTAACCCCAATGAAAATTATTTTTAAGGATCAGGTAGAAATAGTTCTATAAGGTAACGTGGTCACTTTTGACAGTGCAAGTCTGTTTTGCTCACTTCCCCAATTGGTTTGACTGATGAAAAGTTTGATTTTCTTTTTCTTCAGATGCGTAATGGTAAGCTGATGATCTCTCACACCCGCAAGAGTGATGCAGGCATGTACGTGTGTGTGGGCACCAATATGGTGGGCGAGAGAGACAGCGATCCAGCCGAACTGGTCGTGTTTGGTAAGTCCCATTTTCTGGCTCATTTTTGGTTTTGTGAAAAGGTGAGAATGATCACTGTGTGATTTGTACAGTATGTGAGTATTTGTGTGTTTACAGAGAGGCCAGTGTTCATCCGCAGGCCTGTGAATCAGATTGTGGTGGCTGAGGAGACAGTTGACTTCATGTGTGAGGTGCATGGCGATCCCGCTCCCACTGTCCGCTGGAACAGAGACGAGGGAGAACTTCCACGCGGGAGGTCAGATTCCACTTACAAACCTTTACAACATCTTATAGCAGCTTTATGGAACTCTCATATGGCATTAATATAGTAATAGATTAGTTAATGGAGAATCAATTTTATATAGAGGGCAACAGGGACCTCCAATTCTTTCAGCTGTCCTTGATTCTGGAAGTATTTTCCCATTTTCCCTCTTAGCATTTCAAAATATTCTGCATTAATGAGATATATTGAGATTTGTTGATTTTATTACATTGAAGTTTAACATACACTGAAAAATGGGAAAGCAGCTCTATTGAAAATACTAAACCAGTACACTTGAAATCAACTTAAAACTTTTATGTTTGAGATGAGAACAAAGTTCTAGTGAATTAAGCACATATGATCACATTGCTTGGAAATGTTCGAATGGATTCAGACTTCTAACGGATGGTGTTCACTCAACATGATTTTTACAGGTTGCTGAATAAACTTGTTTTAAATGACCTACTGCAACACAATTCTTTAGCATTTGGTCTCAACTTAATTTCATTGTGTACAATGAGGAGTTTCTGCCATGTTAAAAAAATTTTGGACAAGAGTGGAGCTAATGGTTAGGTCGAGGTTGGGTACATTACTACTGAAAAATAAGTGTTTACTGCTTTTCTCATGAAGCAAATACTGAGGGATCATCAGTATAATGATTGATTGGGAATCTGTACATTTTTAGCAGTACCATACTTGATATACAGTACAGTACTATATATGTAATATGCAAATGTGTTTGTTGACAGCTAGTAACAAGCTGCAAGTTTCAATAGTTATTTGAACAGACCAAATTTAAGTTGGGTTAACTCAATTCATTTAGGTTTTCACTACACAAAGTATTTGAGTAGAGCCTAAATTTAATTTCATATCAAAGAAACTCTTTGTCATTGTGTGGAACCAATGTCCATAATTGAATTAAGTTAAACCAACAAAAAACTTTTTCAGTGTACCATATGTTTAAAGTTTATTGCTAAATATTCTGTCACGAGTTTACTCACGTTCATGTGATTCCAAACCCATATGAAGTTCTTTCTTTCATGAAACACAAAAGGTGATTTTTTTTAGAATATCTGCCCTTTTCCATATAATGGAAGTGAAGGAGTACTGGGCTGTCAAGCTCCAAAATGACAAATAAGCATCACTAAAGTATCATAAAAGTGGACCATGTGTGTTGTGCACTATATTCCAATACATATGCTAACTTTGTGTGAGGAAGAGAATCATTTTTTGTGCTTAAAAGCTCTCCTTGGCATGTTCATAAGGGTAAATGAGAGAAGTAGCAATGTCTGATTCATAAACAAATGAAAGGATTCATTTTATTTGTATCTTTTTAATAAATCAGTTGATCCAGTTCACAAAACCATTCTGAATGATTCGTTCACTAACTCAGTGGTCCTTTCGCAGCAGTTAACAGCCATCTAGAGAGGAAGATTATAAGTGAATAATTATTTCAATTCATGTCCGACTTGAAAATCTAACATATGAGTCATATTGACTACTTTTATGATACTTTTATGGTGCTTTATTGTTACAGAAATGAAATGATGGTACAATATAAAACTATTAGTCATTGATTTTAAGTGTAAAATACAATATGTGATAAGTTTATTGCTAAATATTCAAATTCTGAGCAGTATGCAACCTTTTAAGTTGTGATCCTAGTAATTGGTAAAAGGTAATAATGTTTTATTGCTTAATGCTAAAAAATCAAACAAATAAACCCTTAACCTAACAGCATCTTTAAATAATGAGCCAGGAAGCTTATTACTATAACTTATGCCTTGTCAAATTCGTGGCCTTGAAGTTAGTGCATATGCTCCAGACCTTGGTGCTCATGTGGGAGACACAGATTCAAATCTAACCATATCCCAATCCTATTTCCACTCACTCTTGTCTCCTCTCTACTGTTCACTCAAATAAAAACATGTTTGTTGGAACACAAAACAGTGCAGTACAATGACATGTATTTTGAAATGTCCTCTCAGAGAGTGAAAGGATGTACACATTGTGTAGGTGGAGGGTGTGATTATTACTCAATATACTCTCCTCACGGTCGACCATTCTCTTCTTTTTCTCGACCGAATAGATTTGAGATCTGCAGTGACAACAGCCTCCGTCTGATCAGAGTCCGAGCGGAGGACGAGGGCACTTACACGTGTGTCACAGAAAACAGCGTGGGCAAAACGGAAGCCTCTGCTGTGCTACAGGTCCACGGTAAAACACCCATACACATATTGATCCCGGGCTTTTACATGCGTGCCAACGGATGTGAGTTGATATTCTTAGCTTCATGCATATGTTCATTGCACATCACCATTAAACAGACCTCACCGCTGCCATTTGAACCTGTCAGACATAATCAGAGTGACCTGTGTGAAGTGAGACGGAAGCAGTGAATTGATCAGCTCCTCACATCCTGCGCAAAAACTATGTGGAGCTTATGTTAAAGCATATGGATTACTGTATCTGACAGCTGTTATGAACTGATGGAGTGCAGAGGCAGTGTTAATAGAATGTGGCAGTGTGTGTGGAGGAATGAAAGAGCAAAAGAGTGAGCAAAGGAGAGCTGGATGGGAGTATAACTGGCACAACCCGAGGAGGCAGCTGGAGCAGACTTGATTCAATTTATCCTCCAGTTATTTTGCCAGTCTGAATTAAGATGAGACCATGCAGCTCTGCCTCCAACTCCTTCATAATGCCCCTCATGCTTTTTCTGATTCTTGACCATTTCTTGATGTTTCATTTGTGAATTTTCTATGTCATTTGCAATGACGTTTTGTTGCCCTTCATCATTTTATCCAAACCAAAGTGAGACCATCCAAAAGTGTCCGTCTGACACAGGTGTACATTGATGCGTCCTTAGAAAAGCCCTTATTATAAATATTTTCGGACTGATGAGACAGACTGATGAATTCAGTTGCAAAATGGATTGATGTGAACTGTAGGCCAATGACATGCTCATGTTCAAATATATGGAAATAAACAATGTTGACTTCTAAAGCCACTTTTTATATTGTCTTATCAAAACTTTACTCATCTGCCACAATAATGTAATACATTTTAATTATCTGAATTATTATATTTATATTATATATTATATATTATACATTATTTATATATATATATATATATATATATATATATATATATATATATATATATATATATATATATATATATATATATGTGTGTGTGTGTGTGTGTAATAAACTGTAACAATTTGTAATTTCAAGCAGATTTATAAATTAAAGTGATAGTTGACCCAAAAATGTTGTCATCATTTACTCACCTTCATGTTGTTCCAATCCCATATTGCTTTCTTTCTTCCATGGAATGCAAAGATGTTATGAAATGACATTAAAGATGTTCAATGAAAGTAGGGGACTGAGGCTGTCATTATGCCTAACATTTCCTTTTGTGTTCCACTGAAGAAAGTCATACAGGTTTGAAACAACACGAGGGTGAGTAAATAATTAAAGAATTTTTTAAGCTCATCATTGGTATTACAGTAAATCTGTTAATACACAGTAAAATTAACATTTTCAAAGTGTGACTGATTCGTCCTTTAGAAATTTGCAGTAACAAAGTTGCAAACTTGCACATCCTGTGTGATGTTATGAGAACACCTGGGCTCATATGTGATTGACGGGGCCTGTGGCTGTCAGGGGAACGCTGTCATCTCTGATCCTCTCAGCAGATGCTTGCTGCCATCCTCCCGAATATTACCCCAACTCTGACATGCCAGGGAGCAAAGCCATGACATCAGTGACTTAATGCACTAAAGATTAGTGACTGACCAAACACATCTGGTGTTTTTACATTCATCAGGCGAGTTCACACAACGTGAGACCATTTGCATAAGAGCTTTTACCAAGCTAAAAAAATGCCCACAGGATTGAGTTGTGAGTGAAACGCATCTTCGTTCCCTTGATCATCATAAATGTATCCTGTATTAAAAATAGAGGAAATGGTGCATTTTAATGCTGTTGCTTTAAAGCCTTTAGAATTTCAATTTACAGGGAAACATTTTATCTGGAACTCATAATTTTCGGTTCCTAAAGTTGACATACATACAATTAGAGGAATAGTACACAAAAAAAAAAAAAAAAAAAAAAAAAGAAGAAGAAAAAAAAGAAAAGAAAATTCTGTCATTATTTACTCACAATCTTGTCATTCCAAACCTGACTTTTGTTCTTCCTTGGAACACATAAGGTGAATTTTTTGAAGGCCAATTCTTTCCATATTATGAATGTGAATGAGGACTGGGGCTGTCAAGCTCCAAAATGACAACAAAAACACAATTTTGTTTTCATAAAAGTAGTCAAACAACTCATGCACTATATTTATATAATTTAAGTAATTTATTACTGAAAATCTTGACATCCACCCTAGCTCTCCTTGGTGTGCTCATAAGAGTTCTTGAGAGAAGTAGCAATGTCTGATTCATGAATGAACAATTCGTTTGTGTTCTGAATAATTCGTTCACTGACTCAATGGTCCAGTCAATGGTAAACAATTGTCTGGAGGTGCAGATTATCAGTGAATAAAGGCTGAAATGCAGGCTTGTTTCTCACACAAAGCTATCCTATGGCTTTAGAAGACTTGGAATATAGTGCACAAGTCATACGGACTTTTATGATACTTTAGTGGTGCTCTTTTTGTCATTTTGGAGCTTGAAAGACCTGTTCCCCATTCACCTTAAAAGAATATTCCGGGTTCAATACAAGTTAAGCTCAATCATCAGCATTTGTGGCATAATGTTGATTACACAAATATTAATTTCGACTTGTCCCTACTTCTCTTTAAAAAAAGCAAAAATCTGGGTTACAGTGAGGCACTTACAATGGAAGTCAATGAGGCCAATCCATAAACGTTAAAATACTCATGTAAATACTCAAATACTAGTTTCTATATTAGTATAGCCACAAGACGTAAACAATATGCATGTTAACATGATTTTAGTGTGAAAAAAATGTCTGTATAAAGTTATATCCAATTTTACAACTTCGTTGCCATGATGACATAACACCGTAAAACCACTTAAATCGTAAAATGACTGTAAAAATGGTGATTTAAGCAACTGTAAAGCTCAAATAATACATGAGTTTTAACAGAAGAATTAATGTAAGTGCTTTTATAAAATTATAAGCTTCACATTTCTGCCTTTAAACTCTCCAAAAATGGGCCCCCATTCACTTCTATTGTAAGTGCGTCACTGTAACCCAGATTTTTGCTTTTTTTTTAAGAAAAGAAGTTACGAGTCAAAATTAATTTTAGTGGTAATCAACACTATGCCACAAATGCTGTCGATTGAGCTTAACTCGTATTGAACACAGAATATTCCTTTAATTATATGGAAAAGAGTGGCCAGGAATTTCTACATCAATTTTCCTTTTGTGTTCCACAGACGAAATTAAGTCATACTGGTTTGCAATTAAATGAAGGTGAGCTAATGATGACATAATTGTCTTTTTTGGGCAAACTATAGCTTGAAGCTGTCAAAATTTCATTCTACAGGGAAACATTTAATCTGTATCTCATTATTTAGATCCCTAAAGCTGACATACATACAATAAATGCTGCTCAGAGAATGTCACCTGAAGTACGCAGTAGCTTCTTCAGCCCCCAACCACTTTTCCACACACTATTTTTCTCCTCTTAAGTGATCTTTATCGGCTTCTCATCATGAGCTGTTATTTGTGTGGGAGATTGTAGCCTCATCAAAAAAAAAAAAGTGAAAATGGAGAAACAACACGGATGAGTCAGATGCTCATGCTTTCTCCCTGTCTGCCTTTCACGCCGTCATACTTTTTCTCTCACATAAGTCTGCTGCACTGAGTGTACAAGCCTACTGTGAAGTTTTTGAACAGCAGGGTAGCGGTCTGGTTATCTAAACAAAGATACACAGCCCTGAGTTTAGCGCCATACTAAAAAGTGGGTGGAAAACTGCAGCTGGGTACACATTGCTGGTTCTATTTGGATTTTATGGGGCATCGGACTGATAAACCAGGCAGTGGCCAGCTCAGACGCCTCGCCTGGCAGCCTCTGTGTCACCAGCAATATTCATGATCTGTGAGATTGTTGTGAAAACAGATGTTCTCCAACACTGTGAATCTGCTTTGCAGTCACAACTAAATTACAGTACTTCTTTTAATCCCGGCTGAGTGGAGACTCTATATGTTTTAAGCCAATGGCTCTTACACTAATGTGCAAATCTCGGTGCTGTTGAGTCTTTAGAGGACAGCACTTAATGCAGTGACTTAAAATACTGGGAAAATCACTTGCTTGCAGTTAATTTTTTTATAGATTGGGAAATCATCATAGACAGTATTTGCTAAGAGTGAATTTAAATCAAAGTGGAAATCATAGTTTTCAGAGCCACCCAAAGGAAAGAAAAATATGAAACTTTAACATCTAAATTTTTTCAGCAAGACAGCAATGAGATTCAATGGAGAACAAATAAAGAATTTTATTGTGTCCTGCTTCTTAGATTTCTTTATAAAAGGCCTCAGATGGGATCTTATGTCTCAAACTGTGCTCAGATTTGCCAAGATACCAAAGTCTGCAGAGATTTCAATATTAAATCAAATATTTATCATCAGATTATTCCAAGACCTATTTATCTGGGCTATGCAATCCACAGTAATCTTATAGCTCTTTCCTATTATGGAATGTCAACAATTGTCAAATGTTTTGCTATTTTTATGTCTCTACGGACATTTAGGAGAAAAAAAGAGACACTGAATTGATCGCACTTACATGAAATATAACTGAGAAAAGAAAAAAAACAACAACCTTTGAGCAATACAATTTCCCACTAAGTAGGGCTATACAATATTTGTAAAATCATATTGCGATTTTTTTGATCATTATTGTGATATTAATTGCACATATTTGAATGTTTTTCCATATTTATACATTTTACATTAAAGATTTCAGTGTTCAAAAACACATTTCAGGAAGGAACAAATTGTGTTTGTATTGATAGATGATAGGGTCAGTTTTTCCCTGTTAGGCTTTTTGTTTTCCTTTATTCATCTTTTTGATTTTTTTTTCTGTTCTCTCACTGATTAGCGAGATCTTGTCAGTGTGAAAAAGATCCAATCAGAATGGCGAATTGAATATCACAGAATTCAAGTAAATCAATTTTTGTTTATAAAATTGTCGTGGTTTAGAGATTGCACATGATCATGTCATGATTTTATTGGGTTTGCGATTTATTGTGCAGCCCTACCGCTGAGCATGGCATAGAAGTTGCATGTATACTGAAATTCAGCTTTGTTATGTATTCAGCTTCTCCCCATCATTTCTTGTCCTCTCTCCATTACCTACATAAAAAAGTAGCAAAAAGGGCCAAACATAAATGAGAATCATGTTCAAGCATGTTCAAATTGTCTAACCTGCTCTGTTCTGGTCTCTTTGGTCTCAGTACCCCCACAGATTGATATCCGCCCACTGGACCAGGTCGCTGCGCAAGGACGGACTGTTACCTTTCAATGTGGCACCCAGGGAAACCCCCCTCCAGCAGTTTTCTGGCAGAAGGAAGGCAGTCAGGTGAGTGTGCTGTACATATGCTTATTCTTTTTTTTTTTCAGATTTTCTCCCCTTTTTCTCCCCAATTTGGAATGCCCAATTCCCAATGCACTCTAAGTCCTCGTGGTGGCATAGTGACTCGCCTCAATCCGTGTGGTGGAGGACGAATCTCAGTTGCCTCCGTGTCTGAGACCGTCAACCCGTGCACCTTATCACATGGCTTGTTGAGTGCGTTACCGCGGAGACATCACGCTATTCTCTGCGGCATCCACGCACAACTCACCACGCGCCCCACCGAGAGCGAACCACATTATAGCGACCACGAGGAGGTTACCCCATGTGACTCTACCCTCCCTAGCAACCGGGCCAATTTGGTTGCTTAGGAGACCTGGCTGGAGTCACTCAGCATGCCCTGGATTCGAACTCACGACTCCAGGGGTGGTAGTCAGCATCTTTACTGGCTGAGCTACCCAGGCCCCCTCATATGCTTATTCTTAGACTTCCTACAGGAACTAGCAAACATGTACTCAGGCTTTCAGTGAAACTGTAGGAAAAGGCTTAGCATTACATCCCAGTATAATCCAATATTTCACTTTATACCTTGCGTGGGTCAAAAGAGCCTGATTGGAGATCAAAGGCAGATCTCTTGATGTAAAGATGTTTTATTTGTGTCCCAGCATGTTTATCAGTGACTCATTAACAAACCCAAAGCTTGAAAACAAGCCTAGAGCCTCTTGTTGATTACATTTCCTTTCATTGCTGCTGATTAGCCATGTATTGCTGATTGCGGTGAAGAGATTCAAAAGGGGGAACTCACTAAAACTGAATTGCCCCAGCTGATAGCAGCGTTTATTTGCATGCGCTGTCTGCGTTGTTATAGAGCCCAATTCGCTAAAGGAGTTATGCAAATCAGTTAACACAGCAAACGTACCCACAGAATTACTGCTTAATGCAATTTGCACACGCAATTCCCCATTCTCATTTTGCATCGTATTTTCAGCTCGTTAAAATTCCAAAAGTGCGTACAGCTGTGCAGCGTGTCAGGATATATGCCCGGTTATAATGCTCTTCTCTATCATATGATAAATTACGGCTGCCATGATCAATAAAATATACATACCAGGGTTGGGGAGTAACGGAATACATGTAACGGGATTACGTATTTAAAATACAAAATATAAGTATCTGTATTCCACTACAGTTACAATTTAATTCATTGGTAATTAGAATACAGTTACATTCAAAAAGTATTTTGATTACTGAAGAGATTACTTTGCATTTTATTGTCATTTGTTTCATTTAATATTTAGTCCTTTCAGATGGAAAATATTTATACATATAAATGATGCGATCCAAAGTGCATTTGAACAGCGGTGAAACACTTTCTTATGATGTGTTACATTCATACGAGCAGACAGAGAAGTAAGTTTGAAGTAAGTTTGGAGCAGAAGAAATAGAAATAAACCTTGTGTAAATTGTCAGCTTTACGCTAAGATAAAATGCTATTTCTAGCCATTTTACAAGCACATGTTACCAGACACGATCATATTTTTTTATCAAGAAAATTCATGTTGGATCATAATTTCTTTTTTTCTAGTAAGACCTTTGATATTAGGGCAAACATTATATTCTTGATAATAATTTTTGTATAATTTTCCTGTAAAAATATCTAAAAATCCTTAAAACAAGATCAGTTAGATTGATCTTGTTTTAGAAACAACACTGCATAAGATATTTAGGTTTTTCAGAGGATGTATTTTTAACATGTGTATTTTGTCTTACTGTACTGGCAGAGTTTTTATAGTCAAAACTATTGAAAAAATCTACCAGTGCTGAAGAAGTAATCCAAAGTATTTAAAATATGTTACTGATCTTGAGTAATCTAACAGAATATGTTACAAATTACATTTTACAGCATGTATTCTGTAATCTGTAGTGGAATACATTTCAAAAGTAACCCTCCCAACCCTGTACATACAAACATTCCTTTTAAACAGTTCTATGGCTGTCAAATAAATATTTAATATTTGTAGAATTTAAGATAAAAATGCACATTCGAATGCTAAAATGAAAAAGAATGATCACATTCTTGGGCTGTAGCAAATGCAGCGCAACTAATACAACAGAACGGGGGTGTTTTGAGACATGTATAAAAGGTTGAATTTCCTTTTAAACTGACACAGTGTCTAATAAAGCACAATGCTCCAGCATGAAATGCTTAAAAAGAAAATGTTGCACAATGGTCAAAGGCATCTGTCTAGCGTACATGTTCGAAGTGAATGGCCCCTTGGGTGGAGGTCTTTGGCCATTGTGTCTTGCTCTCTTATCAGCATCACGCTGTATAAGCATTAGGTACATACAGTACATACAACTCTATTTAATGTAAAACACTGTGGTACTGCCGGGATTATGAAGCAAAAGTCTGTGGTAGTACTATGGCACCGGTATAGGCTGCCGTGCAACACAAATTTAACATAGAGCCGTCTACTGAAGCGTTTCTTTTCTTGTTTTACTTTTTTACTTTAGATTTGAGATATGAACTGGCTAAATCTTTTGACTTTATAATTTTACGCATTTTTGATAACAGCCAGATATGTTATTTGCAATAAATAATTGCTATAACACGGTGCTGTTTGGTTTATATTGATTTGTTGTGCCCTCTTGTTGACGAAAGAGACAACGTTGATTTCCTCCCCCCCGATTTTTCCCCAATTTGGAATGCCCAATTCCTAATACGCTCTAATTCCTCGTAGTGGTGTAGTGACTCACCTTAATCCGGGTGGCGGAGGATGAATCTCAGTTGCCGCTGCATCTGAGACCGTCAATCCGTGCATCTTATCACGTGTCTTGTTGAGTGTATTACTGCGGAGACGTAGCACGTGTGGAAGCCCACGCTATTCTCCGCGGCATCCACGCCCAACTCACCACGTGCCCCACCGAGAGCGAGAACCACATTATAGCGACCACGAGGAGGTTACCCCATGTGACTGTACCCTCCCTAGCAACCGGGCCAATTTGGTTGCTTAGGAGACCTGGCTGGAGTCACTCAGCACACCCTGGATTCGAACTCACGACTCCAGGGGTGGTAGTCAGCGTCAATACTCGCTGAGCTACCCAGGCCCCCCGAGACAACGTTGATTTAAAAATCAGATGTCTAGCAGCTACCTGAAATATTGTCTTTAAAATTCGAATTTAATTCGAATTTTGTTCATATTTAAGTGAAAATTCGAATTGAGATTTTCAGCCCTAGTACATTCCGTTTAAATGCACACTGTGAACTTCACCAGGCAAATAGCGCTGAGTTTTGCAAATAAAGCACAACCTAAGCCTAGTTTGCATAGAAAGGATGTTGTGTTTGCACTGAAATACTGTGAACTGGATGTAAATACTGACAGCTTAATGCTACAGTGCTCAATAATCTGGTTCCGGAAGTAAAAATCCCATTCATTTTTTCCATAGGGGAATTGATTTTTAACGATAACTTATTAAACTATAAAGACAGACCTACCATGAACTCAAAGGTTGTTAATCAATAGTTTATGCTCCCGTTAAAGCCATCAGACTGCGTTCAATTTCAAAAAATCTTGTTTAGTTGTGGAATTCTTGTTGAGAAACTACTTTAACCATGAATTCTAAAGAAAATAATTCACCAATCTGAGCATTGTGGCAGACAAACCATAGCAAAAGAGCCCAACAGCGACCGCCCACTGCCATGGCTGTGAATGACGCAACTGAGTCAGTCTACCTACACTCATAAACAACTTAGGCCTATATATTTGTATATATCTGAATATTTTGCAATTTTCCTAAACTATATTGTTGCTATACTTATAATGAATTAAAAATCACTAGTTTTATTAATTTTTTTCCATAGTATTTAATTTGATTTCGCAATTAACAATGTTCCATGGGATGGTTGTTTATTGCCTCAATAAAGATGTTAAGTACACAGTCTTGTACTTGTACCTTCATCTTTTTGGCCAATTTTAAAATACCCTTTTCCTTCAAATCAAAGCTTGTAACCTTGTGATTCACCTCGGAGCTGGTTGGTTTGGCTAATGGCTCAGAATGATTTATGAAATCCCTATGGAAAAAATTAATAAGAAAAACACTTCCGGAACCAAAAAAGTGGGCAGGCACTGTTGCACTCTATTTCAGTGCATTTACATTGGATTACAGGTGATCAGTGTATAAGACACAAGTGTTTACTCTAAAATATAAGAGTCATGAGATATGTTTTCAGAGGCATTATGGGAGGAAAACCACCAATGAAAGCTGGGCCTCCTAGAAGGAAAAGAAGAGACACGTGAACGGGGGAGAAATTTTGACACAGAGGAACATCAGGTGTCAGAGCTGTTCCCATAAGCCTGCAAAAGCAGTGTTCAGTGTAATGGCAGTCAGGAATGTGTTCCACTCTAAAAATAGACCTCCGTCAGTGCAGAGCTAAAGACCACTCAGCCTTGATGGCTCACAGTCATATTAAAGTCATTCAGGGTATGGTCTGCGAAATGGATTTTATATTTCGTCCCCTGTGTTTATGTGTGTAAGCCATTTGCAGCAGTGTTCTAGATTATTCTGTGGCCTTTTCACCTTCGTCCATTACTTGCCCATTTTAAGCCTCTTAAAGGAACTGAATGGATTCCCCCGCACATACGTATGTACCCCCAGTTACCTCAGACAGAAGTACCAAATAACAACCAGACCTCCTATCTAGTAAATCTTTTCTGATGAGATGATATCTTTAAAGTGTGTAATGTCTGTGCCACTAGCATCACCAAACAGAAACAGAAAAATTTCAACTTTAATCTGTTCAACAAATATTTTTCATAAATATTTTAAAGTGGCTATATTCTACAGTATACTTTGGAGCATTTTAGTTTTTCAAGCATAATTATGTTAGTCAAGATTTCTTACACCAAAAACAGTCATAAATTAGTTAGATGATCATTATCAACCCTCTCTCTGGCCATTAAAATGGCTGTTTTTGCCAATGTACTTTTAAGACTTCTTTGTGTAAATTAATTATTGAATAAATGCAATTTATAGGTGTTCCTACGTAGATGTGGGCATCCATATGTTAATGTGCTTATGGTTGTGACATCATATTCATTTCTGAATGACAAGTTTTTGCCAGGAAGCTTTGCATTGTGAATATTAGTAGATTCATAGTACATCAAACCCTTTCCATTCAAAAGAGCAATTTTTTATATGTCCTCTTTAATATTTGAAGTCCCTCAGAACACTGAGTTTGTCCATGCTGTTGTGAAATTAAGAATCTGTGCTCTGTCATAGATGCTGCTTTTCCCTGGCCAACCTCCTTCCCAGTCAGGTCGTTATTCAGTGTCCATGAGCGGAGACCTGTCCATCTCTGATGTTCACTCTGAGGACTCAGGCTACTATGTCTGCCAGGCAATCAGTGTGGCAGGAAGTGTCCTCACCAAGGCTCTGCTGCAAGTGGAAACTGGTGAGTGCCAGGGATTACTGTTTATCCCACCCAGCAAATGGTGTCTCTGGAGATGATTGTGAAGAAAACCCCTAGTATTAACAGACTGCCAAAGTGTGCACAGACACGCGCACACACACACACACACACACACGCATGCACGCATGCACACTATACACACACAGCTCTTCATTTTGATGTGCATTCCTTAAACCATGAAGCCAGTTTTTAATTAGTGTTGTTTGCTAAGTAAAGCAGCATTATTACTATTGCTCATACTTAGGGATAGTGAATTTTAAACTTTGATATGTAACTCATCACACCATTTGTGCTATGATACCTCAAATTATGCAGATTTTTGAGGAAACATTTACTTTTACTGTTCCAAGTGAATGGATTTACGATTTTCACTTGGCTACGGTAAAATAGGTGAAAAAATCCCTTAGATTTACATTAAACGAGGGATCCAAACCATATTTAGGATCTTCATTATCATAAAAACTTGGGGGTTGGCTTTTTTAACCTGGGTCAGTAAAGTAAGTAGCATGTATATATACTGTGTGTATGTATATATATATATATATATATATATATATATATATATATATATATATATATATAAAACACCTTAGCAACCTCATAGCAATGCCCTGGAAACCACCCAGAACACCCTAGCAGCACCATAGCAACAACCCAGAACAGCCCAGCAATGCCCTGGCAACAGCAATGCACAAACATCCACGAAGAACACCTTAGCAACCTTAAAGATATGCATTGGAAACCACCCAGAACACCGTAGAAATGCCCTAGGAACAATGTGGAACATCTAAGAAGCCCCAAAGCAATGTGCTAATAACCACTCAGAACACCCTTGCAACCAAATAGCAAGCATCTCGCTAATAACCACTAAAAACACCTTAGCATCCACAAAGCAATGCCCTGGCAACCACCTAGAACACCCAAGCAATGCCCTAGTAACCACCCAGAACACCCTAGCAATGTCCTTGGAACCACCAAAAACACCCTAGCATCCACATAGCAACGCACTAACAACCACTCAGAAAACCTTAACAACTTTTTAGCAACACACTGGCAACCACCCAGAACACCCTAGCAATGTCCTAGGAACCACCTGGAACACCTAAGAAGATGCATAGCAACGTGCTAATAACCAATCAGGACACAATAGCAACTGTATAGCAATGCCCTGGCAACCTCCCAAAACACCCTAGAAACCACATAGCAATGCAATAACAGACATTTGGAACACCATAGCAACTGCATATCAATGTCCTTGGAACCACCCAGAACACCCTTGCAACCAAATAGCAAGCATCTCACAATAAACCACTCAAAACATCTTAGCATCCACAAAACAATGCCCTGGCAACCACCAGGACCACCCTAGCAATGCCCTAGCAACCACACAGAAAACCCTAGCAACCAAATAGCAAACATTTCGCTAACAACCACTCAAAACACCTTAGCATCCACAAAACAATGTCCTGGCAAACATTCACAACATGCTAGCACTGCCCTGGCAACCATCAGGACCACGCTAGCAATGCCCTAGCAACCACTCAGAACACCCTTGCAACCAAATAGCAGGCATCTCGCTAACAACCACTCAAAACACCTTAGCATCCACAAAGCAATGCCCTGGCAACCACCAGAAACACCCTAGCAACGCCCTAGCAACCACACAGAACACCCTTGCAACCAAATAGCAAGCATCTTGCTAACAACCACTCAAAACACCTTAGCATCCACAAAGCAATGCCCTGGCAACCACCCAGAACACCCAAGCAACACCCTAGTGTCAGGGTTGTATGTATTGTGTTCCATGCCATGTTTGTTCCTGTTTCCTTGTCATGTGATCTTGTCATGTGGTCCCCTGGTCATGTGATTTCATGTTTCCCTCCATGTTCATGTGTCTTGTTTTCATTGGTTTATTGTCTAGTTACCTTGTTATCAGTTCTGTCTTGTCATTGGTTATCATTGTCATGTTTCTCCCTTGTCCATGTATTTAAGCCTCATGTTTGCCATTGTCCATTGTCAGGTATTGTTTGTGTAATGTTGTGTTATTGTTTATGCCAAGTTCAAAGTCAAGTCAAGTCAAGTCAAGTCAAGTCAAGTCAAGTCAAGTCAAGTCAAGTCAAGTCAAGTCAAGTCAAGTCATGTCCATGTTTATGTTTTGTTCAAGTCAAATTTAGTCAAGTTCATGTTTTTGTTTTGTTCACATTTGGAGTTATTTTTTTTGGATATCACGTTTGTAAATAAAACTGCACTTGGGTTCATCACACATCATCATCTCTTCGACTACGTTACACCTCGCAAACCACCCAGAAGACCCTAGCAACTCACCCAGAACAGCCTTGCAACCAAATAGCAAGCATCTCACTAAAAACCACTCAAAACACCTTAGTATCCACAAAGCAATGCCCTGGCAACCACCCAGAACACCCTAGCAATGCCCTAGCAACCATTCAGAACACCCTTACAACCAAATAGCAAGCAACTCACTAAAAAACACTCAAAACACCTTAGCATCCGCAAAACAATGCCTTGGCAACCAATCACAACACACTAGCAATGTGTTAGCAACCACCCAGGACACCCTAGCAACCTCATAGCAATGTACTAACATCCACTCAGAAAACCTTAGAAACCTCAAAGCAACGTACTGGCAACCACCCATAACACCCTCACAATGCCCTAGGAACCACCTGGAACACCCTAAAAACCGCATAGCAACGTACTAACAACCACTCAGAACACCATAGCAACTGCATAGCAATGCCCTGGTAACCACTCAGAACACCCAAGCAACTGCATAGCAATGCATTTACAACCATTTAGAACACCTTAGCAATGCCCTGGCAACCACCCACAACACACCAGCATTGTGGCTGTGAGCTTTGCATGGGCAAGCACTCACATTTCTTAAAACTCTAGTCATACAGAATAAAGACACATCTGGAATAAAACTACAATTCGAGAATATCTCCATCTTTTGTACCGTTGTGTTCTCAAAGTGTGATTGACTCTGACTGCCAGTTATACTTCCATGGCTGTATAAATAAGTCAGGCTGCTCCTAGAATGCCAGAGGCACTGTTAGACAACTGGACAGATGCAAAAACACTCCTCACAAACACACTCTGCTGTTTATCCTCCAGGCCCATCAGATCACGTCCCTCCTATTATCCGACAGGGCCCAGCCAACCAGACGCTCACTTTAGGCTCCAGCACCCTGCTTCAGTGCCATGTGATGGGCAGCCCATTCCCCAGCGTCAGGTGGGAGAAGGACGGGCAAAGCGTTCTGGCCGATGACAACCACATAAGACTAATGGAAAATGGCACTTTACACATCAATGCCTTGAAGGTATTTGACAGATGCTTCAAACAAAGATGTGGTTTGTTTGCTTTGATTAGGGCTCTGAAATGCGAAAGCTCACTAGACAGAGCTCTCGGAAAACATTTCAAACTGAGTGAGACATCCACAAGCACACCTGAAGTAATGGTCTTCGCTGGAGCGTTTCATATCACATGACTTACTCAAGGCAGAGTTTCCATCAGTGCATTCAAAAAACATTTAGCTGTATAATGCTCATAAATCAATAGCCAACAGAAATTATTGCTCAAAAAAGCTCTGAGTTTTGCCGTGAGTTTAGTTTAAATGTAATTACACTCACAAACTTCCACAAAGTTCCTGTGATTAAGTGGTAGTGACGCTAATCTGCAGTTTCCTTCCAAGATTTAAAGAGTAAGATTTGTTTTAATTGATTGTGCATGTGAAAGACTAACTACCTTTGGTTTGGATTTTAATTAGAAGATCTTGCAAACTCCCTTCATTCATCAAATTGGTTCTGTAGAAAAAATAGCTCAAGGTCTGGGTGTAATACATCAGAAACCCCAGCCATGTCATGATATAGTATTTGACATTGTAGAAATATTAGCTTATCAAATGAAAATATAGATAGGAATGAAACATGTAATTTGCCAGCACAACTCTTTGGAGCTCTCCTGAATATTAAAGCAGCATATGACCACTCCATGTATTTTAATGGCAGTTTTTAAGTGCAAAAACCTGAATTTTACTCACTAACGTCCCATAATCCAGTTTAACCAGCTGCTAAATGCACTTAAATTGCGGTGTGCTGTGAGTATTTAAATTATTACAAATGATTGCTATACTTTGTAGTATTAACACGCCTTCTTTCTATGTAAATTAGGTTTATTATTATAGATTGCAGCTTATTCACAACACTGTTCTCTTTGGATACTGAAATTAACATTGCATCTTTAGCACCCAGTATGCCAGATCGCATTAGTTTACTGCATCATCCACCACCTAGCACTCAGAACTGACCCGCAAGATTGGGAAAGTTTTTTGGGTGTTTTAGCCGTTACCTGATTTGCATTATTTCTTAAGTGAATCAGGTGCTAAAACAATTCAGACAGGCAGTGCAAATAACAACTTTAATGGGTGCAATTAATTCATAGTTCAAGCCATATGAAAGATACAGCTATGTAATACACAGATTTTATTTGCTTAAGATTCAAAAATATTCTGATAGAATGAATGCCATCTGTGGTACATGGTCTGTATATCTTAAATGAGACATTTGACAGACTGCACGTCTGTTAGAATAGAATGCAGAATACAAAACAGGCGTTCAGAATGTCAAAAGTGATTTTTAGAGGAGTTTCATCAGTCACAGCCTCTAACTATCTCAAACAAACTCGATTGACTGATCAGCTGAAACAATGCATTTCATCCACCCCATTTGGAGAGCAGGGGGAATGAATGAAGTACTTCAGAGACATTGCATGCTCGCAATTATCTTTGTCGTCTTTCAGATGAAGAGAGAGATGATTTTGTCTTCTATGTTGCTAGGAGACAGACTCAGGGACGTACACCTGTATCGCATCCAGTTCCACTGGTGAGACGAGTTGGAGTGGGACCGTGACAGTGAAAGGTAGCGTACAAGCATTCTTTTCTGTAACAGAGCTCTGTATGACACTTTGAAAAGGGTGACACTTAAAGAAAAACGTTGTACTGATGATTGCAATGTGCAGTCAAACGTCCTTGGTACAGGTATGCACCCTTGAGGGAATAGTACTGCAGATGGATTTGACTTTCTTTCTTGTGTTTAGCAACTGGAACGTCCTCTCTCCTGAGGGCCTCCCAGTCCTTGCAGCTGCCTGGTCCTCCTCAGAAGCCCGTTGTGACAGATGTGACCTCAAGCAGTGTCACTCTCACTTGGCAGCCCAATCCGCATGAGGGTGGAGCCGCTGTCACTTCCTACATCATCGAGGCTTTCAGGTTTATATAATTCTATTACCATTAACATAACACTATAACCCATATGACTTTCTTTCTTACACGGAATGTTAATGACCGATAGCCTCAGTTGCCATTCACTTTCATTGCATCTTTTTCCATACAATAAAAGGCAATGGTGACTGTGAGTGAACATTCTGCCTTGTGGTTTCCATGGAAGAAAGAAAGTCATATGGGCTTGGAACTACGTGAGGGTGATTTAATGACAGAATTTCTAAATTGGCCCTTTGAGGTAGGATTAATCTTCTAGGTGGAGGAACTTCTGTTAATGCATTGCTTATATAATTCCTGTGGTTGGATTTTATTGTATTCAATCCTTTTCCGGTATTGTTGTGTGTATCAGGTGAAATTACAGGGTTTATCTGCTTTACGTAGTCATGACATGAGCTGAAATATTTGCTATATATTATCACTCTGGTCTCATGTTAACACATATAATGTTTAGGTCTTGTTGCTACGGAATACTTTTGAAACAGTGTGTATTATAATGTTTATTCGCATTGCTCCATAGACTTCTATTGTAATTACTCTACACTCAAGGATGAGTTGATTCTCTGTAATAATAAACAGCATGTATCAGATCGACAGTGTGTCGAACTTGCATTTGTACAAATGAACTTGTATTGAACACAGAACATTCCTGCAGTATTAGCCTCATGCGACCCCATGTCCACATACATGGGCGTTGTATTGGCTTCGCTATATGTAACCCATAATTTAAATTAATTTAAACCAATCTTAGTTCAGGACACTCTGGGCTGTTAGTAAAGGGTTAAAATTTCGACGCATGGAGTCATGTGACAAACCAACAAGGCGCTGATCACAGCAGAGTTTGACTTTGGGAGAAACGGCAACAAAACTACATCTGGTAAGAAACCTAATGAAGTGTTTACATTGAAATCTGTTTGTGTCAAAAGATTAGAGTCTCTAGTTTCATCCGACATGGCATTTTTAAAATTTGAGCGATTTATCATGAAACGCCACACAGATAAACACAATGTTTTCATCCTGTAATGTGTACAACAGCACAAGGTTTTCATTAGAAATCTTATATTTACTGTGCATTTTCACTTTGAAAAAAATTCTTTCAGAGGATTTATGTGGAGTTAGGATGAAAATAAGGTGCAATTTTCACACAATCAGCACACTGGAGGTTAAGTAATTCACTAAATAGGGAGCAAGGGAGCATTCTATAGCTTTCCTATGCAGCTAAGTGCATTCAACCCTAAAATCCGACCAAAAGTTCATTTTCATTCTGCAGATAATGTTTTGACCACTCAACATGTTTGGCAGACATGGGACAATGGCAATCAGTATAGATTCAGAATTTATAATGTTTAATTTTATTTTAACATGGTTGGCAGTGATTGGATGATGCTGGCTTGACAGTGCAAAGAGAAAACAAGATTTAGTTGCCAAAGTAGAAAAAAACATTGTAACATAAAAGTCAAATCAAGTACAAAAAAATAAATAAATAAATTGTATAGGTTTTTTATTTGTGCTTTTCCAAACACATTGTTCCAAAGCAGCTTTACAGATGTCTGTAATGTCTGTAATGTCTCAAAAACATGAATAACCAACACTCCACAATTGGATTAAAAAAAAATCTGACTTTCTATAGCTTGGTATTATTTAAAATTTCACAATTTAGTACCGCTTTACCCATACAAGGGCATACATTTTTAGTAAAACTATTTGCTCATAGGAAATTTCTTTATTTTTTTGTATGTTTATTAGGTGCTACTAGTTACAAATCAAAAACGGAAATGGAAATTGCACACAGCAGTCACACCCGGGTCTCAGGAATTTAATGTACATCAATGCAAACTGTACACTATACAGTACCTCATGTTCGGAAATGCATTCAGTCAGTTCCTGTGTTTATTTAAAACATGCTTCACTGCTGCATATGAAAAAGAAATATAAGGTTTGTACACCCTCTCCAGTGGCCTGATGGGTGAAGCGATTGTCAGCCGTTCTCATTATAGTGATGGTTTTGGTGCGAACATCATTTAGAGTGTCAGAGTGGATGGAAGTTTATGGTAAAGTGAGAGCAAAGCCCTGCTCTCTTCCAGGCTCAGCTGCTCCCTGGGGTTGCAGTTAGAATTCAGCAGAACCTGTCCCTCTGGGCTCTGTGGAGGTCAGATGAACAGAAGGCTCTATTATTGTCCCGCCAAGAGAGCAGCAGGGAGGTTGATGCAGGGAGGCTGAGAGTACAGGCCAAGTCATTATTTAGCTCTGCTCTGACACCTTGTTAAGGAGACGTTTAGATTTATAGTGCAGCCCACTCTGTTGAGAGGTCACGGTCATGTGCACTGTCCGAGAAGTCAAATCGCCAAACCTTATGGGCTCAGGGTGCATGTTGACTGAGCATTGGCCAGATCCATTGTCCTTCACGCTCTGTTCTGTGCTTATTGTTTCTCATTAACAAAGACCAGTGTGTCCAATTCAGCATGCCAGTTGAGCTGTTTTTAAATAGAAGTGAGAAGGAATAATTCACCCAAAAATTAAACTTATTCACCCCCATGTTGTTCCAAACCTCTATGACTCTATTCCTTGGAATACGAAAGGAGATGTTAGGCAGAATAATCACCTCGATTACCATAAACTTACATTGTATGAAAAAAATTAAGTGTAATTAAAAGGTGACTGAGCCTTACATACAGCCTAATACCTAATTTGCATGGTACCCTGAGGTACTGCAAAGAAAACCATGAAATTACCATGGTACCATTGTCAAAAAACAGTAATACAGCGCAATATTCGGGTCCTGGAAGTAAAAATCCCATTCATTTTCTCCATAGGTGAATATATTTTTTTATTTTTTATTTTGTTTTTTTTTTTTTATCCCATTTTCTCCCCAATTTTGGAATGCCCAATTCCCACTACTTACTAGGTCCTCGTGGTGGCGCGGTAACTCACCTCAATCTGGGTGGCGGAGGACAAGTCTCAGATTTGCTCTAAATCAAAGTTTGTAAAGCTGTGATTCACCTCGGAGATGGTTGGTTTGGTTAATGGGTTAGAACTATTTTATGAAATCGATATGTAAAAAAAATAAATGAAACTGAGCTGGCTAAAAAGTGGACAGGCACTGTTGCACTCTATACAATGGTGCTATTTGATTCTTATTTGTTAGTGCAACATTATATAAGATACCAATGTTCCATAAATAATTCAGTTTATTAATGATAATGATAATAAGCAATGCTATAGCATATTAGTGTTACTGTAGGCTGCAACTTGATTCATGAATATAGAATTCAAATGGTGTTCATATCGGCTATTTTAAAGAGCCCATATTATGCTCATTTACTGGTTCATAATTTTATTTTGGGGGTCTACTAGAATAGGTTTACATGCTTTAATGTTCAAAAAAACACATTATTTTTCACATACTGTACATTGCTGCAGCATCTCTTTTCACCCTCTGTCTGAAACACTCTGTGTTAGCTCCTGTCTCTTTAAAGCCCCCCTTTCTGAAAAGCCCAGTCTGCCATGATTGGTCAACTGCTTAGAGCATGTGTCGGAAATGTAATGGCCCTTTCCATAACCAAAGTAGCCCTTACACGGGCATTATGCAAATGTGTTACATAGTGACATAGCTAAGTCACGGAAGTAATGGCTGGACTGCAAACCAGGCGTTTCAAGCAGATCAGGAGCAGTGTTTTCTGTGGGAGAGAGTAACTCCCTTTGGCATGAACTCTGTGCTTTGTAACTTTGCAGACCTTTTATATGCACAAACAGCTATATTACACACTAAAGGAAAGGTAAAATTCCAAAAAGGTCAGCACAAAGCAATGGCCTTTTTAATATTGCCCACCTAATCAGAGTGTTTAAAGATGGAAAAATCTGTTTTGTAAATTCCCAATAACATCAATAGTGTTCATTTTCTGTGTCATATTCCAGTCAGTCAGTGGGCAGCACATGGCAGACCGTAGCTGACCTTGTGAAGCAGGAGAGGCACACTGTGTCCGGGCTCTACCCCAATACTGTGTACCTGTTCATCATCCGAGCGGTTAACTCCTATGGCCTGAGTGACCCCAGCCCCATCTCAGAGCCTGTCCGAACACAAGGTGGCACAGTTTCTGGTACAGTGTGATGTATGAGATGGTTTGTGCACATCTGCATGACATTGTCTAAATACTGTATGTTTTCAGATGGCCCAGAGGATCAGGTAAAGGAACAGGGGCACATGCAGATGGATTTAGGAGGGGTCAAGGTGCATCTGCAGACACTAGAAGTCTTGAGCCCTACTAGTGTTCAGATAACATGGACTGTGAGTACATGATATGATTCACATGTAGATCAGTATTCAAACAGTGTACTTTTTTTATATGCCAGGTTTAGTACAAAGTAGTTTTCAAATGCACAAACCAATGTTGCTTTTTCGGACTGGTCGGGATGCTCAAACAAACCGAGGAATGTTTTGATTGTGCCACAGAGCCATAGTATTACATAGTTGTTGTTTTTTTTTTGTTTTTTTGTGGCTTACTTATAGTTGTCTCTGCAGAGAAGACAAATACTTTCTCCTATCCCATCTTAATATGCAGAGACAACTATATGTAAGCCATCTGTAGGTTGATTCCACTGAAAAATGTAAACACTGTGCTCTATAGCCTTATTAAAATATGCTTTGTTTAACTGAGCATCCTGACCAGCTAACATAGCAACTTTGGGTTAACCAATGCCATACATTTGAGGCAGGACTGTTTGTTTGTTGACCAAACTGTGTTTTTTAAAAACAATCATTATTTTTGCAATTCTGTTTTGTGATGCTAGTGGCACAGAAATTTCACACTTCAGCTTTAATTATATAGATTTATTATATTGGTTATCATGACGGTTATCAGCCATAACATACAAATTATTATCAGCAATCAGTATCATTAGTAGTGTATGAAAGACAGTCTGCAGATACTGTAATTCATTATATAATATGCATGTTTTGTTGTTTTTTTTTTCAGCTTGACTGGCACCCATGGTATATTCAAGGTTACAGGCTATATTTCAGGCCTGTGGGGGGCACTTGGATGGTCCAGGACATAAAAGCAGGTCCCCTGCACACTGCTGTCCTAACAGAGCTGCGCCAAGGAACAGAATACGAGCTCAAAATGAGACCATATTACAATGAATTCCAGGGCATAGAGAGTGAAATCAAAGTGGTTCGCACTCCAGTTGAAGGCAAGACTTTCACTAATGCTTTTTTAGCTTGACTTTCATTTTATCCTCAAACTTCTACTGTAATGTTAATGTATTTTACATTTTCCCCATCATATTTTCTGCTTTTAGTGCTAAGTAGCCCTCCTCAGGGAGTCAGTGTGGTGCAGCTAAGTAACAGTTCAAGCTTGCGAGTGTCCTGGCAGCCTCCTCTCTCAGTACCAGACGAGCTCATACTAGAGTACAGGGTGAGAACTGTGACGCCTTCAAGTAGAGACCATTTAAGTGGCCGTGGGAGGTAAAATGGTAACACTGAGGTCTGGTTCTGTGTGTCATACAGGTGTGGTGTGTGGGAAATGAGTCTCAGCAGGTGGTGAACAGGACCGTGGATGGGAATGTGCTGTGGGTGCTGCTGGATGGGCTGTTGCCCGAGTCAATGTATCGGGTGCAGGTTGCAGCAGTGACGGCTGCAGGTGTGGGCGTTCACAGCCTGCCTGTGTTCATCTTCCTGAGTGAGTACTGCCATGCCCTGCTGAAAGAGCCAGCTTTAGCTGGTAGATTTGTTTTGGAACATAGTACCTGATTTCTAGCTGGTCCAAGCTAGTAGACTATCTTGGTCCAGCTAATGACCAGCTTGGTCTAGCTAACAGCCAACTTGGTCCAGCTAACAACCAGCTTGGTCTAGCTAACAGCCAACTTGGTCCAGCTAACAACCATCTTGAACCAGCTATTGACCAGCTTGGACCAACTAATGACCCCTTGGTCCAGCTAATAACCAGCCTGGACCAGTAAATTACCAGCTTGGACCAGCTAAAAACCAGTCTGAACCAGCTAATGACCACCTTATACCAGCTAATGGCCAGCTTGGATAGCTTGGTCTTGCTAACAACATGCTTGGACCAGCTAAAAAACTATTTGAACCAGCTAAAGACAAGCTAATGACTAGCTTTATACCTGCAAATTACCAGCTTCAACCAGCTAACAACCAGATTTGAACAGCTATCAACCAGCTTCGACCAGCTGATGACCAGCTTTTAACAGTTAATGACCAGCTTATTTCAGCTAAAAACAAGCATTGATTAATGACCAGCTTTGACCAGCTAACAAATAGTTTGGACCAGCTAACAACCAGTCTGTACCAGCTAATGACCAGCTTTGTACCAGCTAATGATAAGCTTGAATCAGCTAATTACCAGTTTGAATAAGCTAAATACCAGCTTTGACCAGCTAATGACCAGCTTGGACCAGCAAATGACAAGCTTTGTACCAGCTAATGACCAGCTTTAAACCTGCTAATTACCAGCTTCAACCAGCTAACAACCAGATTGGACCAGTTAACAACCAGCTACGGCCAGCTAATGACCAGCTTGGAAGAGTTAATGACCAGCTTGTTCCAGCTAAAAGCCAGCATGGATTAATGACCAGCTTGGGCCAGCGAACAACCAGCTTGGTCCAGCTAACAACCAGCTTGGTCCAGATAATGACCAGCTTGGACCAACTAATGACTCCATGGTTCAGGTAACAGCCAGCTTGGACCAGTAAATTACCAGCTTATACCAGCTAAAACCCAGTCTGAACCATTTAATGACCATCTCAGACCAGCTAATGTCCAGTTTAGATAGCTTGGTCAATCTAGCAACATGCTTAGACCAGCTAATGACGAGCTTTTAACAGTTAACAACCAGCTTGGTCCAGCTAAAAACTAGCATTGATTATAGACCAGCTTGGACCAGCTAACAACCAGCATGGAGCAGCTAACAACCAGTCTGTTCCACCTAATGACCAGCTTTGTACCAGCTAATGACAAGCTTGATCAGCTAATTACCAGCTTGAACAAGCTAAATACCAGCTTTGACCAGCTAATGACCAGCTTGGACCAGCTAAAAAACAGTTTGAACCAGCTAATGACAAGTTTTGTGCCAGCTAATGACCAGCTTTAAACCTGATAATTAACAGCTTCGACCAGCTAACAACCAGCTTAGACCAGCAAATGACCAGCTAACAACCAGTTTAGACCAGCAAATGACCATCTTGGAACGGTTATTGACCAGCTTGGTCCAGCTAAAAACCAGCATGGATTAATGACCAGCTCTGTACAAGCTAATGACCCCCTTTATACCAGCTAATGATCAGCTAAAAATCAGCTTGAACCAGCTAATGACCAGCTTGGACCAGCTAAAAACCTATTTCAACCAGTTAACAACCAGCTTGGACCAAATATTTACCCCACGGTCCAGATAGAAACCAGCTTGGACCAGCTAAAAACCAGTTTGAACAAGCTAATAACCAGTTTGGACCAAATAAATACCCCTTGGTTCAGATAGCAACCAGCTTGGACCAGTTTATTAACAGCTTGGAACCACAAATGACTAGCTTAGTCCAGCTAACAACCAGTCTAAACCATCTAATGACCATGGCTGCATTTCCCAAAAGCATCGTAAGCCTAAGTAGATCGTAGAAACCATTGGCGCCAATGGTATTTACAATCAACTTAAGATTGCGATTATTTTGGGAAATGCAGCCCAGCTCTGTACCAGCTAATGACCAGCTTTTGAGAACCAGATAATGACCAGCTTGGTCCAACTAACGACCAGCTTTGACCAGCTAACAACCAGCTTAGACCAGCTAACAACCAGCTTAGACCAGCTAACAACAAGCTTGGACCAGCTAATGACTAGCTTGGACCAGCTTAAAAAAACAGTTTGAACCAACTAATTACCAGCTAATGACCATCTTGGTCCAGCTAATGTACATTTTGGTCCTGTTAACAACCAGCTTGGACCAACTGACAACCAACTTGAACCAGCTAATTACCAGCTTGGACAAGCTAAAAAACAGTTTGAACCAGCTAATAATCAGATAGGATCAGATAACAACCAGCTTCGAAAAGCTAATGACCAGATGGAAACTGCTAATGACCAGCTTGAACCAGCTAATGACCGGCTTTGACCATCTAATGACCAGCTAACAACCAGCTTGGACCCATTAGTGACCAGCTTGGACCAGCTAATGACCACCTGATCTACCTAATAACCAGCATGGACCAGCTAATGACCAGCTTTGACCATCTAATAACCAGATAATGACCAAATTGGACCATCTAATGACCATGCCAGCTAATAACCAGCTTGGACCAGCTAATAACCAGCTTTGACCATCTAATAATCAGATAATGACCAACTTGGACCATCTAATGACCACCTGTGCCAGCTAATAACTAGCTTGGACCAACTAATGACCAGTCTGGACCAGCTAATGACCTGTTTAGACCAGCTAATAACCAGTGTGGACCAGCTATTGACCACCTGATCCACCTTCTAACCACCATGGAACAGCTAATGACAAGTTTTGACCATCTAATAACCAGAGAATGACTAGCTTGGACCATCTAATGACCACCTATGCCTGCTAATAACCAGTTTGGACAAGTTAATGACCAGTTTGGACCAGCTAGAAAGCAGCAACCATGTTCCAAAACACAGCTACTAGCTTGAGCTGAATTTTCCAGCAGGGGTACCACACACCTGTTAGGGTGACATTTATCCTACCTAACAGTTTTTATCTCAGAATTTAGTCAAATATAAGAAAATTTAATGTTGGGGATTTTCATGCTGTGTGTCAGTTGAAGATGGATTCTTAGGGAAATATATTTTGATTAAATATTTCCTCTAAAAGACAAGCAGCATTTAGTCTTCTCTGCCTCTCCACCGCTCTGCTTTCACATACTCTTTCATTGACTTTTTTATTTCCTTCTATATTTTTCTGTCAGAAGTACCAATAGATCAGTCCTCCTTGTCAGTGTTGAAGGATGATAGTGTCAGCCTATCAGAGCAGATAACAGAGGTGGTTCGCCAGCCAGCCTTCATTGCTGGGATTGGTGTTTCCTCCTGGATGGTTCTAATGGGCTTCAGCACCTGGATCTACTGCAGACACAGGAGGAGGAAAAAACTTGGCCATTATACTACCTCCTTTTCTTACACACCAGCAGGTAACTCAGGGACTATAATAGCACAAAATCACCAGTGTGTGTTTTTAACAAATAAAGAACACAAGAGTTTTTATGATTATGATTTTTCCCTTTTTCTTCCTTAGTTGCGCTCTCTCGTGGGGATGGGTCTGATCTTATGAATGGAAGGTCTGTATCATTGGAGACACTCATCACACCTGGTGCTAATCCTGGCTGTGTTTAGCAACGGCCACTCTGCATTTATCAGAGTAGAAAATACAATGGCCCCTTTAAAAATATCATCCAAAGGTAATTTAAAGTTTCCTTTACAGGCCATGTTTGCTTGAGTCACACTTGGGTAACTACCCTTGGCTGGCTGATTCCTGGCCCACCAGCAACTTCCCTCATAATGGAAAAGAGTCTGTTAACTGCTGTGCAGGCAGACTTGACTCTACAGATCAATACTACAACAGTAAGATCATAGTCTCAGATACGTTTTGGTACTGTCACACTCACACAAATCCTATAGTCATTAATCCATTTTCCAGCTTCAGGATTATCTAATTATCTGAACCAGAATGGGAAGTACAGCCCGGCCTCCAATGAAGGCGCTATATACTGCACCATCAACCCAACGGATGCAGATGGGCATGACCTATGCAGTCTGTACTCTCAGGGTCCAGATCCATACACCAGCATGCCAGTCCTCTCCAAAACAGACCTCTACAGCCTGGACCAGGACCTGGACCAGTGGAGCCTTCAGTCCAGCCACAGTGGAGCAGAATATGCAAAACTTCAGTACCCAAGAGGAGGAAGTGGTAGGAGGAATTTTAAGATCAGCTGTAGGTCATTAATGATTTCGATCATGAGGGTTAAGGGATTAGCCCTTAAAGAATTATGTAGAAAGATAGGATCAACATATCTTAAAGTGCTGCACCAAATGGATTAATGGAGCAATTTAATGCTAATGGATTTGAAGTCAGCTTTGTCGAATGCCATTGTACTGTTGTTTTATCCTGCATTACAGCCAAACTGATGAAGCAGAAGTCTCTGGGGCAAGCTTCCTCACCTATGTGGTCTGACATGCTGTCCTTACCTCCATCAAAAAACAAGGAGCTTCAAAACAAAGAGAAAAAACAGAGGTATGAACCATCTCCATACCACATAGAAAGACATCATTCAGTGCAATGGAATTCTAAGTACCCATTTCCTTCTTTTTGATGCAGTTTTTTAATTGAAAATATCAAAGGATGTGTTCAAACCAGCATGTTTCAATGCAGTGTTTTAAGTATTGTCCTTACCTTGGGAAAAAAGTGATAACGTTACAGTGATGGAATCAGATGGTCATACCATGGTACTTTGAAACACTGTATGGAATATATAGAGAATTCTCTAGAATGTCATTGTATGCCATAGCATTGCATTTGTCTGGAATTAAGGGGCCTAGCCAAACCTGTAAATTAGAATGGGGGTGTCCACATATTTTTGGCCATGTAGTGTATATATCAAGGTACTGAATTACCATAGTACATGTCCAAAAACAAGGTTTTACCATGGTATATATCCAAAGAACATGGTAACATGTCCATAAAACATGGTAATACCATGGTACATTTCCACAAACCCATAGTAATACCATGGCACTTTTTTGTTGGTTTTCAGCCAATTTACTGAAGACTTTATATGCTTATAAATGTGTTTTTCTGTAGCAAATTCACACACTACTGGGTATCATTTTTCTTTTACGGAACATTTATGGAACATTTTTTCCCTCCTGGATCATTCCCAACACTCTTAGAAGTAGCTGACCCAATATCAAACCTTGGCAACTGAGTAAAAATGTGACCAAAGCACTAAATTGAGGTCTTATCTAATCTCATTTGATGTTTCAGCTCAAAGTGACAGGGGCTAATGATGATAACGCTTAGAGCCTAGCTTTTCTGGCTGTTTGAGTGGGGGCCGAGAGCCAGGTCACCAGACACGGCTTCTCAGAATGAGCCTTTAAGAATAGCCACAGGTCATCATCAAGCGGAACCGCACATATCAACCTTTGTCCTCAATGTTTTCTTCCTTTCTCAGCACATTTTATCATCACCCTCCATGGATGAAACAAGTTTTTGATAAGCCTTTTTACAATGCTGTCATTTGTAACCACATAGCATTCTCTTTTTTAGTTATTTATTTATTTTCTCAAAGGACTGCAATCTGTTTTTTATTTACCACAGTCTTTTATCATAAAATGAAATCAGTGTTCGATTCATCAGGGGTCCAGAATCTTTTGATGGGTGTTCTTTTTGTATGGTTGATATGAACGTTTTCTTCCTTATTTTACCCTTGTCTTGTTTTTAACTTGTTATTCCAGTTTGTGCTTTTGTAGTGTAGCCCAGTGAGATATTAAAAGGGATAGTTACCCTGAAAATTTAATTTCTTTCAGTAAAACTGAATGGTGACTGAGGGTCACATTCTACCTCCTTTTGTGTTCCACTGAAAAGAGAAAGTTATAAATGTTTGGAACAACATGAGGGTGAGTAAATGGAATATAGCATTTTTGTTTTGGGTGAACTATCCCTTTAAGAGTAACTAAGATCCTAAATATAAATTATTTATTTTGTTACTCTGTTTACATTCCTGTAGCTCTGAGGAGGATGAAGAGTGGTGTCCTCCTTTGCCTAAGCGGACGTATCTGATCGAGGGTCTGGAAGATGCAGCCACACTGCCGTTAAGAGGAGAGGAAACCAACAGAGCAACTACTTATAGCCTGCAGTCCACAGCAACTCTCACACCCTCTCCCAGCGAAGGAAAGTACCCAACTAACCCACGCCTGGAGCATCCAGACCTGCTGCCACGGTACACACAAACACATACAGTATACACACCAGTGCTCCACATTAAGTTTTTCCACGGTGTTGCCTAAAATTAATCTTTTTGCCTTTTTTATTTTTTTAATATGTTCATTTACTAAAATATTAGTAAAGTTTTTGCACAAAAAACAGTCATATATTTGTAAAACATGATTGTTTTCCACTCTCATTCTGACCCTCTGTCAAAAAACACTTGGTTTTGGTGCTGCTTCTCCTTTAAGAATTGACAGTTAACGCCCACTGTTATGATTCGCTCACTGCTCTTGACTGACCTGCTCTCTCTCCTTCTCACATCTCACTGCTCACTGCTGCTGGGAGGGCTACGGAAATGATAATAGGCTTGTTTGAGATGCCAAACACCTCGCCTTGAAAGTAGACGAGAGTAGGCGGGTGCAGTCAGGGGAGGAGTGAAATAAGTGCTGTGAAGTCAGACAGTTCTCACTTCTCGTAGTGGAGAGATCACAGGCAGATATTGTGTGATTCATGTTCATGTGCTTTGTTGTTAATAAAGTGGATGCAATTTAAATTCTGTTGCTTTTTTTTTTTTTTCTTCAAGTTTGGAATTCCCAATTCCCAATGTGCTTTTAAGACCTCATGGTTGCGTAGTGATTCGCCTCAGTCCAGGTGGTGGAGGACGAATCCCAGTTGCCTCCGCGTCTGAGATCGTCAACCCGCACATCTTATCACATGGCTTGTTGAGCGCGTTGCCACGGAGACAGTGCGTGTGGAGGCTTCACGCCATCCACCGCGGCAACGACGCTCAACTCACCACGCACCCCACCGAGAACAAACCACATTATAGCGATCACGAGGAGGTTACCCCATGTGACTCTACCCTCCCTAGCAACCGGGCCAATTTGGTTGCTTAGGAGACCTGGCTGGAATCACTCAGCACGCCCTGGGATTTGAACTAGCGAACTCCAGGTGTGGTAGCCAGCGTCTTTACCACTGAGCTACCCAGGCCCCAATTGCTTTTAAATGAAAATAAATTTGATGAATAAGACATTCATTATACCTGTTATTTAATTACCCCCATAAGACATGTCTTTCCATCCATTTTTAGTTTAATAAAGACACATATTTGAGATATTTCAGAAATATGATACCAATCACATATCCCATACAGAGATTGCACTGTCAGAATGTTGGGGATATTCACATATATGTTATACACATAAAAACATGATTTTAGAGATAAAAAATCTAACATTTTAGAAGAGAACGAAACATCATGGTTGTTTAGGCCTATGAGCAATAAGCTGTCGTCAGCAAGTCATTTCCCATCATGCTCGTAGTTCACGCAGCTCGGAAAAAGCAACTGCGCCTTCTCTCTGCTACAACTGCGGCCACCTCGCAGGACATTTTTTGACATATGTCTTCGTGACATCACAGCAAGTCGGACAGATTTCTAACCGGCATGCACCTGCTTGTGATGACGCAGAACTTGCTCATCTCAAACAAGCCTTATGTAAACTAGTTGTGGAGGCTGTCAGATGCAAATGTCTACCACTGACCAATGGGGAATGGAGGCAGCATTCAGGAAATTAAACATGTCCCTTTTAAAAGAATTAAACAAAAGACCAGCAAGTAAGTAGAGTGAAGAATAACCCAGTTGTCTTTGCATTCACACTGTCCCCGGACTATTTCTGGTCCATTTTAGTTGTGAAAGGGTGTCAGTCTACATTCCCACTGTTGTTTTTGGAACCCAGCTCTTTCAATATTATATAATTGTAATACTGATTATTTTTATATTTATTAATATTATTGCTACACTGCAAGAATTGAAAATTATTTTAATAAATGTAAAAAATGTATATACTCAGTGTTGGGGAGTAGCTAACTACATGTAGCGACACTACTAACTTAACTACATTTTTCAGTAGCTTTTCCAGTAGTGGTGTAGCGTGACCAAACGCTGCATCATGTTGGTCAGATTATAACTAATAGCCTTCCTTATTGCGTAGAAGCCAAACTTTTACCGGCAAAACATCAGACGATCTGGCAGCATATTTCTGTCTGCTGATCAGAATCAGGCAGCGTCATCTTCTTCTTTTGTAATGGCAGATCACAAACAAAAATAGTGAATTACCGTCATCTACTGAGAGCATATTACAGCTCACTTGGATAAGAAGAGATTGTCTGATGGTTATATAAAGTATTCAATGCTGTGTTAATTTGATGTTATTGTAAATTGGTATATGTCTCACCTATGTCTCATCACTGTCACAACTGCTATGTTGATCGGAACTGCACCCAAGAATTTCACACACCATTGCACTTGTGTATATGGCTGTGTGACAATAAAGTGATTTGATTTGAAGTGAGCAACCACAGTTTGTTTACAAGTTTGTTACAAGACGTACAGGGGCAGGTAAATCTGAAAATGATAAAAGAACCCCATTTTATTCTTCTATGTAACAAAGAATGTTTCAGACACTTTGTTCTTAATAGATCACACAACAGCATATTTACCTTTACTATTTTAAATAAAATAATTAAAAAAGTTATTATTGCCTTTTGAGGGATTTTGTTTCTGTTCTAAATATGTTTATTTTGCTTCTCATCATCTGTGCGTTATTGGGAGCAGTGAGTGAATTATTATTATAATATTTATTAATATACAGTATATATATGAATATAATAATTACTATCATGCAGAGCTATTAGATTTCTCCATTTCTTAGCATTTAATTAACTATTATTTTCATGTAAAATAAATAAAATGATTGGTAAAAGAAATAATGTATGACATGTATTATTATGCAGCAATCTAGGATGATCATCCATCCACTTTTTTTGGACCTGAACAAAGCGAACAAATATATGTAGAGCAACCTGTATGTGACCTGTAAAGCTGGCACTTGCATGTCAATGGCAAAAAAGTCAGAAAATATAATGAGCATGAACCCAGGTGAGGGGAGAAACAAGCCCTGAGTCTTTATTCACATATTATCCACACTAAATATTATGTGACAAGAACAAAAAATGCCAGCCCAAGGAGAGTTTGTCATAAAAATGTGATCTTTAGGGAAGTAGGCTACACCTGGCCACAGCAGGACTGAAAAGTGTGAAGTATAGTATAAAAATGATTTTTTAATGGCATCTGATCTTTTTTGTTTTTATTTTATACTGTTATTTTATGGCCATTATTAACTGTATTAATGTTACTATTCATTAAATGTATTAAATACATTTAATATATTTAATTAAACACATTAAATGTATTTAATACATTAATTAATAAATGTCATTAGTGTACATTTTCTTTATTAATATTATTGGTTTGATAGTAACATAAATATATATATACATATATTGCCTCATTAAGTAGCTTCAATGTAACTAGCTACTTTTTGATAGTAACTTGTAGTGTAGCTAACCACTTTTTCAAAAGAGTAGCTTGACTGTAGCTTAACTACTTAAAATTATGAGTAGCTTGTAGCTTGTCAAACTACAGTTTAAAAGTAGCTTCCCCAGCACTGTATATACTCTATATTTCAAATAAATTATTATAAATTATTACTGTTATTTTCACTGGTGACTCATGTCAACTCATATTAAATAATATTTTTTGACTTAAAATTAGTAAAAAAAAATAAAAAACAGTTAATTTAGATGTAAACAAATAAAGCAGATTGTATTGCTGTTGGCAACCAAAAAAAACAAAAAAAACAAAAACATTTATATAGTGTGTTATAATTATTATTATTATCATTATTATTATTATTATTATTATTATTATTATTATTATATTGAATATCAGAATATTGTTTTCCTGATTTCTTCACTTTCACACATTCAGGCAATGCATGGCTGTCTAGTTAAACCCTCACTGTCATTTAATTCAGCTGAAGGAAAACTGTGGAGAAATGATCTCATGTTATAAATGCAAATGTGAAAATATTTAGAATTTGAACCAGGAGTGCGGTGTATGTTGCAAGGGAACCGGACCACAATTTACCCAAATTGGATCAGAGCACTTTTAAACTCTGCCATTGCTATGACAATCAGTACATGTCTTGTTTACTGTCAGTTGTGCGCAAGAACAAAGTCCCATTAAGGCAAGTCAGGTCACTCGGCAGCCTGCGGGTTACCATTTTCTATTGATACAAGTACAGCTCCTATTTCCTATTTATAAATTGTGCTTCTTTAGCTCAGATCACGCTAAAAAACACTATTTTTCATGCTGGTTCAGCTAATGCGCATTCTCGAAGATAACTGAACATGATGTTTTAATCAAAAAGGTGATTGGCTCTTTTAACTGTAAGTTGGGACTAGAGCCCGACCGATACCGATTTTAGAGGGGGGAAATTCACCGATTACCAATATGGTGGCCGATATATTTAATTTTTGAGTTGGAATGAAAACAGACCTTTTCTATGTAGATTTTTCACCGATTTTGCACCAATACGACTATGCAAAGGTACTCAGAAGGCTGCTTTCTTAAATATTTTTATCAAAGAATATTTGACATTATTATTATACATTGTCAACAAATTCTAGAAATGAACACTGAGAAAATAAAGAATAAATACAAATAAAATAAATAGCTAAATAAACATCAGTACTGTATGTTTAGTATAAGTCAATTGCTGACCATTAAAATAAAGAATAAATAAAAATAAAATAAATAACTAAATAAACAACAGTACTGTATGTTTAGTATCAGTCAAATACTGACCATTAAAATAAAGAATAAATAAAAATAAAATAAATAGCTAAGTAAACATCAGTACTGTATGTTTAGTATCAGTCAAATGCTGACCATTAAAATAAAGAATAAACAAAATAAAACAAATAGTTAAATAACATCAGTACTGTTTAGTATCAATCAAATGCTGACTACTAAAATAAAGAATAAATAAAAATAAAACAAATAGCTAAATAAACATCAGTACTGTTTAGTATCAGTCAAATGCTGACCATTCAAATAAAGAATAAATAAAAATAAAACAAATAGCTAAATAAACATCAGTACTGTTTAGTATCAGTCAAATGCTGACCATTCAAATAAAGAATAAATAAAAATAAAACAAATAGCTAAATAAACATCAGTATTACTGTTTAGTATCAGTCAAATGCTGACCATAAAAATAAAGAATAAATACAAATAAAATAAATAGCTAAATAAACATTAGTACTGTTTAGTATCAGTCAAATGCTGACCATTCAAATAAAGAATAAATAAAAATAAAACAAATAGCTAAATAAACATCAGTACTGTTTAGTATCAGTCAAATGCTGACTATTAAAATAAAGAATAAATAAAAATAAAATAAATAGCTAAATAAACATCAGTACTGTTTAGGATCAGCCAAATGCTGACCATAAAAATAAAGAATAAATACAAATAAAATAAATAGCTAAATAAACATTAGTACTGTTTAGTATCAGTCAAATGCTGACCATTAAAATAAAGAATAAATAAAAATAAAATAAATAGCTAAATAAACATCAGTATTACTGTTTAGTATCAGTCAAATGCTGACCATTAAAATAAAGAATAAATAAAAATAAAATTAGTAGCCAAATAAACATCAGTACTGTTTAGTATCAGTCAAATGCTGACTATTAAAATAAAGAATAAATAAAAATAAAACAAATAGCTAAATAAACATCAGTACTGTTTAGTATCAGTCAAATGCTGACCTTTCAAATAAAGAATAAATAAAAATAAAACAAATAGCTAAATAAACATCAGTACTGTTTAGTATCAGTCAAATGCTGACTATTAAAATAAAGAATAAATAAAAATAAAATAAATAGCTAAATAAACATCAGTACTGTTTAGGATCAGCCAAATGCTGACCATAAAAATAAAGAATAAATACAAATAAAATAAATAGCTAAATAAACATTAGTACTGTTTAGTATCAGTCAAATGCTGACCATTAAAATAAAGAATAAATAAAAATAAAATAAATAGCTAAATAAACATCAGTATTACTATTTAATATCAGTCAAATGCTGACCATTAAAATAAAGAATAAATAAAAATAAAATTAGTAGCCAAATAAACATCAGTACTGTTTAGTATCAGTCAAATGCTGACTATATTAATACTGCCGAGTCAAGATAAACAGCGGCAGCGGTGTTACACCATATTCTGCTATACAAAAATAGGGGAAACTTTCAACGGTGGAAAACTAGACTTTTAAATATTACTTTTTATAAATGCAACGACTGGAATTGTTCGGTTGAAAGGGGTACCAAACTGTGAATCCCGAACAAAACAGTTCGGTGAATACACATTTACTCATTAGCTTCCACTCAGCTGACAACAATGAAAGTAGCTACGTGGTTAGCCAATTAGCTATAAGCTCGTTGTCACAGAGAGTAAAAGACGGACATTGATTATTTTACTTTCCAGCATTGTGTCTCACCAACTAGGTAATAACATAGCGTGAAATCAACGCTCAAAAGACACAATCCACCACCGCACTGTTGTCTGCTGAGCTGCAAAAAGATGCTCTGATGTTTACCTTTCAGTCTGCTACATTACTTACTGCACTGACAAACTATAGCTGGCTAACAGCAAACAGACATGAGTGACATGGTTGTCAGGGACAAGGTTAGTGTTATATTAGTAATATTGAAAAGGGAAAATGATGGGGCCATTGTTTATTAAGTTTCCAGTATGTATTTCACAAACTAGTTAACAACTTCCCGTGAAGAGAGACCGCTGAACTCCGCCCTGTCTGCAGAGCCACCGTCAGTTCAGAGTCAGCTCTGTAAACAATGGAGTTGGAGCACGCTCTGCTGGACAAACTACGCTATGACACCAATTCTAAAGCATTGTTTTCTGCATTGAATGTTCTGAAAAAAGTTTCATATCGGCGATAACGATATATCGGTGAAAAGCTAATATCGGCCGATAATATTGGTCAGGTACTAGTTGGGACAACCATTCCTACAGCCACCATCTTTAGCATTACGATTTTTCCCGTTCATAAGTATGGGAGCAATTGTAATATACAGTCTCTGACGATAATCAGCAGTCAACATTCAAGTGTGTGGTACATTTCTCAGTTTCTTGTGATTATGATTCCTGAGTAAATACATTTATGCCGCCTCTATGCCTCATTAAAAAAACTTTTCTTTGCAGGGTAAAGAAAAATGCCTTTAGATGTCAGATAGAACAACCTAATTTAACAATTCAGTCTCAATTTTTTTTTCTGACAAGTGGATAAGCGTTTATGTAGAGCCCTGCACAAACAACACTGTCATTTATTGCTCACTAAAGTGTTGATAGGTTTTTGTTTGTTCAGCAGGATGACACAGTGCGCACAAAATGCACAGTTCTCTCTCTCCGACCCAAAGCCGTTAACGAAGACAGAGTCTCATAATGGCACCGTTCCTCACCACAGTGGCCCTTGGAGAGACATTCCTGAAATGGAGGAATTATTCTCCAACAATACAGACACAAGTAGGCTCTTCACCTCTGCAAAATATCTGTTTTTATTATGTGGGCAATGATTATGTATGGAGTTCATCATCTTTGTTTTCTTATCACCTGCACTGTTATTAGGAGAATTCATGTCGTACCCATCATCAATTCAGAAGCCTAGACCTAAAAAGAAATCACCGAAAGATGGCCTTGCGAGACGGGAAGTGTTGATACCAGGGAGTAAGAAACCACAAAGTTATTAAATTATTGATTGAACAGGCAACTAAAGCTGTTGTTCCAGTGTAATAATGGAGTATTTGAGTGATCTATCACATTTTCGGTTTCTGTGTCTCCACAGACCTACCTCCTCCCCCTGAAACCCCCCCTGTCATTGAAGACCCTCTGAAGCATCTGACAGATATCTTGGACAACAACAGCAGCCGAACTCCCCCACAGCGTAGAGAGAGGAGATCAGACCGCATAACAGCAGCACAGTGGAGCACAGAAGGTCAGATTTTGCAGAAAACAAAACACTCATGTTGGATTGCCTTGCCAATGCCAATATACTGTTATTGTACAAACTAGTTAATTTAGATGTTATCACATGAAGCACATTTAAAAAAAAAAAAAACAGAAGAAACTGACTTGCAACACTCTAGCAACACCCTAGCAACTACTTAGCAATACCCTAGAAAAGCCCTAGTAACAACTCAGACTGCCCTATCAACCAGCAATCAATGTAATAGCATCTGACAAGGAATCACCAACAACCCCCTAGTACTCACATAACAATGTCCTAACAATGTCCCAGTGACAACCCTGAATGCACTAGCAATGCCCTAACATCTGATGAAGGACCACCTACAGCATCCTAGCAACCACTTGGCAATGCCCTAGCAACGCCCTAGTGACAATCCAGAATGCCCTAGCAACCACCTAGCAATGCCCGTGCATCTGACAAGGAACCACCCACAACATCCTAGTAACCACATAGCAATGTCCTAGCAATGCCCTAGTGACAATCCAGAATGCCCTAGCAACCACCAAGCAATACAATAGCATCTGATGAAGAACCAACAAAACATCCTAGCAACCACTTAGCAATGTCCTAGCAACACCCTAGTGACAATCCAGTTTCCTCTAGCAACCACCAAGCAACGCAATAGCATCTGACAAGGAACCACCAAAACACCCTAGCAACCACTAAGCAACGTCCTAGCAATGCTCGAGTGACAACCCAGAATGCCCTAGCAACCACCTAGCAATGCACGTGCATCTGATGAAAAACCACACACAACACTCTAGTAACCACAAAGCAATGCCCTAGCAACAACCTAGTGACAACCCAGAATGCTCTAGCAGCCACCAAGCAATGCAATAGCATCTGACAAGGAACCACTAAAACACCCTAGCAACCACTAAGCAATGTCCTAGCAATACCCTAGTGACAACCCAGAATGCCCTAGCAACCACATAGCAACGTCCGTGCATCTGACGAGGAACCACCCACAACACCCTAGTGACCACAAAGCAATGTCCAACCAATGCCCTAGTGACAACCCAGAATTCCATAGCAACCACTTAGTAACACTCGAGTATCTGACAAGGAACCACCCACAACACCCTAGTGACCACAAAGCAATGTCCTACCAACACCCTAGTGACAACCCAGAATGCCGTAACACCCGTGTATCTGACAAGAAACCACCCACAACACCCTAGCAACCACTTAGAAATACCCTAGCAACCACATTGCAATGTCCTAGCAATGCCCTAGTGACAACCCAGAATGCCCTAGCAACCACTTAGCAACACCCGTGCATCTGACAAGGAACCACCCACAACACCCTAGCAACCACTTAGCAATGCCCTAGCAACATCCTAGTGACAACCCAGAATACCTTAGCAACACCTTTACATCTGATGAGGAACCCCTCACAGCATACTAGCAACCACTTAGCAATGCCCTAGCTACACCCTAGTGACAACCCAGAATGCCCTAACAACCACCTAGCAATGCCCTAGCATCTGATGAGGAATAACAACACCCTAGCAATCATTTAGCAATACCCTAGCAACACCCTAGTGACAACCCAGAATACCATAGCAACCACCTAGCAATGCCCTAACATCATTACAAAGCACCACTCACAGTATACTAGCAACTACTTAGCAATGCCCTAGCAACACCCTTGTGACAACCCAGAATAGCCTAGTGTAACCGGTCCTACTTGACCCGTTCTGAGCGGGTTTCAAATCGGCGTCTCCGGCACGGGAGGCAGGCGCTCTAACGAGGAGGCTAAAGTCCACAACCTCTAGTGTCAGTCGCTAGTGCACCTCTTGGGGCCAGGGGAGTGAGGTTTACACACTGTACAGCTACTTACCAGCTGGCTACCATTACACTAGCAATGTCCTAACATCTGACGAGGGACCACTCACAGCATACTAGCAGCTACTTAGCAATTTAAGAGGAACCTCCCTCAACACCGTAGAAACCTCTTAGCAATGCCTTAGCAACCACCCTATCTGTACTGTATATCTATCACTCTTGTCTGTCATGGCTTTATAACCTTTAGGCTTTTTTTAAACTTGAAGGCAAGAATTGTCTTGCCAACATTCAGAGTTTGTCTATTCCTTTCCTATTTGTTCTATTTCTGTTTCTTGGGTTTGACTGGTTAATATTGCCCTTCACAGATGAAGACTTAATCCAGTACTTCAAAGCAAACCTGCTGGCTAGCGGTCAGATATCCACTCACTGTTCTCTTTCGAGAAGCTCCGCCTCTCAATCCTCCACAGCTTCTCATTCCCTGGGGGCAGGACGGAGGAGAAATGAGGTTAGATGAGTACTGTATATGTGTTTGTGTGAGACTGTGTATCTTCAAACTGTCTGGTAGCACATGGCCTGAATAAGTTCATTAGTCACTCGCCACGCGCAGAGGCCTTGCAGCATTGTTGTAAATTAGCAATCGATAAGCTTCAGGACACTGTGTGCTTGGAACTGGAAGCACATTAAATGAATCAAGCAAATGATTCCATTTCCATTGCTGCTTAGAGCTACATGGAATATTTCTTTTTTTTGCCAAATATGTTTATTAAGAGAAAAAAATAAAGCATACTTCCTGACACAGAGATACAATACAATTTACATTTTTGTTATATATATATATATATATATATATATATATATATATATATATATATATATATATATATATATATATTTAAAAAAATAAGCTGGTTGTTTATATATTATAAAATCCAACAACAGGCAAAAATTCAAATGGGAAGTGCCTGTAACTCCATAAAATAAGAAATAAAAGATTGCCATTTGTGGAAGAACTTGTCAGTACATCCCCTCATCATATATTTTATTTTCTTGAGTTTTAAAAAAACATTGTGTCCCTAAGCCACTGGGAGATGGATGGATATTTAGCAGACTTCCAATGCAACAGTAAGGAATGTCTTGCTATTAAGGATGTGAAAGCTATAATATCTTTTTGTATAGAGCTTAATGGAACTGAGGCATAAGGAATCCCGAATATAGCAATCATTGGGCAAGGTTTTAGATCTACTCTGAGAATAGAGGACATAATAGTAAAGAAACCATTCCAAAAACCATACAGATCAGGGCAAAGGAAAAACATATGATTAAGATGACAGGGAAAGCCATGTCATTTATCACATTTGTCTTCCACTTCTGGATATATTACAGAAAGTCTCGACTTAGACCAATGGACCTATGTAAAACTTTGAATTGGATGAGTCCAAGACGAGCACAAGAAGTGGTAGACTGTATCCTATCTATAGCATGTTCCCAAAACTCTTCACTTATTTGTACTCCTAATTCCATTTCCCATGCATTCTTAATTTTGGTACTCGACTGACTGCTTAAAGTCAGAATAAAGTCATATATCTTTGAAATCATTCCTCTCTGATGTGGATTATATGAGAGCAAGCTCTCCCAAGGCTGTTCTTGAGGTGCAGAGGGGAAATTAGTGAAACATCTAGAAACAAAATTTCGAATTCGAAAATAGTGAAACAGATGCATTACATGGAGGTCATAAGTAGATGACAAGTAGGCAAAATGATCAAAGACACAATCTACATACAAATTTTGAATTGTTTAATGCCCTTGTCATACCACACTGAAAATGTCATGATGGAGGAAATAAGTGGTTATTGCTTAAAGGACCCAAAGAGGATGCACCAACAAATTTAAAGCGGCGTCTAAATTGATACCAGATCTTAAGTGTGTTAAGGACAACTTGATTATCAGTATATAAAGAAAGTTTTGTAGGTAGAGAGGAATAAAATAAAGCAGGTATAGAGGATTCCCTACAAGATGATAATTCCAATTTACACCAAGAAGATCCAGGAGACTCAACCCAATAGCAAAGTTTATGATTGGGTAATGCAAGTCCCCTACTAAGTCTACATCTCTGCAATAAAGTTTTACGAACACTTGATGACCCCACCCCCCCACCCCCCAAATAAAAGAACAAATTATTTTATCCAATGAATCAAAGAATCGTTTTGGCAGAAAAAGAGGAATTGACTGAAATAAGAAAATAAATTTCGGTAATATATTCATTTTGACAGCATTGATCCTGTCAATTTGAGAAAGGGGGAGGTTACCCCAACTTTAAATATTGGATTTAACCTTTGAGATAAGGGGAGTGAAATTAGCCGATGCAAGACCAGACAAAGAACGTGTCACGTTAATACCTAGGTATTTAAACCCTGACTGACTAAATTGAAAAGGTAGATCTGACTGTTGGAGATAAAATGCTACAATATTGACGGGAAAACAGTCATTTTTCTCCAAATTTAATTTATAAACCAAAACTGAACTGAAGGGTTCCAGAACACCTAAGACAGCAGGCATAGAAGCAACAGGATCGGTTACATACAGTAACAAATCATCAGCATATAGTGACAATTTGTATTCAACACCGTAACAGACTATTCCTTTAAATAAGTGGGAAGATCTTAATATGATAGACAGAGGCTCGATAGCGACAGCAAAGAGCAAAGGCGATAAGGGACAGCCTTGGCGACACCCTCGTCCGAGAGCAAAATAATCAGAAAGAATATCGTTAGTATAAAAACTGGCTTTAGGGGATGAGTAAAGGAGGTGAATCCAAGAAATAAATTTATCCCCGAATCTGAATTTCCTCAAAACTGCAAACAAGTACTCCCACTCAACCCTGTCAAATGCTTTTTCGACATCTAAAGAAATTACAATCTCAGGAAGTTCAGCCGAATGCTTTGAATAAATTATATTAAAGAGTGTACGGGTATTAAAAAACAACTGACATCCCTTTATAAAACCATTTTGCTCTTCTGATATAATATAAGGGAGCACGTTCTCTAAACGAGATGCAATTACTTTTGCCAACATCTTTACATCTGCATTAAGCAGAGACAGTGGTCTATAGGAACCACAGGAGGTTGGATCTTTACCCTCCTTAAGAAGGAGAGCTATAGTGGCTTTTGTCAGAGTTGGTGGCAAAGAACCACGTTCCAAGGATTCATTGAACACAGATAAAAGCAATGGTGCCAATTTTCCAATAAATGTTTAAAAAAATTAAATTGGAATCCCATCCGGGCCAAGGTCTTTATTAGATTGCATAGTTTTAATTGAATTTAACATTTCTTCAAGAGAGAGTGGGGAGTTCAGTTTTTTGACAGTATTAGAATCAATAACAAGGTTACAAAGGTTTTGAAGAAATTCATCCAATTTAGAATTGTCTGTAAGAAATTCAGATTTATAAAGTGAAGAGTAAAATTATTTAAAACTAGCATTACTTTCCATGGGATCTGTAGTAATAATATTATAAGTGTTTTTAATACTAGGTATCAGACGGAAAGTGGCCTGTCGTCGTAGCTGATGTGCGAGTAAACGACTTGGCTTGTCGCCATGTTCATAGTATGAACCACGAGTACGTAGTAATAAGCGCTCTGCTTCTTAAGTTGAAATATTCTGCTTGTAAGTCAAGACGCTGTTTAAGTAGTTCTGGAGAAGGATTCAGTGAATATCTTAGATCGAGGTTACTGATTGCAGATGTGAGTTCATTAAGCCTAGCAGTGTGCCTTTTATTAGAGAGAGCAGAGTAAGAAATAATCTGCCCTCTGAGATAGGATTTAAGTGTCTCCCATAACAATGAATAAGAAGTGGAGTCATTCTGATTGAAGGAAAGAAAGTCATCAATAGAAGTTGAAATGAAGTTGCAAAATTCTTTGTTTGCCAAAAGAAGAAGAGTTAAATCTCCAAAGCAGTGGGTTACGTTTATAAATAGAAAGTTGAATATCTAATTGTAGAGGCGCATGTTCAGAAATTACAATACCCAAATAGTCAGAAGAAACTACACAAGAATTAAGAGTACTGTCTATAAAAAAATAATCAATCCTTGAATAGGAATGATGCACCTGGGAGAAGAAAGAAATTTTTTTAAGAGAGGGGTTGGGGTGGGGGGGTGGGGGGGTGGGCTGGGTAGCTCAGTGGTAAAAGACGCTGGCTACCACCCCTGGAGTTCGCAAGTTCGAATTCCAGGGCGTGCTGAGTGACTCCAGCCAGGTCTCCTAAGCAACCAAATTGGCCCGGTTGCTAGGGAGGGTAGAGTCACATGGGGTAACCTCCTCGTGATCGCTGTAATGTGGTTTGTTCTCTGTGGGGCGCATGGTGAGTTGAGCGTGTCTCCGTGGCAACGCGCTCAACAAGCCATGTGATAAGATGTGCGGGCTGACGATCTCAGACGCGGAGGCAACTGGGATTCGTCCTCCGCCACCCGGACTGAGGCGAATCACTACGCGACCATGAGGACTTAAAAGCACATTGGGAATTGGGCATTACAAATTGTGAGAAAAATGGGAAAAATCACAAAAAAATAAATAAATAAAAAAAAGAGAGGGGTTACGGGATCTTTCTGCCACATAAAATATTAATTTTTTTTAGACATAGCAGATTTGAGTCATATTATGGGGATTAGACCGATCCAAATTTTGGTCAAAAACACAGTTTAAATCCCCTCCGAAAATCGACAGGTGAGTATTTAAAAAGGGCTGTGTAACCTATGGTGATCATTAATACGAAGGTGAGTCTCCTGTAAAAACACTATATCAGAGTCGAAACATTTCAAATGTGTAAAAACCTTAGAACTCTTGACAGGATTACCCATAGCTCTGACGTTCCAACTAATAAATCTTAGAGGTGTGCCTGTCCCAGCAGTGCTGGGATCCTTATTACTATTAACCATTTAAATAAAATAAACAACAGGGATACAGATAGCCATTTAGAGCCGAAGTGGGACACCCTCCCCCCACACACACACCCAAAGTCTCCATATAACAAAACAATAAAGGAGACAGCAGTGTTTCCTGCAGTAACCAAAAGTTGTCCACAATGTGAAAACAACTCGGAGAGTAAGCAGAACTAACCAAAAAAAAAGAGGTACGAGAAAAGACTCCTACTGACTTCAAGTCTGATAAACAGTCTGCGCACAATGACAAATATAATATAATATATTTTAAAGCCTTGTGTTACAAATTACTGTGCCATCTGAAGGTGAGCATTACAGCAAAACATTGGTAAGTCCCCCAGTAGCATAAATCAAATGACTACAAAGAACAGATAGATGAAATACAGGTAATGCAATAGTATAGCACGTAAGGCTGAATACGGTAAATACTCTAACATAAATTTAAACAAACAGAAACAACATTAACCTAGTCAGAGCATCAGAACAGAAAACCACATATTATTACAATGGTAGATTAAAGAGGGGTGAGTCCACTGAATCTAGAAGAAGTAATGCAACGATATTTTAATTGCAAATCAGAACACTGATAGTAGGATGCCTGAGTACCAAAAAAAAAAAGAGAGCGAAAAAGATGACGCTGTCATAGCTGCTGCAGCTCACCCAGATATCAAGAATTTGACATAGTCCCCTGCTTCCTCCGCTGAAACGAAGTCCTTCTGAACACCATTGTATGTAATGCAAAGTGGTGCTGGGTGAAGTATTCCATAGCGAGTGCCCTCAATGCCACGAAGTTGATGCCTGACCTCGTTGAATGCGGCCCGAGCCCGGCCTATCTTGGCAGTATGGTCCGGGAAGACTGAAATGGTCAAATCCCCCACTTTAATCCGTTGGAGCTCTCTCGCGCGGCGTAAAATGTCAACACAATCACTGTGATAATGAAATCTACACACAATAGCTCGTGGTCGTTCACCAGGCTTGGGCTTAGGCAGAAGGGTCCGGTGGGACCGGTTCAAAACCGGCTCCTTCTCCAGACCAAACGCTCCCTTTAGCAAGACGGTTACAGCAACAGTGGTACAAGTGTCAGGCCCCTCTGGAACTCCCACTATCCTAATATTATTACGCCGTGATCTAGACTCTAAATCCTCACATTTATTCTCCAACTTGGCTACGGTAGCAGTGAGACACTCGATAGTAGTTTTCATCCGAGCTATGTCATCGGTACAACCGGAGAGAGCATGCTCCATTTCCCCAACAATACCCTTCAGTGTCAATATAGCAGCATCGGTAGCAGCTTTATCTTTAACCAGCTGTGTTTTCACAGCCAGCAGGTCGAGCTTGATCGTTGACAGAGCATCCCTGAGAGTCTTAAAAATATCGGCAATGTCATTCCTCAGCGAAGCCAGCAACTCGAGCCTGAGGGCGGCGATGTCAGGGTCAAACCGAGGCAAGGCGGACTCAGCGGAAGGAGGTGATTCACACGAGGCTGTGGTCGTGGCGCTTATACTAGGCCTCAGTTGTGTCTGAATAGTATTATGGGTTTTCATGTTTTTTCCAGACATTTTAACGTAGTTCAAGGTTGAACGGGCAAAAAAAAACAAAAAAAAAAACAGAGTAAAGTAAGTCAAGATCAAATGTATGACTGAAAAGCGCAAGTAAATTACAATTTTAATCGAAAACAGCGGGAGCCTCCAACTTCGCGTCCTACTCCATTAGCAGCTCAGCAGCACCCCTCTACATGGAATATTTCTGTTACTATATGTAATTTTACTAGAGCTTTAAAGACAAATTCTCTTGACAAGTGCAGTTTTCTTTCCTGTGTTGGCATATTTCATATTCTATCAGGAAGTTTGGGTGGGACATGGTTCAATGACGTGACGCTCATTTTTTTGTGTTTAGATTTAAGTTATTCATCAATATATTTAATTTGCAGTTTTACACATAACAATTACTTAATACACCTCTACAGAGATGAACATGTTTTCAATCACTGAATTCAAAGTCATTTTTCTGTCTATGTGGTGAAAAGCTAATTTCCGAAACATAGGTTGGCAGGCAAAGAGTCAATTATGTATGTTAATGAAGAATGTCTACCTAATAAGTCAGAGAAACTTTAAAGGAATATTTCCCCAAAAAATAAACAAATTCTCTCATTATTTACTCACTTTCACACCATCCCAGATATATGACTTTCTTTCTTCTGCTGAACACAAACAAATTTTTAGAAGACTGTTTCAGCTCAGTAGGTCCTTTCAATGCAATTGAATTGTGACCAGACCTTTCAAGCTCCAAAAATCACATTACGGCAGCATAAAATTAATCCATAAGACTCCAGTGGTCTAATATACACTGTCTTCTGAAGTAATGCAATCACTTTGGGTTAGAAACAGATCAATATTTCAATCCTTTTTTCTATAAATCTCCTCTTTCATTTTCAGAATGTGAAAGTTAAAGTAGAGATTTATAGTAAAAAAAGGATTTCAATATTCATCAGTTTCTTGCCCACATCTATTATATCGCTTCAGAAGACATGGATTTAACCACTGGAGTCTGATGGATTACTTTTATGCTGCCTTTATGTGCTTTTTGGACCATCAAAGTTCTGGCCACCATTTACTTGGATTTTATGGACCTACCGAGCTGAGATATTCTTCTAAAAATCTTCGTGTTCAGCAGTAGAAAGAAAATCATAAACATCTGGAATGGCATGAGGGTGAGTAAATGTTGAGAGAATTTTCATGTGAGCTATCCCTTTAACCCAACCCCCAAACCTATGCCTAACAATTCAGGTAGTGCTCATACAGTAAATACTCATAAATTACTTATAAATATAAATGACTCTTCCCTTGCCATCCTACGTTTCAAAAATGGACAAAAATTTTAAATTTCTTCAAACTTGATACATGTGTTGTAGATTTCTCCTTTTTATCATCTAGTCTAGGAAAACCTTATATCAAAGGGCTCAAGTTCCATCACAGCCAGGAACCATAATTTGCTACTTGCTAGTCATTTGCAGATAGTATTAGAGGGAGGGACATTCTCATTCTAGAGAGAATTTGACTGGATAAAAATCTTTGTAGTGCAAGATGAGTGATCAATATTTTGGTCTGTTTTTTTCTGTAGAGAAAGACTGTACATTTTAAATGTGTATATATGCTACAAGTGAATTTTGTAAACTTTAACCTTCCTATGGTCTTCATAAATGAGCCCTTCCTTTGGTCCTCTCGGACATTTTTGAATGGAAAGAGCAAAGGTGTAACTTTTTTTAATGATGATGTTGATAATGATACCATTTCTTATTCCCTGAAGTAATGACAATCAAATTATGCACTTCTTTTGGAATGTTATGCTATTTATGTAAATTTCTCAATGTTACTATTCATTTGCATATGCAAATAAGCAAATTCATGAAACTTTAGTACAAAAAATAATATGACTTGAAAATCATGTCATGACAATAATAGCCACTAGATGGCTACAGTGTTCTATGGAGCCACCTACTGTGTAGTCTGATTGCTTGTTGTAACCTAATTTTATATTTTATCACAAGTAATGCATTTGGATATCTATCTAGACATTATCAAACTATTATTTGTCAAAGTTTAGCATTATAAAATGGATTTGAAATCAGTTCATGCAGTTAAGAGAAATTAACTGAAAAAATTGTGAAAATTCAATTAGAGTATAAAACAGAAGAATCAGAGAAAACATTTAGCAATTTCAAATTTTCTATGGTAAAAATTTATTTTGCAAACATTTTCATGTCAGTGAGGTGAACAGCAATAATAAACAAGAAATGCATTAAAAAAAGAACAAACAGTAAGCAACAAAAAACAGTAATAACAGTAAAGAATGATGCAATGTCTTTATGCATTCATGCATCTGTGGCAGTGTGTAGTTATTATAGCATGTACCTTGCAGATGGATTTTTTTTATTTTATTTTTTTATTTTGCAAACCTTGCTAGATTTAATGTCTCTTGGGAGACAGTCCGCACACCTTTATTTCTGTGTGTGTTTGTGTGTGTGTATGTTCTGCATTGTGGGTATGTCATTGTCTCACCCCCTTATTTCTGAGTGTGTGTGTTTAGCATTGTGGCTGATTTATTGGTTTTATTTGACAAATAAAAAAAATATAAAAAACTGCCCTGTGTTATAGTCTCACTAGCTCATTTTTGTGTGTGTGTGAGTGGGTGTGTATGTTTTGCACTCTGGATGTTTTATAGTCTCACCCTGTAATTTCTGTGTCTTTTTTCTGCATTGTGGCTGATTTATTGATTGTATTTGACAGATAAAAAAAATGCTATGTTATGGTCTTTCCCATTCATTTTCAATGGTCGGACAATTTTGACTGTGAAGATAAAAGATATAGCTCTTTTTTTTTTACAACCACTTAAAGAATCATGGCCAATTTCTTTTATTTATTTTTTTATGTTCAGATGGCAAATGGAGGAAAAGTCACCAAATCTTGTACCGTTCAGATTAAGGAAACCGTTTTTATTAAATCAGCAAAAGTGATTCTGGTCAAAAATGACCGAAGACCATACTGTAGGAGGGTTAAGAAGTACACTAGCATATATATTTCCTCAAAGTTAACACACATAGACTAAAAACCATAAAAATCTCATTTTTATTTCATTGGGTCTCTACTGTGCCAGGATAAGATTGCTTTGCAACAAAATGAGGGGTTTTATGTTATCTTGCGTTTGTTTATTTTCAGAATATGGTATGAGGAGAGGATGTTGCCCTTGGCTCCCTGTTGTTCATCACCACGCAACATGCAACATTAGTCATGCCGTGTATATGCCTCCATGCTCCTGTCCTTCAGCTCTCTTCAGTTCTGTTTTAGTCTTTTTTTTTTTTTTTTTTTTAGAGAAATGTCTAAAAAGTTTTTTCCAATGTTTTTCCAGGCATGCTGGAAAGTGTGCTATTTTATTATTTATTATTATTGTTTATTGTATTATTAGTTTAAAAAGAAAATGAAATGTTAAAAAACATATTGTCAGAAAAATCAATTTAGATAAACATGATATTTGAATGTATATGGTGCATACATGTATGCCTGAATGTCTACAGTACAAAGTTGTTAATTTTTGTGACAAAATATAGCAAAACTTATCAAGCACAGACAGTCTATGTGAAGAAACCATCAAAACATTAGTAGGCCTATAGAATACCAGATGTTTCTTGTTGTGAATCGTAACCCCTACTCACTGAAGGTTCTGTTATTTACCCCTGGAGAATTGATCTCACTATGTCAGGCTACCTTCCACAAATGCATTAATCATATGCAGTTTTACCCAGCAACATGCTTGGATTGCATAGTACAAAACACAATAAAACTCATGCTCCAAGACATTTTTACAGTACTGGTATTGATATTGAATTCTTTTTGTATTGTTATGTCAGTCCCTTTGCACTTTGTGTGTGTGATTAATGATAATGCATCATGTAAATCCCATTAACTTTATTCATTTTATTAGTTATACCAAATGGTCCATAGGAGGAACGATAAAAACAAATGGAAGCCGCCTCACCTTTGATTCTATTTATCATGTTAAGGACATCCACACAAGTCTTTCAAAAATTCAATTCCTACAGTGCATTCAGAAAGTATTCAGACCTTTTCATTTTTTTTTTTCACACTTTGTTATGTTTCAGCCTTAAACTAAAATACTTTAAATTATTTATTTTTTCACATCAATCTACAACCCATACCCCATAATCACAAAGCGAAAACCAGTTTTTTGATAACTTTGCAAATTTATTAAAAAGAAAAAACTGAAATATCACATTGACATAAGTATTCAGACCCTTAACTCAGTACTTTGTTGAAGCACCTTTGGCAGCGATTACAGTCTTAAGTCTTCTTGGGTATGATGCGACAAGCTTTGCACACCTGGATTTGGGGATTTTCTGCCATTCTTCGCTGCAGATCCTCTCAAGCTCTGTCAGGTTGGATGGGGACTGTCGGTGGACAACCATTTTCAGGTCTCTCCAGAGATATTCGATAGGGTTCACGTCCGGGCTCTGGCTGGACCACTCAAGGACATTCACAAAGTTGTCTCTTAGCCACTCTTGCATTGTCTTGGCTGTGTGCTTAGGGTCATTGTCCTGTTGGAAGGTGAACCTTTAGCCCAGTCTGAGGTCCTGAGCTCTCTGGACCAGGTTTTCATTAAGGATATCTCTGTATTTTGCTGTGTTCAGCTTTCCTTCAACTCTGACCAGTCCCCCAGACACTGCTGTTGAAAAACACCCCTACAGCATGGTGGTGGTAGCATCATGCTGTAGGGGTGTTTTTCATCCACCACCATGCTTCACCGTTGGGATGGTATTGCACAGGTGATGAGCGGTGCCTTGTTTTCTCCACACATGACAAACAGTTCAATCTTTGTTTCATCAGACCAGAGAATCCTTTTGGTGCTTTTTTATGTGTCTTGCACTGAGGAGAGGCTTCCATCTGGCCACTCTGCCATAAAGCCCAGATCGGTGGAGTGTTGCAGTGATGGTTGTCCTTCTGCAAGTTTCTCCCATCTCCACACATGATCTCTGGAGCTCAACCAGAGTGACCATCGAGTGACCGTTCTCCACCAATTGCTCAGTTTGGCCAGGCAGCTCTAGTAACAGTCCTGGTTGTTCCAAACGTACATTTACATTTATGCATTTGGCAGACGCTTTTATCCAAAGCGACTTACAGGGACAATACCCCCGGAGCAACCTGGAGTTAAGTGCCTTGCTCAAGGACACAATGGTGGAGGCTGTGGGGATCGAACCAGCAACCTTCTGATTACCAGTTATGTGCTTTAGCCCACTATGCCACCACCACTCCTTCTTCCATTTAAGAATTACAAGGCCACTGTGCTATTGCGAACTTTCAATGCAGCCATTTTTTTTTTGTTGTTGTTTTTTTTTTTGCCTTCCCCAGATCTGTGCCTTGACACAATCCTGTCTCTGAGCTCTGCAGGCAGTTCCTTTGACCTCATGGCTTGGTTTTTGCTCTGATATGCATTTTCAGCTGTTAGACCTTATATAGTCAGGTGCGTGCCTTTCCAAATCATGTTCAATCAATTGAATTTGCCACAGGTGGACTCCAATCAAAGTGTAGAAACATCTCAAAGATGATCCAGAGAAATGGGATGCACCTGAGCTAAATGTCAAAGTGTCATAGCAAAGGGTCTGAATACTTATGTCAATGTGATATTTCAGTTTTTTCTTTTTAATAAACTTCAAAGTCATCAAAAATCTGTTTTTTGCTTTGTCATTATGGGGTATGGAGTGTAGACTGATGTGAATTTTTTTTAATTTTTTTTTTTTTTAAAAGCATTTTAACATAAGGCTGCAACATAACAAAATGTAAAAAAATAAATAAAAAATAATGAAGGGGTCTGCATACTTTTTGAATGTATTGCATATACAAATGCAGATGCAACAAACCACTAGATTAGATTCAGTTTTTAGTCAATTGAATTCACCTCTGAAATGGTTTAACTGAAAGGCTGTTATTTTGGTGTTGCTTTTGCCAAAATGTTGCTGTTTTTCAAATTCGCATCTAAACAGCATCGGCATACGTAAGAGCATCAACAGCCTTCAAAATCCCAGGAATTTTATTTTCAGTTGCTAAACAAGCATGGAAATGGTGAAACAGTTCTTGATATGTTTAATGAATACATCAGTCTGTTTTATGGCCTATTTAAAGTGGAGTGGTAGTGAACCAGAGGTAAGTGTATGTAACTGTGTACTGGTTCACCTGAGACTGCCCTCCCTGGAGAAGATCATTCAGAAATTTTAACAAACACTTCATGACCTCTGAACAACTCTGCCAATTTTTCCTTGCCTCTGAGTCAGACCCCTCTCACCTCTCACAGCAGCAAACAGGCAGAATCTTAGTTAACTCGCATGCTGTGTATTTAAAACCCTGTGGGGACTTCTGGGTTTTAAAAAAAAGAACATTGAAAATGTATGCTAGTGTGGATGGGGGCTGTTGCTGGGATACGTGTGGGTGATGCTGGGTGGTTTAGTTAAATATGGGTCATCACAGTATGTGAATAGTCTTATCCCTACCCTCATTTCATATGGCATTAAAAATAACCCAATATAATTTCAGAGCCACAAGAGTCACCAAGAATTTGTGACAAGTTAGTTCTTCAAATTTAGTTTGTCTTGCAAGACTCGGCGCATACAGGCCAGACATTTAAAATCCTCTGCATTGATTGGTGAGGAAGTGAAGCAACATTAATGGCACACTCAGGATTGATTGTTATTTTCTGGATAAGCCGACACATAGGAGCCCTTTAAATGTGGACGTGCTTTTGATAAGAGTGCAGGAATTTATGAAGGGCTGTAGCTTTTTATTGAGAACATACCTGTATAGGAACAGGATTTGTCATTGCTGGGCTATAATCCAGAGAAGGCTTCATTAAGAGGCCATTGTTGTCAGTGTTTCTAATCACAAGCTCTATGGAGTAGAGTTTTATATTGTAATTGTCAATCCACCATAACAAACTGAATTGGGAATGGGGGAGCTCCAATACTGGTTGGCTCTAACTAATAAATATGGATTAACTGAGCTACGCCCGTGTTGGATCATTGTCTAATGAGGAAAAATGACTGACACAATGTATTAGAGCGCATTAATGCACATATGCAACAGGGAAATGCTGTAGAATGAATAAATGAACTGTATCATAACTTAAGTTGCTCTATGAGGTGTAAATTTATGTTATTTTGTCCACTTTGATTTTGGTTTACATGAAACTGAAATGCAAATGTTTAGCTGGATGTGAATGTAGAGCAGCTCCAATCAGAGAAACATATAACACTCAGACTAAAAAATTCCTGGAGCTTGTTGTTAGTATAGACAGAAAAGTAAAATCTATCTCTGATTATGCGGATTAAATTCAACAGCATTAAAACGATGGGATAAATTCACACCTGAAAATATTAGTGTGTGAATGAGGTTTTGAAATACGAAATAATGAGGATTTGTCTCCACCTAGCGGTAGACCAACGATGTAACCTAACGTCGATTAACCTTCATATGGCGTCGAAATGACTGGTCAAGATTCAAGAACAGAGTTTAGTGAGTTGAAACCAGATGGTCAGTCAAGAAGACACGCCAACAACAACCAAAAAGTGTGCAGTCACCGTCTAACACTCCAGTTTGGCACCTACATCATGTGTGTTATCGTGAGTCACTAAACAAAATAATGAAATACAAAGGTTGAGAAAAACACGAACAGCTCTCTGACATGTTTAAGCAGTCACATGAGCAAGAGTCGCGCTGATATACGGAACAGCACGATTACGAGTGTGATGCAGTACAAGAAACAAGTAAATAATATTAAATAATATTAAACGCATCAAGCACAACTCGACTCTCTGCACTGCTCTCACAACAGTGCGGTTGAATTCCTAAACGAATTAGTGTTTTTAAAACGAATCTTTTAGGTGAACGAATCATTCTCATTTACTTACATTTATTGCGTCCAAATCTGCATTCTTTTCTACTATATAATATGCCAATCAAATAGGGTTTCAGAAGCCTCAGTATTTAAAGGGACACCCAAAAATGAAAAGTCTCTCATCATTTACCCACCCTCATGCCATCCCATGTGTCTTTCTTTCTTCTGCTGAACACAAAGATTTTTAGAAGAATATTTCAGCTCTGTAGGTCCATACAACGCAAATAAATGGTGGCCAGAACTTTGAAACTCTAAAAAGCACAAAAAGGCAGCATAAAAGTAATACATATGACTCCAGTTGTTAAATCCATGTCTTCAGAAGTGATATGATAGGTGTGGGTGAAAATATATCAAAATTTAAGTCCTTTTACAATAAACTGTCATCCTTGCCCAGTAGAAAATGAATCGCCAAAAACAAAAGAAGCATGTGGAAGTGCAAGTGAAGATTTATATTAAAAAACTTAAAACCTTAAATATTGATCTGTTTCTCACCCACACCTATCATATCACTTCTGAAGATATGAATTTGACCACTGGAGTCATATGGATTACTTTTATGCTGCCTTGATATACTTTTTGGACCATCAAAGTTCTGGCCACCATTTACTTTTATGGACCTACCGAGCTGAGATATTCTTCTAAAAATCTTCGTGTTCAGCAGAAGAAAGAAAGTCATAAACATCTGGAATGGCATGAGGGTGAGTAAATGATGAGAGAATTTAAATATTTGGGTGAACTATCTCTATGCCATAATTCCACTGGAGCTGAGGAGACAATGCAGAATAAAAAAAAAAAAATGTCTTTAAGTACTATACATACCAGGAAAGTTGTTCCTTGTGGTCAGATGGTGCTTGTTTAATAAAACCTGAGTTAGTTATTTTCAGGTTGTTGTTACTAACTAGTATATTCAGGTCACAGGACAATGTCCACTATTCCTGGATAAAGTAGGTCCAGTAATGTATAGTATACTACTCACTTCTTTACCTGAAGAACATACTTTTTTTTTACCAGCCGAGAAGTACGTTCTTCATCAGATGCAGTACGTACTCTGACAGTACACAATTTCGGACGCAGAAATGTTTTCTGTTGTGAATGACTCAGTTGAATCAGTTGACTCTATCATAACTTAAAAGATGCTTGTTTGTCGCCATCTACTGGTGTAAGATGTAATGAACAGACATGGTTACTGAACAAATCAGTGAAATCGAAATGAAAGGTGAATCAAAATCCCCACCACTATTTGTAAAGCCACGAACACAGTCAAACGGAATGATACAGAGAGTGAAATGTCCCATTGCTGTTGCACTCATGGAACGCTTCTCGTCCAATCAGATTGGAGGACTGGAACTTACTGTTGTATAACACAAAATGTTCCAATGCGTGGCCTTCTTTGTGACTGAATAATATTACAGCACTGGAAATGCACAGGGAGATGATTGGAAACTTATTGGCTTGCAGTCACTGTTTCAGCTGTAAAATGAAATTAGATGAGCACAAATCTAATAAGCCAATTAGCAAAGCAGCGGCACAGATCCACAGTGATGTTAAGCCTATTGAATCAGCCACACTGCATTGTTTTCCACGATTCCTTCAGCACTTTGAAATGAACCATGTGTCCCAAAATGAGCTTTTAACACATCAGAAGCCATTCAGACAGACACAGTAGGATTACAGGCAGCATGTGGGATAATAGCCATTGTTGCATCATTCCTAAATGGCTCCACACCCATGATGCAATGAATGATGTCATAATGCATTGATTGCTATGCAGAGAGCATCCTGGAACAGACAACCACAAAATCCAACAGAGAAATGGAGCTTGTATAATTGAGAAGTGAGTTAATACTTCATCATGAACTCCTCAATTATACAAGGCCAATTTCTGTGTTGCAGTCCCTAACGACTATGTGTATAAATCATTACTGAAAAGGATGTCAGGATGTCACATTTCTTTCTTTTCTTTTTCTTTTTTTTTTTTTTCCTTTGTTGTCATTATATCATTAATTATTTTGTATGTGTTTTGTTCAGTAGACTATATTTTTAATGTAAGGTGTTATCCAACAAAGAAAGACCTAAAGGGATAGTTCACCCAAAAATGAAAATGTTCCCATCATTTACTTGCCCTCACGTCATCCCAGATGTGCATGACTTTCTTTCTTCTGCTGAACACAAGCAAAGATTTTTAGAAGAACATTTCAGCTCTGTGGGTCTATACAATTGATTGAAAGTGAATGGTGACCAAAATTTTGAAGCTCTAAAAAGGACATAAACGCAGCATAAAAGTAATCCATATGACTCCAGTGGTTAAATCAATGTCTTCAGAAACGATATGATAGGTGTGGGTGAGAAACAGATCAATATTTAAATATTTTTTTACTATAAATTCTCCTCCCTGCCCAGTAGGTGGCGATATGCATAAATAATGTGAATCGCCAAAAACAAAAGAAGAAGAATGTGTACTTTTATTCTTCTAAAAATCTAGAAAGTCATACACATCTGGGATGGTATGAGAGTAAGTAAATGATGAGAGAATTTTCATTTTTGGGTGAACTATTGCTTTAAACAGAGAAAAGGCTTCAGACAGAGGCCATTGCTGTTTTAATCCACCATAACCAATATTTTTGGAGTGCAAGTTTTTTCCAAGAAGGTAGTCTCAGAAAAAGTGAAGAATATGTATTTATTAATTGAATTAGTGTGTAAGCCATTTAGCAAGCAGTATGTTGAGTAATTAACATGGTGTGGATCCCTCTTTGACAATTACAAGTTTAAATGTTAAGATTCCAGAGTGCTGCTGTCTCCTAAAGGGTTATTTCATCCAAAAATGAAAATCCTGTCATCGTTTACTTGCATGATTTACTCTCTTCAATGGAATACAAAAGATGTCGCGCAGTATGTTCAGTCTTAGTCACTATTCACTTTCATTGCATCACTTTCCATACAATGGAAGTGAATGGTGACTGAGGTGGTAACATCTCCTTTTGTGTTCTATTGAAGAAAGTAAGTCATACAGGAACAACATGGAAGTGAGTAAATGATGACAAAATGTATCCCTTTGTTTACGAATGGCAAAAGATCTCCCTCTGCTGGTTGTAAAATGTGAACATCACCATCAACTATAGATCTAATAACAATAGTTGTTTAATTTAAACAGAGCTGCTTTTGGCTGTAATAGAGCAAGCAAATCTATTTTGAAATACATAAATATTCTTTTTTTTTTTTTTTTTTTCAAACATCACATTGCTTTGTAGCACTCACAGATGTTTGAAGTAGAACTCTGTATACTAGGTAATCTCTGTACCCAAGGTCAGGGAGACTGTACCAAGCAACGACAATGCATCCGTCCTTATAGTTGCGAAGCAAAACACAACTGTGAATGAATACATGATACAGTTCTATAATCTTATCACAAATAGAAAGTTGACAATCATATTCATTCAAGTGTATATGCTACTGAGGATCCATTATAATCACTATCCTGCAGAGGATTGATTTTTGATTAGTTCTTGTGGGCACTATTTTAACCTGTTCATTACTATCCATTTTCATTTTACTGCATTTCTTTAGTGTAAATGCTGTGTAGGTGGCACTTAAGTGGATACTGAGCTTACAGGGGAGACAGAATGTTCACTGGATTGATTCTCAACCTTTTGGTAGACAGCTTAAAACACTTGCATTCAGAGCTTTGAGATTTTTTTGAAATTGTAGTAGGTCAAGAATCACACTGCGTAAATGGATAAATATTAACTGTTCAGTGCTTTGTGGGAAATTTTTATTTGTAAATCAATTATTGTAATTTACTGTATTTACTGTAATAAATTGTATTACTGTATTTTCATACATTGTTATAATGCTTACTTGCAAAGCCATTAAATTAACCATTATTGATGTACACAGTCATTTTCTGGTAAATTACATTTTAATTACACTTAAGACATTTTAATATGGGACGGACAATGTAACATTTAGCTGAACTTTAGCTTCTTAAAGCTGCACTACGTAAGATTTTTTGGTTAAAAATGAACAAATTCCCATTATTGATTGAGTACATAAACAGTGTTCAAAACAATGTTCTTACCCCGATTCACGACGGTTAGCCTATATCAAATTATTTGTATTTTGAGCTGTCGGGTTCGATTTGGTGTGAAATCATTGGCTTATGAAGTACATCCTTGCATCATTACGTCATGTCCGTGAACATAGGAAAGAAGAGCCGGTGTACAGAAAATATATTCTACCAATCAGGATGTGCTACCAACGCTATATTCGTATAGTTTTAGGGTTGGTGTTAGGGTTTGGGGTTTGGGTTAGGGCTTAGTACAGCCTCACACCATATCACACTATCTGATATGCACATCCTGATAGGTATTATCTGCTTGACAAGATGTGCTACCTTGCTTTTTAACACATTTCATGCTGTTGTAGTAAATACTGACAGGTTCTCCTGTGCCTCCCAACATGTGCTACCCATGTTTGAACTTTACATATCACTGTTTTTACACATCCTGAACAGGTTGCACAGATTATCAGAACACCGGCTGTCTCGTTTTAGTTTGCGAGAAGAAAGAAACTACAGTTCAGTTCAGTCACACTCACAGTTCCGGACAGCACTGCAGCAATCTGGATGCTTTAATGCTTAGATATGTTTTCTCTTAGGGTTGTTGAAGCTAATATTGCTTGTCAAGCTTGTATGAAAAAAACATTACTTGTGTGTTAATCGAACCAGATGTATCTACGTTGTCGGGGGGAGTGATTTTGACATGTTTACTAATATTTATGACTTCTGAAATTGACTGTTAACTGTTATATTGCATTTTTAAGCATATTATTATCATGTTTAATAAGGTATATTTGATCCCCATCATTACTGAATCCTCATTTTATGTTTTTAGTTTACGATGTTTTCCTGTGCATTGCATAGACATACTATTGTAGTATTACGGTTCATTTGCATTTTTAACTGAGGCTGTACGATATAATATAAAAATAATAAAGTCTTCCATTGAACTCCTATCAGCCATATCATGAGTATCAGCTCTTAAATTGATAAGTGTAGTACAATACAAACATTAATAGCAGGTAAAACACTTGAAAATGTATATTAAAATATACTGGTAGTGCTTGAGGTGATTGAGTCCCCTGTTCTTTATGTAAAAGGGCTTTGAGTGTAGTGTCAGAAAAGCACTAAAAGTGTAAAATTCATTCATTCAAAATATGTGAATATGAGAGTTGTTTATCTTCATCAAAGCAAGTAATATTTCAGTTTTTAATGTTTGCGCATATAACATTATATTAACATGAAAATAGCATGTTATGACCCCGGCTCTGAATATCTCCAGCCATGATCACACACAGGCAATGTCTAGGTAACCTCAAATCATGAGATTTATCCGCCAGAAGAGCAGTGCCGAAGTGTTGCAATTTTAACTTGCTAGAGAGCACAAAGTTACATAGTGCAGCTTTAATTATAGCTTTGTTTGAAGTTATTTTAATATTGTATTATACACTGGGTATAATACATGGTTTGGTACATTACTAATGAAAAATAAGTGTTTACTGCTTTTCTCATGAAACGAATACTGAAGGATCATCAGTATAATGACTGATTGGGAATCTGTAAATTCCTAGCAGTACCATACTTGATATACAGTAAAAAAATTATATATGTAATATGCAAATGTAGTTGTTGATAGCTAGTAACAAGCTGCAGGTTTCAATAGTTATTTGAACAGATCAAATTTAAGGTGGGTTAACTCAAGTCGTTCAGGTTTTTGCTACACAAATTATTTGAGTAAAGCCAACATTTTAATTTCATATCAGAGAAACTCATTTTCATTGTGTGAATTAAGTTAAACCAACAATTATTATTTTTCTGTGTGTTTAATGCATATTTTTGTCACAATGTTTTTTTTTTTTTTTTTTTTTAATTAAACAATAATTGTCAACCCCTCTGCAGTACCGCTGCTGACACCCTGTTAAAGTCATTGGTTTCATGTAAAAACCAAAATGTTTTTAAACACAATATTTCACATGATGTTGCTATAGTAGAGAAATGTCACTGAGTGACGGCTGCATTAAATATTCCTATCATTCTATAGTTTTGTAAGGCTCAGGTATGGTATAAAAATGATGGTTTTTGCACAAAATATAGTTTTGTTTTGTTTTTTCTTCACTGATAGATAACATAATCAATGTAATGAACAACATTATTTACTGAAATGTACTTTACTAAGAACTGCTTGTTATTTTGCTGTCAACTTTTGTATGATGTTTCTAAATTGTCAATTGAAAGTACTTTGTCATCAGTATTAGTGAAACAAACTAGTGCTAAATAGTTTTGTATTTTCAGCAGATTCTCTGAAGCACTATCTCGGCCTCTCTGATTGGCTGCTGTTCTGACAGCTCTATTGTTTCTCTACACTCTCCACCTAGCTCTTGTGCACTGACAAAAAATAACTGCCAATAGCTCTTGGAAATCTGCCTGCCTTGGCACAATTGAGCTTTACACTATTCAATCTGATAACAATTTTATTTTTGAAAAACTACAAAAACAGGTAGGTGATTCTTCCTTTCATATTATATGTTGGTTTTGTTATAGTGGCTTGTGTTTCCAAATCACTTTACATATTACAAGAGGTGATTTAGGCCATGACTCACATATATTCTGTATAAGTTTATAAGCTGTGTAAGTTTTAATTTGGGTAAATAGTGTTGTCAAACTCTTTTATTTATACAAGAATGGTTCATTTTAAACTATCTTTATTATCTTTAAACTACAAATGTAAAACAAGTGATCATGTATGATGTGCAGAGTTTTAAAGATGGTAAATTTAGCTGTTAAGACTTAACCTTAACCTATAATAATGCAACAACTTAAATAATGAGTTGTAAAACAACTATTTGAGTTATTTTTAGTAAAGATAAATCTTATTTATTTTAAATAAAAGTCACTTTTAAACATGGTCTTGCTTCATATTCAGATAAGGTCTTGGTTAATTTTAGTACTGTTCCATTTTGTTTCAGAGTGTCTGTAGGTGCAAGATGTACAGCTTTATGGGAGGTGGATTGTTTTGTGCGGGAATAGGAAACATACTCCTGGTAATCTCCACTGCCACTGACTACTGGATTCAGTACCGCCAGTCCAGCAGTTACATGCATCAGGGCCTGTGGCGCTACTGTGTTCCAGGGAAATGCATGACACACACAGACAGCATTGGTGAGACTATCACACCATGGATAGGCACTGTTCTACATGATATATACATTATTGTACAAGTTAAAATCACTTTTTATGTACTGAAAAGTCTCTGATTTCATTTTAAACAGCGTACTGGGATGCCACCCGGGCCTTCATGATCCTGGCCATCCTAGCTTGTTTCTTTGGCATCATCATCGGTGTCATGGCTTTCATCAATTACTCCTCCTTTGATAGCTTTGACAAAACCTTTGCTGCGGGAATTCTCTATTTCATTTCATGTAAGAATGCTTATGTCTATAAATACAGTAAAAAAAAAAAACAACAACAACAACTAATAGGCCAATACAGACACTTTAATATCATTTCCAAAATTTTTGTTAGCTTACTTGCGTTTTATTCTGTTCTCCCTTACAGGCTTCTTTGTGCTGCTGGCCATGGCTGTCTACACTGGGATGACAGTTAACTACTATGGAAAACGCTATGGGAATTGGCGGTTCTCTTGGTCATACATAATGGGTTGGGTTTCTGTGGCACTCACATTCTTTTCAGGTATAGTTAATACTACAATAAAGTAAAAAATGTTACATCATGACATTGCAGTCAAAGTAAGGAATTTGTTGGTTATTATTCCTTGTCTTTCTCTGCAGGGATGTTATATATGTGTGCTTACCGGATGCATGAACCAAGAGGCCCCATATCACGCTAATCCGTTCAGTCTGAATGTGAACCATCATGTCATCCCTGGTCCCTTCATTTTAGACCTGGCATTTATTGTTTATTTTAAATTACAAAACACCAACTAATAAATGACTAATAAACACGTTCATTTAATGTTTTATACATAATCTTATTTCCTACACAAACTAATATACACATGATTGGCAGCTAGGTTTGGTAAGACATAAGACATATTTTAGCTGGTAAGACAGCAAAATCCTTTAGAAATTCTTGATTTTTATGGTAAAATATACAAATCAAATGCAGTTAATTAGTATAATTTCTTGTATAATATCACTAGTATTTAATTTGTAGCACTTCACAATAACGTTGTATTCATTAAAATTAACTACATTAGTTAACACAAATTAACAATAAACAATACTTTTACAGCATTAATCTTGGTTAAGGTTAATTTCAACATATTTTTTAAATAAATAATGTATACTGTATGTTAACAGTAGTTAATTATGAACTAACAAAGGGGTTTTCAAACTGGGGTCTGGGGACCCCCAGGGGGCCGCAAGAGTGTGTTAGGGGGTCTGTGGAAAATTTTGAGAGAGACATTTTTTTTTTACAATATGTATTTTTAGGGCTGTCAAAGTTAACATTAAGATATTCATTATCTAGGTTTAATGCAATAAAAATGTCATTCAACCTTCGAAAGGCAGTAGAAATCTAAATCAGTAGACTTATTATTTTACTCTATTGACAGCAATACTTAAAAAAAATTAATAAATAATTATAAACCAAATTAGCACTTAATTTTGTGAAGAAAAACAACTGTTTGGTTTTAATGCAATGAGAATGTAAAGGCCAAAATAGTGTTTTTAGGAAACATGTCTTTGTAATATAATGCTTACTATTTCTTCACACAGTATATATGTTTTTTTATACATGAAAATATATAGCTCCTTTATATCTAAAGAAATGGTTCCCTCCCTGGGGGATCATCATATTTGAGTGTCCTTGGAATCAAAAAAGTTTGAAAGGCCCTGAACTACAAAATAATGAACAGTTGTGTTTTTATTAATTAACATTAACCAAGATTAATAAATGCTGTTAAAATATGTTGTTCAATGTTAGTTTATGATAGCTAATGCGTTTACTAATGTTAACAAATAGAACCTTATTGTAAAGTGTTGCAATTTAATTTTGAAGAGTTAACTGCAACAATTCTACATTGACACAGCCAAGGAAACTTTACATTGTGACTGGTAAATCCTTTATTTGTCTTGGTCAGACTCAACAGGCTGTGATGCATTCAGCATTATATTTAACATAAATTTAACACATGAATGAAAACATGCTGCTGCTATGCAGCACTCTGGTAATAAATGAACATTTGAGTTACACATCAACTCACAACTGGTCTGAATTAAAGGTCTGAGATCTATTACATCTTAGAAACATGCGATAGGGAACAAAAAGCAAAACATATTAAGGTGCTCCAAAAACAACACACTTCACACAGTGAGAAACTTTCTTTGAACAAATTAATCAACTTCCTCAATAGTTGGTCCAGAGGATCCACCTCCACCAGGGGCACCTCCAGCTCCTGGGAAGCCTCCAGGCATGCCCTCTGGCATTCCACCAGCACTCTGGTACAACTTGGTGATGATAGGGTTACAAACCTTCTCTAGTTCCTTCTGCTGATGCTCAAACTCATCTTTCTCAGCAGTCTGTACAGAAAAGACAGGACACAACTGAGTTACTCTACATACATAAAGATGACTGTACATCTCAGGTCTACAAAAGTTGAGCACAATAAGCCATACCTGGTTTTTGTCCAGCCAGCTTATGACCTCATTGCACTTGTCGAGAATCTTCTGCTTGTCCTCGTCACTAATCTTGCCCTTGAGTTTCTCATCCTCGACTGTGGACTTCATGTTGAAGGCATAGGACTCAAGGCCATTCTTAGCAGACACTTTTTCTCTTTGGACATCATCCTCAGCCTTGTACTTCTCGGCTTCCTGGACCATGCGCTCAATGTCCTCCTTGCTTAGACGACCTGAAAGAGTTGGGGCCACTGATTAAGTTTAAGGTTTTAAATAGCAAAACTAGTAAGAGACAATCAGAAGGTCAGGCCTATGGTACCTTTGTCATTGGTGATGGTGATCTTGTTCTCCTTGCCGGTGCTCTTGTCTACAGCTGAGACATTCATGATGCCATTGGCATCAATGTCAAAAGTTACTTCAATCTGGGGAACCCCACGAGGAGCAGGAGGGATACCCGTCAGCTCAAACTTTCCAAGCAAGTTATTGTCCTTAGTCATGGCTCGCTCACCCTCGTACACCTAGAAGAATGCAATCTGAAGGTGAATCTTGTTGATTCAACTCTGCGTGAAACCATTGGCAAAAAATGGAAAGTGCATAGATTCATGTAATCGATACATGCTATGATGAATGTTTGTTCCCGCACCTGAATGAGGACACCAGGCTGGTTGTCTGAGTAGGTGGTGAAGGTCTGTGTTTGTTTGGTTGGAATGGTAGTGTTACGTTTGATCAGGATGGTCATGACACCACCAGCTGTTTCAATACCCAGGGACAGAGGGGTAACGTCCAGGAGCAACAGGTCCTGGACATTCTCAGACTTGTCTCCAGATAAAATGGCTGCCTGAACAGCTGTAGAGGAGGAAACTTGTTTTTTACAGGACTTACTACATTAAAGTAAGTTTGAGTGATGAAGCATCAGAATGATAGTTATTCTGATTACCTGCTCCATAGGCAACAGCTTCATCTGGATTGATGCTCTTGTTAAGCTCCTTGCCATTAAAGAAATCCTGCAGAAGCTTTTGGATCTTGGGGATACGTGTGGAGCCTCCAACAAGGACAATGTCATGAACCTGAGACTTGTCCAGTTTAGCATCACGGAGGGACTTCTCCACTGGATCCAAGGTGCCGCGGAAGAGATCAGCATTCAGCTCCTCAAAACGAGCCCTTGTGATGGAAGTGTAGAAATCGATTCCCTCATAAAGAGAGTCGATCTCGATGCTGGCCTGAGTGCTAGAGGACAGGGTACGTTTGGCCCTCTCGCAGGCTGTCCGCAGCCGACGGACGGCCCTCTTGTTGTCGCTGATGTCCTTTTTGTATTTGCGCTTGAACTCTGAGATAAAATGGTTGACCATGCGATTATCAAAGTCTTCTCCCCCAAGGTGAGTGTCTCCGGCTGTAGACTTGACCTCAAATATGCCATCCTCAATGGTAAGGATGGACACATCAAACGTGCCACCACCGAGATCAAAAATCAAGACATTTCTCTCAGAGCCGACCTGGCACAAACATAAGTCAGATTAGAGGACTGCAATTTCTGCTTGTTTTCAATAGTTAATGCTTTACTTTTGCTGTACAGTAACAGTAACACTAACTTTCTTGTCAAGGCCATAGGCAATGGCAGCAGCAGTAGGCTCATTGATAATACGTAGAACATTAAGGCCAGAGATAGTTCCAGCATCCTTTGTGGCCTGACGCTGAGAGTCATTGAAGTAAGCAGGAACAGTAATAACGGCATTCGTAATAGTCTGTGAACAAAAATGGAACAATGAGTTTAGTAAAACTTTACATTCAGTACATTAACATGCACTTTAAAGGTTTGATTTCAGTTTGACTTAAACAATAATACGTCTTTTTAAAATGTCAACGCTTTAGTTAGACTGAAATTTTATTTTTGCAAAGTCGAACAAACAGACCTAGATAATGCGACTGTAGCTCGGCTTTGTCCAGCATGTACAGTAAATAGGTTAATAGCACCACAATTGCCCTCGGTGTTGTGTGCAACGCTCCGATTGACAGAGGTGACACACAACGTGTATTTAAGTCATAGTATTTGAAGTCCCCCTTCCAAATATTCAGTTACGCATTGTCATGTATACTTGGACAGACAGATGAAGACTGCAGCCCAACAATGCGAAAACCCTCTGTAGCTCGATTATAACTGTGCATGTATACTGTGCATGTAAAAGTGTTTAGTCAAAAATCGAATTCACAGTATTTAAAGTCATCATCTTAATATGGAACTTCTTAACCCACTGGTGCTTAAGATATGTTGTTCAAACAGGCAAGATTAATACAACAGGCCTTTAATAAACTATTTTGTGTGTCAACGTTGACAGGTTGAATGTGTCAACAGCTTTAGAAACGACAGCAACATAGAGGATATTCCGTCAACATTCTCAGTATAGAGAAAAATTTGAATAGTCTCCATATTTTCAATGTGCTGACTTGAGAAGGGTATAGCTGCAGGCAGAGGTCCAAAAAAGGGTGGGAGCTCCAAACCGCCAGCAAAGATATAGGGAGCCCCTAATCTTACCCTTTCCCTAACCTTAACCATGAGTGGAAGTGATGCACCCTTTTGGAGAAACCCTGCCCCTTCTGGAGTAACCCCACTCTCTTTTGGAGATTCCACCCCCATTTGGAAATCTCTGGCCTGTAGCTATACCAACTTGGCTGACTTGGGGGCATTATGGTGTACTGGGAATACTTGGCAGAAGCTCACTTTTCCAAGGTATGCCTCTGCAATTTCCTTCATCTTTATAAGCACCATGGAAGAAATCTCCTCAGGATAAAAGGCTTTGGTCTCCCCTTTGTATTCAACTTGAACTTTGGGGCGTGAGCTGTCATTAATAACGGTGAATGGCCAGTGCTTCATGTCTGACTGCACAACGGTGTCATCAAACCTCCGTCCAATCAGCCTCTTTGCATCTACAGAAAAATACAGCAACAAACTCATCAACGACATTCACTTAAATGTTTTGAACATAGAGTCATGCAACTTTGCAAATATAAAAAGGATGCATACTTTTCACAAGACTGCTTACCGAAGACTGTATTGGTAGGGTTCATTGCTACTTGATTCTTCGCTGCATCACCAATCAGCCTCTCTGTGTCTGTGAATGCTACGTAACTTGGTGTGGTCCTGTTGCCCTGGTCATTGGCAATGATTTCAACTTTGCCATGCTGAAAGACCCCCACACATGAATAGGTGGTCCCCAAGTCAATGCCAACTGCTGGTCCCTTTGACATGGTTTCTGCTGGCTGTAAACATACATGGTAGTGGTTAATTAATATTCATGGTGGAAAATATATTATATGCATGCGACCCACATCTGTCAGTATGGAGACTTCCAAAAATAATGGTTTTATTTACGTTTGATTTGCATCCTATTTATGGGATTCTTTTTTCTTTAACTTAAAGGAATATTATAGGTTCTATACAAGTCAATCGACAGCATTTGTGGCATAGTGCTGATTACCACAAAAAATATTTATTTTCTTTAAAAAAAGCAAAAATCAAAGTTACAGTGAGGCACTTACAATGGAAGTGAACGGGGCCAATAATTTTTAGAGGGTTTAAAGGCAGAAATGTGAAGCTTATAATTTTATAAAAGCACTTACATTAATTCTTCTGTTACAACTCGTGTAAAACTCTGTAAAATTGTTTTAATAGTAATTTTTACAGTCATTTTAGGGTTTATGGTAAGTTGTAAAATTGGTTATAGCTTTACACAGAAAAGGTTGGTAAGCGATTTTATCACGCTAAAATCATGTTAACACACATACTGTTTACCTTTTGTGGCTATACTTTTACTTTGAAACAGCAAGTATTTTAGTGTTTTCGTATTGGCCCAATTCACTTCCATTGTAAGTGCCTTACTGTAACCCAGATTTTTGCTTTTTTAAAGAAAAGGAGGGGCAAGACAAAATACATTTTTGTGGTAATCAATATTATTCCATAAATGCTGTCGATTGAGCTTAACTTGTATTGAACCCGGAATATTCCTTTAATAAAAAATGTAACAGGTTAGCTCAATTGTAACTGGTTTACTAAGGTTTAAGACATCAGATGACACTGTGACCAACATGCACTGATGAGCTCGACCACTAAAAAAGATCAGATGTCATTAATGTGTAAAGGAATGCTACTTCAGACAGAGCTCAGCAAATTCCTGAGAACAGCACTTCTGTTTAGAACAGAAACAACTAGAGCATTCTTTCGGTTTCATTTGTTATATAAATGTAAGATATAAAGAACTCAGTGACTGCCTCAGAGAGACGAAGTTTAAGGGTGGGTTGTTTCCTCTCGCTTGGTCCAAACAAGGCGTTCCACAACATGCGTGATTTCCGTAAGCGTTCCAGAATAAGAATCGGGTGTCTAGAACATTCCATAAACCCCACGGATCGCGCGCACGCTTGCCCAACATTTCGAGAACGTCATGAAATATCAACGAATATTTAAAATTAACCACAATAACGACGGATAAGTACGCTACTTTCTTCAGGTCGAATAAATAAAGTCTGTTATTAACATAATATTTGATTAAAATCCCGTTTGAAATAACTTTCAATAAGTAAACTAGCAAGTCAGAATATTATTATTCACGACGGGTCGTTTATATGTCGGTTAAATCCAAATAATTTTCACATAACTTTGGTTAATAACGGACCACATTTGTAATTGTACGACTGGAATCAGTTTGTTTCTTATCTTTAAGAAAACCTAGAAGCTCTTTGACATTAAAGACAAAGTAACAGTTCTTCTCACCAGCTGATACGCCGTCTACTCCGTCAAACACCTGAAAAAGCAAAAAACACCACTTGTCTCTTCCCTGTTCTTGGGTTCACTCACACTGCAACACTCGGATTGCAGAGATGTGCTATAATGCGCTTCAAGACTTGCTTAGAACAGTCCAGAATATGAAATGAGCGCAGCAGCCAATAACAGCGCGGGGGCGCTGAGGCGTTACAGATGAAGAACGCTGGCAGAATTTAGCCTATAAAACAACAGAATGTTCTAAGGAGGAACTTATCGACCTATTCTATAACATTCTCTGACGGACCATGCAGTATTTTTCGCATTTATTTTGCAGTTCACTCTCGAAAATCATTTCAGACGAATGGTCAGAATCAGAATGAGCTTTATTGCCAAGTATGCTTCCACATACAAGGAATTTTAAGACAGAGATAATAATAATTTTAAAAAATTGTAATACAAATAAAAAGCGAATAGAAATATAAGTAAATATATAAATACACAATAAGACAAACTATATAGTATGTACAAATACAAATCTGTTACAGTGCAAGGGAATGTAATGCAGAAGGGGTTGGATATGTTAAATAATGTAATTGACTAGGCTGTGTATTGCACGTAATTATAGTATACACCAACTTTCATTGGTGTAAAAGCATGTTTTCCCCGTTAACTCCGCAATGCGATCTGCTCTGAACAGCTGAAAGCCTGGCAGATGTAATGTGCTGTCCGGAATGGCTTCACTCAGACAGGCTTCTGTGAAGCACAAGGCACATAGCTCCCTCTAGCAGTAGTTTGAATAAACATTTGCCTGTCGTTTGTCTAAAGGCCATGGGCCCGTATTCAGGGGCGGAGCTAGGGGGGTGGCCTTGGCCACCATGGACCGAAGCCTGCCACCCCATTGGCCACCCCACTCGCAATTGCCTTTTTGGTCATTTTTTGCCTTGGGCACAATTTAGTTATTTACACAATACACCAACCACCAAAGGTCTTACTAGAAAAAAAGAAATTATGATCCAACATGAATTTTCTTGATAAAAAGATATGATCGTGTCTGGTAACGTGCATGTAAAATGGCTAGAAATAGTATTTTAGCTTAGTGTAAAGCTGACAATTTACACAAGGTTTATTTCTATTTCTTCTGCTCCAAACTTACTTCTCTGTCTGCTCGTATGAATGTAACACATCTTAAGAAAGTGTTTCACTGCTGTTCAAATGCACTTTGGATCGCATCATTTATATGTATAAATGTTTTCCATCTGAAAGGACTAAATATTAAATGAAACAAATGACAATAAAATGCAAAGTAATCTCTTCAGTAATCAAAATACTTTTTGAATGTAAATGTATTCTAATTACCAATGATTTAAATTGTATCTGTAGTGGAATACAGTTACTTATATTCTGTATTTTTAATACATAATCCCGTTACATGTATTCCGTTACTCCCCAACCCTGTAGACAGATATTTTTCGGTTGATGAACATTTCTTCATCCTGTGTTGATGTAATTAAACGAGCACGCATCCCGTTAACAGCATCAAAACACCGGGTAGCCCTGCGATTGCACTGCAGCGAGCGCACATCCACAGGAAAAAATACGCTATGAATTGTCGGATGACGTGCGGTCTGGAGAGGGCATATATAGTTTGATAGATAATTCTGCTGACGGATGACAGAAATTCGCAATTCATTCGCACTACACAGTTTCATTTTGATGTGGCTAGAGAGTTGTCAAAACCTTTATCTCCAGTGTAATTGGGTTGTTTCGGTTTGTGGGAGAGGTAACTGCATATAAATTTACAATAATGAAAACGCCCTTGCCTCGTGATTCAGTTGATACCTTTTTAAGTTCAATGTTAACATTATAATATTTTTTTAATTATAATATTATATTATTAAAATACATCGACTCAGTTGTGATTCAGGCGATGCCATTTTAAACGGTCAATAATATTAATCTGGATTGACGGCAGCAGTCATGCACAGGAGGACTTCTAAGCTATCGTTGTTTTAGGAGCTACTTTTAGCGTTAAAATGCTTCATAAATTACTCTTAGATGAAAATTTTACGAGTCCTAAAATTAGGAGTGACATGGCCCTAATTTTTAAGAGTTGCTCTTAAATTTCCATGTTAGGAGCTACTTTTAGCCTTAAGATTTTTTGTGAATACATGCCCAGAGCCCATCACCTCTGATATGGGATAGCTAAGGTATGGAGACAGAAAAGTCTAAAAATAAATACATTTATTATGTCTCCATATAGCTAGGGTTGCCACCTTGCCCCTGTAAAATTCCTGGACATCTGATAAATGATCGAAAAATGTATTACTGGCCATCATACAGAAACAACAACAACAACAACAACAAAAAACATATTGTTTATGCAGTGGTGTAGTAGTGTCTGAAGAGGTGGGCATACTGTGAATTTATTAAAATATGTATGTAAATTAATAGGTGTCATTAATGTTCCTTTCATTAGGCTACTATGAAAATTGTTAATACTTTTTAATTACTCTAATTAATAAACGAATACATACATAATACGCAATAAACTCTTAAGCATTGTATAGCTAATATAAATGTAGTTATGTTCACGTTAACATGTTATCTTGTATTACCATATATACAGTAGCCTACATAAGAATGAATGGTTATTTGTTTTATTTGTATACTATAATGTGCTTTTCTGTTTATAGTGAAATTGTTTTCCTACTAAGAAATATACATTGAAATTATTTGATATCACGAGAAAAAGGCACCTATCGACATCTGCGAAGAGCATCAAAAACTAGTATGGGTGCAATAACATGCAATATTTTCACAAAGTTTAATTGTATAAGTTAAATTTAAATGTATATATATATATATATATATATATATATATATATATATATACAGGTGCATCTCAATAAATTAGAATGTCGTGGAAAAGTTCATTTATTTCAGTAATTCAACTCAAATTGTGAAACTCGTGTATTAAATAAATTCAGTGCACACAGACTGAAGTAGTTTAAGTCTTTGGTTCTTTTAATTGTGATGATTTTGGCTCACATTTAACAAAAACCCACCAATTCACTATCTCAAAAAATTAGAATACATCATAAGACCAATAAAAAAAAACATTTTTAGTGAATTGTTGGCCTTCTGGAAAGTATGTTCATTTACTGTATATGTACTCAATACTCGGTAGGGGCTCCTTTTGCTTTAATTACTGCCTCAATTCGGCGTGGCATGGAGGTGATCAGTTTGTGGCACTGCTGAGGTGGTATGGAAGCCAAGGTTTCTTTGACAGTGGCCTTCAGCTCATCTGCATTTTTTGGTCTCTTGTTTCTCATTTTCCTCTTGACAATACCCCATAGATTCTCTATGGGGTTCAGGTCTGGTGAGTTTGCTGGCCAGTCAAGCACACCAACACCATGGTCATTTAACCAACTTTTGGTGCTTTTGGCAGTGTGGGCAGGTGCCAAATCCTGCTGGAAAATGAAATCAGCATCTTTAAAAAGCTGGTCAGCAGAAGGAAGCATGAAGCGCTCCAAAATTTCTTGGTAAACGGGTGCAGTGACTTTGGTTTTCAAAAAACACAATGGACCAACACCAGCAGATGACATTGCACCCCAAATCATCACAGACTGTGGAAACTTAACACTGGACTTCAAGCAACTTGGGCTATGAGCTTCTCCACCCTTCCTCCAGACTCTAGGACCTTGGTTTCCAAATGAAATACAAAACTTGCTCTCATCTGAAAAGAGGACTTTGGACCACTGGGCAACAGTCCAGTTCTTCTTCTCCTTAGCCCAGGTAAGACACCTCTGACGTTGTCTGTGGTTCAGGAGTGGCTTAACAAGAGGAATATGACAACTGTAGCCAAATTCCTTGACATGTCTGTGTGTGGTGGCTCTTGATGCCTTGACCCCAGCCTCAGTCCATTCCTTGTGAAGTTCACCCAAATTCTTGAATCGATTTTGCTTGACAATCCTCATAAGGCTGCGGTTCTCTCGGTTGGTTGTGCATCTTTTTCTTCCACACTTTTTCCTTCCACTCAACTTTCTGTTAACATGCTTGGATACAGCACTCTGTGAACAGCCAGCTTCTTTGGCAATGAATGTTTGTGGCTTACCCTCCTTGTGAAGGGTGTCAGTGATTGTCTTCTGGACAACTGTCAGATCAGCAGTCTTCCTCATGATTGTGTAGCCTAGTGAACCAAACTGAGAGACCATTTTCAAGGCTCAGGAAACCTTTGCAGGTGTTTTGAGTTGATTAGCTGATTGGCATGTCACCATATTCTAATTTTTTGAGATAGTGAATTGGTGGGTTTTTGTTAAATGTGAGCCAAAATCATCACAATTAAAAGAACCAAAGACTTAAACTACTTCAGTCTGTGTGCATTGAATTTATTTAATACACGAGTTTCACAATTTGAGTTGAATTACTGAAATAAATGAACTTTTCCACAGCATTCTAATTTATTGAGATGCACCTGTATATATATAGGGGGTGACGTCACTAAGTGACGAAACTCATGAATATTAATTAGGTTATGTGGGGATATATCAAATTAGATTTTACATTTTTAAAAATGGTCATTCTTGATGGTCAATTCAAGAGCTCCAATTAATATTTCACATAAGTAATTGGATAAATTGATCCATACGTGATCTGAACATCAAACTTCAGCGCTGGATCGCCACTTGTTATAACACACACTAATGAAATGGAAACTCCTGCTCAAGAACTGGAGATATTTCTTCTGCATTAGACACTTACCTGACGAAAGCTATTTCACAAAGTGGTGGGGACAAAATTGGCAAAGGCAAAAAGTGGAAGGGACATGTCCCACCCGTCCCACCCATAAATGACGCCTTCGGATGCTTGTGCATCAACTAAGACGCTGTAAATGTCCCGCCCCTTACTGAAACAGAAAATATGATTGGTTAGCAAATATTCAATCGCGTCTGAAATGAACGTTTTAATTGGTGGATCAGCCAAGTCGCACTGTCTGTCTTGCCCATGCCATCAATTGTGCTCACCTCCCGCAGCTCCATGCACGTTTGGAGATCATATCTGTACATTAAAAAAAAAAAAAAAAAAAAAAACAACAACAACAACAACAATACAAACACACAATTCACTCAACTGTGCTGCGGCATAGCGTTAGATTGAAAATGTTTCTGGTCAAAAGCCTACTTGTTGTTCTGGTGGCCATTTTAGCACAAATTTAGTCTATTTTTAAGACGCGCATTTCAATTTCATGACAAAATTCCACTGAAATGAATTGTGTTATTTTTACCAAAATTAAACAAAAACTTAAAATATTTATTTATTTATTTATTTATTTATTTTTTGTTAAAGATTACTCAATTCAATTTGATGGAATTTTGTTATGAAATTGAAATGTGTAATAATAATAATAAAAAATGTGTAATTTGTGTGTGTACAGGTTTAACATATTATTTACTTTTTCAGGCCCTAAGCTGTTTTCTTTAGTTTATGGTTCACACTGAACATTTAAAAGTTTGAATATGTACTGTATGTATAAAGTATAGAGTTATCTATAAAACCAAAGGAAATCAAATAAATGTACAAAAATATTTTCAAGATTTACATGTTTCAATGTCATAACAAATTTCAGTCAAACTGAATTGAGAAATCTTTAACAAAATTAAGTAAAAAAAAAAAAAATTTTAAAAAAAGTTTGTTACCTATTTAATTTAGTTAAAATATCACAAAATTCAATTTGATGGAAATTTGTTATGCAATTGAAATGCGCAAATCTTTAAAATATTGAAATATGAAAACATTACTTACAGTAAGAGGAAGGACTTTCCTTTATATGACGTTTTCCAGAACATTAATATTTTATAGTAAGTACACTAAAGTTTAAAGGCTTGTACACAAAAGTGAAAAATCTCAATCGTCCGTACAAACCAGTTCATTAAAATTAATCAGACTTTCTTATGATTCATATGAGAATGCATTTGATTCTCCAACTTGCATAGTGTGCTTATAAACAAGGGTTCATCAAGGGTTCATCAACAAGGGAAAGCATCTGAAAAATACTGAAATTCCAGGAGATTTTTTCACCCCAATTACATTTTTCCAGGACAGATGGCCAAAAAACTGTACAGTTCTGGAAATTGCTGGACTGGTGGTAACTCTAAGGATAGCACAAACACAAAGTAAATGTTTGCCACACATTACATACTATCTGGACATTCATACATTCATTGGACAAAAATGTGATAAGCAATTTTAAATATTATCTCCTTCTTGTTCCAGTGATTTTTAAATATATTGTCAAAATCATTCTTGAGTCAGTTGTGAATTGTAGCTATGTTGTATATGCCATTTGACATGGAGGTTGTTGTCTGCAGTTGTTCTACAAAGAAATAATCTTACCTTTGATGCTTATAGTTGTGGTTATGTAGGCCTATTTTCTAATTCACATTTTCATAACTATTTTCATAACTAATTATTTTCGTCTTGATGTATTTCTTTTAGAGGATTGGCCACAGCTCCTGTTTGCACTACAGAATAAGTGTTAATCACACCCGTATGGTAGATTTGTCAAGTTAAGTGTATATAAATATAGAGTATGGAATGTTATAGGGTGTGAAATCTATATATAAAAATAAAAGAGCAGGTAGTGAATTCTGCGACAGTGAACATACAGTAAAGTGACCAACTGAGCTATTTAATTATACCATATAGCAGCATACATCAGTAAAGTGACAAGAAAGTGAATGAGCAGAATGAGCATCCAAATGCAAGGATGAGTGAACTAGTGGCTGTTTTGACGGTCTGCAGATGGAAGCTGCTCTTAAATTTAGTCATGTGTTTGCCACTTAAAAAAGAAGCCACAAGGGGAGTGTTAAGACGAAACACTCTGTCAGTCAGAGACCTGTCAAAATTGTCAATAGTGGCAATGATTTTAGTAAGACAATCAGTTCACATGCACTGAAACCAATCTGTGACAGCTCAGGTGGAAACAATACCTGGTTTAAGCCTTCTGTCTCATAAAGGGATGCAGGTATTGTATAGAGGGTGTGATGAGTTTAGTTTATAGTGAAAGCGAAGCAGAACATAGACACACCCTGATGGACTAGACAAAGCAGAGTGGTTAGTAATTTCAAATCCACTGGGATGTGATATTTTCAACAAAAAGGGTTAGATCAGAAAAACAGTGGAATGTTTTTGTAATATTATTCTCAGTACCTTTTGTACCTGCCCTGGAAAAGGCCACAAGGTACAATCTTGTCCTATCAAAAAACATGTTTTGTTATTTGAAATAACTGAATACTGACAGGTTAACCACAAACTAAAGCAAAATAGACCTTTTTTTTTTTTTTTTTTGTTAGATTAATTCATTTTAACTAAGTATTTAGTTGATTTTCCACAAAGACTCCCATCTGTTGTTTATCTTAAGAGCTTTGTGATTGTTGGACTACATGCTGAATATCAAATATGGCATGCCATAGCTATGTTGGAGAAAATGCTTTGAGAATAATTGATCTGCCTCTGTCTTACAAGAGGAATCCCCTTTACTGTTTGTATATAAATTCAGTTTGCCCTGTTATCTTTGAAAAGGTGCTTGGTTTCATCAAGGGAATATCTTTTATGTGGTTGCTCTTGTAATATAAAAAAATATCTAACTATGATGTAAGTAGTAAAGGTAGAACCAAAACTATTAATACAAATAAATTATATGTCTTAAAACCCCTGTACAGTGACCAGCACCTTTAAAAAATAAATAAAAATACAATAAAGTTTTTGATGAAAGTACAATCCTAACCCTATTCTGATCAAGTAGGGCTGCTTACTTTGCTGTTTGCAGTCATTTTTGACCAGACACAGTACAGGTGTTTTTGTTTTGTTTTTGTTTTTTTGTTTTGTTTTTAAAGAATTTATATAATTTCTTCTTCCCTGAAGAAAAAAACAATAAAATTATGCATTTTGTGTTTTTTTTTTTTTTTTTTTTTTTTTAAAGATGTTATTTACATATAACATCTTATGTATATGTATATTTACACATACATAAACCTAATTACATTAAAAGCCTTGTTGAAACATGAGGAAAATATGAGAATGTGTCCTGTTTCATGGGCAGATTGCTGCCATCTGGTGAAAAAAAAAAAAAAATAACATGACTTGAAAATCATGTTATGACAATAATAGCCGGTAGATGGCCTCAGTGTTCTATGCAGCCACTTACTGTGTTGTAATTCTACATTTTATCACAAGTTATGCATTTAGATATATTTTTCGACATTATCAAACTATCTTTTGTCAAAGTTTAGCATTTTTTAAAACTGTTTTGAAGTATCAGTTTTTGCAATAATGTCACATTATGCTTACAGTCAAACCTGACCAGGTGTTGAGAAGAAATAAAATAATAATTTTGTCACCAATCATTTATTTCAAATTTAAAATGTAATAACTGTAAAGTTTCACCTCTTCATTTCTCTCTCTCTCTCTCTGTGTGTGTGTGTGTGTGTGTGTGTGTGATTTTATCTGCACTGTGGCTTTTTTATATATTGTATAAGACAAAATTATATTTAAACCATTCACAATGATGACTCTAAGACATTATAGATATTACAGATTCATTTTCTGGTAATGCATGATCTTCTGTAAAGCTGCTTTGAAACGATGTGTGTTGTGAAAGGCGCTATACAAATAAAAATGACTTGACTTGACCATCATTTCCTATGGTCTATACATGACCACGAACAGCAAAGGTGTCGCTTTTTTTTTTTTTTTTTTTTTTAAACAAACACTTAGACTTATCAAGTCAAGTCCAAATTTGTTTTGTGTGTTCAGATGGCTAGTGGAGTAAAAGTCACAAAGTCTTGTACCACTCAGATAAATAAAACCATTTGTGTCTTATCTGAAAAATGTATTATGGTCAAAAATGACCGAACAGAATAGGAAGGTTATTACTGCTTGAAACAAATCTGTACAAATATGCTCAAATATATGAACATATATTGTATATATATGTACATATATGGCCATATTAAGATGATTGTGGTGTAAGGACATACATATAATCCTAACATGATATTAGGAATACATATATTTTTGAGCTGTTGAATGAATATAGCTTGCTCAAATATATGGATTTTTTTATGTAAATTTTTTTATGTAAGGTCTTGATGAGAAAGTTTGTTTGATAGAGATTTGACATACTTATAAGATGCACCAGTTACAGTTGTTGTCTAGGGAATTATCTGTTCAGTCAACAATATTGATGACAAAATTGTTTTGTAAACTTACAGTAGAAACCAGGTTTGAATAGTGAAGAGGTAATATCAGTGAAGAGTTCAGAAGGTCTCGTGTTGCTCTCTTCTTTGTTATGCTTTGTCGCACACCCTTTTCCTCTGTATAAATACAGAATCTGAATGAACTTGCAATGAAGGAAGGTGAAGTTACTCGTTCAAGTTCAAGAGTTCTGTGGGTTGTTGCACACACAGGGTGAGGTATACTTTATTCTCTAGAAATGATTTATTTGGCATACATTGCAAAATTCATTTTCTTGTCGGTTTCCAGTAAAAATATCTAAACATATCTAAACATTGGTCAAATTTAGCTTAAAACAAGAAAAAATTATTCTGAGAAAAATATGCTTAATTTAAGAAATATTCTAGGAAACGAGACAAAAGTAAATTGCACTTGTTTCAAGAATGTTTTTGAAAAAGAAATCCAGAAAACAAGACCACAAATATTATTATTTATTTTATTTTATATTTTTGCAGTGTAAGAAATATTTGCTTCTGTATAATACTGCAACCCTGAAATGAAACTTTTTATTTCATAGATTTGATGAATCATAAAATTTAAAATGTGTGGTTAGATACATTAATATTTGATGAAAAAAGGAACTTCTTCTCAAATGCTTGTCTTTTCAAATGGTTTGTCTTTGTTAGTTTGCCTCAAGATGATCAGGCTAGCCCATCTGATTTACCTTACGGCCCTCGTTCTACAATGTGATGCTCAGGGTCTCCAAACGTGTCTTACTTCCCCTTCCTACAAACTGGCAGGTCAGTGCTCTATTCTCTTAAAGATTCAGTTAAACTTTCTTTATACAGAAAGAATTATGTATCTGTGATGATCTGATACACATACAGTATGTAAGTCTAATGAATAATTCAGAAGCATCTGAAATAATCAAATATTCATATCTTTCAGAAAATGCCGATATGACAGTGACATGTGGAACCAATCAAATGTATTTAAAAGTTCTGCTGTGTCCAATTTACTTCGGAGGATACAATGAATCTCTAATGGCCCTCAATGCTAAATTTAACATCCCAGCCTGCCTCGGGACAGCAGACTGGACTGCCAGTCCTCCTGTGTTGCAATTCAACTTCTCAATCTCTCAGGAAACACTGTCCCTTTGTGGCAACAATATGAACGTAAGAGCTTTCTAAGGTAGTTCAATCAATTTCAAAGCTATTCACTTTTAAACAAGATGCACAGACTCAAAAAAAAAAAAAAAAAAAAAGAAAAGAAAAGAAAAGAAAAGAAAAGAAAATAAAAAGACTTCCAGCATTTCTTGTTTGTTGCTTTTTTGTTGGTTAGATCACAAATCAAGTGGGCACAGGAGTATTCTCAGACTTCTCCCAAATCCAGTCTGTTAATATCTCTGGATTAATCAATTCCTGGGATCTCAGTAGCAGCACTATCACTTACCGGCAACAACTGACATACCAGTTTTCATGTGCGTATCCACTGCAGTATGTAGTCAACAACACTCAGATTGCCGTGTGAGTATAAATCCCAAAAATCTATTCATGAAAATCTATCATGTTGACATTTCTAAAATTCATACATGTACTGAAACTTACTAAAAAGCTTCTCTTCATGTGAACAGGTCAGGAGTGAGTCTTGCTATTAAAGACAACAATGGAACCTTCATCAGTACTCTAAGCATGAATCTTTATAGTGTAAGGATCCTTTCTTTATGTCTGAAGATTAAATAACATTTACACAAATTACAGAGTCAGTCGATACAAATTTCATTACATCCATCTCTTTATTTTCCAACTTTTAAGGCTGCGGACTATAGTACTAAACTCCAGATACCAGTAACTGGGCTGCAGTTGAAAACTAAAATATTTGTTCAGGTTAAGGCAACAAATCTCACAAACAAGTAAGACTTTAACTCTTGGATGTATCAGAATGTACTTATTGAAATTCACAGCACTGCTTACTGAATTACAGATGTAAAAAAATACAATTTTGTGCATTTTAAGGTTCAATGTGCTGCTGGACCGTTGCTACGCCACAACAAGCCCATATCCATCCAGCAGCACCTCCTATGACCTTTTAATTGGGTGAGTCATTCATAAAAAGTGGAATGAAAGAGCGCAGTTAAGAAGATGCCTAGTTCTCTTGTGACAACATCATCTATTGTTGTCTATAGGTGCCCTCGTGATCCACAGACAAAGATCGATTTGAACGGGATATCCCAGGAAGCTCGCTTCTCCTTTGAGGCTTTCCGCTTTTTGGAACATAGAAACCTGACTATCTCCACTTTCTATCTGCATTGTGCTACCAGACTCTGTGAGAACTCAACTTGCGCCTCCTTGATTCCGGTAATTAAAAATGCACAGTGATGCATATATGATGCTTTAATTGTATTAGAAAGTGGCAGTGAATCTTTTACAGAAGGTGGATATCATCATATCTTTTTTGTTTTGTAGAGATGTGTACAAAAGAGAGAGCTGCAATCTCCAGTCAACTCGAGTGATGCAGCCACTATCTCCTCAGGACCAATCAGAACCAGAGTTGACAATGGTAAAAAGAAACATGTCAATTTTCCAAGCCTTTATGAATAGATAAATAAACCAAACCAAATGACTAATGAAACAAAATCTGTCTTTTTCTGTGTTGCTTCATCAGGTGTCCCTGTGACCTCTCAAAGTAAGAATTCACCAATACCAGTATCCTAAAGGGGTGGTTCACCCAAAATGAATATTCTGTCATCATTTACCCTAATGTCATTCCAAACTCGATTGACTTTCTTTCTTCCGTGAAACACAAGAGGAGACATTTTGAAGAATGTTGAATCTGCTCTTTTTTAAATGAAAGTGAATGGTGACTGAGCCTAACATTCTGTCTAATTCGTATGGATTTGGGACAACGTGAGAAAATGATGACACATTTTCAGATTTTGGTGAACTATCTCTTTAACTAGATAATAAACAAACCTTATCCAGACATTTTTACAACAAATGTTTTGTTATGATAATTTCATTTACTGTACAACTGATCTGTTTCCCCATGCATATCTAGCTACCTCATCAGGATCCACCTGTCATGTGACATCTGTTGGCATAGCCACTGGCTTGTTGAGCTTCTTTCTACTGGACTGGGTGTCTGCATGGTGATACAGCAAGATGCGGAAATTCCTTTGGCTACCATTTAATTGAAAGCAGCATGTCTTGACTTTGCAGATCTCTGACTATATGATGAGAATGTACAAAAGTTATGTGTCAGCCATCAACAGCTCTATTTCCCAATTAATACTGTTGATAATACGAATCTTTTAGTTCTATGATCTTTAAAAAAGAAGCATGTTCACAAAGTAGTGTTCACAACACCAACTTTTGCAACTGTTATATTTAAAGTTTATGCATGTATTACAGTTCTTGGGAATAATTATATCATTTTTATCTTGGGGATGTAAATGTAACAATTTCACATTTAAACATGAATAAAAACGTGTTAGACACCATCTTTGTTCCTGGGATTTAAAAAAAAAATATATTATATATTTTTTATTTATTTATTTTTTCAGAAAAATGTATTCTATATATTAATCCTATATATTACATATGGTAATTTTAACAGATTTTTAAACCACATTTCAGTCAAAATGAAAGTTTAATTACTTTAATAAGTTAGAGTATATTTTCACTTGACAGTATGGCAGCTCGAGTGCTCAGGTACTGTAATTATTGGTCACTTTATTATGGATTTACATATCACAGTTACATAACTAAAAAACTTTTGTGTTTTGTTCAAAAATTGTTTAAGATAGTTGAGGTTTGAAAAAGCTAACCATTTACGCATTCTGTGGACTAATTGCAAAAAATTGGTCTAATTTCTTCAGAACTACTCCCAAATAATAATAAAAAAAAAATATCGTATATGTTTACAATCTTATGATGAACAGAAATAAAAAAAATGTTGTCCTAACTTTGTAAGCATATAATTTTGTTTAATAGAATATCTTGGCCCCTGAGTGGACTAGAAGCTCAATCTAAGTGTCATTAGAAAAGAGTTTATCACCAATAGTCGATAACATATTTTTCTAATGATTTGTTTAGCATGCTTTTCCTGCTGGACTGCATATTTTGTTCTGGACATCTTAGAAATAACATTGGATTATTTACCCAAGCAAGCTCACAGACAAGTAAACAATGGCTCATTTTGTAGAAAAAAAAGTAAAAGAATGTAAAAGCAGATATAAAGTTTTTGGCTATACTTGTGGCTTACAGCTGCATTTATCAGTATATAATAAAGACGTTCGTATTTGATGTCTGATAGAAATCATATTTAATTTTGTGATACTTTTGAAAATCTGAAAAATTTGAAAAACTGTGGTATTAGGACAACAAAATAAGCTGTACAGTCTTATTCTTGAGAATGAGAGCTTTCATTGGATAAATGACTAGTCCATTAAAATGCTATGTGAAAGACTTTCACATTAATATTTCTACTACATTACCTCTAGGTAGCTCTTTTTTACTACACAGCTGTTTTCAGCCCTTATTTTGTTATTTCAAATCAAATCAAATCAAATCAAATCAAATCACTTTATTGTCACACTTTATTTTATGTGACATAAATGAAAAATATATGGTGTGCTATGAAAAGTTTAGATTTTAAGCTTTCGAAAGATACCCCATATGCCTGACTTATGTATCCAGGGATTTTAACATTTTAAGCGTAAACCTATTTTGCAATATAGCGCCCCCCATGGACCTGTTGGTGGGTCCATAGAGTTTAAGGGGTTTTAATAGACACAATTTCTGAAGCAGAATGTGAAGAGATTATTTCATAGAATAGACCTTATTCACAGTAGCACGGTACACTGAAAAAAAAGAATGTTTAACGTTATGTAAAAATGCTACAGGAAAAAACTTTAATTGGTTAACGGGTAGTTACCTTAACATAAATGTTAAAAAGACAATACATGTCATTTTATGGTAAAATATTTTTAAAATGTTGTTTTTTAGATGTAAAAAGTAGGAATTTACTGTGTAATAAATGGTAAAAATATATGTTATGTTAAACAACAGAATACATGTACTTTTACGGTTATTGTTAAATTATGGTTAAAAAAACTATAATCAGGCATTCCCAGAAGTCCCTGTGTGACCCATCACATTTTATTATATTTTATGGGCATAGTTATGCTTCTTATTTGTAATATCAATTATGTATTTTTGGGTGTTCCGTGTTATATTTTATGTTGTTTAGTTAAAGTTTATTGCATTATTTTAGTGTCACGTGTGTTATCCTGATGGTGTTTTGTGCTTGTGTGAGTGACACTATCTCTACATGTGTACATTAATTATTGCTCCTGGATGGGCCACTCTTGATGAACTTTAAGTCATCACGTGGACTTAGGTTGAAGTCATTAAAACACATTTTTTAACCACTCCACAGATTTCATATTAGCAAACTATAGTTTTGGCAAGTTGTTTAGGACATCTACTTTGTGCATGACACCAGTAATTTTTCCAACAATTGTTTACAGACAGATTGTTTCACTTTTAATTGACTATATCACAATTCCAGTGGGTCAGACGTTTACATACACTAAGTTAACTGTGCCTTTAAGCAGCTTGGAAAATTCCAGAAAATGATGTCAAGCCTTTAGACAATTAGCCAGTTAGCTTCTGATAGGAGATGTACTGAACTGGAGGTGTACCTGTGGATGTATTTTAAGGTCTACCTTCAAACTCAGTTCCTCTTTGCTTGACATCATGGGAAAATCAAAAGAAATCAGCCAAGACCTCAGAAAACAATTTGTGGACCTCCACAAGTCTGGTTCATCCTTGGGAGCAATTTCCAAATGCCTGAAGGTACCACGTTCATCTGTACAAACAATAGTATGCAAGTATAAATACCATGAGACCATGCAGCCATCATACCGCTCGGGAAGCAGATGCATTCTGTCTCCTAGAGATTAACGTAGTTTGATGCGAAGAGTGCAAATCAATCCCAGAACAACAGCAAAGGACTTTGTGAAGATGCTGGAGGAAACAGGGAGACAAGTATCTATATCCACAGTAAAACGAGTCCTATATCGACATAACCTGAAAGGCTGCTCAGCAAGAAGAAGTCACTGCTCCAAAACCACATGGGGACAAAGATCTTACTTTTTGGAGAAATGTACTCTGGTCTAATGAAACAAAAATTAAACTGTTTGGCCATAATGACCATCGTTATGTTTGGAGGAAAAAGGGTGAGGCTTGCAAGCCGAAGAACACCATCCCAACCGTGAAGCATGGGGGTGACAGCATCATGTTGTGGGGGTGCTTTGCTGCAGGAGGGACTGGTGTACTTCACAAAATAGATGGCATCATGAGGAAGGAAGGTTATGTGGATATATTAAAGCAACATCTCAAGACATCAGCCAGGAATTTAAAGCTCGGTCGCAAATGGGTCTTTCAAATGGACAATGACCCAAAGCATACCTCCAAAGTTGTGGCAAAATGGCTTAAGGACAACAAAGACAAGGTATTGGAGTGGATATCACAAAGCCCTCAATCTGATATAATATTTGTGGGAAAAACTGAAAAAGCATGTGCGAGCAAGGAGGCCTACAAACCTGGCTCAGTTACACCAGTTCTGTCTGGAGGAATGGGCCAAAATTCCAGTAACTTATTGTGAGAAGCTTGTGGAAGGCTACCCAAAATGTTTGACCCAAGTTAAACAATTTAAAGGCCATGCTACCAAATACTAACAAAGTGTATGTAAACTTCTGACCCACTGGGAATGTGATGAAAGAAATGAAAGCTGAAATGAATCATTCTCTCTCTCTATTATTCTGACATTTCACATTCTTAAAATAAAGTAGTGATCCTAACTGTCCTAAGACAGGCAATGTTTTCTGTGATTAAATGTCAGAAATTGTGTTTAAATGTATTTGCAGGGTCGGTCAACCCATTAGGCGACAAACGCGAGCGCCTAGGACAGCATCGCTTGGGGGGTGCCAATCTACTGAGCCAATAAGTATGTGTTCAATCTGTGACAAACAAAATGTGTTCTGTGTGTTCCGATGATGTGTTGTGGTGCCCCCCATGGAACAAATGGACTGTGTACTAAATGCCTTACTACCATACTACTCTTACTGTTTCTGTTAGACCTGTGTTTGGCAAAAAAACAGTGAGAGTACTATGGATAGTATGCCATTGTGAACACGGCCATAAACTCAGCAGGGTTCGTGAACTGAAGTGATGCCTGATGAGTGAATTAATCAGTCTTTTGAGTCGTTTCTTCTCAATGAATTTGTCTAACGTACGGGCAGTAAAACAGTAACGGGATGCTTTAGAAGACAGAGAACAAAAACATCGCTGAATAAAGTGAATATTTACTTACAATTCAATTAAACAAAACCTGCAGCTGCATTCAGTTCTTTGCCAGTGATGAAGATTATGTGCGAGTGCAGTCTGTGAACGATTGTCTACTGCAGGTAAAGAGACTTTCTAAAGAAAAGTGTATCAAAACACTTATATTAAATGAAAGTGCTTAAAAGTACCAAAACCAAACCAATACCATGTTTTTTGGACATGTTCTTTGGAGTAGCCTTCTATATAAATACCATGATATTGGCCTACTGTATATAATAAAAATACCATGGTTTTACCATATTGTATCATCATTGTACCATGATACTGCCACAGCAGGCTTTTAGAAAGGTAATTTTGATAAACTGGTGGGTCTCACCTAGGGTGCCAAATGGGGTAGGACCAGCACTGTGTATTTGGTTAAGGTGTATGTAAACTTCTGACTTCAACTATATATGTATATATATGTTTGTCTGTTTTTTGTGTGTTTTTTTTTTTTTTTTCAAAAGTGTAAACTTGTATAGAGAGAACTGCATGGTAAGTAGTACGAGTTCAAACCTGGATCATGTCATTCCACAATCCCATTCTCTTCGTAAAATCTTCCTGTGGTTTACTCAGTGAATCTGTATAAGATAACTCTCTCTCCCAAGGGAGCATGTGTTCTTTGTTTTTGCTGAAAGATAGAAAGGAAACTCATGTACTTCTCTTATTTGTAAAGTTACGGAGTCGAACAGAAGAATTGATTCCTGTATTAGAGTCGACTCCAATTCTAGGACTTGTCAGAGACGAGGAATCGACTCTTTTGGAGTAGACTTCCCATAACTACACCAGAGCCCTTGTTCTATGAGCATTTTTTTTTTTTTACTCAACTGACCAATCACGCTCTCTTCAGAAGTTCGCCACTGACCAATCAGTTTCACTTTCGAGCACACGCTGAAATACAGTCACAGTAGTTTTACTATGGTATGTGCTTGTGAGTCTCACATCGGAAAGATGGAAAATGCTGCATTCCGAGACTGTATACGGAGGTAGGATGAAAATCAGGTGTCTTTCAACTGTTCTGAGACCCATTTCCATAAAAGTTCCATTCATTCAACAGCGCTGTCGGTTAAAAGCCATTAAGATTAGGCAGCAAGTAAGCTGAATAAATGTTGTATGCAGCACAGTGTTACAGCAGTTCTGTGCTCGATCGACATGAACTTTCATCTCGTGCTCTCATTATGTATTATGCACAAAAGTTCAGAACAGCTCTGCTCTGAGATCGGTTTGTGCATGCCGTTAACGTGCGCTGACCGTGTTAAAAAACGCTCCAGCTTTACTTCAACTGCATAATTTCAAGTATGTTTGGCCATTAAAAGTGCTTAAAAAAATCTAAAATACACTCATGGCACCGTGGTTTTATGGACCGAGGAGGATATGGGAGCATTTTACCATGTTATGAAGGAGCACCAAAGCCTGTCAAAGCTGTTGTCAACAGAAACAACACACACACACACACATGTTGGTGCAGCTATCATTATGAGGACTCTCCATAGACAGTAGCGGATTTAGGCACGGGCGACATGTGCAGTCAACAACTTTGGGGGCCTGTTGAAGCGGGTTTCGCATAGGGCGCCATACAAGCTAGAACCGCCACTGTCCATAGACATAATGATTTTTATACTGTACGAACTATAGATTCTATCCCCTAACCCTACCCCTAAACCTAACCCTCACAAAAAACTTTCTGCATTTTTACATTTTCAAAAAAACATCGTTTAGTATGTTTTTTAAGTGATTTGAATTATGGAGACACTAGAAATGTCATTTATGATGCCACATTTATAGCATAATACCCTTGTAATTACCAGTTTGTAACCTAGAAAAAGTCCTCGTAAACCACTTAAACCTGCCCACACACACACACACACACACACACACACACACACATTGCACAATACAAAACAATTCTTTAATTGTTCAATTTATTTAAAGAGGTCTTAAATTTGGGGGCATAAAGACAGGAATCATGATATGACCTAATGTGATTATCAAACTTCAAAAGAATAATATTGAATTAAATAAATGCATGCGCTGAGTCTTTCAGAGTGAAAACGCAGCACTGTTGTGATGAGGAGGAGGGTGGGGCCGGGCCGTGTGTGCGCACGCCCCAGCCCCCAATCGGGCTAATCAGCCGAGGAGAGGGATATAGATGAGCCGGATGTGGCAGTTCGGGAGAGAGAGAGCCACACGCAGCTGCCGTGTGTGTTTATGTTTGTGTCTTTTTGTTTAAGTTTTCATTAAATATTACTTTGATGGTTCATCCGGTTCCTGCCTCCTCTTTTCCCATTTCAACTGTATTTTCTCCAAGCACGCAGGGCTTGTGAATGTTTCCTGCTGTTGCAGAGAAGTTCACAATCATTAAGCCATATCGGAAATTTATGACAAGCGATCACTAATGATCAACTGTTGATGATGATGATGATATAATGTTGATGAAATATGACAATATTTACTTTTAATTGTTTATATTGTAATATGTTATAGATTAATGTGGGAGAGCACATTTTATTTCCTTTATCTGTTTAAATGAGCAGCTGGAAGCAGTGAAGGGCAAACATTTTAAAATAAGAGTCCCATGTGTATTCAATTTGGACACTTGTAGCCTCTGTCTGGCCATCCCCATCACAGGAAGGAAAGACCAAGAACATTTCATATAGGCTTCCAATTTTAAAAACTATTGGCAGATTAATTGCCTTTCATTCAATCAGGCCTGGTTCCAGATCAAAATCACTGAGGGTGCTTCTGAATATAGTGGGGGTCCTCTGTATAAAGTGGAGATGTATCATAATTACATATTTTTTAATAGATTAAATCATGTTCAAATGCTACTTAACGAAAACCTTTTTTTTTTTTTTTTTTTTTTTAATGTACAAAATATTTATTGCTTTGTTGCTTTGTTTTTTTCCACATGATCTGTTGCTGAAAATACCATCAAATGCTGCACCTGCAGATTAGGACCTATTGATTAGCAAAATCATACACGTTTATAAGTTTTGACGCAGCATTTTGTGCATTCACAAAATGCAAGGATTTTTTGGGTTTGCTGGGATTCAAGAAAATCTGCTTGCCAATTTACAGTATTAGTCTTACATATTTAATTGAGTTGGGGTGTGCAATTATTTTGGTACAGGGGCCACATCAGCTGTTAAGTAGAACATGGAAGAGAGAAGATAAAAGTTCTGCATAGTTGTATCTTTTAAACCCAGACATGCACTCAATGAATGATGCACAATTTTCTGAAGTATATACAGATTGATTGGACCATTCTGCGATTGCTTGAAATTTTGCTGCAACTTTTCTATCATGTGTTAGTAAAACTGAATAAAGGCTGAGTATAATTATTAATTGTTTATTTTTCCATACTTCAATGCAGTGGTAATTTAGTATTCAATTTAACACGCTACATCAGGAGTCTGGTTTAACAGTAAAATAAAATATTCGGAAATGAGATTCTAAAAGCTTATTTTTATGTTTGCTGCAAAGTAGACAAAGTTTTATTCTCAAAACATTATCAACCTGTTTACATGCTCATGGGTCATGATGTGGGTCTCGTCAATGATTGGCACCCCATTCAGCACTCAACTGAACACACTTTTCTTTGAGCATAATATTGCACTACTGAGTGCTTAGTTTTTTGTTTTTTTCCAAAGAGGAGAGAGAAAGCACGTGCACTCGCGTGCATGGTTATCAGATTGCATAAATGAAGTATGACATAAAGCGAAATATTTCCAATTTTTGCAAGTATAAATCTCTGATTGGAGGTTGCATCTATTATCTGGCAATGCCACAGAACCGGGCATGCTTTCAACTCATTATCGTATCAGCAAAATCCAATATTGGCCAACCTCTAATTTGTATTTATTTATATAATGGTACATAAACCAATTTTAATGTGATATACTGTATATGTGGAAAACATGTCTTAAGTATTTTAAACTTGCATATATCCTACACTGTTTTACTGATAAGCAATGTTAAGGCCATGTTGAAGGTGTGGCCCTGCAGAGTCTGATACTTGATTTATTTTGAGATTGTGTGGATTTGTTTTGGTATGAGGATACGGTATTAATTTGATTTGTTCAGGTCTTGAAAAAAGTCTTAAATTTGATTTTAAAAACTCTGCAGCAGCCCTGCCAGAGGAAGAATACTAGGTATTTAAAGGTGCTGTTAGCTATTTTTTTATGTAATGGTATGCAGAAAAAGTTCCTACTTCCTAAAAGATATTAATCAATTAAGTGCCGCTTTACTGTTCGGTGTCAGTCTGAACAGTATTTGTATCTTTGATGTGCAGGATTTTTGAAAGAGGCGGCGTGGCCAATTCAGCGGATAATCTCTTGGAAGTAGTATGGCTAAAATAACTTTTAGCACCTTTAAGACACACAACGTGATTTTTTGTTTTTGTTTCACTGGCTGATTCGACTGTGTTTGTACACCTATCAATGTGGGTACAACATAACGCAAACGTTTTGGTAACTGAATGCCTTTGTAGAAATTAGCTTGTGCACAGGCGTATTTCTTACCCATTAAAGGTGCTGAAAGCGATTTTAACCGTTATGGAACTTCCACATGATTGAGCTGTTGAATTAGACACGCCCCCTTTTTCCAAAACACCACCCTCCAAAGATAGTGTTGAGACTGACACCGAACAGTAGAGTAGCACTGCGTCTTCTCACGGTTGCCAAACACAACAATAGTGAAATAGCGCCCATTCATGGCATCCACCACCTGTTTCTCCCCCAGCAGCATTTGCACATATAAATGCATTTTGCGGGAGGTGGTGAGCAATAGCAAAAGCACCCCACCTCCCCAACCCCTGGATGACTGGAAAGGGCCCCACAGATCGGTGAGCCCCAGGGCTCCACGAAACCTTAATACGGCCCTGATCTCAGGACACTTATTTCAGAGATTTTCAGTGATTTCTTTCAGGGAGAAGGAACATTTTCTTCACACCATTCCATCTCTTACAGTCGCTTACAGTACCTTTAAAGCATCCCATATGAGTGGGGTTACGGAGATAAAGTGGTTGTGTAATTTTAACAAGGTGGCCACTAAAAGAGGGGATACAAAAGAGGGGAATACAAAACCTTTTCTAGGCCTTTCCCCCTTCTTTTTTCCACATTTGTTTTTCTGATATATGAAAGGAGTCTCATGTGAGTAAATCAGTCTACAAATATTTTTCAAGTCCAATTAATTTATTTAGATGTAAAACTTTTTAAAGCACATTTGTCACAAACCCGGCCCCTCCACAGCTTCTGTAATTAAGAATAACCAAAGATGGCTTTGTCTGATTTATTAAAATGTTTTTCTTAATATCAAATGTTATGAATCAGATAAAAACACATTTGTTTTTGAGTAATGGCAAAAACCTAATTTATTATAAATTATTATAAATGCAAGACATTAAATGTGGAGAAATATAATTTTATTGATGTACTTTAAAAATAGTACATCTTTAATAAACTCCGTGGTTCACTTTAATCTAATTTCTATGTGTTTTTGACTGACATTATCTGCCTCAGTGGTAACATGTCTTCCACCCATTCATTAGGTGACTCCATCATTCTCTTCCATAAAGCCACCTCCTCTGCAGTAGAGTCCATCCAGTCCACTTGTTCTCCATAACTCCTGCCTGTACAAGGAAATTTTTGAATATCATTTGTTGAGCATATGCATTAATTAGAAAAAATCTAAAGATATTAGTCATAAAAATTTTATAAAATCATCATGCTTGGTTTTTAAGTGGTGGTCATCAAATGTGAAACTCGTTTTAAATGGAATCAGTGTAAATTATAATGTCAGATAACTGCATAAAAACACAAGACTGCACCTGTGCCCATGCTGAGTCTTAGGCCTCCGAGCGGGTGATTAGCTAGAAGGTCGCGGTCCCAAACTGTAAGCTCCACACAGGCCTCTTTCAGGTCCACTGTCCTAAAGCCATCATACACCATGGTGTGATTAAATATGGGGTTAGTTGTCCTCTTCAGGACCCGAGTTTTCTGACGACTCTTTTTGCTGGTGTCAGGAAGTACAAAGCTGTGCAAGCATTCAAACAAACAATTATTTAGTAAGACCTGAAAAAATGTATAACAATTAAAAAACACAATAACAATTCAATCATGACTATTTAAATGCATAAATAAGAAGCAAGCAATCAGACATTTTTTTTAACTATACTTTAGCATGGGCACGTGTACTCAGAAGTGACAGCCATGAGCGCATATGTGTGACTTGACTTTGTCCGGGGCAGAAACAGCACTCAACATTCTAGAGAAGTGTATATACACACCAGGTGAGTTCTTCCTTTCAATCAGCAAGACGGAGCGCAGCTCAATGGAACAGAACGCATGGTCTACATCTACAAAACTATTTACAACTTAACAATGCGTATTAAAAACATGATGGTTCTGGCATCCCCGGGCAAGCCAACCGTGAACTGCAAATACACGGTTCATCCATCCAAGCTTCAAAAAGAGTTCCGCTAGCAAAGATATTGTATACAGAGCCCCTAACCTAACCCTTTCCCTAACCCTAACCGTGTCTGGAAGTGTTGCCCCCTTTTGGAGTTGGCACAGCCCCATTCTGGAGTAACCCCGCCCCCTTCTGGAGTTACTCTTTTGGAGTTTCCGCCCGTTTGGAGATCTCTGGGCTACAGCAATAGCCCCAATCCACCCCCCCACCCCCCCCCCCCCACTCCCGAAGCAGGAAGCGTATGGCAAGTTACTCAAGTAATCATTTCGGCATTCGAGTAGACAAAATTACCATCCCAACTATCTTTTTTTTTTATTACCATTTTACATATGGGTCGATAGATGGACTTCTGATGAGAGGGAGATTCTTGCAGTTTTTGACCCAGATATGCACTTCACCTGAACCTGGAACATTCTTAGCTGGGATAAAGAATCAGTCACAAATTAATTGATCCTTCCTTTGACATTTGACTCCATCTGTGACATTACATAGTATATTCAGATGTATACCAGTATACCAGCACTGCGAGTGCAAATTGTTATCTAAGGGTGTGTTCACACTTGGCAGGTTTGGTTCCATTAAAACGAACTCTGGTGCGATTGCTCTGTTAGTGTGGTTCATTTGAACAAGTGTGAACACTGCCATCCGAACCTTGGTGTGCACCAAACAAGCGGACCGAGACCCCCTGAATAGTGGGTCTTGGTCCGCTTCCAAACGAACTCTGGTGCGGTTCGATTGATATATGAACGCAGCATGGACCAAAGACGTCTAAACGGACCAATAACAGTAAGTCATTTGCCTTTAATACTGACCTCAAGCATACCTGGTTCTTCTCATCATAGGAGCTATGTTGCCCATTACAGTTCGGTACAGGCATCGGAACCGCCATCAGCCGTCCTTGCAGCATATCTTCGTTTGTGTGTGCAACGGAGGAATTCCTGGTGCTGTTTTGACTCCTTTACATATTTTATTAGCTCTTCGTTTGTTCTCAGCTGGTAAAAATACCACCATATATACATAAATCCAACGAGCGCATTTAGCCCAGCAGCCAGCATTGTTTTGAATGTTCGGCAAGTTCCGTCGCAAAATATACATAATAAAAGCTGTCCAATCAGGTTGTGACTTTTTCCTGATGCCTTTTGTTTTGTTTTGTTCGGTGTTAAAAATGCCAGTGTGAACACTAAGCGAACCAGGACTAAATGTATCATTTTCTTTTTTGGTCCGGACCAAGAGAACCGAACTACTAAGTGTGAACACACCCTAATTTGTAAATTATAGTAAATTAGTAACGCAAGGAGTCTTACAGTGGGTGATCTGAGGCAGGAAGCGTATGGCAAGTTTCATATGTGCTCTGAAGTCAGAGGGCTGAAGGCTATTTGTGGTCTGATAGGAGAGATTCTGGAACGAAAACAAAACAACTATTATATTATATTATATACGTAATATTCAGTGTTGGGTAAATTACTTAAAAATAGTAATCCACTACAAATGACTAATTATTTCTCTAAAAATTGTAATCAGATTACTTCATGAATTACTTTATTGAAAAAGTAATCACATTACTAATTACTTTACATTTAGTTTACTTTCTAAAACACTTTTCTGCTCAACAGATTCAAAATAATGTCTATATTTCTTTCTTGTTTGTTGATACACACAAGTCATATACTCAGCACCTCACATTTCTCCTTCACAATGACTCATTACAGGGCCATAATTCATGCATTCTACATAAATAATACATTAGAAATAAGCATAACCCTATAATGTACTTAAAAGTAACTATATTGAAAGTCAGAACTGTAATCTGATTACAAGAATTTAAAATGTAATGCATTACAATACTTTTTTGACTAAAAGTTATTAGATTACAGTAACTAATTACTTTTTAATTGGATTACACCCAACACTGATAATATTAATTTAAATTATATTATATTTTTATATTATATTATATTATATTAGCACTTCAATCAATGATAAGAGTGTCACATAATAGCAATTCTAGGAATAAAAATTCATACCCTTGGTTTCAGGGGCAAAAACTTCCTCTCAGTGTCGTTAAAATCCCATGAAGAAAGATCAAGCTCTATCTCACCCAAGAAACCGTTACGGCCAAATGTGTCATTGTGCCACACTGAAAGGTTGAGAATCTGGGATTTTAGGTACTCCATTCGGACTCTGTACTGTATAAATAAAATAATAAAAATAAATGAAGATTATTAGGCATGATAGGTGTTTCAAATACTTAACACATACTATTCCATTCTGATTTTCTTACCCTAAGAATCTCATTGTATGTAGGATTCAGCGTTCTCTTTTTCACAGCAGTTTTTCTTTTTCCCAGATTGACAGAGTCAGGTATGAGGTAACTTTTAACATACCTACAAAAAAAGCACAAGTTCTCTATTAGGCAAACATTCTCTTGAGAGGGAAAAGAGACAGGTACTGATATTCAGTATTCTTACGGGTCAGATCGATTCCTCTTTGTGTCCACTGCTGCCAGATTTTGGCACTGAATGACAAAGATGTGGAACTCCTGCAATCTTTGCACATAGTTCAGTGAAAATTGGATGTTCCCTTGAACTTCAAGACTGCTGTAATCACTGCTGTAAACACTTGCAACACTGCTGCTAACCTAAAGGTAACAAACAGCGTTACATATTCAGAATACAAAATAATGTAACTGTATTCAGCCCCCATTACGTTTTCAAGCACCTGTATTTAGAATACAGTTAGCCCACTTTATACAATTTTGTTAGAATACTTTTATAATACTTCTCTCATAATGACCACAAAATAAGACAGACAGAAAAAAATCTTGTCAGTCAAGTGAGAAACTTGATTGTTTTTCTAAAGTTTTTCTGAACAGACCAGATGCACACTGCAAACCTGAAAATTGCTACCTTCGGAGGCTGTATACTGTATGCTTTTCAAACTGTTCTGAGACCAGTTACCTTGAGTTCCATTCATTCAAAAACGCAGTCAGTTAAGCCATTAACTGATTAGGCAGCAAGTCATCTGCCTACATTTTCGGATACCACCATTTCCTCTCACTCTATCTTCCTCAGAGCAGCTGCAGCAGGGTTTCAAGACAAATTGGGCTTATTTGAAAACACAGTCGCAGGTTAAAATGATAGCAACTTGGGTGATGGTTTTTGGGATACTCTGAAAATGGCCACTATCACCAAGAGGTTTGATGGTTAACACTAGATAATGAAAATACAGTGTTTAAGTCATGCATAATTATTCCATGATTGAATATCTGGCAACCGCACCGGAATGTTGTTGTCTTAATCAGAGCGCTGTCAGCTGTGCACCAGAATCAATACAGTCACATTTTTACACAAATATTCCTTTTGAGCGCATGATACATTGTTTCCCATGATTGTAACTGCTGTGTAAATACATTTAACATATCATACGAAGTGATTCACAAAAAAAAAAGAAAAAAAAAAAGAATCTAAAATTGACAATTAAAACGAAAGGAGTTAAAGAATAAAAAGCATTAAAAAATAAACATTTCAGCAGTAAAAAAGTAGAAAATACACAGAATAACTCTGCCTAAATAAATCAAATAATGGGGTAAGAAGATTAAAATACAAAAAATAGTAAAAAAAACATTAAAAATGCAATTCTGAACATTCACAAACAACCATGCTTGGTAGCTACAATGTCATAGCTCGGGGCTTTTGGGTTTTGGAGGTAAAGCAGCATTTTTCTTGTTGGAAAGTGCTAAATTCATGAAATTTGCTGACAAATAGCTAGCTGGCTGTTTAGACTCACTTAGATGCTAATAGTGGAGATGTAGTGGTTCAGATAAGAAAATAATGACATATCACAAATAATTCTTCCAGTTGTGCCTTGCCTTTATAAATATGTATTCTAAAAGTATTCTTGTATTCTAAATATGTTACTTTTTCATGTGATGTATCGGAATATATAACTGAATACATTTAAGAGGGAGAATTTAGTATTAAGCTCAGAATACTTTCTGTAAGTACCCAACCCTGTCAGCCAACGAGAGATGAACGGCTCTAACCGTCAACAAAAATAAAGGGAATAAGAGGCCGTTGACGTGGCATCTAAAAAACTTGCCGCTCCTGTGCGAAACGTTGAAAAACAGCTAAATACAGCGCAATGGTTGAAGACGTCTGTTTAACGCATGTCTAACAGTGCAGACAGACATAAAATCGCATTTGGTGTGAACGGCCCCTAACTCTTTAATTCTAGAGTTTCATTATGGAAATACTATATTATCATTCCCAGTACAGCAATGTGCGAAATCAAAATTAACCTAATTTAATTTCTTACGTAATAGAGGTTCCAGGTCCTTTTGTGCATGATTCATCAATGCTTGTTATCCAAAGACAAAAAAGTTTGTCTTCATAATCTTTCATCAAAATGTAATAAACTGCTGAAAAGACATTCCTTTTCGACTAACATCACCAATCCCACTTATTTTTGAATCCCTTCCCTCCAAAGCTTGGTTTCATTCTGGTATGTAACGCCCACATTTCACAATCCAATCATTTCTCAATTAGTTGTAATCCCCACTCTAAATCCCATCCTAAATTTTTTCTCATATTCTGTTTTGCTCTGAAAAATACGCCAGATTACGTAAGTAAAATGGGTTAAGAATGCTGTTTCATGTTGACTTCTGCTTAAAATCTGACATAACAGATATACAGTAAATCATATTTGAGGTAAGTGGGATAACTGACACATTACATCAGCACATGAGTCATGAAAATAGTATACAGCATACTGTAATATATATTATATGAACATACAGATGAGAGTGAGGCAGAACCAGAGTAGCTGCTGAGGTTGGAGAATTGTATGTTATTTCTCTGTTGCACGCTGCTGCGAAAACTGCTCTCTGAGTCACTCTCTCCTCCATCACTCTGAAAAGACAGGACAGCATCAACAGCAGCATGTGTTATGTGCACCACATTTTTGTGACCTGGCTTTTTCATCCTGATGGAAAATTATAGATGAACAAACCTCTTTCTGTAGAAATGAGGGCACTGATTTGCTGAGTTGCTTCAGGTGTTCCGGGTCTGCTGTGGCAAAGGAGGTCTGGACAAGTGTGCTAGAGCCTTAGAGACAAGAGGGCTATAGTGAGATTCAGTAAACACACAAATCTTTCTCCATCATGAAAAAAGGGTAAATGCAACTATGATGAGCATATTATAAACAAATTATAAATAAAAGCCTTTATAATATCAAATTATATTATACTGTATTTAAAACTGAAAATATCTACATTCATATCTCAGACATTCTGCAATTACATTTTGCAACAAAAATAAATAAAGAAGAAGAAGAAACAAACAAACTTGCCAACATAATTGCCCTGCAAGGAGTCATCAGTTGGTTTGATTTTTTGGTCTTGCCCTCGAGGAAAAGATCACAATGACACAATGACAAAACATCATAAAAGTGGAAAGCTGTCACCTGAACTCTCCATTTAAAACCACACAATGAGCTATTTTAGTCTGGAGAAAGCATTCTGATACTACATGATAAGGTGTACTATGAAAGAATGAGCTAAATATAGATTTGTCAGTACTTTTAGCAGAAAAAAATATGTACTGTCTGAGCAAACATATAATCTGAAGTTAAAATTCTGTTGTAAAACAATTTAACACTGAAAAAGTTTCAAATCTTTGCCATGTTAAACAGAGTGATGCTCACTAGGAAGACTGCTGATATCTTCCATGCTCTTATGGTACACAGGTCTAGATGCAGCCCGTCTCAAAGCTCTCTGAACAGGATTGTCATTATCACCTGTGAGATTTAAAAGTTAGTGTTAGTTTGATCAAAACTAACAATCACAATAAATAGTTTTTTTAAAACTTTGAAACTACTAGTAGCTAGCTGTTCCATAAAGGTATAAAGAGTTAATACATGAAGCTAGAAGAATGTTGCTGGTCTTGTTTTCCCTTTTCCCATGATATTTTGTAATGTGAGTACTAAGATCTATTTGATCTAACACACTCGAAAGGTAGGCTGAAAGAAATTCCTGTGCAAGATTTATTTAATCACACATGCCTAATTTGTCAACAGATTAAATGTAGAATCCTTCAGTCATTTATGTTGTGTTAGAAGATCCTGCCAGTAGGGGATAACAGAAGGGGAGAGCAGCTCAAACCTATGGCAGGATGGGACCTAAACTGGTGGTGATGGGGTAGTGGGGGGGGGGTGAAAACAATGGCGAAATAATGAGAGATGAAAGACAGCTGTGCAGAGCTTTTAAAGCAGATGCTGGATGGTGATTGGATGAGATGTCTGAATTGAATGAATCCATAAAGATTCCGAGTCTTCCTGACAGAACTAGTGCTTACGCTTATATTTCTTTAATATTTTGCCAGAGAAAATACAGTGACCCCAAAAATGTAAGTGGACAATCAATCCACAAAAGTAATTGCAAAAATGGCTAAGAAAATTTAAGTTAGTTCTGGGCCACTGTTTGAGCGTTATGAACTTTGCATAGAAACAAATAATTTCTGAGTTTGAGAAAATGAACAGCTCAAAATCTTCAGAAAGTTCATCTTGTAATTTCAGTAATTCTGACATGACATGAATGCAGCAAATGTATAAACTCCCACATGATGTTTTGTGTTTTTGAGAAAGTTCTGTCAGGTAGGCAGACTAAAATTACATTTTGATAAGAGAAAGAGGAAAAATTCTGAACTCACGGTTCGAATTCCCCTTTGTGCCAGACAAGGTGTCTGCTGCACTGCTCTCTGAGTCTTCACGACTGGCATCTCCATCGATTTGTGTGGAAGAGTGGAGTCCCAGGCTCCCTTTCCTGGTTTGAAGATCAGGTGAACCCTGTACTGGAGTACTGGTTCTCACAAGGGAACATTTACAACTGCGACTTGTCTCTGGAGATGTTGTAAATGAAGTGCAAATTAAGTCCTCAACCTGCTCTCTTACTGGAGGTGGAGTGTAGATGCTTCTGTCCTCTGTGATTCCAAGGTAATGCTGGTAATCACGTGGAATAAAGGATCTGGCAAGAGGTTGGGAGTCAGAATCCTCAGAAGTACGAGATGGTCTTTGAGTGATTTTTCTCTGTCTCGAGAGATTTCTGGGGATGTTTGTGGCGGTGTAAAGCTAGCATCCTGAGTTTTCCTTAACTGTGTTAGGCTACTTTCTGTTGGCCTCTTGACCTGGTGCAGATTGGAACCCTTCTTGGACTGAAGATGTATGCCCTGGCTTTGCTCCTCAACCACAGAGTTCACAGAAAACATGCTGGAGGCCCGTCGCATGGAATTGGCTTTTCCATTAAGACTGCCTTTGCTGCTTCTTCTGCTCTGCAGAGGTCGTGACTGTTGACCTATGGCAGGTTTAAGAGGCATTGTTTTTTTTGAAGATGTCTGAGAGCCATTCTGTGGCTGGGGGGAATAAGACACTCCATGCAAGATTGCTTCACCTGAGACCACATGCAAATGATCAGTTTTTGAGCCAGATTCCTGTCTTGTAGTAATCTTTTTCTTTGAAGGAGACTGGACCGCACTCTCTATCTTGGCTGGTGATGACAACAAGGATGTTTTGGTACTTTGGCTCTGATTTGCATAGGCTTTGGCTCTCTCTGATTGGATATTGTAAACATTTTGACTTGTATGTGATGTCGCATCTATGCAGGATTGTAAGCATGTCTCTTTGGATATATCAGTTGTTTTGCTATGTGGGCTTAAGGATCTCTGAATTCCACTTTCAATGATGGGTGAACTTTGTCCAGGCTGCTTTGTAGGTGATGCGCCCCAGAAGTCTTGCAGGTTCTTAAACTGAGAAAAGCTCATACCATCAGTCACATTGGGCTTATCCTTTCTTAGTGTGAAATTAGGGGACATTCTGCCTCTGTCAGAAGTATTGTCCTCAAGATCCTCCTCAAACTCGGTACCTATTGATCTGAGATCAAACTCAGACTTTGTAAATCTTTTATTTAACCTAGCAGCAGAGGATTTATTTTGAACTGCAGCTGATTTGATATATGTTCTCGGTTCCAACGTTTCTCTCTCCCAGAAGGACTTGAGTTGTTTGATCCGCTCTGCCATGTTCTCTTGTTGCTGGGAATTCTGCTTAACAAGAGACACTGGATTTAGTCCTGGTGCAGCTCTAGATTTAACCTCTAATTCCTTTGGTGAGATGGGATCTCCATCACTGCTGCTTATGCTAATGGTGCCTCCCATGCTTTCACTGTTTTGACCACCTAACAAGGATCCACTATCAAGCGAAGATGATTTTAACCGCGGAAGAGAGCGAACTTCTTTGACAGAGGGAGCACTTGCAAGAATTTGGACTTTCTTCTGATTGTTCAGTGGTGGATTTACATCATTTGAATTATCTGTAGCAATTGGTGCTTGGGACTTGTGGTTTGTGTTAGTACTCCCTACATACTCAAGGTCTAAAATGTCCTCAGTGTTTATTGACTCCTTTTTATTCTGTTCTGGAGATTTTGCTATCAAGCTCTGTTCAGCTTTCTTTTGGTCCTCAACACCTTCAGTCGGCTTTCCGCTCACATCACTAGGGATTATGGGTTCATTCTTAGCTGGTACATTAGATCTGCTTATTAAAATCTTCGGACCAATATTTTCTTTCTCCCAGAATGATTTCAAATTACTAAGTTTTGCGGGCTGGTTCTCTTCAACACCTGTTCTCTCTTTTGGTTGATGTTGAGTGAGTTTGATGTCAGTGTTTTCCAGGTTTACTATGATCTCTTCCTTCCTCTTGATAAAAGCCTCAGTTTTTTTCTTATTTTGAGTAACTTTCCCATCTACAAAAATATTGGCTTCTGGATGTTTTGTGACATTGTTTGGAATTAATGAGTCAATAGAAGGCTTCTTGATGAGAGATTCTTTATGAAAGGTGGATTCAGATCTTCTCCGTTCTTTTGGAGCATTCTTGAAATGCTCATCAACACCCTGTTCCATTCCATAGCCTTTCTGTTCTAGAAATATTGCATCCACTTCTGGTGATTTCTCTTTACTTTGGCGTGGTATGATCATGTACACATTATCCTTTGTTTTGGCCCTTAGATTAACTTCATCTTCAAAGTCTATGTCATCGATCTTTGTATCCTCCTCCATGTCCTGATCATTAGTCTCTAAATCAAGCAGATCACTGCTGTCTGTACTCCTGCTAAACCACTCAAGGACTTTGGTGATGGAATCTCCTTGTTCATCATTAGACTTGGGAATATGAGAATCTGTCATGACAGCCAGCTTGGCATCTTCTTGCTTAGTATTATTGCTTTTTATATTGAACACAGGGGAGCTGCTGTCAGTCTCACAATCAGTAGAAACATCTGCCTTGTTGGATATACCTGCTGTGTTGAGGGCGCTGGGAAATTTCTCATCTGTAAGACAAACAGTATACTACTGAATGACCAACGCAAAATCTAGAAAAGCTGAATTGTACCCAAATATCAAGCCTGATCTCATGAAAATTACTTGACTGTGGCAACATATTTTCTTTATGATACTGTGGCATATCCAAGGGGAAATTTCTTCTAAGTGGCACAAAAAAAAGAGTAAAAATTTTTCACAAACAGATGAGGATTTTTAGGGTTATTGCTCTATCGAATTTTAAATCAACAAAACCTACCTCACTACCTTAAACCTTAAACTTAATGTAAATCGATAGTGTCATGAAAAGCAAATGTCAGATAAAAATGCATTATGTTGTGGTGCTTCTGCGACACTTCCAGCTCTCGTCAACTCACATGCTCTTCAGGACTCATAACCCGGTCCTTTGAGCTACCGCACAAATGTAGTTGGTCATACAATGCAATTGTTAAAATGTATAGGCCTAACAAGTAGGGATGTCAAAAAAATGTTTTTTTAAATACACTATATATATATATATATATATATATAGATTATTGATCGGCACATTATTTAAAATATATATTTTTGAGGAATCAATATATTAAAATTAGCCGTCATTTAAATTAGAAGCCTAATTTGTGTGCTTACCAATTCACTCGGTTGGGCTACTGTTTAACAGTCTGGCATAATAGCGTTGGGAGACCACAAGTGGGTGATATAATATTTACTGAAGCCAGCCGCGATCACACACACACACACACACACACACACACAGAGGACAAGCTGATGGGGCGCAGCAGATGGCAGTCCAAAGATACAAAGGTTTTTGTACTTCTTCAAGAATGAACAAAGTGACGTTGGTGAGTTTGCAGGTTAGTGTAAGAAACTTGTGTAAATTTGCAAACTGCACGATTAAAAATGGTGACATTTATTATGCAATTTCTCTGTATGTAACCATGAATAGACTTTCTTTCAAGCTGTCAAAGCACAAAATGACATACTTGTAACTGAAAATACATAGTGTAGGCTATATGAAAGATGCATATACACAATATATCATCCAGCAAAGGCTAGAGTAAATAATCTTTGTCCTTTTGATAATGATTTGGGTCGTATTTAATGGAAACCTATGCGAGTTACGCTCCGTGGCACTTCAGACGCTTGACACTGAGCATTGGTGGTGTGTGTGTACTTTCGTAGAAAATAATTGTTTCGAATTTTAGAACGCACCATGTCGTCCTCCAGACGCGTCCGGTGTGCGATCCCCTTTCATTTACCCTGCCGCTCAAACTTTACCAAAGTTGTGTTGAGAATTTTTTTTGAAAAGATAACGATTATTGTGCAATGAGCAGCCAAATTTATATCTGAAAAAAATCCCGATATATATTGCTAATCATCGGGAAAATCTTCCAATTATCGATGCTTGAATCAATAATCGGAATAAAAATATTAAGTAAGTGTTTATGAACTGATAATCTGCCATTGTACTCGTGATTTGTGGGAAAGGGGAATACAATTATTGTTGTTTTAGCGTATCTAGAGTTTATTTCACCAGGACAATTTTGCTATACGTACAACGAGCTACGTAAAAATAATTTTGCAAAGATAAAGCTAATGAATATTAATGCAGTTCTATTAGGGTCAGGTTGAAAATATCATAACCGACACTTCAATTCATCTAAATATAAACAAAGTCATCAAAGGGATACTTCACCCAAAAATTACAATTATGTCATCATTTACTCACCCTCATGTTGTTCCAAACTTCTATGACTTTCTTCTGCAGGACACAAAAAGAGGTGTTAGGAAGTATGTCTCAGTCACCATAAGCTTTCACTGCATATTTTTTCCATACAATGAAAGTGAATGGTGACTGAGGCTTTCAGTCCCTAATGCTCTCCTTTTCTGTTGGAATGACATGAGGGCAAGTAAATGATGACACAATTTTGGGTGAACTATCCCTTAAATATAATGTTTAAAAATATCTTCAGCATTGCAGAAAAATATGAATCATACCAACAGCAGTCCTGAGATGTTCTTCTACTCTCGCCATTTCCATATTTGGAAACTGAGTCATATGAGTCTCCACTTTCTCAGACTTGTGCTGTATAGGCTGAGGGGCAGTGATCTCATCCAACAGCTTTTCAGAGTTTGTGATCAATGCAGACCTTGCATTCTCATGAGGAAGATAAACGGTTTCTCTCTTTTTGCCCTCTGATGCCACAGATGACTGAGGAAGGCAACAATCTGTTTCTCTTTTTTGTTTGAAAAATTCTTCCACTTTCTTGTCATCATCTGATCTTGTGATGGAGCTCAGACTGAGACGTGGTTGAATCTTTGGTTTCTCTTGTATGGCCTGTGGAGGGTCAAAAAGTTGCGATGAGGCTCTCACTGGTAAACGTGATTTTGGCAACTTCAAAGGTGACAGGGACTTAAGTGGCTCTTTGTTTTGTGTTTTGTTACCAGATTTCTCTGTGCTTTCCAGAATAAATCTAGTCTCTTTAGAATCCTTTTCTGGACTGCTGTTTTTGGGGACGTATTGAGTTTTAACTGGCTGTAGCAGTTGCCTCTTGAGAGCGGACTCATTGGAACTGAAGCTGGAGGTGTATTTGAGGATACCGCTTTGTGGGGGAGATCTGATTCCTGAGCATGCTGTGGTGGAAGTACACTGGGTGGACACAGAGCTGTCACTGTCTGAGACAGAGCTCTGGGGTTTGTAGATTTTGGTCCTTTTCTTTGGCACAGGCTTTTGACAAGGGGCTCTGTTGTTTATGATGTTACAGACCTCAGTATTATCTTCTATGTGACTTTCTTCCTGATGTTTTACTGCAGATGTGGGGAGATATGTTGGACATGCAATCATGAGTGAACACAAATCATTATTCATTTAATCTTCTGAGCACAAATGTACTAGGGATGGGAATCATAAGGAATTTAACGATTCTGGTTCGTTAATGATTCCAGTAACAAATCTTTTAGTACTTTTGAGGAAGAATTATTTTTAAATAAGAAATGCAATTCTTATTGCACTTACTGCCCTCTGTAGTCTGTTGCCAAATAATGATCTACAGAGCAGATATAACAAATCAGAAATCAATTGAAAACAATTCTTGTAAAAGGTGTTTGCAGACATTTTAGAGGCATAAATGCAATCCAATAATTGATACTAACAATATTTTAAATAAAAATTCTAAACAAACAAGAAATGTGATAGCATTATTTAATTTATACATATAATTTAATTCCACCTACAGTATTACAACAAAACTTGTTTATCTTTAACTACACATTGGCCTTATTCATGAAACACGAGCAGAACAAATTTTTTGTGTAAATCGTTCGTAAAGCCGTTCTGACGTAAATTCTCGGATTCATGAAAGTTTTCGTATTTTCAAAATGTTAGTTGGTATGGAATTATTAGTTGGTATTCTTTCAGGCAAACTAGAAGATAGAAGTGAAATTAAATAAGTAATGAAAAAATTAACTAATAATTAAATGAGTGAAATTAACCTTAAAAAATAACATTGAATGAATTGTGTTGCAGGAAACACTGTCAGAGTATTTTAGTACAGTGTTCAGTTGGTCGGTGGAAAATTGCATGTACAAGAACCATTAACGGAACCGAAAGTCATGACAATCATACGGTTCTGGTATTGTTTTCAAAATGGAACCAGTTCTGGACAAGAACCTGTTCTAGGTACCCAACCCTAATCATTCAACAAGAAGTCTTGCCACATCAACCTTGTGAATCAGAGTCTCTGTGGAAAGATTTCCTGAGTCCAGATCCTGATGCTCCAGTGGTAAATGGGCTGTTAGTCTCCTCAAAGTCAAGCTCCATTGGAATACTTTTGATTGGGTTGTGCCTTGGCTGTAATGAGGAAAAAAACCTAAGTTAACTTTGAAGAAATAAACTGATTATACCATATTGATTTGTTAATTTGTCATGTCATCAGGAGTGACCTGGAATTAAAGGGATAGTAAACCCAGAAATTCACTTTTATTGCTTTTTTTTTTTTTTTTTTTTTTCATACTGAAAGTGAATGGTGACTGAGGCTAACAGTTTTCAAACATTCCAGCCCAGATCCTTAACAATTACACTGTCAAGAATTGAGATTGATTTGACTGCAGGAGCACTTACATACCTTGCATGGTGATCTCATGCCAATGTTCAGTCTCTCTTGCTGGACCTCTGATGTGTCACTGTTTTCCCTGATTTTCAAACAGTAATGCAACATCAGAGACACTCCAAAACCTTCTCATTTATTATTATTATGAGTGCTTGCAATGGTAAGTGTAATGTTTAATGTGTTTGTTCATGTATTTCAAGTCTTTTATTTTGAAAGTTTATTTCCTGTTTCATGTCATGTATTCCCTGGTCATGTGATGTCCTCTTTTCCCTCCATGCTCATGTGTCTTGTTATCTTGTTATCACTTCTGTCTGTTCGTTGGTTCCTTCGTCATTGTGTTCTCCCATGTCCATGTTTTTAAGCCCTCATGTTTTCCATTGTCCTTTGTCAGGTATTGTGTTTGGTAAAGTTGTTATGTCAAGTCGAGTTTATGTCAAGTTGTTTATGTTTGTTATGGTTTGGATATCACTTATGTAAATAAACTGCACTTGGGTTCATCTTTACTTCATCGTCTTCGTCATTGCCAGTGCCAGCAACAATCGTCACAATAAGAAACAACTGATTTTTGACAACGATACATTAAAACCTTCGCAGGCACAGTTCTCATTCTAGTATCTCATTCTAAGGTATGAACACTTCTTCAAAAGTACATTGTGCAAACTTCTTTGTTGACCCTTCTTGAGTCATAAAGATCTTGAAATCATGAGGTACTCACGCCTGCAAAACAAACAAGCACAAACTGGGAGGGGTGGAGGTTGCACACAGAGTGCAAACCAAGTGGGTCTGGCGAGCGTGAACGGTTAATACTCTCCTATTGTGCTGGATATGTTGATAAACACAGGGTAAATTAATCCAGATTACAAGAGCTGCTACAGCATATGTACTCCTTAATCCTTAGAGTATCTATCTATATGTACCAAAGACCATAACAAGTGACTACATATACAGTGTAGGATTATGCTGGTTGATTAAGTATAGATTATGTGCTTTTGTATGTGAACATTTAGCGTTACTTCTCCTTTGGCTGATCTGAGGACTCTGTAGCTTGTTTAGGTGTTATGATGCCTTCACTGTTCTTTCTACTGACACTCCTGGATCTTCCACCCCACGACTTGGTTAAATACTCTACAAGAAATGATAGTGTTACTGTAGATAGAGAGTCATATGTTGTCTTATGTTATGACTTATCTTACTGTTGTTTATCTTGCAATTAAAGGGATAGTTAACCCAAAAATTATTTACTCACCCTCATGTTGTTCCAAACCAGTATGACTTTTTTTCTTTTGTGGGACATAAAAGGAGATGTTAGGCTGACAGCCTCAGTCACCATTTACTTTTATTTTATGGAAATAGAGATGCAATGAAAGTGAATGGTGACTGAGATTAGCATACTGCCTAACATCTTTATCTGTGTTTCATGGAAAAGAGAAAGTCATATTGTTCTGTAAAAAACATGAGGGTGAATAAATGACAGAATTGTCATTTTTGGGTGATCTATCCCTTTTAGGTCTCCAGCAATGCAATTTTGTAAGGTTGCTACAAGAGTTATGCATATCTCACCAACAACTGTGGGTTTTGTTTGCTTCATTGATGCTATGATAATGTCAGATCCATGAATTCTGTCCTGGTGTCTCTGTGACTTCACCTCGTAGAACCATTCTCCTGTCATATACTTGCGTCTGTCTTCCTCAGAAACCACTTTCTGCACTTGTCTAAGATTCAAATCACAGGTTAAACTTTCGGTGAAAAAATTTAAGTTCCAGACATTTGAGTTCAACATGCATCTAACCTAACATTGTCTCACCACATCAGTGCTTTGGAAAAATACCGTACATTCCATTGGCTGCAAATTTGTTAAGTCCAACAGCAATCAAGACAGCAACTATCACATGTTGGGTCATCAGGGGATCATCAATTTAAATTTTCTACTTATTCTGTTATTCAACTAGTCTTATGTTCAAATTAGTGTTGTCAGTTGATTAACATTTTAATTGCAATTAATCACAATTAATCGCAGATTTTGTGCTGAAAGTGCTGAAACTTTACACATATATACTTATTTTCAGTCAAAAAGCATTTATTTCCATCTTAGGAAAGAAAACAAAACCATATTTAACAAAATAATGCTTTTTTAACATTTTACAAACAAAGCCTTCCACAGTATAAAGACAGAAATGCACTAAAATAGCACCAATTTAAGTAACATTAAATGTTTCCAAAAGTCTAATTGGGAGATTGACTAATTTAACAAACTAGTCTCCCCCATAGATTGCATTTTTTTATTGCAATAGGAATTAAATCTCTTAAACTCTCATCCTCCACAATATTAATCTGCTGGTAGACTGTAGTATTTTCTTTGCTACAGTAATCGCGTAAGGGCGTCAGCGTCAATCGGAGCTTTAAACTCCACATGAAAAGCACTCGCAGACAAAAACATCTCATTTTGCGTTTTGGTTATAGTTAAGACTATAAATGCTTCTGTGGTAATTAAAATGCGCCCTACATAAGCTAAAAAATACTTAGATTTCTATCACAAGTCCGGCTTTGTTTTGTACATCAAATAGCGTTAAGAAGTCTTTTCTCCATCATTTTATCACTGTGCGTCAGTGTTATGACTCTGGGCGGACACATTGCACAGGTGCCATTTTCCAGCCAGTGTTTATGCTGGTTAATGTTATATAAACGGTAAAAGCGTTAATCGCGATTAAGAAAAATTAACGCGTTAAACTTTTCTAATTAATCACATGCGTTAATGCGTTTATTCTGACAGCTCTAGTACAACATGCATTAGACAGTTCTTTGAGTTCCAGCAAACAGAGCAGCCCAAATGTTGGTAACTCATTATAGCACTTTATAACTTTATATGGTCCATCCGGTTATAAAACTTGGCTGTACTAGATCCTGCTAAATCAATAGCATTTTGTATGGCCAAGGAGTCAGGAAAAACACGTCATTCACTGGTTTATACTGTACACTGGGTTCGGTACTGTGTCTATTTAATTTGTAAATACAAAATTTCTTAAATGCCTGATTCTCTGCTACTATGTTTCATGAAATGATTCTTTAAGAAAAGCATTCATAGAGGTAGAAACCATGACAGTTATACATTTTAGCTGCAGTTGAATGCTACAAATACATAAAATAATTTAATAAAAAAAAAAAAAAAAAAAAGAGCCAACTTAATCAGAACATTGTGAGCATTTTCAGTAAATCAAAATAGTTTTATTAAAATCATGTGTTTGGAAACTTCAAATCTTCATTTTGAAGGAGGGGAAACTATGCTGGTCATGTGAAACAGGCAAGACAATTATTCTACAAGGGTAGACTTAATCCTTTTATACAACTTTGAGTAGAGCCGTGTTTTAACACAGGGAAATCACCCAGACATAGCCAGATTCTACATTCTTCCTTTCATGTAGGCACACAGATTTCCAGTTTCCAATTTCGAAGCATTAAACTAGAGAACAAATACTTTGCCAGTTGCGTTAATTTGGTTGAACCATTCACTGTACGTCTACGAGTTAAAGCCCTGTTCTTTCATGTTGTTTTGTAACTTAACAAGCTTAAAATGGTTCTAAACAGTAAAAAGTAGTAACCTCCAAATGTTACCATAACGAGCTATTTCTACCTGATCTAACCCTTAAATTTTGTTTTGTTGGTGTAACTTAATGTATTCAGGTTGATTCAGTGAAGTTAAATAATGTTTTGACTTGAATAAAACCAGTTAATTTAGATGTGACCACATGAAGCACATTTGTTAGATTAACAGGTAACACTTTACAATAAGGTTCTATTTGTTAACATTTGTTAACAACATTAGTTTACATGAACTAACAATGAACAATACTTTTACAGCATTTATTTATCTTAATGTTAATTTCAACATATACTAATAAACAAAACTTTAAATAGTTAATGCACTATTAACTAACATAAACTAACAATGAACAACTGTATTTTTATTAACGAACATTAACAAAGATGAGTAAATGCCATAAACAATATATTGTTAATTGTTTGTTCACGATACCTAATGCATTAATTAATGTTAACGGAGGGAACCTTATTGTAAAGTGTTACTGATTAAAATTTTTTAGTGTATGTTTAATGCATCCCTTCAAAATGTGTTTCCGTTATATGTTTAGGTTAGAATGTACAAGGGAAAGTGTATTTTAAGTGCTGTAACTGGTCACCATTTATTTTATTTATTTTTTTACCATTTTTAATCACCTGCTAGCTTTTTACAGTTCAGTTTTTAAATGATGTAAATGAAATGCAATTTCAATGCATTTTTTAAAGTACAACTATTCCATGTAGTCTCTCAATTAATATGAAGTCAATAAACATGCTGTTTAAAATAGTTTTACATGAAATATAGCATGTCCCACTGCTGTCATGTCAACTACCCATTTACAATCAAAGAGGTAAACCCAATGGCAAAGACCCCACACAGGGCCAATGAAAGTTGACTAAATTACAAATGAAAGTTTGTTTGGTGCCTGGTGAGAATAATGGATCTTACTTGATTCGTTCCTCTTCTGATTTCTTCAGTTCAGTGTCCCTCTTTAAAACCACCATGATCATCGCCTGCTCCTCCTCGGTCAGGTGGCTCAGGTCTATCATGATGAAACAGTTGTTCCTCTTATGGTTTGGCACAGACTTATCTCAAATCACTCTAGTGTTGAGTCTCACAGAGTCTGCCTTGGAATATACTGTTTCTCCAGAATCACCTTCATTTCAGTAATAACTGCACCTGGAACGCACACACGGCTCGCTTTCAGATTAAATAGGCTTCTCAGTATAAAAATAAAATAATCAGATTATTGTGCAGACATTTATTAAATGTAGAAAAGGACATGTAACTTAATTTATATGGTGAATTGGTTGTAAATTGGAATGAAATGTGATTCTTAATAAGTGCACAACAAAGTTGAGAGAGGGCCTGTTCAGAGAACTCTTGAGATTACACAAAACATGTGACAGCACTGTCAGTTGACCATGAGAATGGGCTGCCCTTTAGATGAAGCACATTTATGAGGCATTATGAAGTTTTCCATTGAACATTAATTATTTAATGTCGATCCTTATAGGAGTCATTTCAGATTACATAATATGTTCTGTTGTTGTTTTATTAATAGTATAGGCTTATTAATTTCCTTTTGAAGTTGATTAAAAACTAGAATAGGATCCACTTGTAAAACAAACTTGTTTCCTTACATGATCATATGACCATATTTAATGTTGAAGACAGCAGTGTGTCAAGTTAGCTGTGCAAATATTTGAAAACTGCTTTAGCTAAGACACTATTTACTCAGGGTTCCACCTTGATCATAACAAGACTAAAAAAAATTCAAAAGCAAGCTAATTTTGAACATTATACATACAATGGGAGAACAAGAACGAGACGTTGACAAGATATAAATACTTTGCATTGGTGAGGTGTTTAATATGAAGTGTGTGAATAAAAGAAATATTCTCCCGTTAGAGTCTGAATGATTACACAGATGATGACTTTATAGATGTCTGGTAGAATTACACAAAACAAAACCAATCTATCAAGCACCCTTTCAGTAATGAAAATGTAAAATTCTGTTTATTTGGCAGTATTTGTATGCAGTACCCCAACCACTCCTGTTTCAGTCCAGAGAGCTTTTTTTTTGACTCAAGAACTGGAAATAAGTCCTTATTTGGAAGGTAAACAGCTTGAAATGTAATGTTCTTGAAATGAAAGAGTTTTACATTACAACTTTAAGTTGAACTTCTTTGAAGTGGGATTAAACTTCACATAAAAGTCCAAAAGTAACAATCTAAATTAGCTAAATTAGCTTACAGCCCTTCAGATCTTGAAGATTTTGTCTGTTGGCTTTATAGACATGTAATTACGATTCAGAGACAGGATCATCTGAGTTCTCGCAGAATTCCTGTGCTCTATTTTCTATTCTAAATGTATTTAATTAAAACCAACAGAGAATTAACAACTTCGTCATCAGTATTATAGTAATGTATAAACCACAGCATAAATACTTTGATACAATTTAGTGAAGAACGTCTAACAATAGTATTTGTAACCCAATAAATATCTATATCCAAATTGTTACTACTATTATTATTAAGATATAGCTTAAAAAGCCATATACGTGACACAGAATCATTTACATCGCATATAGTTTACCCTGGACCGATAACATAATAGGGACAATGAAACCTACAGGAATGACAGGCAATTATACATAGACATAACGACAGGTACCTCTACAGTATGTAAAACGTTTCGTCTTACCTGGTTTTCCTTCTAAAAGCAAAACGTCTGGTGCGCCTCACAGACGCACAGCACAGAACACATCTACAGGATACGAGCGACGCGTCTGTCAGGTTTGGACGGAATTCTGACGCAGGCACCCAGCAAGCAAGCGACGCAACAGACTCAAACGCTCTGTGTAAACAGCATGCGAGCGCGAGCATGAGCGTAATTATGGAAGCGTACTTGTTTTGTCCCGTCTGATAAGTCTCCATAGGGTGTGTGTGACAACGGCTGTCGAAAGCTAGTCTTTACTTCAAGTGCCACTTAAATTAAAAAATAAGTAAATTATATACACATGGAAAATAAAATATGGAACAATTTAGTAACACTTTACAATAAGGTTCCATTTGTTAAGACTGTTAAAGATGCATTAGGTATGGAGATAATACAGTATCAAAACATCTCACAAATGCACACGACAATCCACAAATGCATGCAGCAGATAAAAACAGAGACGCAGCAATCCACAAAGCATGCAACAGATGCACACACACACACACACACACACACACAGCAATTCACAAATGCCCTTAACAGATCCACATGAGTGCTCAATCCACAAATGAAAGTAAAATCATCCCTCCTTTTATAAAAAAAAAAAAAAACAAAAAAACAAGCAAAAATCTAAATTACAGTGACACACTTACAATGGAAGTGAATGGGGCCAGTTTATGGAGGGTTTAAAGGCAGAAATGTGAAGCTTACAATTTTATAAATGCACTTACATTAAATTTTCAGTTAAAACTAATGTATCATTTGAGCTTTAATGTTGTTTATATAGTTGTTTTTAAGGTCGTTTTAGGGTTTTAGGGTTAACAGAGCTATGTTGTCATGGCAACAAAGTTGTAAAATTGGATATAACTTTCCACAGAAAAGCTTAATTAGAAATTTTATCACACTAAAATCGTGTTATCACATATATTGTTTATGTCTTGAGGCTATACTTTTGAAACAGTGAGTATTTTAATGTTTATAGATTGGCCCCATTCACTTCCATTGTAAGTGCCTTACTGTGACTCAGATTTTAATAATAAAAAAAAAATTAAAGAAAAGAAGGGACTGATTGAAGTTAATTTTTGTGCTTATGAACCTTATGTCACAAATGCTGTCGATTAAGCTTAACTTGTGTTTAACCTCGAATATTCCTTTAACCAAGATAAATAAGTGCTGTAAAATATTGTTTATTGTTTGTTCTATCAGGAAGACTCGCAGACTTGAGTGAAATTTAGGATTACATTTATTTGATGAATATAAAACAGAAATGTAATGTCTCTCTTTGGCATAAGCCCCATCTGGCGGTCTGAAGAAGTTGTACTTGGAACCGTCATATCCTACCGGAGATAGGAGGCAGGGGCGAGGAGCCTACCCCCGTGCAGGATGGGACTCAACTGGTGGTGGTGGGGTGGTGGAGGTTGCTGTGTTAGCACACTGAAACAGCAATGTTATAGATTGTGAGCAGACTTATAAAGCATTGGCTTACATGTGATTGGCTAGGAGTTGCCTAGTTAATGGTGCAATGATGTACAGCTGCTAGTCTTCCCGCTAGAACTACGCTGTGCTTCCATTTCATGTTAACACATTTTTAACAAATGGAACCTTACTGTAAAGTGTTACCAAAAAAAATATGATTAACCCAACAAGTTTATATTGGAACAAGTTTAACCTGGTTTATGTTTAACAAGTACAAGTGAGATATTGAAATCAGTAGATAGTCTAAAGAGGGCAAGGAAACAGACAATAATGTAAATGTGTTTGTAGTCTATTAAACTTTTATACCTCCATTTAAGGAACATTCATATTTATATGACTCTTGCATGCAATGTACTATTCTTGGATTAATCAGTTACAAACTCTATAATTTACTGTTTCCTATGGGTAAATATGGTATATTTGGGTGTATTTGTAAATAATAAATACTGGTACATGATTAATCACTATGCTGCAGTAAAACAATTTCAGGTTGACCTGAAAGAACTAATGCATGACAGGCACTTTCAAGACAAATTTAAAGGGATAGTTCACCCAAAAATGAAAATTCTCTAATCATTTACTCACCATCATGCCACCCCAGATGTGTATGACTTTCTTTCTTCTGCTGAACACAAACAAAGATTTTTAGAAGAATATCTTGGCTCTTTTGAGCTGTGAAGCTCCAAAAAGCACATAAAGGCAGCATAAAAGTAATCCATATGACTACAGTGGTTAAATCCATATCTCCAGAAGCAATTTGATAGGTGTGGGTGAGAAACAGATCAATATTTAAGCTATTTTTATACTATAAATCTTCACTTTTACACTTTTCTTCTTTTCTCATATTGCCACCTACTGGGCAGAGAGGAGAAATGTATAGTAAAAAAAGGATTTAAATATTGATCTGTTTCTCACCCACACCAATCATATAACTTTTGAAGGGCATGAATTTTAACACTGGAGTTGGAGATTACTTTTATGCTGCCTTTAAATGCTTTTTGGACTTTCAAAGTTCTGGGCACCATTTATTTGCATTGTGAGGACCAACAGAGCTGAAATATTCTTCTAAAAAGCTTTGTGTTCAGGAGAAGAAAGAAAGTCATACACATCTGGGATTGAATGAGGGTTAGAAAATGATGAGAGAATTAAAATGATTCAGACAAACAATATTTGTGGAAGCTGCACTTTATTAGAAAGAGTTCACTAATTTCTTCGTACATCTTTTAAATACATAAACAAAAAATGATCTGTAACACAGAAATGATTCAGTAAAACTTCGGTAAATTCAAATGTGACTGAATTGCATTCATATTTCAAACCATTCTTAGCTAATCCCTGGACAAACTGCCTACATGATATATGTATATATACATAAAAGCACCGATCAACAGTGCTCAAACTTTCACCCAGTCAATGCGTCTTATATTTTACACTACAAATTTACAGTGATATCAATAACCCTGTTCACGACCAAAATCTAGAGGTGCAGCCAGCTCCCGGCCAGCATTCCTGGGCTTTAGAGAGCAGGGAGTCTGAAACATGAGGGCAACTCTTAACATTCAGATCAGGGGCAGCCATATCTAACGGTCTGTGTGAAAATGATGGCATGCCATGCATAATGCAGAACAAATCCCTTCCCAAGTGTAGCACTTCACAGTCACAGAGGAAGTGCTTTTTTACACCAACAAATATCTTATTGCAAAACCCCTAAGCACAGTATGGACTAAATAGAATAACAAACCATTCACTAATGATCACCCTCCCAATAGCACTGGGCTGCAAATGTTTCATCTATGGGAAGTTGTTCTAGACATAAAATTTAAGAGAATAGTTAGTGCTCTATCATTTAGCTTACAGGTGTATTTTTCACATAATATCTACTTAAAAAATGTAACCTTCATTATACAATCCAACACCCATGAATAATGTTGAATTATTTATAGTTTTTCTCCCAATGTACCTCATAAACTCTCCTGTTTCATTGTTTTAGGCATTAATCATAAATAAATACAAACAACACGCAAGAATTGTCTACTGGTGAATACAATTAAAGTCATAACTAAAAGATAAAATGTAAAACAAAGTCACTGTTACTATTTTATAACATACTATTTCAGATGCTGAGTTATAGTCTGATTTAGGTCAACTTTTGCCACATTACCTCTCGTTAAATGCTCCCGGCTGAAGAGAAAACAAAAATGCTAGCAGGAAAATCAAACTATAGCTTTTCAAAACACAAAATATCAAAGTCTCTCAATGCTCTTACCTATCTTAACAAATTATAAAATGTATGAGGAATCCCTTTGTGGGTTGAACAGCAGCATCACTTGACATCTTAAACAAATTACGAAATGATTGCAGTATGCTCCCAGTCTTTCAACACACTTGGTTTACATCTCTGACGTTGAGTAAGTTGTGGGATTGGTCCTCTGGAGAGCATCCCAGCACAGAGGACAGAGCTTAATGGTTTGACATCATTGAGCAACTTCATTTTGTGTTACATAAACTGCATCTGGAAAAAAATATAGCAATTAAAAGTACAATTAAAAAAGAAAACTTCCCCTTAGTGCAATAAACAATAATGTTGATGTGAAACAACGTTTGCAACCCATTTTACTAGGAATGTCCTGATACAAATTTTTTGAGAGCTAAAATGAGTAACGATGAGTACTTTTCTTTCAGTACTCGGCGATACTGAGTCCAATCCCTTTTTTTTTTGTTTGTTTTTTTTTTTTGTTTTGTTTTTTTTTTAATTCCATATAAACAGTTTATTAAAATGTTATCATCAAAAAGGTGTTTAAATAAATGAATTCATTAAAACTTTAATCAAATTAAAGTATAACAATTAATTTTCAACATGATTTCTATCAAATGAAGTGATTTTAAACAGAACCTCACAGCACAATCCAAAATACAACATTTGAGGTATTTTTTGTCTAATAAAGTCACAGATTACTAAAATTACTATTGATTATGACTATTTATTATTATTATTATTACAGTGAATATACACACAGTAACTATACAGTAGAGATCTATTTCTATCATACTTTTTCTCCTTTAAATTGAGCTTTTATTTTGGCGGAGCTTTTATTTTGAAGTGTTTCTGTGTTGTTATGACCAAGGAGCTCTGACGTTATGACAGTAGCTTGCCACTCTGGAAAAGACGGTCACTACGTTTTAAAGTGGTAATTAAATAAATATGTAGTCTGTATGTGCCTCGTGCTACAAAGTGAATTAGCACTCCGCTCGCTGTCATCTGCTACAAACAGAGCGCGTGATGCTCATGATGGTGTTTTCCGTGTATGAGCCAAGGATCTCTAAATGTATGAGCAATTTGTGTCTTTATGTCAGCACAACACCAGCTCCACACATTCACAAGCACTCACATTTAAAGCACTGCAGATGCTAACTATTTTTTAACTCATTAAATTGCAGCTTTTGCTGTTAAATAATCTCACTAGGACACAACGTGATTTTAATTTACGCGCTTAATGTCATTCATACGACATTCGTACGTCAGATGGTATCGGTTCTTGGTATCGGAGCATTTTTACGAGCATGAGTACAAGTACATGGGCGTGGTATCAGATCCGATTCCGATGCCAGTATCAGTATGGGGACATCCCTACATTTTACATAAATAATGTGAAGTATGTTTGAGTGAAACTGAACAAGAAAAAAATGAGAGGGCTTGGTGATGTCAAATGAAAATAAAGTTGTGTCATTGGTGAAATAAGTTATCACATTTTGACTGAAGATTACAATTATGAACTTTTTTCTTTGAAATCATGGCCACTGGTGAATTAAAAAGACCCAAAAAAGTGTATCTAGAATGTAAAAAGAATCCAATTTGATTTCATGTTGACTTTAATAGGATAATCTGTAACAAAAAATATTATTTTACATAAATAACAGGCAGGGTTCCACACCTTTTGGTCAATTAATTTCCATGAATTTTCCAGTCAATTAAAAAAAATAATTTAATAGAGTTTGCACTTACAAGCTAGAAAAATGTAACTACTTTAGGAATTTCCACTATGTTTTTTTCCAGGCTTCAAAAACTGGAAATTTTTTAAAACTCTTGCATATTTCCAGGTTTTCAATGACCTTTTGTATTTGGGTCCATGAGTGACACGCAATAATTGATAAATCAGTAAATCCGTTGAGAAACTGATAAATCAATTGAGCAATCTATTATAAACGTCATTTGATAAATCAATATATCAACTGAGCAATCAATTATATACATGTGGATAAATAGATAAAAAGAATCAACAATTCGATAATCAAAAAAAAAAAAATTTATTTAAAAAACAGATACATAAACAAATTTAAAATGCAATATTCAGTTCAACCATTTATAATATACAATTTGTGATGCAATAGATTTTTTTTTTTTTATTATTATTAATATTTGATTACAGAGTGATTAATAATTGTATTTTTAATTTGCCCACTGCTTTTACCTATTATCTATTGCCCTTTTATCGATTTCCCGCTGAGACGGGAGGAACGGAGCCTAATTTGCTGTCATCACTCATTGCCCAGATGTTACAGAAGCTGTGATTCGTCAGTGCTCGTTTCATGCAGTTTTCACGTTAAGTTTTAAGCCGTCGAAGATGTGGTTTGTCTCGACTTCTAAGAGAAGCAGCCAACCAACTGGAGAGTCGTGATTCTATGCTCTCCGTCTCCTGCAGATCTGTACCGGAAAAACACGCAGCACAAAATCCTGTAGATGGTAAGTTACTGGTGCCCGAATTGCGGACCTGTTTAACTCATGGCTTAAAGCAAAAGATATCGTGAGCGTGGATGCATGCCATGGTGCGAATTATGGGTTGTCACGGGGGGGTAACCTGCGACCCCCTGGAAAGAAGATCGAGAAAGACCTGGCTGCAGCCCACAGAATGAGGCGGGGATGCATATGGGGCGGAACTACATGTGTTGCTCCACCCACAACCTACTCTCATTGGCTCATTCATCTTTCATAGACATACAAGATAGGAGATGTTGTCATCGTTGCCAGTGTTATCATTGTTTAAGAGAAATTTAATAGTTTAGCCAAACAATTTGATTATAGTGCTTAATTGTATGTGATATTCAATCCTAAGTTCCATGGATTTTATCCTATGTTAAAAGTGAGGAACAAATCGGGATTTAAAGGCTGAAACTGATGTGAAAATGTTCTTAAAGAAATGCTAACTGAGAAGCATGTATGAAGCATATGTTATTTGTGCTCATGCACCATCAGGACCATGTTAAAAGTAGATTATATGTGCCTTATTTTCTGCTGTAACATAGAATATGAGCGAAAGCACCACAACTATCTCAAGAATGGAATAACAGTTTTCATTAATTCATCAGCCTTTTGTTTACTATTGTTGAGGGCATAAATTAAAATGACTAAATCCTAAAATGCAGCGTAATAGATCGAGCAGATAAGGATGGCATTCATAAAGCAAACTTAGTCAATGAATGAATCTATTATTAATTATGCAATAGAGCTGTTATGGCAGAAACTGGGAGAGTAAAAGTGCATGCCAACTGCATACAAGCACATGCCTTATGAATGAATGAACGAATAACATGTGTATTTGTATTCTGTCCCCCAATATTTGAAAACACATTTATATTAAGAATCATTACGTCTTTAAAACATTTTTGAGAATTTGAGTGTAATTTACAGTTAATTTACAGAAGATGGTGCTGTTTGTTTTCATAACCCATATGTCGGGTGCATTTGCATCAGAACTAATAACAACACAATAACAATTGTGTGTGTGTGTGTGTCATATATATTAAAATGTTTATATTACAACAATTCTAATACACTTTTTTTCATTTTCACTGTATGGTGATAAAAAAAACATTTTATTGTTAATTTAACTCATTTATCTAACCATGCATTATAATGAAGGCTTTGTGAAATTGCAACTTTTTGAATTACAGATTTGAATGACAGCAGACACATCAACACTTTTTTCATCATTCCACGTGACTCAGTCCTGCTAAATTTGTTTGAAAAGACAAGTGAGGAACAACACAAAGTCATATCATTTGCGAGATATAGCACTGAAATCGAAATTATCTTGCTTAATAATTTTAACACTGACTACGACCGCATTAATATTAGAGTTGAATCTTCGCCATGGTAGGGTTTAGTCAACAAGACTAAAACAACAACATGCTGCATGCTCAGTCTGACTCCTACTTCATTTTTTTTTCAAAGAACTGAGGTATACAATTTCATATCACTTACGAGCCACAGTACTAAAATCAAAATTATCAGGATGAACTAATTTAAAACACATTTCCTATCATGTACACCTATAAAAGTTGACCGAGCAAATGGGAGCAAGTTATGGGCGGAGCGACACGAGTAGCCCCGCCCCATGTGTTGCCCCACCCCACCCCGTTCTGCAAGCTGCAGCCAGGGATACTTGAAGAAGATCTGATCCCTCTGCCTCTCTCTCTTTCTCGCTGTTCCCCCGCCTCAACATGCGCCTCATTTTTAATTTGTTTATGTATCTGTGATTTTATTAATTGGTTATTTTTTTGATTATCAAATTGTTGATTCTTTTTATCTATTTATCCACATGCATATAATTGATTTCTCAAATGATTTATTGATTTCATTTCAATATTTAGATTTATTTATCAACTGATTATTGCACGTCACATATGGGCCCCCATACATTTTAACCCTAAAAAATTGATTTTCCCTTTAATTGCTTTTGGTTTCCTCATGCTTTCCCATTTTTGACATTTAAATCATTTTCAGGTAAAGCCTGAAACACCAACCAGTCAATAAGGACACTAACTATTATATCTTTTACTAACCATTCACTAACTGCACTAAAAATAACAGAACATACAAACTTTATTTATGGTCTACATCTAGCAAGAACCAAAGGATGATACTGAAAGTACACATGTCATGCAAATGCATGCAAGCCCATCCACGAGCACAAAGGCATGCGGTACCTAGACAAAAGACGAAGCTCTACAAGAAATCCTTGAGGGAGAGCTGTGCAAAGGGGTCTTGTCCTGGGGCTCTGAGAGGACTCTGACTGGAGGGGCTAGAGGCAGCGGAGGGCTAATGCAGAGAGAACGAGACAGAGAGAGAAAGGAAAGAGCTTGGAGTGACAGGGGAAAGCACACATGGAGAAGAGGAATGATCTGCAGTCTGGGAGGGAGTCCTCTGTCACATGGCCCATTAGAACGCAATGGACAATGATTACGGAAGAGTGTTAATAGAAACAACATTCATCACAAGACGTAACAACGTAACGTACATTAACGGTTGGTGAGACCGTAAAGATTACACACTCATTGGATTGTACCTGTGCACTGGACACTGATCCAAAGGGGTTTGATGGCCTCATAACTGGCTGTGTGTACATCATTGTGGGCTGGGTCACCATGGTCATGGAGGGCAACTGTGGAGGCTAAACAGATCAGAATTTGGAGTCATGAGGAGTCATATAATTCTTGAAATAAAGCCATTCTGACTGCATATCTCACTGCAAGTACTAACCATGCCATAACCCATCATTCCTGTAGGTGTTGTGGCAGGGAAAGCCATGATAGATGGTGGCTATAAAACAAAAGATAACTAATGTGAACACCAAGTTCTTATACATTATAATTGGTCTTTCAATGTATTGTCACTGTATATAAAAGTACATTTTTACCATGGAGACAGGGTTCCATGTAGTTGATGGAGCAGTCTTGGGTTGCCAGTTCATTCCACCAGTCATTTTTTTCTCTCCTGGTTGGTTCCAATGGATATCACTGTAAACCAGATGACAGAACAAAACACCATACCAGACTATGAAAAGTGTGTTCTGTCAAAAAGGATATACTGAGTACAGACAACAGAGAAAGGGCAACATTCTTACTTTTTAGTGGTACCATTTCCAATACCCAGATCTGTAAGCAAGATAATATGTATTTTACAATGAAATATGTAAGTAATATAATTTTACCAGAATAGCAATATATTACACCTTGATTTAAAGGGATAGTTCACCCAAAAATGAAAATTCCCTAATTATTTACTCACCCTCATGCCATCCCAGATGTGTATGACTTTCTTTCTTCTGCTGAACATAAACAAAGATTTTTAGATATCTCAGCTGAGTAGGTCCTTTCAGTGCAAGTGAATAGTGACCAGAACTTTGTAGCTCCAAAAAAAAAAATAAGTCAGCATAAAACTAATCCATACGACTCCAGTGGTTAAATCCATATCTTCAGAAGCGATATGATAGGTGTGGGTGAGAAACAAATGTATGTTTAAGTCCTTTTTCCTATAAATCTCCACTTTCACATTCTGAAAGTGAAAGTGGAGATTTATAGCAAAAAATGATTGAAATATTGATCTGTTTCTCACCCAAAATGATTGCATCACTTCAGAAGACGTATATTAATCCACTGGAGTCGTATGGATTACTTTTACTGCAACTGTCTGTGCTTTTTGGAGCTTCAAAGTGATGATCACCATTCACTTGCATTGAAAGGACCTACAGAGCTGAGATATTCTTCATAAAATCTTTGTGTTCAGCAGAAGATAGAAAGTCATACACATCTGGGATGGCATGAGGGTGAGTAAATGATGAGAGAATTTTCGTTTTGGGGTGAGCTATCCCTTTAAGTAGTTTCCTCTGAAAACAACATAAATGTACTTCTCTAAATAATTAACACTTACTTCCTACAAGGTTGGCCAAAGAAGAATCCAGGTCGTCTGATACCAGTTTCTCTGGGTGCTGGTTGGAGGACTGATTTACACCGGCCACAGTGGGTTTCAAAATCCCTGCTGTGATGTTCACAAGTGAGACAAGATGAGGCAAGTTTATTTATATAGCAAATTTCATAAATAATTCTGATGCAATGTGCTTTACAAAATTTTAAAATAATTTTAGGCAGAAAAATGTGTCCACAATGTGACTCAAATACACTGTTTTTCTGTCTTAGAAACAACAGATAACACGTAAAGAATATGATTAAAATATATGTACAATTTTACCATTTAAAGATTATATGTACTTCAGTATTTCAATAAAGTTAACATTTTGTTTGATATTAACTGAAATGCTCCATACCATCTGTATCCAGGCTATTACAGGAGGCAGCTTTAGTACCAAATACAGACTCAAAGTCAACACGCAGCTCCCCTGAGCTCTGTGGAGGAGGCATCTGTGGAGCTGCATACCCTTCAAAAGGCGCAAAACAAAAAAAGCTATTTAAACCTTCTAATAGTGTCCAACACTTCGGCTAGGACACTGCTCTAAGGATACAAGAGTTAGAATGATGGACAATTTCAACACTTACTAAGTAACAGACCTGCCTATAAATGGACCAGTGTGCATGGTCACATGTTAAAATTAGTGCCGGCTAAAATGTAGACAAGCACAAGGCATCCAGAACTAACTCAAGCCATTCACTTGAGCAAATGAGTACACCAAATGCAAACCCACATTTTGTGGCCCGTTTCCCAAAGCCATCAAAACTTAAGAAGTACTTGAGTGGGCAGGGAGATGAATTTATTGTAAATAAGAACTTAAATATTGATGTGCAGCTTTGGGGAAGTGCAACTTTGGGAAACGTACATAAAAAATAATGTACAGTATGTTTGTAAAATCTCTCGTGGAAAACGCTCTTAACCGCTAAGATCAATCATTATTGGGAAACAAGGCCCTGGTCTGAATTGCAACCATGACAGATGTTCGATCATACAGATTTATAGAGGGGGTTCAGAGTCAGAACCATGGGAAACACTGATCACAAAGAGGGACAAAGCCACACAAGGCAACCTCCAGCCACAGGCTCCCTACCTCTGAATAGGCCTGCTACAGTGGAGGGCTCAGACTGGAAGGGAGAGGGGTTTGGGAGATGCTGGACCATAGACGCTTGACCAAAAGAGTCTGACAGGCAGGCAGAGAGAAGGAGAAACAACACGGCAAGCATTACAATGTTAAACAGACATGAAAATGCACAAAAAAGACATTTCAGATTACACAGATTAGTAAAGAGCGAAATTAGACAGCAATATTAAGACTAAACAACATCCATGTGCACAAGGCAAACAGCATCCACAGGTTAGTCATGTGCTTTCCCTATGCACTGCTTCAGTGCTCCTATGTTTCCTGAGAGAGGGGAAACATAGGTTGAATGGTTTGCCATCATGGTACCTGAGATTAAGTGCTCTATCCGCACAGTGCGTTTGTAATTGGTTGATACAGATGAACTTGAATCAATAAAGGGATTGTACTGATCTATGGTGAAAAGGAAAAACAAACATATCATTAACTAATATCTTTATAGTTAAACTAGTAACCTAATCAGTGTACTAACAACTAGACTAAGGTGAAAATGGCAATTAAATACTGTATTATGTCAGAATGATTTTTTAACATAAACTAGTTCTGAACATTTAAACAGGGCTCCCACACTTTTTGATCAATGAATTTCCATGATCTTTCCATGACCTGTCAAGTCGTTCATGAGAACTACAAAAAAACACTACACTTTTATCATTACTAGATTACTTCCATTTGTACGTCATGTATCTTTGGAATACATAGAATTATTATACTTAACGAAATAGCTCACCCAAAAATAAAAATTATGTCACAATTAACTAACCCTCTGTACCATCTGTAATTCATAAAACAGCCCCATGTGAACAAAGCTAAAACAAAGCTTTGTGTTTACCAACATTCAGAGATTTTATTTCAGCACTGCCACTAATTTGGTCTCCAATTACAGACTGCATTTTTACTCAAAGGTCAACTTAAACTCATGCCTGTGGATAAACAGACTTAGTGAAACACAGTGTGACCGAACTTAATCAGGGGACGTCTGATTTGACACAACAGGATTCTGAGCATGCGAAACAACGGGGGACTTTAATCGACCAAAAATTTAAACTAATAAACACTTTGGATGGGTTGAAGAAGAAACTAAAGTGTGTTTACCACCAAATATCTCATGACCTGACGTCCTAGAGGAGAAACTAACACCATCGGATGACATTACAGGTAGATGAGCACCATCAACAACAAGTTTGGTTAGGAAAGGGTTTAGATTTGGAATGGAGTCGTCGACAGCTTCAGAAGAAGAGAAAGGATCTGAGCAGGCAAAAGAAGAAAGAGAGAGAAAGAGTCGAACAGGAGGACATTAGAACGAGACTCAAATTAACACAGCTACAGCATGCTGAATCTACAGTATGAGACGTCACATGCAAAGGACATATTTTAGATGTGAAAGATCTTACCTCCCCATGCCGTGGCCACCGATGGTCCCGGCTGCATGCTTGGCTGAAAGTTAGTCGGCAGGTCAAAGAGGTCACTCTCCATCTTCAGGGCACTGAGGGTCAAATAAGAGGATTACAAAAATATCACCTGACCACAAAGCAGTTTAACAAATTTGTGAGTCTCATTATATCACAGTTACATAGGAAAAAACATGTTTGGTATATTTCCAGACTAATCGCACTTTGAATTCGGCGACAGTCAGTTGAAAGTTCTGCAGCTAAAATCGGTCTGTGCTTACTGAAAATCATAATACTGCCCCCAGTGGCCGAAACTGGAAGTATTGTTGAACATATAGACATACACCGATCAGCCACAACATTAAAACCACTGACAGGTGAAGTGAATAACATTGATTATATCATTACAATGGCACCTGTCAAGGGGTATATTAGGCAGCAAGTGAACAGTCAGTTCTTGAATATCATGTGTTGGAAGCAGGAAAAATGGGCAAGCGTAAGGATCTGAGTGACTTTGACAAGGGCCCATTTGTGATGGATAGACGACTGGATCAGAGCATCTCCAAAACGGCAGGTCTTGTGGGGTGTTCCTAGTATGCAGTGGTTAGTACCTACCAAAAGTGGTCCAAGGAAGGACAACCGGTGAACTGGCGACAGGGTCATGGGCGCCCAAGGCTCATTGATGCGCATGGGGAGCGAAGGCTAGCCTGTCTGGTCCGATCCCACAGAAGAGCTACTGTAGCACAAACTGCTGAAAAACGTAATGCTGGCCAAGATAGAAAGGTGTCAGAACACACAGTGCATCGCAGCTTGCTGCATATGAGCTGCGTAGCTGCAGACCGGTCCGAGTGCCCATGCTGACCCCTGTCAACCACCAAAAGCGGCTACAATGGGCACGTGAGCGTCAGAACTGGACCATGGAGCAATGGAAGAATGTGGCCTGGTCTGATGAATCACATATTCTTTTAGATCATGTGGACGGCTGGGTGCGTGTGCGTCGTTTACCTGGGGAAGAGATGGCAGCAGGATGCACTATGGGAAGAAGGCAGGCCGGCGGAGGCAGTGTGATGCTCTGGGCAATGTTCTGCTGGGAAACTGGCATTCATGTGAATGTTACTTTGACATATACCACCTACCTAAAGACTGTTGCAGACCACATACACCCCTTCATAGCAATGGTATTCCCTGATGGCAGTGGCCTCTTTCAGCAGGATAATTCGCCCTGCCAAACTGCAATAATTGTTCAGGAATGGTTTGAGGAACATGACAGAGTTTAAGGTGTTGACTTGGCCTCCAAATTCCCAGATCTCAATCCGATTGAGCATCTATGGGATGTGCTGGACCAACAAGTTCAATCCATGGAGGTCCCACCTCGCAACTTAAAGGACTTAAAGGATCTGCTGCTGACGTCTCTGTGCCAGATACCACAGGACACCTTCAGAGGTCTTGTGGAGTCCATGCCTTGATGGGTCAGAGCTGTTTTGGTGGCACGAGGGGGACCTACACGATATTAGGCAGGTGGTTTTAATGTTGTGGCTGATCGGTGTATGTGAGTGAAATGTCCACAGTGGTGCCAAAAGCGAATATTTTTAGTTGTAAATGATGTATTACAGTCAACAGGGCTACTCCCTAACCTAAACCCTAACCTAACCATAAGTGGAGTAAAAATGTAATTTTAGAGCAAAAACCAACCTCTGAATCACACTCACCATTTTTTTATATGAATGCAATTACTTGACGGTTCCCATGGGACCAGAACCCATGTCTCAGAAGATGATTGTGCTATGCGTTTTCAGTAGCGCTAAAGGGAAAGATGATCTCGCTTGAAGTGATGAAAAAACGTCTGATAGGGAGGCCGCTTGACAGTAATTGAATAGAATGGAATTGATTTCTGGGTACATGAACTTGGGTTTGCACAGATTAGTCGACTACAACTTACTTAGTCGACACCATCACCCTGAAGTTGACTAGTCGCTCACCACGTGATTTGTTAAACATGTCTGTGGGAAATACAGCACAGTGGCTCAAATATAGTCTGTGATGTTCTGTCAGACTCACATTTAAGAATTCACTTCAGAATTAGTGTTTGTTCACTGTGTCGCTCTGCTCAACAACGCAACGCATCAACATATCAACAACAATCTTACGCATTTTCTGTATGTGTATTGCACATGCGCATAGCATTGTATCAACACCGATAATGTTCAGAACATCTCATAGGCTATTCTGATAAAGATGACACAGGTGCTACGATAACCTGCAATACATGCAAACTGGTCTTCAAATATATCCAAAATACTAGATTTATGTTGACATAGATGTTGTTCACTCCTTCAAGAACACGATTCAGCTAAAGTCAGAAAAGTACTTCAAGTTGTAATCTGATAACTCGACAGAATACATCCCAATTGTCAACTTTGTGTGTTGGGACATCAAGCTGGAGTCAGTTGACCTGATGGAACACATCCCAATTGTCAACTTTGTGTGTTAGAACATCTGAGTTGGATGCTGTTCGCTCCTTCAAGAAAGCAATTCTGCAACAGTTTTGAAAAGCACTTCAATTGGAGTCCACTACATGACGAATGCATCGCCATTGACGTCTGCACACTAGATCCTGTGGTCACCCGAAACCATCTGAACAAGAGGACAGGGAACTACAACTAGTCCAGGCTAAGTCTTTTAGCTATGTTACAGCTCCACTTATGCCTAGCTGTTGTGGCAAGTTGCTTACGAGGATATAACTTTATGATACAATCCGATCTGTTCACATACAAAACAACGCTCAGACTGTCGCTCATTATTTTCCCCTCAGGCGTCCCCTGTGGTGGTTTGGGGGTGAAATGATGTTACATCTGTTTGAGTTCAACTCGACTAATGGGCTCGACTATTAAAAATCAGTAGTCGTGAAACCCCTACTTGGTACATGTTAATATACTGTTTACATGTGTATACTGTACATGTGTAAAGGCTACTGCCAGGGTTTTGCTCCATTCAGAATTGAATTTGAGTTGAGGTAGCAAACAGGATGTAAAAATAAAAAAGGAAGTACACTTAAAATGTAATGAAATTCAAACATATTCATATAACTGCTGTACATGTAGCTTTTAACAATATATTAAATTTTTCAGTGTGAATAACCCATAAACATGTTATCATAAACACTATTTCCTATTTCCAGAGAAAAACAGATGTGAAACATACAATGTTTGAAATGACACCTATTGAAATTTGTATTATCTATAAGAACATTCCTCTACCTGTCACATAAATTCCAATAATAATTCAACATTTAGTGCACCATGGCCAATTCAATTTAAATTCAGACTCATGAAATGAATGAGAGCCAATTCTTAAATTCTGCTTAAATTCTGTTAGATTTTGCCCAGCCCTGGCTACTGCACATTCTGTGAGTTAATATCCAGGCTAACCCATTGGAGCAGCTGGGCGTGGAGAACAGGTCTATGGCAGGAGCTGTGTTGATGCATGCTGCTGTGGTGGAGACAGGAGAAGTGTCAGTTGTACCAAATGAAGGCCTCTTGGAAAGCTCCTTCAGCCTCTGTTCCTATTAATATAAAGCACACAACATCAGTTGAAATCGCATTTAACGCATGTTAAAGGGCTAGTTCACCCAAAAATTCTCTCATCATTTACTCACCCTCATGCCATCCCAGATGTGTATGACTTTCTTTCTTCTGCTGAACAAAGATTTTTTGACAGCTCTGTTGGTCCATACAATGCAAGTGAATGGTGGCCAAAACTTTTAATGTTCAAAAAGAACATAAAGGCAGCATAAAAGTAATCCATATGACTCCAGTGGTTAAATCCATGTCTTCAGAAGCAATATGATAGGTGTGAGTGAGAAACAGATTCATATTTAAATTGTCCTCTCTGCCCAGTAGGTGGTGATAATTGGCAAAAACAAAAGTAGAAGATAAATTTATAGCAAAAAAATGACTTAAATATTGATCTCTTTCTCACCCACACTTATCATATAGCTTCTGCTTGGATTTGGATTTAACCACTGGAGTCTTATGGATTACTTTTATGCTGCCTTTATTTGCTTTTTGGACCTTCAAAGTTCTGGCCACCATTCACTTGTATTGTATGGACCTACAGAGTTGAAATATTCTTCTAAAAATATTCATTTGTGTTCAGCAGAAGATAGAAAGTCATACACATATGGGGTGGCATGAGGGTGAGTAAATGATGAGAGAATTTTCATTTTTGGGTCAACTAACCCTTTAACAAGGCAGAGCTGTATGCTTGCACCGGTACAAGTGGGCTAAAAAATGTAAAAGTAACACAGAAGATTAGAAATAGGTAGAAATGATTTTATAATTCAAAAACACTGGTAGACAACATGGAATTAAATGTACATGGACCTACATGTGAAACGACCAACCACAGTTTTACATTTTATAAATGTGATGCTTTAAAACACCACAACAAAAGTTGCCAACAGAAAATGTGGAAACTTATTTCAGTACGTGTGCTCCTGTTATGTACCTTTAGAGCTTTCAATCGTGCCTGCTCCTCCTCCAGAGCTGCCTGCTTTTCTCTTTCATCCACTTTGGTGAAAGACATGCCAGTGTTGGCCAGAGATGACACAGCATTGGAAAGTGTGCTTGCCCTACAAAAGTCAAAGAAACATAAATTGGGCTTCTGATGAGAAATTACACCTACACTATACATAGCTATTGCAGTTTATATGGTTAAAAAATCCTGTCAACAGAATCCGTCTTTTACAACTCATTAATTTGTATTCAGTGCTGAGCGTGACATTTGAATGGCCCACCTGCTGGCGGCGGTGGAGTCCTTCACCTTCTTTCCTTCTAATGATGCCAAGTGTTGCTCGAGGGCATCCAAAAGACTGCTGGGGGCCTGATGGAATGCAAAACATTTAATTAGGAATAGTGCACTGCTTGTATCAACAAACTATTGAAAGGACAGTAAAGAGCTTGACATATCTTAATAATAAATAATAATCAGTGCAAAGGAGTGCAGAAAAGAGTGAGAAAAATACTTACACAGACTGTAAACTGAAGAAGAACAGAAGGTGGAAAGATAAAGGGAAATACAGAATATAAAGGTGGTCTTGGTCAGACACACAGTGCATGTATTTCAAAGTAGCAATCTACTCTTAATTATGCCTATGATGGTATTTATTCTGATCATATAGTCTATCATTTTGAAAGGGATAGTTCACCCAAAAATGAAAATTCTGTCCTCATTTACTCGCCCTCATTTAGTTCCAAACCCATATGAGACGGAATATTAGGGACTAACAGTCCACTTTTATTGTACAGAAAACAAGAGCACCGTCTACTTTCTTCAGAATTTCTCCTCTTGTATTCCACAGAAAAGATAAAATTATATGGGTTTGGAACGACATGAAGGTGAGTAAATGGCTTAAAATTTTTGGATGAACTGTCCCTTTAAAATTGGCCATTTTTGACTCAGTCCTACATGTATTGACTACATCTGTGGAAGTCACAATCGACAACATCATTATATCTCTATTCTCAAAAATTCACTGAGCCCATAACACCTTTATTTGCTGTAGAAAGGGGAAAAGTTAACATAGAAAACGTGACAAGTCTTCAGTGACATGCACATCCTAATGAATTTCATGCATCTGGCACTCGGAAATGCATTTGTGCAAGGTAAAGTGAGAGAGAAAGCAGAACAGATTTGAAAAAAAAAGTTAATAATACTGAAAGAGAGAAGGACTTTAAGTCAGGATAAAAGTACGGTCTTACCTGGGACAAGTCAGGTATGTCCCCACGGTCTATTCCCACCTGCTATAAGATGAGAAGAACAATGTTACACAATGCTTTTACTGTAATGAATTCCTTTGCTAAATCAGAGCAACACATGAGAATCTAACCTCTGCCACTTTCAGGAACTCTGAAATCCGGGTCATTCGGGTAAGGAATTTCTTGTAGATATCCAGCCCTTCTTTGCACTGAACTTTTTTCATGTCAAAGTACTTTTCTGTGAGAGGAAGACAAAAATTAACCCATTAACAGTCATATCATGTTGAGATTTCTGCATTGAGTATTAAAATTTATTCCACAGGTTTACATTTCCAGAGTTTAAAAATCAGTTATAAAAGTTTATTTATTTATAAAATTTAATCCCCAATGCAATAAAAGCACTTATTGAAACCAAGCTGCACAAACGCCTCATTCTCTACTTCCACAACTTCCCTACATCACTGGGGGCTCTTTAATTCATGACTGCCTCTACAGTGAAAAACATCAATGCCTACTTTATGTCATAGCACCCTTGTCCCCACCCACTGGCGCTCCATTTGTACACAGAAAGAGAGAGAGCAGGACAAACAGGCCTAGTGTGGCCTAACAATTCCAGAACACCAAAGGGGACCCATCTAGTCTATTTTGAATTACTTTTGTATATAAACATGCACTAGACAGACGTCTCTGTCCGTTGTCATGTATCTCGCACCGCTTTTAAAAGACACATTGTCAAGTTACAACTCTGAAAGGAGATGCCATCATCAGCTGCTCTGCCCCTTGCTGTTTTGAGCACAAACGCGTCCTGGACACTTTCTTGCACCCATATGCGCAATTTTTAATTGTTGGTAAATGAAAACATGCACTAGCTGGACGTCTTTGACCGATTTAATGTGTTTCTGGCATGTATGTGCATTTTTTTCGGCTCATATCAGCGCAGATTGCTTGTGAACCAGTCAAAACGATTCAAGCTTTGCAAAGTAACTGTTACTGAAGGATGGGGCAGTTAAAAATACTTGGACCCGATTGCAAAACTGTAAGTAAACAGATTAATTCATAAATATTTCAACTGTCATGACTGTTTGATAGTTTATGATGCTGATGTGCATACAGTAAGGGAACAGTTTAATATATTTGGAAGCAATGTGTTGGATGTGCATTAGCGCTGGGCGATACATCGACTACCCACGATATCATAGTGATGATTTTGCTGACGATATAAACAATAACGTGTATATCGCAATGATTTTAATGAGCCTTTTATTTGGCCATTAAGTTTCATAGAGTGCATCAGTAGACTAATTTCACGATTCTTCAGGGCTGTATATTTAATCAAAATAACATCAAAATGGAGATATGATCATGTGTGATTATTTAACTGCCAAAGGCTGCGTTTAAAGACAGATAAACATGGTCTGTGTGCGCTTCAGAATGAACAGGCGACGAGCTGATCTGTGTGCATGCATGGGGCCGGAGGAGGCTCATGTTTGTAGCGCAGTTCACCTGCATTGTGAAGTACTGCAGGTTCAAGCAATCTCGCAATTCCCAACTTTAGTAACCTCTATAAAGTTATTATACAAATCTACAAACAGTAAAGGAGAGTTTGACAGCGTTCACAAGACGCAAAACGTATAACTGCCAAACAAACTTTGCACTTCCAGTTTCATAATTAAAGCTCCTGGTGAAGGTGAAATAAACGCAACTGCACTTGCACTGTCAAAATTAAAACCTCAGTTTAGGGTGAATTAAATAGGACAGAAATATATTAATTTATTTTTAACAAATCTTATCCTATTATAATATAATAATGATTCAGTATTATATTATAATAATCAACTTGACTGGGTTCCAGAGTAATAATTTAGTATGATGCACTATTCATCTGGTTTCCAAAAAAGTAAGTAGTTTTTGCAAACCTTATTCATTCACAAAGAAAAATGTTTTAGTAAAAATATATCAAGGTAAATAAGATTTTTATTATGCTTCCATGTATGATTGTTTGTTAAATATAAGCATAAGTATAAACATGCAAATCAGTGAAAATGATTACATTTTACTCCCATTTTTAATTTAGTGAAAAACTGTGGGAAACATGCCTCCATCATTTTTAATAGATTTATATTTAATACCTTTGAAATATGAATTCTACTTGGCTACAATGGCTGTTTAGATGAAATGATGGTTCCTCTGATTAAAAAAAAAACAAACTTTTATGCTATTTCAGAGCAAAAACATATTATTGAGATATATATCGAATATCGTCAATTTGCTGAAAAATAACGAGATATAATTTCTGAAGCCATATTGCCCAGCACTAATGTGCATTATGTGTAAACCCTGAAATTTAGTTTTATAATGTTGAGGAGCTTGTTTATTCTCTTCCGATTGAGTTTCAAATATGGTTGTATTTGAGGGGCTGCATGATGTTAGCCAATCATAACAGTGGGCCTTAACATTGAACTTTAAAGGAGGCACTTAGGCCAAAACCGAGCGTTTCAAACAGAAGGCCAGAGACAGTATGGAAAATTATCATATATTACTACATTTTACTAAAAGTTTACTAACATTATCAGTGGACCTCAGGGAAGATAATAAACTTATATATAAAAAAAAAAAGAGTACGTCATGACCCATTTAAAATAATTCAGAATTGAGAAAAAAGCACCCTGCAAGACCTACCCAGTAAGTTAATTATCCCCTCATTGTAAGCTGCAAAAAGTCGGATTGAGTCTTTGAAGAGAAGCATGAAGGCTGCATTGATAACCCCATTGGTGAGCTCATTGGCATTGACCTGGAAAGACACAAATCCTTATTTATTTTTACAAATATTCATGAATACACAGTAAATTTTGCCCAAGTACTTTGCTGAAACAGAGTATATATTAACTGCATATACACTATATTGCCAAAAGTATTCGCTCATCTGCCTTTAGACGCATATGAACTTAAGTGACATCCCATTCTTAATCCATAGGGTTTAATATGACGTTGGCCCACCCTTTGCAGCTATAACAGCTTCAACTTTTCTAGGAAGGCTTTCCACAAGGTTTAGGAGTGTGTTTATGGGAATTTTTGACCATTCTTCCAGAAGCGCATTTGTGAGGTCAGACACTGATGTTGGACGAGAAGGCCTGGCTCGCAGTCTTTGCTCTAATTCATCCTAAAGGTGCTCTATCGGGTTGAGGTCAGGACTCTGTGCAGGCCAGTCAAGTTCTTCCACACCAAACTCGCTCATCCATGTCTTTATGGACCTTGCTTTGTGCACTAGTGCGCAGTCATGTTGGAACAGGAAGGGGCCATCCCCAAACTGTTCCCACAAAGTTGGGAGCATGGAATTGTCCAAAATCTCTTGGTATGCTGAAGCATTCAGAGTTCCTTTCACTGGAACTAAGGGGCCAAGCCCAGCTCCTGAAAAACAACCCCACACCATAATCCCCCCTCCACCAAATTTCACAGTTGGCACAATGCAGTCAGACAAGTACCGTTCTCCTGGCAACCGCCAAACCCAGACTCATCCATCAGATTGTCAGATGGAGAAGCGTGATTCGTCACTCCAGAGAATGCGTCTCCACTGCTCTAGAGTCCAGTGGTGGCGTGCTTTACACCACTGCATCCGACGCTTTGCATTGCACTTGGTGATGTATGGCTTGGATGCAGCTGCTCGGCCATGGAAACCCATTCCATGAAGCTCTCTACGCACTGTTCTTGAGCTAATCTGAAGGCCACATGAACTTTGGAGGTCTGTAGCAATTGACTCTGCAGAAAGTTGGCGACCTCTGTGCACCATGCGCCTCAGCATCCACTGACCCCGCTCTGTCATTTTACGTGGCCTACCTCTTCGTGGCTGAGTTGCTGTCATTCCCAATCACTTCCCCTTTGTTATAATACCACTGACAGTTGACTGTGGAATATTTAGTAGCAAGGAAATTTCACGACTGGACTTGTTGCACAGGTGGCATCCTATCACAGTACCACGCTGGAATTCACTGACCTCCTGAGAGCGGCCCATTCTTTCACAAATGTTTGTAGAAGCAGTCTGCATGCCTAGGTGCTTCATTTTATACACCTGTGGCCATGGAAGTGATTGGAACACCTGAATTCAATTATTTGGATGGGTGAGCAAATACTTTTGGCAATATAGTGTATCTTAGAGAGTGCATTTTTAAGCAATGAGCATTCTAAGACATGTATGTAGATCAGCCATCAGCTCCAACTTACATTGAAGTCAAGAAGCGCATCCATCTGGTTCTGTATAATGGGAATGGTTTTAAGAAGCTTCTCTGTGTTCATGGTTCTCATCACACCATCCACCCTTTAGGACAAGATTTTAAAATATAGGTCAAATAACATTAGGGGTGATTAGTGCATGAACCAGTAAAATGACTTCAAGTATAATGTGACCTGCACAAATCCCCCATTAGAAGATCTATGACAAAAACTACAGCTATGGCTTATAAAATTATTTTATCGAGTGAATAATTGGTGGTCAAACGAATCACCATTTTCACCATTACATAATGCTCTTAATGCAATATTCAGCACACCACAGGAAGTGTTTTTCATAAGTAAACTACCTTCATGGTGTCTTTTATTAATGGGTTTGAAATGACATTCTATAAAATGTACAAGATTTGCATAAATGTCTTACCCACGCTTTACTTTTGTGAAGTCAAATGCCACCTGTCGATATGAAACCGCTTTTTCATTCAGATATCGACTATACCTCCGAATGAATGTTGACATATCGTAACCTATGTAGACAATAAAGAATATATTTTTTAGTAAAGGTTGGTAAAACAAGGCAGTAAATAATTATATAAAGATGTGTACCAATAGAGGACCCAATGTCTGCAAATGAAGATGGACAGTAGAATACTCTACCTTGTAGGCCACTTTTGTCCAAGAAATTACTGAGGTTGAATAATGTGTTCCTGGAGGCCAAGTACTGAATAAATCGCTGTAACCAACAAATGAAAAAAATAAATAAATATATATATATATCTATATATATTCTTACTACTGTTTCCAGATCATTATCCTAAATGCTTATTATTGCATGCAAAGAACATGTTTAAAAATTGGACAGGCCTCCCACAGTCACGCACCTCATTCCCATATACCATGAGGTGGTGTGTTGTGATAAGGGACTTAAAGACGACAACCCAACTGGTATTTGTGGTCCTCTCGAACAAAGAGTCTGCCAGCTGAGGAATGTTCACATTCATCTCATTGGTACAGTGTATTAGATCTACAATAAAAACAAAAGTTTCCATTAACTATTGACACCAATAACTGGGTGAAAAGGGATGAATTGAATCAATGAAAAAAATTGCACTGGTATTAAGTTAAAATGTGATAAATAAAAGAATTAGTATTTATTTATAGCAAGACAGGGAAAAATAATCATATGTGTAGATAGCCCACATGAAGTACTAAATAAGCTTTCCTAGATATAAAGTGTGTGCTTTCTTCTGGATTATGTAACAGAGCACAGGAACTGCACAGCACACAACTAACTCAGTATGCTGGTAGTGGAGATTATTGATAATGAAATGTATAATGCATTACTCCAAATATCTATTTATTTATTTTTTTGGAAGAAACAGGCAGATTCATAGAAGACCTAATCCTCAAATAAGACCAAATAAACTGCGTGGGTGCTGCAGACAAACATCTGAGACTTCAATCAATGACAGGCTTCCTAAAAATGAACAAAATCTAATAATAATAATAGTAATAATAAATAAGGTAAAATTATAATTAGTTAAATTATAAAAGAAACAAATAAAGGCACCTGTTTACATAGATTTTGGAAGTAACACAATGGAGGGCTAAACACTTCTGTTAATTTGGCCACATGAGCATGGTTATCGGCTGAAACAAATAATATAAATATATATCCAAATATAGTCTGATTAATTGGGACGGCAGATATATCAGTCTATGCCTACTTAACACTCTTAAACATTTACCAATAAATCTGTGCAGAGTAGAGGGCACTGCTTTCAGCGTTCAAGTAAAAGTCAAGACAAGCTTTTGACAATCTAGTGCAGAACAAGAATGGACGAAATAATGGGGGCAGATGGGGGAATCCACATACTTTTGGCCATGTAGTGTAGTTTGAGTGCATTTTCAGAACTTTAGAATATTCTTTCTGAGTGAGTGACATTAGTCGCGTTCACACATGCAGCCTTTTCCAGAAAATTACCTACAATTTCCAGTTTAGAGATCATGTGTGAACACGACCCTTTTGAAAATACTGGTCAATTTTGCTCTGGCAATTTTCCTTAATGCAAAGTTGTATCTGTGGTGATGTGGGCGTGGCCGAGCAACATCTGTGGAGAGCGAGGCCGGAAGAGGAAGAATGGTAAGGATTGACACTTGTGGGAAATTATCTCTAACAGCTGTTCTGTGTTACAGTGAGAGCTGGAGAGGGATAAGAGGGTGGTCCAGACCGACGGAGGGGAGAGAGAGAGAGATACACGCAGCAGTTTTTATGTGTGCACTCAGTAAGGTAAAGCAGTAAAGCAAACAGTGTGAGGATGCTGAAAAGTATTCAAAATATAGATTTACTCTGGATTGTTTGCCCGGCTCCCGCTTCCTCCTTCACAACAGAGCAAGAGACTTGTCACAGTATCATTACTAGGGTTGGGGAGTAACGGAATACATGTAATGGGATTACATATTTAAAATACAAAATATAAGTAACTGTATTCCACTACAGTTACAATTTAAAACATTGGTAATTAGAATACAGTTACATTCAAAAAGTATTTTGATTACTGAAGAGATTACTTTGCATTTTATTGTCATTTATTTCATTTAATATTTAGTCCTTTCAGATGGAAAACATTTATACATATAAATGATGCGATTCAAAGTGCATTTGAACAGCGGTGAAACACTTTCTTATGATGTGTTACATTCATACGAGCAGACAGAGAAGTAAGTTTGAAGTAAGTTTGGAGCAGCAGAAATAGAAATAAACCTTGTGTAAATTGTCAGCTTTACGCTAAGTTAAAATGCTATGCTGCAACAAACAATTATTTTGATAATCGACTAATCTAACGATTATTAGAATGATTATTTGACTATTCGGGCAATTATTGCAACGATTAATCATTAGCTCTAAACCGACTATTCAGCTTGTGCCCTGACTTAATAGGTTGTATTAAACATGCTTACTAACAATAAAGAGAACAAAATCATCTTTTAAAAATATCTCTAAATGACATTCACTGAATTAAAGGGAAAAAATAATTTTTATTATGTTTAATTCAGTAAAAATTTCACTACAAAAAAATCCTATTGTTATCAAGTGTTTTTGTCTTTTTTTCCATTTAAAATCGTCTAAAAATCCTTAAAACAAGATACATTTACTTGAGAAGTAACATATAAGATATTTAGACTTGCTTTAAGAGAATGTATCTTCAATATAAGTGTATTTTGTATATAAGTGTATTTTTTCACATGGTTATACTTCTGCAAGTGCAGTAAAGACAAAATACATTTATATTCAAGATCTGTTCTCTAAAAGCAAGTTTAAACATCTTATATGCTGCTTCTCCGGTGAATGCATCATTTTATAAAGGATTTTTAGTTATTTTAAAATATTTGTATTTTTAATATTATATTCAACATTCTCAGATAAAAAAAAAATTCTTCTGCAGTATAGCTGCTAAAGTAAATGTACGTTGTTTTAAAGGAGTTTTAGATATTTATATTGGAAAACAAGCCAAAACAAAAACATTTGCAGTGCATAATGGGGCGAAGACTACCCTCTCTCACCTTTCTGATCACTTCAATCAATCTTTAACTCACAAAAAAACAAACTCTCTCTTATTAATAAAGCTGCGTTTTGCCAATTATCTTCACGATAAGAAATACACAGTGACACATATATTATGATTCAATAAGTCACGAGCCATCACGTTATAATCTAGCTGCATTAAGCGTGCGCGCTCGAGGGATGAGTGTCCCCGCAACAGAGTGTGCCTCAGCCGGGAGCAGTTTCAATCTCTCCCCCTTAGATCGGGACACTTCGCACAACTCGAAGAGGAGCTGACCGCACAGAGAAATGCCAGTTTCCTTTTTAATAAAGCTATAACGCATTAAATATAACTGCATTAAAGATGTAACGCTGGGGAGTTTCCTTTAAAGACGCTCGAAACGCATGTTTTGCTTAAGCTGAGCGTCAGCTCCGGCTCTGCTTATTCCACAACAAGAGTGCTTCTGTATTTACTTATTTTGTATTTTTGCATTATAATTCCCTCATACTTTGCGATCTACATCACCTGAAGCTGTTTGGAAAGTTTAGAGTGCGTCTGGACTGTGAGATGTGTTTTCTTCTTCTCCTCAGTCAGGCGCGAGCTGCAGTGCTGCTCTTGTGTGCAATCATTAGAGTTTCAAATGATCTTATGTTACGTTAAGATCAAATGACTATTCGACCACGGAAATTTTTTTATTGTCGACATTGTCGATAACGTCGACTAATCGTTTCAGCCATAATATGTAATATTTTTTACTGTACTAAATCTTAAAATGACCATAATATGTCATTAGAGAATTAGTTTCCATTCCGAGCCGGAATTTCTGTTTATGTTTTGGCCTGTGTGATCCTGCACACTGCCCACTCACCAATAGTATTTCGACACCGCCGTGTTGCCAGATTTGAAAAAGTTTGCAGGCAAACAACACTGCGTGCTGCAGCCACTGAAGCCAGCAAACGAACTGGATCAGAGATAACAGATTCCACCCGACCTAAAAAGCCTCACCAGTCGTCTAAAAACCACCATGACCAGAGGCGTAGTAAAACAAGGATAAACATTGGAGATGCCTTTGGAAGATGGAGACAACTTAAAGCCCAGAAATCCTTTAAAACGGATGCTGAGTTGGTTAATTTGCATGTCAACATTCTGGCAACCCGCATGAGCTTCGAGTCTGGGGCGGGGCAGACAACTCTCCAATATTTTGAATTTGGACTGCAGTACCCATTTCAAATGCTTGTTGTCAATCTTACATATAGCACCTATAAGCAACACGATTATAGAACACTGCGTTCTATCCATTTAAATGTGTAAAAATGGAAGTTTACTTAATTTATTTCAGTTGGGACTACATGAATACTTTTTGTGGTGTTAATGTAGCATTAATGAAACGGAGCAGGGGAATTCCATTTCCCATCATGCTTTGCATGGGACTCGATAGGGAGAGTAAATTTTCAATTTAAGCTGGGCTGGGTATTGATACAGATTTCCCAATTCAATTCGATTCCGATTTACAAGCTCTCGATTCAATTCAATATCGATCCATATGAGTACATTTCTGTTATTATGTCAAGTTTGCTTACATATAAAAGAAATTAACTCTAAGCTAATGCTCTTAATTATAAGGAAACCTTCTAGGCAACCTTTCTAGTAGTGCTGAGCGATATGACGATATATATCATGGCGACGATATAAAGTGTCAATTGATAGAGATTTTGCTATATCGTGTATATCGCCATATCTAAATATCTATGTGTGCAGTAAGTGCGTATCTATCAGTGGGCACCCTTCATGTGAGACTGAAACCAGGCTTGGGTGGGGAATGAGTTGTGACCAGTAAAATTTCCGCGCACTGGTTTAACGGCAGATTCACTAAAGGAATTATGCAGATCAGGCAACGGTGCAAACGCGCACACAAACTTGTTGCTGATTCTTTGCAATTCTGATTTTGCGGGCCGATTCTGAGCGCTCTACACTGGAGGATGCAGCAGTCCATCATGATCTGAGACACTCTACTGGAACAGCGTCACCGTGATCCATATAAATGAATCATCTCTTTAACATGCCGAGGTTCACTTGACTACACTGCACATCTGTACTTGAGCAGGTTGTTGTTAAAACAGGCGCGACATCTGTCGTGTAGGTTCACAAAAGCCGACACTGATTAGAAAAATGTAATCTGCAAACTATGTCGCGCGACGATAATCAATTGTGGTAAAACATACAATCTGTATTACCAACTTAAAATGAAGCACGCTAAAGTATATTATGAAAGCCAAAAGATGCACTCCGCATTCCATCATTTTTTTTCTTAAGAAGTGTTTATAAATATATTTGAAATGTATTTTCTGCGTCTGGTTTTTGTTTTGTGGGGGGTTTTTCTTCTAAAATTATGTTATATTTTCTTTGTTACTTTGCTTTGAAAAGATCTTGAGTTTCTTAAGGAAAGTTTATAATAATATTGGACAACAACATGTCAGACTGAAATGTGGCATAATGTGAAATTGAGTATTATTCTAAGGTTGATTAACACAGTGTTTATTTTATTTTTAACTTTGACAGTCAAGTTGTAAATAAGGAGAAAATTATAAAAGAGGAAGTAGATTTTCCAAAAATAGGCATTACAAAATGGTTATTTATTATGTTAACCAATTTGTATTGGTTTTCCAAAAAAAAAAAAAAAAAAAAACTATATCAAGATATATTCAGTTGAAGTCAGAGGTTTACATACACCTTAGCCAAATACATTTTAACTCAGTTTTTCACAATTCCTGACATTTAATCTTAGAAAACATTCCCTGTCTTAGGTCAGTTAGGATCACTACTTTATTTTAAGAATGTGAAAAGTCAGGATAATAGTAGAGAAATTATTTATTTCAGCTTTTATTTCTTTCATCACATTCCCAGTGGGTCAGAAGTTTACATACACTTTGAAAGTATTTGGTAGCATTGCCTTTAAATTGTTTAACTTGGGTCAAATGTTTTGGGTAGCCTTCCACAAGCTTCTCACAATAAGTTGCTGGAATTTTGGCCCATTCCTCCAGACAGAACTGGTGTAACTGAGTCAGGTTTGTAGGTCTCCTTGCTCGCACATGCTTTTTCAGTTCTGCCCACACATTTTCTATCGGATTGAGGTCAGGCACAGTTAACTTAGTGTATGAAACTTCTGACCCACTGGAATTGTGATATGGTCAATTAAAAGTGAAACAATCTGTATGTAAACAATTGTTGGAAAAATAACTTGTGTCATGCACAAAGTAGATGTCCTAAACGACTTGCCAAAACTAATATTTGCTAATATGAAATTTGTGGAGCGGTTAAAAAATGAGCTTTAATGACTTCAACCTAAGTGTGTGTAAACTTCTGACTTCACTGTAGCATTACCGTGATATAAAATTAATCATATCATGATATAAGATTTTGGTCATATCACCCACCCCTACCTTCTAGTTACAATTTGAAAATATTAATTTTACAAATTATATTTTATCATTAGTTTTTCATCAAATTGGTCACATTTTAGCTTTTGAAAAACTTTCAAATTCAGTCTATTCCATCCAGTTAATTTGTATATATTATGTTGCATATATATTCTTGTTACATTTGTATTGTTTACTTGCTTAATTTGTACTATTTACAAGAATTTACATTGATATGTAGAACACATGCTTAATCAGTACTGTCTCTTTAAGACTAGCAGCATCAGCCAGATAGCCCATATTGGTTTCTTTAGCGCATCCATGTGTGATTAGAATTAGTAGTCGACCGATATATCGCAGAGGCCGATAAATCGGCCAATATTCTGACTTTTTTAATTATCACATCGGTCAATATATTTTCCTGCTTGGCTGATTTTTTTCTTGAGGCCGCCGAAAATCGCCTGCTTGCATGTGAAGCGTCTGAAACATGTAAACGACCAGTCATGGTTCGTTTTGTTGTTACATGCCATCGTGTACTACAATAATAGACTGGTGTGCAACACAGTGTCATTTAAACGGTCTGCATATCAGAGCTGTGGCAGATGCATTTGAGCTAATAATGTTAAAGTGCTTGCCTGTTTCATTCTCCCTCTCTCTCCTCAACAGTTCTCTGTAACTTTTAACTGTCTTGTCTAATGATAAAAAGACAAATATCAATAAAACTAATATCATATACTGTCTGCAAATATGTGCATATCTTGTTTAAACAGATGTAATAAACCAACCTCACACAACTTCAGCAGATCCAGCATCCTGTGGAGTGCTCATTTATTTACCTCTAAAGCACGTATTCTATCAGTCTCTCCTCAACAGTTCCATGTAACTTTTCTAATGATAAAATGCAAATATCAGTAAAACTTCTATTATATACCATCTGCAAATATGCAGATATCTCGTTTAAAGAGATGTCATTCACGAACCTCACAAAAATCCAGCATTTTCTTCCTGTCGAACGCTCATCTAATATCTTCCTCTGAAGCGCATATTCTATCAGCCAGAATAAAAAACTTCAGGAAAGTTCATCAAAAGTTCCTCTCATTCACAAATCGTGACGGTCCATCTGTGACAATCCAAGTAAGTGATCCAGGCCATTTAAACTGTCAGGAGATGGATCCGCATGAGCGCGTGAGTGCAACTTTATGGCTGCAAAATGCTGCCTCCGGAGGCTGTATACAGAGGTATGATGAATATAAGGTGCTTTTCAAACTGTTCGGAGATCTGTTTCCTTAACAGTTCCATTCATTCATAACAGATGTCTGTTAAGCCATTAACTGATTAGGCAGCAAGGTAGCAATTCAGCTGCCTACATTTTTGGATGCAGCCCAAAGTAAAAGCTCTTCACGTGTGCTATAAGTAAATGTCTTATTCACTATGCACTGTATGTACAGTTGGTTTGATTAGATATTTTTTGAGTAAATGCGATTGCTAACATGGACATGCCATCCATGGTTGCTGGACTACTGTGTGTACTGTTATTTCCTTATTTTTTATATATTAACAATTTCTTCATGTGCAAATAAATTTGAAGAAACTGCTATCTACTATTTAAAATACAATATAATTTTTTTTGTTTTGTGTGAAATTGAGTAAACATAGTGCTAAATAAGAGTTTATTTATTTTGTCATTTTTTTTACAATTTTATGTTTGTTATTTAATATATTAAATTGTGAGATGTATCAGCATTGTATCGGCCACCCTGCTCTCTGGATATCCGGCCATTAAAAAAAAAGATATCGGTTGAACACTAATTAGAATTAAATGTTTCTTTTTTTGTTTGTTTTTAATCAACAACTGACTGTAAAGAACAGAAAGGGTATTAAAAGAGACATCATTCAATGACATATGGATCCGTGGATCTCTCCTTTGGACACACAGAATGAGTTAAACCAAATTTTACTCTCAATACACATTGAAAGTACCTCTGTGCTAATAACTTCTCCTCTATACTACTCAATCACTGGTCAGTAAAATCTGAAAGTTTACCTGCCAAATGGCTAATCACAGCCATTTTTAGTAGCATAGTGCGAGATTTGGTTGCACATGCGAGTGATTTACTTGGATTATAGAAGGTTGCCACATAGAGTGAAAGATCGAACTTGGGATTTAGGAATTGATATCGAGATTGTTCAAACAAAGATCGTGATGCATCGGAAAATTTATATTTTTACCCGGCCCTAAAATTAAGTGTTATTTTATGTGTTTTTGTGCAAGATGAATATAAAGAGGGATACTTGTTAGTGTTTAATGTTTTGTTATGTTGAGATTTAGAAGAGTTTCTGTTATGTTGGAGTTTTGGAGGTTACCATTATGATGAAGATTGGAGCTTGAGCTAACGATGAGGACAGGCAGAAGTTGCCCATGATATTGATTGCTCGCTTCATTGAGCAATTACTGTGCTAACCATAGTATAGTTACTAAACTACACTCTGTAGTGCTTCCAACCAGCATGTATTTAGCATTCTAACTTTCACTAGTTAACACAAAGAAGTAAAAGAGGTTTAATTAAGTTACACTGACACATCTAATTGTGTTGGGTTTACCCAATACAACAAGGTTCTATCTACACAAAGTGTTCGTGTTGACAATAGATAATTTTAAGTTAAGAAAACTCATTTCGAACATGTGGAATGACTGCCATGATTGAATCAAGCTCAGCTAAAGAGCTATTTTTTGAGTGTGGTTGGCTGGATGGTTTGGGGTAAACCAGCTGCCACCAGAACAATGCCAACTTTGATTCCTCCTAATATGTCACTCCTACTCCTGCAAAACAAAGACTTGATCACAAACGATGTCAACTGTAATATGCATATCATATCATATGTTCTACAGCATATCTACTGTAGTTAAAGCAGTTCATCTTTGGCTGGTAGGGGAAAAAACAACAATTTGTGAAGCACTCTACAATGTAAGCCTTAAAAATGCCCAATTTACCTGCATTCAAATAGACCACAAGTTAAAAAATGACAGACACATCTGTAATTAAAATGATTTGTCAGCCTTGGCTGAGACAGATGTAAATAGTATTCTCAAGCAGAGAGTCCAGACTTTCTAGACTGGCACTCTACCAGCACTGCTTTAAGAAGGTGCAAACCATTCACTGACATCACCAACAAGCTTGTACTGTGATGTAGCCAAATGGACATTGTGCAGTGCAGGCAAGTCTTCTAACAAATCAAAAACACATGAAACACCTCCCTAACATTAACATGGGTCCATGGCATAAGAAAAACATTATTACTGGTGTATAACAACCCAATAAGCAATATATTAAGAATTAACTAGCCTAATAAAACACCAACATAATATGACAATGCTGAGGAGGTCTGCGTGAACCCATAATATCTTTTTAGTGCAAAAATGAATTATTAAAATCATGAAATTATCAGATTCATTTAATCAAACTTAATTACAAACATATGAACAATCTTTCTTATGTACAAATAGTTATTATGCACACGCACTGTTCTGCTTCAACAGAGTTTAATGTAATAAATATAATAATAAAATGTTTTAATATAAGATCTGTCTGTGTTTGCAATATAACAGGAGGAGTCTGTCTGAGCACGTTAGCTTAGCACAACCAGGGCCTGCCCATACAATAGCCTAAAAACCCATAACAATCAAACCAACAGCAGTAAAAAAGACGCATTGTCGCACGTTCATACCGCCTACTATGAATAAGACAGCGAGTGATACTTACAATCCAAATGTTTCTTTTTAGGGCCCATAACTTCGTGCGTTGTTGCCTTGCACACTGTTTTGGATACGGCTGATCCAGTAACGCTGTGCTGAGCAGCAGTTATCCTGTCCGTAATGCTCTGCCCAGACATCTTCAAACTGCTTTCCAGCGATCAATTAAGAAATAATATATAAGTGTGTGTGTATTTAAAATCGTGATTTCCACCCGTGTTCACAGTTTCTGGTCGACCTCCTAGCGTACGATACGAGAATACGGGGAGACAAAGATGGGAAGCCTTCTGAAATACAGTTATCCACTGCGCGAGACGATGAGGAATCCAGCAATTATGTTACTGAATATCTCCCGCGGAATCGTTACATTGTTACACTTTTTGAACGCGCGTTCTAAAGGTTTGTTGGCTGACTCATCTCTCATCCCCGTCTCGACACTAATCCTGCCGTTTAACCGCCGCCTGTGTTCTTTCAGTAAACCCGCAGGATTGGAAAGCAGCGAAGGCATTCAGTGAAATGGCGGGCCAAAGCTGTTCCATGAGAGCTGGATGAATATAGGACACTGCCCGCTGCTGCTGATCCAGGATCAGGCAGTGCAACTGTTACCTACACCTTAACCATTATACGTGCACTTGATTTGTGAGGGGAACACTGGGGCAATGAAAAATATATTTACTTATTTTTCCACATGTTATTTAGCCTACTGATTAAAAGTATGCTGGTAACACTTTAGGTTCCATTTGTTAATATTAGTTTACAACATTTGTTAACATGAACTAACAATGAACAATACTTTTACAGCATTTAGTCATCTTTGTTCATTTTAATTTTAACCTATAATCATACTTTTTTTTAATCAGAAGTTATATTAACATTAGTTAAAGCATTATGAACTAACATGAACGAACAATAAACAATTGTATATTTATTAAATAGCATTAACAAAGATGAATCCATGTTGTAAAAAAAAATATATAAAATAAATTTAAATATAAAATATTTCTCTCTTTTTCTCTTTTTTCTCTTTAAAAAAAAAAAAAATATATATATATATATATATATATATATATATATATATATATATATATATATATTTAGTTCACGATAAACGAATAGAACCTTATTGTAAAGTATTACCAGTATTTGTTTCTCATTTTTTTGCTTATAAATACGGTATTTATATTTTAATTGTAAATCTGAATAATCATTGGTTTCCTAATAATTCATTTAAACAGATTAATCCGTGAAATATAAAATAAAAGGCAAGTAAAGGCACCAGTTCACATGTTTCTGACGAAAAATTAAACAGTCTCCTTCACAATAATTTATATGTTTTCTGTTCCTGTTTTTTTTTTTTTTTTTTTTTTGAGAAAAACGTGCTTCTAATTTAAAGGAATATTCCGGGTTCAGTACAAGTTAAGCTCAATCGAAAGCATTTGTGGCATAATGTTGATTACCACAAAATTTAATTTCGACTTGTCTCTTCTTTTCTTTAAAAAAAAATAAAAAATAAAAAATAAAAAAAAAAAAAAAAGAAGAAGAAGAAGAAGCAAAATCGAGGTTACAGTGAGGTACTTACATCAATGGAAGTGAATGGGGCCAATTTTTGGAGGGTTTCAAGGCAGAAATGTGAAGCTTATAATTTTAAAAAAGGACTTACATTAATTCTTCTGTTAAAACTCATGTATTATTTGAGCTGTAAAGTTGTTTAAATTGTCATTTTTACAGTCATTTTAGGGTTTGTTGACATTACATTGTCATGGCAAAGAAGTTGTAAAATTGGATATAACTTTACACAGAAAAGGTTATTAAGTGATTTTATCACACTAAAATCATGTTAACACACATATTGTTTACATCTTGTGGCTACACTTTTGAAACAGTGAGTAACGTGTACAGATTGGCCCCATTCACTTCCATTGTAAGTGCCTCACAGTAACCCAGATTTTTGCTTTTTTTAAAGAAAAGGAGGGACAAGTCAAAATGTATTTTTTTGGTAATCAACATTATGCCACAAATGCTGTCGATTGAGCTTGATTTGTACTGACCCCGGAATATTCCTTTAATGAGTAGAAGACGCCCCTTTTAGAAGAGTTTCAAATTTAGAACATTGTGTTTAAATATTAAATAATAGCCTTTAAAAGAGTAATCGTTCTATACAGGGAATTAAAAACGTTAAACTTTATGGAAAATGTAAAAAAATAACATTCAATTAAATGGAACGTTCAGTTATTTTTTTATTATTTTTTTCATTTCTTAATTTTTTTATGTAAAAACAATGCTCTAAATTAGAAACTCTTATGAAAGGAGTATAAGCGATCATCTGCAGTCTTTGAGTTTTCTTATGTTTTAGATTTATTGCAGCTTTTGTTCTTCAGTAGCCTACTTCTGAATATGAAAATGTGTGTGTGGATTTAAATAGACTTGATGGATGAATTCACCTGAATATTGCAACAGACGACTTAATAAATAATCACGTAGTTCAATTCCATTAAAACATTTTAACATGACTTTTTTGTATTTATGTAGCCAGCAGTATGCCTAAATAAGGCAATACATTAACAACATTAATATAGACCGCATGATATAAACACAAGGGGGCGATGACGAAGCATAATGCCGATGGCAAAAGAGATGCGCCTGTGAAGTGCTAAAACGAGTCAAGTCTGACAATACACAGTTCTGACAATTTAAGCTCATTCTCCCTCAAATGAAACGAGAGAAAAATACCTGGGCCTAATATATAATTGGTATAAACATCTTGGTCCACTGAATGTTTTCAGTTTAAAGTACTTAGCCAAATAGGCTAATCAAACAGCCAAAGGAAAAACAAAAGAGTTGTTTTCTTTGTGAGCATGCTTTGTGCTTGACCAGCGTGCAAGTGAGTTTTCCTATTCCATCCCGTTTTTTCTTCCATTCTTAATAGAAAATACATTACAATAAGACGTGTTCATAACTGTAATCATTTTGTGTGACAAACACAATGGACAGAACAGACAAGAGCTGTGTTGTTGAAGAAATGTTATTAACATTTTATTATTATTTTATTATCTATTTGTATGCATATACAGTAATATTAGTAAGTAGTGTGTGCACATAGGCTATATTCACAAACCAGCTTTCTCATGGGCTTAACTTTCACTTATGAGATACCTTACAGTGTAAAAAAAAAAATCCTGTTGTTTAAAAGAAAAAAAAAAAAACTGGCAGCTGTGGTTGCCAGAATATTTATGTAAAAATACAGTAAACATGTAAACAACTTTACAGAACAACCTGTAAATTTTACAGTTTAAAAATGTTGTAATTTGCATGACCATGATGGCACAGTAAAAAATAAAATATAAATAAATAAATAAATAAAACAAAAATCTGTTAAATTTACATAAAAAAACTTCATAAACTTTATATTAACCTTCCGAAACTGTAAAAATCTTCTTTTTACTTTATAAGGTATTATTAATCACTGTAAAAATTATAGAAGGGCATGATGACATGAAGTTTGCTCTCTTCCAGGAGCAATGACCAATAATCAAGTGTCACTCACACAAACACTAAACACCATCAGGGTAACACATGTGAAATTAAAATAATGCAGTAAACATTAACTAAACTACATCAAATATAACACAGAACACCCCAAAGTACATAACTGACATTAAAAATAAGAAGAAACACAACTATTCCCATATAATGAAATATGATGGGTCATGTAGGGAATTGTGGGAATGCCCGATTATTGTTTTTTACAGTAATTTTTAAAATAATTTACTGTAAAAAGTACATGTATTCTCTTGTTAAACATAATGTAAATTTTTACCATTAATTATTTAGGAAAATCATACTTTTTACATCTAAAAAATTAAATTTGTACAACAATTTATTGTAAAAACTACTGTATTGTCTTTTAAAATATATTTACAAGATGTACTGTATATTTTACAGTTAATATTCGTTAATCAATTAATGTTTTATTTCTGTAGCATTTTTGCAGTCTTTTACCGTTAAAATTACAGACATTTTTTACAGTGTATGTTACACTCACACACAGTAAGTCAATAATGTTGCAAAATAAGTTGTGTTCTGTACGTTTATAAAACAAGTACATTTGCTTAATTGCAAATATTGAAACTTAAAACTTAAAAATCTAAAGGGCAAAGATTCTTTGTTTGAATCAATGTAGTCTAAAAAGGGGGCAACTTTTCATCAATGAGATTGTATTTGGATGACGTGGTGTACCTTGAAATGTTAGCTGACATCTCTTGTCCTCTTTTGAAACTGTAGTCACATTTCAGAGGTTTTATTATGCATACAAGCAAAATGCAAACTTATTATCAGTTGTTACGGATAGTTTTCAGTGTGAATGGGTCAAGTATTTGTTTTGGTCATATACATAACTGTGAAAATGGATGTATCATATGTTCTATTAGATATTAAAGTTAGTAAGTAATGAATATTTATAGGTCTATTAAAAATGCAATAAATAATGTTGAGGTGATAATAATTGGGTCGGTTTTCATGCTTATTCTACTCAGTGGAAATTTATTGCCCCTAAAGTTTAGAGGATTTATATTTCTGTGTCTGGCTGACTGTATTATAAGTGCATCTGAGGAGAATGCAGACTGTAGTGTAGTGCCCTATATGCTTGTGGTTTATATTATGTTACAGTAAACGTACAAGTTGTGAGGTTAAAACTAAGAATATAGATTATATATAATAGGCTAAACTGTTTTTCAGTCAAAAAAAAAAAAAAAAAAACTAGAATCTTTGAGTCTCTCCAAAAGTCAGTCAATGCTACATGATTACTGTATTGCTGTAATGTTACCTGAGAATGCTATGTTATTGTTATGAACCCAGGACAACAGGTATGAGAATATATGCCCATTTTGTCCCCACAAATCTGACCTCACCAGTTGCTCAGTATAGTGTTCATTAAAAACAATAGTATGTCATGTAATCTGTCGGGTTGAATTAAAGCACATACCATTGCTACCTGACTGCATCTGGGTCGTTTCATGGGTGAGTATTGTAAAATACAGTAGATGGTTGTGGTTTCAGTTTTTATTCTGTATTCTCTTCAGGTCAGGCGGGCCATTTGATCCAATTTAGGATGAATAGTATGTGAAAAGTTCTACATATTTGATTTCAGCATAGCCTAATAAGTGCAAGATTTTTCAAAAAGAACTGTCTCTCCCCTATTAAATCATTTGTTCCTTTTTGTGACCATTATCATCATCAACATGTGAATAATATTGTGTTTATGACTTTTAATTAGAGTTTATGATATGTTGCCAACCTACTGTATCGTCATGTCATAAGGCAACAAAAAATTTAACGGATCAAAACAGAGTGAGAAGAAAGATCAAAAGAATACCTGTGTGTGATCACATTGACCTTTGTGCGACATGCTTTCACTGTTTTTTATTAAAGGAATGTTCCGGGTTCAATACAAGTTAAGCTCAATCGACAGCATTTATGGCATAATGTTGATTCTTTTTTACCACAAAAAATAATTTAGACTCGTCCCTCCGTTTCTTTAAAAAAATAATAATAAAAAAAATAAATAATCAAGTTTACAGTGAGGCACTTACAATGGAAGTGAATGGGGCCAATTTTTGGGGTGTTTAAAAGCAGAAATTTGAAACTTATAATTTTATAAAAGCACGTACATTAATTCTTCTGTTCTAACTCATGTATTATTAGAGCTGTAATGTTGTTTAAATTGTAATTTTTACAGTCATTATAGGGTTTGTTGACATTACATTGTCTTGGCCACAGAGTTGTAAAATTGGCTATAACTTTACACAGAAAAGGTTAGAAAGCGATTTTATCACACTAAAATCATGTTAACACACATATTGATTGTCCTGTGGCTATACTTTTGAAACAATGAATATTTTAATGTTTACGGATTGGCCCCATTAACTTCCATTGTAAGTGCCTCACTATAACCCAGACTTTTGCTTTTTTTAAAGAAAAGGGGGGACAAGTCCAAATACATTTTTGTGGCAATCATATTTATGCCACAAATGCTGTCGATTGAGCTTAACTTGTATTGAACCCGGAATATTCCTTTAAGATCAGACACTGAGTTAAAATAGTTGACTGCTTGCCTCCTTTAAAAAAAGTTAATTATGTTGTTTTTTTAACACAGTCAGAAATCCTTTAACTATTTATGATCAAATGCACTGATTAAATTACACTGTAAAAAGTTCAAAGTTGTTACATTATGAAAATTCTGTCACCATTTACTCACCTTCATGTCTTTCCAAACCGGTATGGCTTTCTTCATTTTTTCCATGAGATCACTGTGATGTTTTGTGATGCTTTGTCAGGTGTCCTAAAAATGTGTTTCATGTGCTAACATCTAAATTAACTAGTTTAATGTAAGTCAAAAAAGTTATTTAATATGACTGAATTAACCTGACTATATTAGGTTAATCCAAAAAAAAAAAAAGAAAAGAAAAAATCATTTTTAAGAATTAGATCAGGTAGAAACATATCCTTAAGGTAACAGTTGCATGTTTCTACTTTCTACAGTGATGAAAGTGTATGGTGACTGAGGCTGTCAGTCCCTCAACATTGTTCCCAACATCTCCTTTTGTGTTTCATGGAGAAAAAGGTCTTTCAGGTTTGGAACAACATGAGGGTGAACAAGTAATGACAGACTCTTCATTTTTGGGTGAACTAGCCTTAAAGGAGCTATCCCTACCTCATCTGACCCTTAAAATTACTTTAACTGTTGTAACACAATATAGTCAGTTTGATTCAGTTTTGATATATTTTTGAGCATTAAATTTAGATGTTATTACATGAAGCATATTTTTTTGGTTACCTTGCTTTTTTAACAGTGCAGCGTACTAATGCAGCTATTTTTTTAACTACTGTATGTCCAACTAAGCATTACTGTCTAATATACAGAAATGGGCAGTTTGTGATTGCATCTGCATCTAGTGGATCAGTGAGCGTTTATGGTTTAGCTAAGCGTGAAGAGCCGTAAGGCCACAGTGACAATAGCAGCCACACACTCGCTATCAACCCTGATGGACTGACAGAAAGAATAGGCCTTTTAGTCCCTTCGTCCACTGATGAAAACATAATTTCTTCAGTCCCTCACTGAGCTCAGACATTATTGAGCGATGAAAGAGGCAGATCAAGGCATTAGGAGGCGAGTGGGAAATCGTAAAAGCTGCTCATGTTTCTGGGTCCTTAAAAAAGATTTGTTCAGTGCATGGAGGTTTTGATGGTTTTTCCCATGTTGTCCAGGACAGCTCTTTTTGTTAAAGGGTTTTGATAATGGCTCATTGTTTTGGCTGCAGTAGGGGCCGTAGTGCAGGTGGCCCTGTGGAGATTTCAGGCTGCCCATTCACTCACCGGCAGCAGGTCCAAACACATGGAGCACAGCTTACTTGCATCAGGGGACTGAGGTAAGAGAGGGTACTCGGCACTTTTAATTTATCACTGTAACACTATTATTACATTGTCACTATTAAAGGTATAGTTCATCCAAAAATGAACATGTTGTCATAATTTCCTCACCCTCATGTTGTACCAAACCTGGATGACTTCTGTGGAACATACAAATTAGATGTTAGAATATAGCCTCAGTCACTAATTACTTTCATTGTGAAAAAATGTGCAATGAAATTGAATGGTGGTTGAAGCTAACATTCTGTCTAACGTCTCTTTTTGTGTTGCATTAAAGAAATAAAGTCATATGGGAGTGAATGATGACAGAATTTTCATTTTTGGGTAAACTATTGCTTTACGACAACAAAACTGTTGCTGTTTTACTAGTTTTACCATTAGTTTTGAGTGTATTTTTGATATGACAAGAATGACTGTTTTTTCGTTCCATTCCAGGTGTTGAAATGGAGTGGATATGTGTTCTTCTTGTGATTTTCAGTGGGATTCCTTTAGCTTTGACACAATTCAATGGATTCAACTGTGATCCAAACTACCACAGCAGATTTCCTGGTAAGAAATCAACACCCAAAATCCATATGTCTCAGAATGTAAACACCAACGTTTAATTTTTTCTATATTAGAGAAACAGTGGGGTCCAAAATTCTGAGAACACACTGAACATCTGGAATACAAATTCTAATTTAAACCTGGAAATACAAAGAAAGTTTTAGTACTTTGCCAAATTTAAAACAAAGAAATTATGTAAAATGAGGGCTCCATTTTAGTGTTGCTTGATTTAATTGCATCATTTGATACAGTTGATCATTCAGTTTTAATTGATACAATGAAGAGATGGGTGGGAATATCTGGGGTGGCTTTAGACTGGTTTGTTTCCTATTTCTCAAATAGGAAATTTGTAGTGTCTGTTGGAAATGAGATGTCCTCCTCTTCAACAATAAATCGTGGTGTTCTGCAAGGATCCCTGTTAGGGCTCATTTTGTTTTCTCTATATACAGTATGTTACCTCTTGGTTCTGTGATTTGAAAATACAACATACATTTTCATTGCTATCCAGATGGCTACAGTCAGTGCAAATTACTGCAGCTAGACTTTCGACACAAACTAGGTATTTAAATCATATTACTCCAGTTTTAGCTTCTTTGCATTGGTTACCATTTCATTTTAGGGTTGATTTTAAGATTGTATTAATTACATACAAGGCATTACATGGTTTGGCTCCAGATTATTTAGAGTTAGACCTCTTAGATCTTCTTGTCGTGAACTATTGGCTGTTCCAAGATCAAGATGAAAACAAAAGGTGATAGAGCATTTGTAGTGAAGGCCCCATGATTATGGAACAGCCTGCCCTGGGATATTAGATCTGCTGAATCTGTGTCTGTTTTTAAGACATGTTTAAAAACTTGTTTTTATAGACTTGCTTTTACTACTTTTTTTGTTTTTACCTTGTGTTTTACTAATTGTGTTTTAATTTTATATTTTGTGAAGCACTTTGTGCTAAATTGCTAGAAGGTGCTATTTAAATAAATAAATAGGGTAAAAGGGGGCTAAAGGCCCATGGAGTAAAAGGCACTTTTGATGTTATTTTCAACCAAAACACTAAACAACAACAAAAACTACCACAATAATTTCCTTAACACCTGTTTGTCACTATACACTGCAAAACATTCCTGATCCATGATATTATTGTGTGCAATGTTTAAAGTTTGTTTTTGAGGTCATTTGATCTAATATTTAATAATTTAAATGTTGCAAATGTATGTAGCTATTGAGAATTTCTGAAATTATCATATTTTTAGACAAAATACTTATTTATAATTCTCAGCTTTGTTCAAGGTGATTAAATCCAAAGTTTTTAATAACTGCGCAAAAAGTAAAAGGATGGTATTTGGGGTAAATTTTGTGTCTGAAGTGGTTATTTTGAATAAGTTTTATCTTTATTTGTCACTCAAAAAAGCATCTTGCTGTCTCAAATGCCTTTGCCTAAGTTGACAAATTTTGCACTGTAACTATTGTCCCTATATTTACCCTACTATTTAAGATTCTTCACTATTTCTAGGCCAATAATCACATAAACAAATTTGTGGCACTGACCGTGTTAACTCCTTTGTATAAAAGGGCACATAAGATGCTCTTTGGAACATTCTCAGATCATGCTGGATGACATGGATCATCAAGTTTTGCACAAACTTGTGGAGTCAATGACAGTTGAAGTGTGTGATGTCATTAAAGCAAAAGGGGAACAAACCAAAAACATTCTAAAATTCATGTTATTTTTTTCACTTCAACATTTCACTCAAGTTGTTATCCTAATAATATAATGTTATTTGGGGAAAGAAATATTAAATAAGAAAAATGGAAAATAAAAGTATTTTCATTAGTGGTCTCAGACTTTCGAAACCCCACTAAATATTCTTATTTTATATGAGCACATGTTTTGTAAAGAATGTTGTCTCCAAAAGCAGCAGATACAGAATTTTGAGGTTTTAATTTCATGTTTTTAACTTTAGCTTTCTCTCTGTTTTCCCCTCGAGGTGAGAGAGATATTAGTGTTTACTGTGGTGTACAGACAATCACATTGAAGATTAACCTGTGCCCTGTGCTGTACTCTGGATACACTGATGCTGACCTGGCACTGAATGGTCGTCATGGAGATGTCCAATGCCGAGGCTTCATAAACAACAACACCTTCCCCACAGCTGTGCTTTTCAGCATCAGTCTGAGCACTCTGGAGGCCTGTGGGAACACGCTGGTGGTAAGAAATACATTACACTTGATATGTTCTAAATGTATTAGACCACTTACTGTAAAAAATTTGGTTAAAAATAGAGCCCAGTTTGCATGTTTAACTCTATAACACAGATGAAAGAATATCACACAAAATTTTTGTAACCTGTCACTTTTTGCACTTTGCACTTTGGCCTCTAAATAAAACATTTTCCAGAAATATTTCCTTCTAGATTGTGAGCTTTCCTACTCTTTATTTAATTGCATTTGGCTTTAACACCTAAAATATGTTAATTTTTAACCGTAGTTTCTGGTGCAGATGTGCTTAAGTATCATGGCATTACCATCTGATACCATATTGTGCCACAGTACCACTACAGTTCTGTTTTGCATCACTACTTAGCCAAACGGGTAGCCAAAAAATGTGTGTCTCTCTCTTTGTGTAACATTTAAATAGCTCAGTTTAGCAGATAAGCTGGATTCACTCCAGCACGCTGCAAGAGTTTTTCTCTGAAACCCACCTCCACCCCAGCTCCACTTGTCTAGATCTGCTACATGGGGATTGTTTGTTTGTCAATTTGTGCAGCAACATGTCCTACATTCTCAAGGTAGCATGTCTTGTGCTAGGTCTAATTGTGCAGCAGTAGCAGCAGCATGTCCACATGCTTAACTCAGTATGTCTGTATAAGTTCTAGCAGTAGCAAGTCTCCGTACTTGTTCTTCAGCAGCAGCACCGTAGAAGATCTAGTCCGCCAAGACCAATATCCTATCAATATTTCAAACCCATATTAACATGTGAAATCTTTCAGAGAGTATTCATGGCTGAACTTGTGTCAGAATTACCTTTTGTACAAGATATTTTTTGGTGTGTTAATAATTACTGTATTACATAAAGTAACTGATATACTCATTGGTTCTGCTAGAACTGCACATGTAATTTTAAAGATTTTAAAGATAAGATAAATATTGTGATTTCCCTTATGTAAATGAGTTTTAAATTAAGGGAACTTTTTGAGCTATAAATATTTTTCAATGTGTGTGCAGGTTTCTACAGCGCAGGGCTACAATGCTTATGGGAACATCTCCATGGTGCAGACGGGGAATATTTCGGGCTACATTGACACCCCAGACCCTCCTACTGTCATCAGCTACCTTCCAGGTCTGCAGTATAAATTTAGTTGCAGTTATCCTCTGGAGTACCTGCTCAACAACAGCCAACTCGCATCGTAAGTCAGTTTTTCTGTGTGATGATGTAACACCCTAATTGTCACTACTATAGTTCTGAAACCCATCTTAGCCTTGCCTTAACCCTCATGTTGTTGAATGGCTTTCTTTCTTTCTTTCATGGAACACAAAAGGAGATGCTAGGCAGAATGTTAGAGACTGATAGCCTCCATCACCATTCACTCTGATTGTATGGAAAAAAGAGCATCGTCAACATTCTTTAAAAGTCTTTTCTTGTGCTCCACAGAAGTCATACAGGTTTAGAATAACATGAGGATGAGTAAATGATGACATAATTTTCATTTTTATTTGAACTATCCCTTTAAATAAGAATTTTCCCCAAAATTGCACTGAGAGATATTCTTTATCTTATTTCCCTTATTAACCTATGAAAATGCACCACATGTTCTCAGTGCACTGTTAAACAAGAGCAGATTAATTCCTGCTTTGTTGATACTTTCTGCTGTGAATAGACAACAATGTCTTGATCTCCTTTACCAGCTCATCTGCTGCAATATCAGTAAAGGACAACAATGGCACTTTCCTGAGCACTCTCAGTTTAGTTCTTCACAATGTAAGTGACCTCTATGGTATATTTACTCAGAAAACAGCACAAATATTAATATAAATATCATTATATTATTATACAATATAAATGTGGCAAAGAAGGGATAAGAAAACATTTATGCATGCCCAACTGTACAATAAAGGTTTAAAGGACATTTTCCCCCATTATTAACCATATATTTTGTATGTATTTTTGTGAGACCACAGTTATGACGCTAACTTTCATCTGAAATTTTAACAGGACTCAACCTTCAGTCAGCTGATCTCTATACCCATGACTGGCCTGTCCTTGAAGACTCGCGTGTTTGCTGCAGTTAAGGCTACGAATCTGGACAGGAGGTATTACGTCTTAGAATACAGAGAAATATATGTTTGGATGAGTCTCATGAACAATTTTATCCCAACAAAAGAAGAAACTGTGTCCATTGTGACTATTTCCATGACGATGTGATAATGCACATCATGGTAAGTGTACGTCATGGTAGTACTTGGGTGTATCTCATATCGCTCCCTAGATCCCTATGTCATGAATCAGTATATCGTGAACACGAATTCGGGCACTGGCAAGGGTGTTCATCCAGTGAACATTGGGACACTTATGACTCAATCACCAGCAAAAGTATAATGAGTTTGCGCATTTAAACACAGCTGGTATTAATCAACACCATCACTGTACAAATGACACTGTCGTGCATTTTCGTGGTAGATATTCAAACGTACAGTGTTTTATGAAAGAGAAATTACATTAAAGAAGCAATGAAAATACGAAGGAGTGTTTTTTTTAACTTCTTAAAACTCATCATTTCCTTTTCGTGATCATTATATGGATGAAAGATATTACAAACGGCATCTCTTTTAAAGAGAGAATAAGGCTTTGACTTTACACTTTTACACTTGTGCTTGTCTTCTAATGACTTGAGAGACTTCAGAGGATGTTTTCGATAAGGGAACATAGTGAGCAATGATGCTCCCTGGTTGTTATGGTGCATTCTGGGATTTTTTAGGGAGCTAACGTTTCAGTGCACTGGAATGATTTTGCAATTGGGACGGTCCTAGAAATAGCCCACTCACTGATCAGTGCCCTGACTACTGAACTAAGGAGCTAACTGAGATGCACCCTTGTCTTGCTGAATTTAATTTATGCTGATTTCATAAAAAAAAAAAAAAAACCACACACACACACACACATATATCACAGTCATGAGAATTTAGGGTTGAATGTGCGTAATTGTGATTAAAATAGTATTACATTGTAAAAAAAAAAAAATCAAAATAGGCTTATTTTTTTTATGTAAAATCTTTATGTAAATTATAGTTTCTTTCTTTTAATTTTGGGTTGAAATACAATCCGGACATTTCTTCGTGCACCTTTTTTGCATGTTAAATTTATCATTTATGAAACACTAATAATGAATTTAGCTGTAAATCTATATCACATCACAGTAAGTTAGTTTTAGTTAGCCTGTGTAAGGATATATGTAGAGGTTAGTAGTATAAATTGTGAGAAATACTCACTTGACTTCTTGAGTAAATACTCAGTTCTTGAGCTCCGGGCCAATATTAACCAATTCTATTTTGTTGCAACAGAGATTTGAGATTAGACTCCCATTGATAGCAAAAATGTCTGTGTTTCCCCCAAAGGTGGAATGTTCTGATGGATCACTGTTACGCCACTCCCTCTGGGAACCCTAATGATGAGATACGCTATGACCTTTTCTTTGGGTAATTTTGTATTTTCCGAAATTATGTACGCATTAACTCGGTGAGTCCCCATTACCTGCTCAACTTACTACTATACAATGCACAAAGGCCTTTTAGAGAAAATTATTTGTGTGTGTGTGTGTGTGTGTGTGTGTGTGTGTGTGTGTGTGTGCGTGTGCATGTGTATTTGTGTGTGTGTGTGTGTGTGTGTGTGTTTGGCTATAACTGAAAAGAATCACTCTGTTAGATATCAGCAGATTTGAGCCTACGTATACTGTAAATTTGTTCTATGGGGGGGCTTTAAACAGGTGTTACAAGGATCCGCAGACAACAGTTTTTGAGAACGGAAAGAGTCAGGTGGGCCGCTTTGCATTTGAAGTCTTCCGTTTTGTAAAACATAAGAACCAGAAGATGTCCACTGTGTTCCTGCACTGTGTCACCAAGCTGTGTCGAGTAGATGACTGTGCCATGTTAATGCCGGTAAACAGCTTAACTGGTTGGTTAATGAGCATGAGAAATATACAGTTAAGCATTAAGAAATAATTTACCCAAAAATGACAATTCTGTTGACATTCACTCAACCACACCATCCTTCCAAACTTGTATGACTTTCAATCCTCAGTGGAACACAAAAGGTGATGTTATGCAGAAATGTTCACTTTCACTGTATGGAAAAAAAGATCCCATGAAAGAGAATGGTGACTGAGGGTAGCATTCTGCCTAACATCTCTGTTTGTGTTCCACTGAAGAAAGATTATCATATGGGTTGGGAACAACATGAGAGTGAGTAAATGATGCCCAATTTTTCATTTTTGGGTGATCTATTCTTTTAAATACAATAGCATTTGTACTATTCTATAATATTGTAAGGAATAGTTCACCCAAAAATGAAAATTCTCTCATCATTAACTCACCCTCATGCCATTCCAAATGTGAATTTCTTTGTTCTGCAGAACACAAACAAAGATTTTTAGAAGAATATCTCAGCTCTGTAGGTCCATACAATGCAAGTGAATGGTGATTGTATGGACCTACAGAGCTGAGATATTCTTCTAAAAATCTTTGTTTGTGTTTAGCAGAAGAATGAAAGTCATACAAATGTGAGATGTAATGAGGGTGACTAAATGATGAGAGAATTACATTTTTGGGTGAACTCTTTAATGCTAAAGAATGTTATGTAAAAAGGTATTCTAAGAAAACTTATTCTAAGTAAAACAGTGTCATAACTAAATGAGAGAGCTGACCTCAATATCACTCTGTGCAGATCTGTGGAAAGCGCAGGAGGAGAGACACTATTGATGATCATGTAGTGTCGGGTTCATCCTCTGGGGATGCAGTCATAACCGCAGGCCCCATAATCACTAGAAGTGGTGAGAGCCTCTCAGCATCATTATTCTTACTCTTTCCCATGTCTTGAAGTAGTCTTAAAATGTTTAGAGTCCATCTTGTGCCTCTTTTGCAGATGAAACTCCAACCAACAACTCACAACTCGGTAAGACATTTCTTAAGAAGTAACTTAACAAGTGGCTAATGTATAACTTGTTTTTTTATTAGTAGACCACCCCACACCCCACCCCACCCCACCCCTCCGCTGCTGTGTTCCTTCTGTAAGACATCAGCTCTGTTTTCACAGTGAAACAATGGACACCAGAGTCAAGTTCTTTAAATAAGATCCATGACAACCATGGTTCCCATTTGCAGAAGTCTATTCTCAATTCCCTCTGTCCTTCAACCCCCACCCCATCCCCATTTCACCCTTATTACCCCTATTCCCCCCACTTACATAATCTCATCCCTTTCTGTGCCCCTTCAGTGAACAATTCCTCCCAGCAGCTGAATAATGTAACCAGTGCTTTGATATCGGGTGTGGTCGTGCTGGGCGTGATTAGCCTGGGCCTCTTCATCTTGTCCCTCAGGCTGCTCAGCAAGCCCAGCCCTTCTAGTCTGACGGGGGTCTGGAACCCCAGCTTCAGATGACCTCCACTCTTTGACCATGGCTTCCAAATCCTGTCTGTCTAGTTTGAACTGTACATTTATTTACAGTCAGATGTGTATACAACTCTCAACACAGATTTCTTGGAAATCTGTATTTTCTGTCATATTCCTTTCATTCCTTTTTAATCTAGTCCTTAATGCTACTCTTACAGTAAACTGAATGTGTGTGTGCTTTTGTATCCCAAAATCAGCATATGGCCACATTACAATACGTTTGGACTGTATATGAGTCTTCTATTCCCATTTTAACGGGATTTTGATGGTAATGTTCCCAATACCTCAGCTAATTATGATTATATTCAGGGTCTGATTAATTATGTCTTAAAGTGCAATGCACAAGAGTAGTGTGTAGCATGCACACATAGATGATTTTAGATGGTTTGTTTTGTGATTTTTTTCATGACTTCTTGCATATCTTTTAAGCTGTGTGTGTAAACGTGTGTGCAAATATGAATAAGTGAAAAAAAGAGAAAAGAGTGAAAGATATGGTTATTCTATGGTATGGTTAAAATGTGAAATATTATTAAAAATACTTTATAGAGTATTTTGCAACAAGGTGCCATTATAACCTGTTTGACCTATTTGTATTATAACTGTATGTCATAAACTATGTCATGCATGTGGATGATATTTGGATTTTTTTATTTTATTTGTGACAATCCAACTGAAGTCTTATTTCACTTATTTTGATGCCTGTCATTTGTCTGTGCATGTTTAAATCAGTCTACAACAGGTGATCACCAACATAAAGTGGAAATAAAATCAGAACATTTTCTATACAGCCACAAGTAATGAAACTCTTTTTAAAACCTTTTGATCAAAATTACAACAAAGATACAAGCACCATTTGATTGTCACAGTGAAACTTTAGATCTACGCAATCAGCATCCTTTCTCCACATAATCCCAGATAACTGCAGGCCCTGTAATGAGTCTAAACAATGGTACAAAAGCCAGAAAATATCTGGTGCAGTATTACATTGCAAAAAGACACTGTAAACCCTAATTCTCAAAATAATTAATTGTTTTGAGTAGGAAAAAAATGTATCATACAAATTAATTCCAATAAATTAACCTTGATGAGTATTTAGAACTTTCTCTTTCTTTTGAGTTCACGCAACTGAAACCTTTTAAGTATCCTGAATTGTTTAATGTTTTGAGTGTAATGAACTTGTCTCTTTAAATTTACAGGAACATAAATTTAACTGAATCTGGGCTGGGAATTTCAATTTTCCAGCATGCTTTGCATGGCACTCGACAGGGAGAGTAAATGTTTACATTAAGTGTAATATAATGTCTCTTTGTGCAAGATGAATGTAAAGGGCGATACTTGTTAGTGGTTAATGTTTTGTTGTGTTATTTAGAACAGTTTCTGTTATGTTAAAGTTTTTGAGGGTTACATTATGGTAAATAGTGGAGCTTAAGTTAAGATTGAAGACAGGTAATTTTAAGATTGTTTTACAGTACATTTCTGTACTTGTTGAGGAATAGCTATGCTAATCAAAGCATAGTGTTATTAGCATATATTGAGCATGCTAGCATTCAATGAGCTAGCTAGCTTTAGCTAGCACTAGCTAAATAGATTACCTCAACTTAAATTATTTAAGTTGAGGTTTGTTAGCTTACCCAATATTTTAAGTTAACAGCAGCTAATGTGAATGCATAGCACAAAATCTGAAAGTTCTGTTAACTTGAACATGGGAGTTTATTAACTTTAAAATTGATGCAACTGATTTTTTTTTAGTTCTGATAACTTATTTACAGTGAATGCCATGGACCATTTGAAATGAAACAATGCAGCCTTTTCCTATACATGGCCAGCATCATGTTATTTATAGGTTTGTAACAATTTCCATGGTTTTGTATCATTCACAATAGAGGAAAGGCAACACCCAGCTCTCTGGTTTGACCCGAATTCGAAAAACTGTTTTTAACTTCCCAGGTAGCTCAGCTGACAGGTTTGCATTACCATTCCAATGGCTTGTCCTGTGAATTTGTACCACATTTTCACATTAAAGTTAAACAAATTTAGAGTCTAACAGTCACAGATTTCACCTCATTATCTCTTGATATGGCGTAAATATGACAACCTAACAAGAATCCAGTACTGATGGTTTTGCAGTTGTTTTGAAAGTACAGTCTCAGTTTAACTATTGGATTCGCTGGAATCAAGCTTTAGGATGACTGAATTAATGTTTTATTTGTAGGATCAAAACCCAGATTCAATTTATCACAATCCGCTTGAAATTTCCAAAATGTCTACACCAACAGAGCTAAAAATGAACAGCAGCATTTCAGGCTAAATCAAATGGGTGTATGAGACAAACCATCACTATGCTTGAATTTCAGGCAATGTCCAAAATGTGTCCATGGAATATACAGTACATCTCCTAAAAGACATTCACAGTCAGATGTCACAGTGACAGAGTTACACTTTAAGGTCAAAGAGAAGAGGGGACCTCTCACACATTGTGTGCATCTTCAATAGAGTTTGGACTTAGTTTATGAAATTACATCTTAGTATGTTCCAGGATGTTCAAGGGCCATACTAAATGACAAAGACAGTGGTCATTGTTTATGGTCTAAATTTGAAGGTGATGTTTAAGGTTTCATTATTTGCCTGAAGGTAAAGACCTTATCCACAAAAGTGAATTGTTCTTAAGAACTCTAGCAACCATACCAAATGGCAAATGACCTTATTTTGGTCCAATCCTGCAGCAGTGCTCTTACTAACATCTCTTACACATATATATAAAGAACAGGGTGAAGCTAGTCAAATTAATCCAGCAGCCAAGTTGAGGAGGAACAGTAAGGGAACTTACCATAAACAGCAGAAATACCTTCAAGAGCTATTAAGGCATTAGGGACTTTTTCTGGTGTTCTGATAGGGCTTAGTTTGTTTGAGGCTATTTTTTTATTCAGCTTGAAATGTATGAAGGGAAGATCACTGACATGGCTCTACTCCACCTCTTGATTTTGGGAACACTCATTCAAGGTCACCTGGCTCTCTCTTTAACTGATTGTGGAAATTACTTCAGGCGTCCAGGTATTTTCCTTGTGCAACCTGAGGGTTATTCTCCTATGATTTTTTCCAACTGCTTTAAAACTAACTAACATAATTATTAAGTGCTATTTGTAAGAAAATTATCCAGGAGCATCACAGTCTAACAAGGATACCATTGCCTTGACAGAGTACACTGACATCGCAGTGAGTTGCGGGACCCAATCTATAAATTTGGCAATCCAGGTTTGCCCAGTCATTTACACGGGATATAACGAGAGTTTGTTGATTTTGAACCAAATTGCAAATGACCCACTGTGTCGAGGAACTTTGGATGCGTCTGTGACTCCACCTGTCGTGCGCTTCAGTTTCCCACTCAGACAAGCGGACGCCTGTGGCAGCATCTTCTTAGTAAGTAATATCAGATCCGAAGCTACACCTATGCTGATTATTGAGTCTAACCAAAAGGGGTCAGTGTTTGGGGGACGTTCAGATTGAACACGTTCTTGTGCTTAAAAGATCTAGACACCTCACAACGCACTAAACAGAATAGATCGCAGTTGTCTCAAAATGCGCTTTTAAAGAAGTCCGTGTAGCTCTTGTTTACATAGAAAAAATATTCCAAAACATTGCGGACCGATGCAAAAACATGTTCGGTGTGAATGGCCCCTTAATTCTAATCCCATGCAGACCATTTACTGAGTGTTTTTTAATAGTATTCCAAACGTTTAAAGTTAACATTTATTGAAATAAGTTACTTGGAATCTTGTGAGATGACTTTTAAAGGGGTGAATTGATTTTCCCTTTCTCACTATCTCTAGCTCATTTGCCTTTGTTTTGTTTTCTCTCTGTGCATGCGTACTTAGTTTTATTTTTATCCTTTTATATTTTAGACCACCAGCGCTCCAGGCATCGGCCCATTCTCTGACTTCTCTAACATCCAGACGGTTAACATCAGTGGGGTGATTCGATCTTTCGACCCCACAGTCGGAACAGTGACCTACAATGCCGAGCTGAAATATTTTTACTCCTGTGCATATCCACTCGAATACCTGATCAACAATACACAAGTTGATGTGTAAGCTCTTTTTATTTTTTAAAGGATTCTTAAATCAGTGCTGCTCTTGAAAGTGGAAGCATTGATGAAAGCACAAGAAAGTTCATAGGCTTTAACCTTTGGACTGGCCCAAAGGTTCTCACATATTAAACAATGAATATGCAGCTCGAATGTAGAATCTTTATTTTCGAGAAGGGTATAATAGTTGCAGACATTGCTCCGAAAAGGGGCCTAAGCTCCAAATCGCCATTGAAGATATATAGGGAGACCCTAACCTAACCTAACCCTTTCCCTAACCTTAACCGTGAGTGGAAGTGAAGCACCCTTTTGGAGTAACCCCAACCCTTTAGGAGTGACCCCGCCCCTTTTGGAGATTCCCCCATATTGGAGGTCTCCAGCCTGCAGCTATACCTACTTTTTATTTTCCCTCCATCTAAAGAGGCCAAGGCACTTCTAATTTCTAGTCTTTACCTCCCTCTACAGGTCATCCTCCTCCATTGCAGTGAAGGACAACAACGGAAGCTTCATTAGCACATTGAGCATGCAGCTCTTTAAAGTGTGTACACTTAAAATGAGAAATTTGGGAAAAGCCAATGTTTTCCCAATTACCCAAATATATTGCTTGTCATATATTCTCTCTGCCAAGTATTTAATCTTTTAAATGTGTCTCCAGGATGTGAACTACACTTCTCCACTCATAATCCCACCTCTGGGTATTGAGCTCAGGGCTAAAATATACGTGCAAGTCATTGCAGCAAACCTGACATCACAGTGAGTGACATTTGAGGGTTTTTCTTCTCATATATCCTTCCATTAGTTTGTGTAACAAATTGGCTGAAGCTGTTCTTTACCTCCTCCACAGGTACCATATTCTGCTGGACCGATGCTATGCCTCTATCTCAGCCCTACCCTCAAATTCAACCTTTTTCAATCTCTTTGTACCGTAAGTCCATAAATTCAAGACAGTTCTTTTTAATTAATATTGAAGCAATATTTATGTGTTAGTCAAATATGAACAATGCTTGTATTGTTGGAACTAATTTTGTCATTTCAAAATATTTTTTATATAAGGGTTTCAAAAGACAGCACTGGGAATTTGTTATTAACATATTTCTTATATAATTTATCTGGAAGTTTACAATAGTTACAAAAAATTGTTTTCTGAATATGCAATGAAATATTTTTCTCTATATTTTCTCTATATCCTATGTTCTATCGTGTCTAGTCCTGTAAAGTTTATTTGTGAATTTAACTTTTTCTTAAAAAGGTGCTCAAAGGATCAGATGACCACCATGTTGGAGAACGGGGACAGCCAGAAGGCTCGCTTCAGCTTCCCGGCCTTCCGTTTTATAGAGCAGCAGAACCAGACCATCTCCACCTACTACCTCCACTGCATTACCAGGCTTTGTGAACTCAACACCTGCACCCAGTTCAAGGTACCAGAAGCTCTTCAAAGTTTATAAGACCTTTATTCTTAATTTGGCTGTATTTTAAAAGTTAAAGTAATAATTCACCCAAAAATTTAAATTCTCTCACAAGGACAAGGACTTTTAGAAGAACATCTCAGCTCTGTAGGTCCATATAATGCAAGTGAATGGGGTCCAAAACTTTGAAACTCCAAAAAGCATATAAAGGCAGCATAAAAGTATTCAACAAAAGTGGTTTAACCAATGTCTTCTGAAGTGATTCAGTTGGTTTTGGGTGAGAACAGACCAAAATGTAACTCCCTTTTCACTATAAGTCTTGACATCAGCAGTCTCCTTGGCGATCATGATTTCAAGCTTGATTACACTTCCTAGCGCTTGGCACATGCTAGGAAGTGTAATCGATCTTGAAATCATGATTTATAGTGAAAATTGAGTTATACATTGGTCTGTTCTCATTCAGAAGACATAGATTAAACCACTGGAGTCTTATGGATTAATTTTATGCTGCCTTTATGTTGTTTTTGGAGCTTCAAAGTTCTGGTTGCCATTCACTTGCATTGTATGGACCTACAGAGTTGAGATATTCTTCTAAAAATCTTTTTTTGTGTTCTGAAGAAGAAAGAAAGTCATTAACATCTGGGATAGCATGAGGGTGAGTAAATGATGAGAGAATTTTTATTTTTGGGTGAACTATCCCTTTAATTCAGTTAATAAAAAAAATAAGAGTAAGTGTGTCTTGATGTATATAACTTGCTTCATTCTCTTCAATCATCAGCAATGCAGTGGGAGGAGGAGACGAGACACACAGACAACAACAATTAAAGACGGTGTCTCAGACACCACTCTCATCACCTCAGGACCTGTCAAGACTCGAGTGGACACCCGTATGGCTCTTTCCTACCTTTGCATTGGCTCACTAAAATGATATGAATCACTTTAATTTGTTTATTTACACATTTAGTATATTTACATATTCCAAGTTATTTCAAGACACATAAATGTAGAAGGATAATAATTCATAATTGCTCTTTCTTTCTTTCAGCTGTTACCTCAAAGGAACAAGGTTAGTATTGATGTGTAATATGATTAATAATAATTACTGAAGAAAGAGTGTCAGCAAACATGCAAACAAACTTTTTTCTCCCTTTTGTCTCCCTGTACAGCCCTGACTGGTGCTCAAAAAGACAGTAATGGTAATGGGTCCCCTGCTGGACTGACCGTTGCTCTCGCTGTCCTTGTCACTGTGGGCTCTGTTGCTGCCCTCTTGGCTGTGTTATTTTACCGCAGACTCAGGATGCTACGTTAACTGCCCATGGTCTCAGAGCTTTTGTCATGTAGGAAAAAAACAGCGCTGGTGGAGGTGGAAACAAGCGATCCAAACTATTATAAATGTCTGACTTTTAAAATTAAAACTTTGTCAGCATAGCAGATAACACAGTGTCATTGGAAAAGCAAATAAAATTGCAACAAAAAAGCTATTTAAAAAATGAGTATTATTTATGGGCAAAGGAAAGGTCTGTAGCTCCAAATATCAGTTTAGTACCATATGCTGCAGTTACAGAATAAATACAATATTTCATATTTTATCAGGGTGATAGTCAGTACTTTGCTGAATTTATTCATTTACTCTTAAATGTATACTTCTGTACTTCAGATAAAAAATTGTATCTAGTATGTCAAATACAGCTGAGTTGCATTACATTTTAAAGCAATACAATTAAGTAGTCTGAAGCATATTGTGTAAGACAGAGAATTTCAGATGGCCCCATGCTTGTGAATCGAGTGCACAAACAAGTCATTTTAAAAGTGGCATTTATTGTGAGATGTAAGATTAGCGATAAACAGTTATTTTATCATGTAAAGATTGCTTTGTAATTTATCTTTTGCCACATTATAGTTGCCAAATAAGCAGGATTCAGGGCTTTAGGACTGACGGCTTTAAAAGTGAGAGAAAACTTGCTTCGTGAAGTTATTCTAACTGCTGCATGAAGAGCCTTTCTTTGATTTAGCAAACTTGTGTCTTATTAATATTTATGGAAATGTGCAATTTTGGAAAGGGGATAGTTGGCATGCTTTTTTATTTTAGATACTTCAACAAATGTAATATGTAAAAAATAAAAAATCTGGCAATTGATCTTATTGAACTTATTGTTTCCAAGAATCAAACTGTTTCTGAACTTTATTTGGTGAATTTGTCCTTCTATCCATGCAATGTCATTAATGAAGGCTTATAGGATTGTATAAACGTTCTTAATGATTTCTTGTTAATAGTGAACTCCACTAGGGGGAGCCTCGCCATTATTTGAAACAGGGTGTTGACTAGAAACGCTCTACAGAGAGAGAGAGAGAGAGAGAGAGAGAGAGAGAGAGAGAGAGAGAGAGAGAGAGAGCAATTTGTAAATAATCTGTTACAGAACTGTCAGTCATATTTAGAAGCACTGCAGAAAATATCATAAGTAACGACTGAAGACAAAACGACCTTTACAAACTACATCCAAAATTATTTAAGTATTTATTTCTGTATTTTGCTACAATAGTACTGCCTTGTGGCTATCTTCTAAAGGAAGCTTTTACAAAATACTGTATTTTGAGCGATTATTTCTATAATTTATATATTTGTTATAGCTCAACCCTTATCCCTATCAATATTTGCCCTTTTTTATTATTTTTTTTTATTATTTTGTTTTTATTATGGAGTAAAGCATTAATCAAAAACGACTCCTCCCACCTGATCTGTTTAGCGTCCTCTCTTTTAAAGGGATAGTACATTGTCTCATCATTTACTCACCCTCATCCCATCCAAGATGTTTATGACTTCTTTCTTCTGCTGAACACAAAGAAAGATTTTTAGAAGAATATTTCAGCTCTGTTGGTCCATACAATGCAAGTGAATAGGTACCAACATTTTGAAGCTCCAAAAGCATATAAAGGCAGCATAAAAGTAATCCATAAGACTCTTGAAGACCATCATCAGAAGCGATATGACAGGTGTGGGTGAGAAACAGATCAATATTTAAGTCCTTTTTCACTATAAATCTCCACTTTCACTTTAACATTGTTCTTCTTTTGTTTTTGGAAATTTGCATATCGCCACCTACTTGGCAGGGAGGATAATTTTATATAAAAAAGGACTTAAATATTGATCTGTTATTTGTCTTGTTATCCAGTTTATCAGTACTTGTGCATGTTTTCTCTGGTGGACTGGCATGCCACATAAAAAATAAATAAATAAATCTTAGCATATCAGATGCAAAAACAACATACTAATAACACTTATTTATTGTATAATGATTATACTCTGTTACTGTTCATTGCAAGAAACTTTATGTTTTTGTATACCACTGATGCATAAGGTCTGCAAAACTTTAGGGCCCCTAGTGAATGAAGGCCCCAAAACATGTTAGGCAGAATGATAGCCTTAGTCATCATCATTGTATGGAAAAAAAGATGAAATGAAAGTGATTGGTGACCGAAGTTAACATTGTGCCTAACATCTCCTTTTGTGGTCCATGGGAAAAAAATAATAATAAGCAAATGGGTTTGGAACAACATGAACACAGAATTTTAATTTTGGGATGAATTATCCCTTTGAATGTAGCAAAAGTAGAAAAGTGTCACAGGAAATGGATGTCACAAATAGTAGTAGTCTGTTGCTCACTATGATATAAATAATACAACTAATATGGAAATTATCTGCACCTTCTTTCTATTATTCTTATTTCAAATTTAACCTCATTCAGATTCATTTCCTTTTCAGATTATTGTCTTTTTAGTGAGTCAATTGTCTAATTATTGCAGACTGTGTAAGCATAACTGTTGTTTCAGCAGAAAGCACAATAATCATGTTCCCTGAATTGAGGCTGCTTTCATATCTCTTACAATACTACTATTGTATAAGTACACATAGAGTATTGGCCCTCTATTGACTCTAGATATTTGCACCATATTAAAAGTGCAAATTTGTCCTTGTTCATAGATATCATATGCCCGCACATTAATTTTGTGAGGAGCATTTAGTGCAGTTATATATATTCAAGTGTTATTAAGGAATGAGATGACTTGCTCTAAAGTCAGACCCACTGCAAATTAAAAATGTAAATGGTGCTAAGTAGGTCATGATAAATGCACAGAAAAATTACTTTCATTATATGGTCATGAGAGTGAGTTAATTTATGAGAATGATATATGAGAGGGGGCAGAAGGGTATTAGAGGTAAATATGACAATTCTGCACTGGGGAAAGTTTAATTTTTTAATTTTAATTAATTACTGGGAGAGTGAAGTTATGTAGCTGGAACAATGCCTGTTGGTTTTGTCTTCATTTACAATACTTGCCATCATTTACTCACACCCTCATGTCATTCCAAACCCATATTACCTTTTTTCTGGAACACAAAAGATGTTAAAGGGATAGGGGACTCATCATTTACTCACCCTCATGCCATCCTAGATGTATGATTTTCTATCTTCTGCTGAACACAAACAAAGATTTTTAGAAGAATATCTCAGCTCTGTAGGTCCATACAATGGAAGTGAATGGTGGCCAGAACTTTGAAGGTCCAAAAAGCACATAAAGGCAGCTAAAAAGTAATCCATATGACTCCAGTGGTTTAACCCATATCTTCAGAAGCGATATGATAAGTGTGGGTGAGAAACAGATCAATATTTATGTCCTTTTTTATTATAAATTTTCCTCCCTGCCCAGTAGGTGTGAATTGCCAAAAACAAAAGAAGAATATGAAAATGGAGAGTTATAGTAAATAATAACTTAAACATTGATCTGTTTTCTCACACACATATATCATTTAGCTTCTGAAGATATGGATTTAACCACTGGAGTCATATGGATTACTTTTATGCTGCTTTTTTATGCTTTTTGGACCTTCAAAGTTCTTGCCACCATTCACTTGCATTGTATGGACCAACAGAGCTGAGATATTCTTATAAAAATCTTTGTTTGAGTTCAGCAGAAAAAAGAAAGTCAAACACATCTGGGATGATGAGGGTGAGTAAATGATTATAGAATTTTCATTTTGGGTGAACTACTACTGGTGTGCCTTCATTAGTTAGAAGGATGACACATTTTCAATTGCAATGCAATGTGCTAATTGCAGTGGCTAAAAGTAATAACTGAGAGGTGATTTATGGTGTCATAATGGAATTCTCTATGATGCAATTTCATGTGAAGTTAAATCACATGGCAAGGTTAAGCTAATTAATGGAGTAGATATATTGAAAGTAGACATGTAGTGTGATTTTGGGAGATGGAGTTTGCGATAAATTACCAGTCAGGAAAGGAGTCATGAAACATTGATGCACTGTACCATATCCAGACAGATGGGTCTATCTGCCTCTGTCTGTCCTTGGAGACTGTGGCTAAAACATTAGCACCGAATGAAATATTCTTTCTATTAGATCCTGTGCAATATTGCTATGATGCTGGGTTATGCTTTTCTTTTTTTTTTTGTATTTCTTTTTTTTTTTTTTTTTTTTGGCAATATGATAAAAGTTGTTTTGTTCTGAGGACGAGGAAATGGGGAAATCGGCTGCTGGAAAATTAGCTCATATGTTTTAACCACACAAAACATTAAGGCACAAATCCCCAGGCGAAGACTGAGCCTTAGACTAAATAACACAGTGAATGAAGAGTACTCATTGAAAACAGTCTGTAATTTAAGACCAGGGTTAATCTGTGTTTGCAAAACCAATGCTAAGGTTATTAAAAGTTTATAAGCTCTCAAAACACTTACAGTATAAAGTCTCATAAAGTGTGAGTATTTGTGCATTTTCTTGATTATTTTCATTTATAAGTACCTTCATTTTTCTGCATGAAAATAACATACTTATAACTGCCCCCAAACATGTTGATTTCCTGTCTGATCATGTTGGGCTTAACATTAAAGGTACACTGTATTTTGGGGTGATATTGCATTGGCAAATATGGCAGTCTTTTTGTAATTATACTGACACCTAGTGACTTGGATGTAGTATAATGCCAAAACAAAAATGTTCAGTTCTCAGTTCTCAATTCAGTTGTTGAAATGTTATTCTCAGTCAGCAAAAGTGTTTGATATTAGGAGGATACAAGGATAAAGCGAGTAGTAGCCTATTCTGCTGGTAACGGGAACTCAACATGGTGGCCTGCATGAAGTAGCCCAGCTCCATATAAAATAAAACAGCTTTTATTAGGGTTAATAAGGGGTAAAACTTAAATCACCTTTAAGGATGGTTTTGAGTTGAAAGAAATCCTTTTTGTGTGTGTGTGTGTGTGTGTTGCTGGTCCATGCACATGTTCCTTTTGATTGATTTTGTTCTGCTCAAATGATGCAACTTCCTTTTGTAAATACTGCTGTCACATTCTGTATGTGCAATGCAGTGGGAAGTCTAGCAAAAACGGGTTTCATTCTTGGAGTTATGTAACTCCATTTAGACGCTCACAAGCTGCTTGGAACACTAATCATAGTTATCATCAGTGTGGCAATTGATATGTACATTTCTGAAGAACACAGGAAATACTGTACAGATTTTTGGCCATGCAAGACCCATCATTACGATTTTCTACTATTGTCTTTTTAAACTTCGATTACTTCGATTTAGGGCACCTTATGCGTTAGTAGTGAAAGCAGCTTGTGGTCTTACTAGGAGATATTGCACCAGAGGAATTCATGCCCATTTACCCCCTCTGACCCAGATGTAAGGGAGAGTCCAGGACTGAGGCGACAGACCGTGCCAGCAGTTGCTTATGGGATGGTTGAGTGCACCTATAGCAGACCCCCTACTGAGTGCAGACCAGCCCCAGCCACACATCTCCCGACCTGCTACAGCAACTGAAGAGGTGCTCGTCTTTTATAATTCATTACGTGGGCCTAGACACAATGCAGGCTGCCTGCGGGCTGTGCTATGAGGGTAAAAATCAACATGTTGCATTATGCATAGGATATGTTATGTTCTCTGTCTCAGGCTAAGCAAAGGTCTGGCTTTTGAATCATTGAGTGACTAGGAGAGAGGGCAAATGTCAATCTGTATTGTGGTGACCTGAATGATTTGTGACAATGCTCCTCAAAAACAGCATGCCTGATCAGCACGAAACTGTCACTACGCAGAATTCTACGCAAGAATGCTCATGGTATTACCTGGATGGCTAAGAGTGAGAAACTCTTGCTGTGACAGACAGAGAGGTAAAGTTAACTATAGCTAAGAATGGACAATGTTCATCAACTTTGGTGAATGTACCAGGAAACTGATAGTGTTAACATTGTAGTTATTTGAAGCAAATTAGAGGAATTTAAAAATGTTAATTTCCAGGCTAGGAAAAGTCATGAAAATTAATGGAAAAGGCCTGGAAATTTCTACACTGTAAAAAGTTGTATTACCTGCTAAATTTACCCTAAGGAGCTTTGTCTGCCTGATCAAAGCCTTAAAATTAGTTTTTTTTTTTTTTTTGGTGTAACCTAATGTATTAAGGTAGATTCAGTGATTTAAAAAAATATTTTTGACTTGAATAAAACTTACAACATTGAAGCATATATTTTAGTGTATAGCTAATATATCATTTCTAGTTAAGCTCAGCCCTAAAATATTTCATCAGCTAGAAATTGCTCTTTGTAAGTGCAATCTAAAAATGAGAATAATATATATATATATATATATATATATATATATATATATATATATATATATATACACTCTAAATAATAATCTCAAATTGTAAAAAAATACTTTACTCAGTTTTTACTATTCTTACTGGTTTTAATTAAGTTTCCATTACTCTCTAAATCCTAAAGTTGTTATTAATAAGTTCTATTTCTTATCACTATTGTTGTTGTTTTGTTGTAGCTGGTTGATAATTGAGATTTTTGTGAAGTCACCATGAGGGTGAATAATGTTACCTCTGGTGAACTTGGAGCCTGTTAAGTTTAAGCCATTCTTCTTTACTCAATTGTACATTACAAAAGTGCAGATTTATGTGCTCTGAGAAGTGCTGAGTAGAATCCAATGTGCCATATGGCTAACCTAGAGTCTAGTCATAATTGCCTTTACACTGTATAAGACTTGTTATAACCCAATTTAAATAATTAAATCAAAATAATGATACTTTAATCACAGACTAGTTAAGTGTACTTGTAACTAGTCAATGTTACTTAAAAAAAATAATTTTAGTTTACTTGAGTCAAATAAGTAAATTAACTTGTAATGCAAACAGATTGCCTTGAAAAATCAAAGGTCAACTAATTAGATTTTACAGTGTATATGTATACTGTATGTGTGTGTGTGTGTGTGTGTGTGTGTGTGTATATATATATATATATATATATATATATATAAAACTGTTAAAGTCATGGTCAAAAAAATGTACTGTACACTGAAAACCCTAATAAGTTGACTCTACTCATTTGATTGAATAAACTTGGAGTTATGGCATCTCCAGAACTTCAGTAATTAAGTTCATTATCTTGGTGTTCATATAGAATGAACTTAACTATTTAAGTTAAGTTAACTACACTGAAACCCCTAATAAGTTCACTCTACTTATTTGATTGAGTAAACCCATTCCCTCAGTTGAACTGAGACATGGTGTCTCCAAAACTTTTGTAATTAAGTTCAATTAACTTGGTTTTCATATAGAATTAACTTAACTATTTAAGTTAAGGTAACTAGATGCAAGTAGATTTAACTCAGATTTTGTTTTAATTTTAGATCAAACAATAGCACAGTTCAAATAAAGATAGTAACTGATTCTAGGCCAGTCATTAAATAAACTTAATTCTCCAAAGCAATGCATATACCTGCACTTTATCTGCACATGCACAAAGAGAACTAGTCAACAGGGTCCAACCTGACCATATGGGATACTGATTAGCCTAATGGTTATGGAGAAAGCGGTACATGTTCAGTTACAGACTTTTTTTTAGATAAAAAATAATATTCTTGAAGTATTTCAGTCAGGTTTTAGAACTTATCATAGCACTGAATCAGCACTTTTAAAAGTTTTTAACAATATTTTTTTAATTGTTAACGCAGGAAATCTGGCGATTCTGTTGCTGTTAGATCTTGGTGGAGACTTTGATACTATAGATCATAGTGTTCTCATTTCTCGCCTAGAGCGGTGCGTGGGTATTTGTGGAAATGCTCTTAACTGGGTCAGCATCTCTCAAATAGAAGTTCCTCAGTTCATCTTGGAGAATTCTCATCTGTCTCGTTTCCTCTTATTTGGCATCCCTCAGGGTATGCTTCCTTTAGGAAGTGTGTTTAAGAAACATGGGGTATCATTTCACTGTTATGCAGATGATTTAATCTTTGTATGTGACAGCGTATTTAAGTTCGATAAACAGATAAATTAAGTCATTAAAACATTTATCTAAGGTAAAGCCTTTCCAGTCTCTTAAGGATTTTGAAAAGGTTATCCATGCTTTTATTTTTGCTCGCCTGGATTATTGCAATTCCCTCTTTATAGGAATTAACAACGCTTCCCTTGCAAGACTGCAAATGGTCCAGAATGCTGCAACTAGGCTGCTGATAGGGGCCCGTAAACGTGACCATTTTATTCCTCTTCTACTCTCTCTTCACTGGCTGCCAGTTTGATCTTTTTGTTTTTAAATCCCTAAATGGACTAGCGCCTTCCTACCTTGCTGACCTGTTGCATATGCTCAATCCTCAGAGATCCCTCAGATCGTCTGATCAGAAACTCTTGATAGTCCCTAGGACTAAATTGAAGATGAGGGGTGACCGCGCTTTTGCGGTAGCTGCCCCTAAACTATGGAACAATTTACCTGTTTATATTAGATCGGCATCAACAATACATGATTTTAAAACATATTTTTTCACCTTGGCTTTTAATCAATCCTAGAGGTTGTGCTTTGTATTTTGTATATTATTTGTGTGTTCTATGTGTATTATCTTGCTATTTTACCCTTTTGTATTGTACAGCACTTCGGTCAACATCTGTTGTTTTAATTTGTGCTTTATATGGTGACATCACACAAAACAACTATTTGCAACAAAGCAACATAACTAATACTACAAAAGAGCTAAAACCACTATAAATTATGATTAATTACACCTATTTAAATGCCCCCATAACTCCCCTTTGACCTAAGAAACATAATTAAATAATTTAAGCACAAAGAATTTTGGGTACACCCTATAGCCTCAGTTTAGTATTTTTGAGTTATTAACATTTAAAATTTTAAGTCTATGTATTTTTTACATAAATAAGTTCAATTAAATTAAATATCTGAGTTATGATTCCAAAACTGGACATTTCAAGTAATACGTAATTAAGACAACTTGATATAGTATGTCCAGAGAGGACAACTTTAGGGTTTACAGTGAAGGACTGTATAATTTACAGACAAAAAATGTCCTACATCTTTGTTTCTGCTTTATTCCCTGGATTGCCATCTCATTACATTACATTTTTCACAGTGCTCAAACTACAACATAGTTTTGAGCAGGATGGAGTCATTATGAGTGATTCAAAACAAGTCTTACTGGTTCCAAAGTGGCTTAGACCCTATTTTAGTTTTGATGGGGGTGGTTTGGGATGAGGGGTTCAGAGTACTTTGAGTCAGAGACAGCCACTTGATTAAAGATTTATTGCCTCAAGAGAGCTGGAGACATTTCAATTTAGAATACAAACACTAGCATTGTCTACCCTTCTCTGTGAGAATATGTTCTTCACATTAGTGGTTTCCTTCAGACTATGTAGTTTTACTGCAGTTTGGTATTAAAAAGGTTTAGAGAACAAACAATTATGGAATGTAATGAATCTGCAAGAGGAATTTGTCAGTCTACACGCATATATGAAAACTATCTAATAATGATCATGTTGGGGAGGTGAAAAATACAGAGAGACAAAGCGAAAGACAGGGGGAGGTGTTTGGTGAGTGACAAGAGACAATTGTAATGTTTTAGAAGATCTTTGGGTGCGGATGTGTTTGGGTTTTGGAAATTTGGAGTGGATGGCTATGGCTATTGGAATGTGGCTATGTCTGAAAAGCGAAAATGGCATTTTTTATTTATTTTTATTTTTTTGGCATGAAAAACTGCGAGAGGGCTTGTGAAATTCAGTCAATGGCATGACAGTATCTCAAACAGCTATGGTTCCACAACAGAGAATTGCATGAACAAACACGTCTCTCAATTTCAGAAGTTCTGTGGTATTCTGCAGCTCTCCGACCAACATCTGTACCTATCTATGATCTCTAAAACATTTTTCAATTTGTTTTCCAGTGTCTCTCTTATTGATTTGTATATCATACTTGCTCATATCTTGCATAGAAACTGAAAGTGTAAATCAGGAATTCAATTTTTATCAAAAAAGAACAACTGAGTCATGAAACTTTGTTCCTATTCTCGTAATTCTCTCATTGTTTGACATAGTGCCGCATCTCACTAATGGGATGAGAGGAAACAATAAATCCTTGCATTCATATTTCCTAAGACTTTTTTAAACCTCCCATGATGAAATTCACTAGTAAGAACCAGCAGCAGGAGCACACAACATGCCATTTGACGGGTTGCCTTAAAGGAATAGTGCACCTAAAAATGACAATTCTGTCATAATAACAGATATAACAAATAATAACAGTAGCACACTTTCAGCCTTTCCTAGCTTAATTTTCAATTTAAGGGAGACTAAAACATTAAGTAGAACAAGTATTTTAGTTTCACCACAATTGTAAATCATCCCACCTAGAAATAGTACACTTTCATTAGCTTTTTTATTCGTTTTCATTAGCTTAGACACACCCTGTTATCTAAGGATTCACATATCAGAATTTAGAGAGTCACATTTGCATCTAGCGATCAGCCGAGGTTGAGTCTACATGTCTAGACCTTTGTGATCAGTGGGTGTGACATTTCGTCTCTGTTGTGTAGGCTTTGGTACTCACAAATCTCAATCTCACGAAAAAGGTTGTGCTCATCAAAGGAAAACAACAACAACCATCCAACAGATACCACTTTACATTATTGTTTATTTGGGCCGTTGGTCTGTTTTTTTGTCAGATATCTTGATCTCAGTTTCAGATATTGGGTCTTTGTCTGGACATCTGGTCTTGGTTTGACAGACTCCAGAATTCCACTTATCAGGACGCCAGAGCATGTGAAACCTCTCCTACGCTTTGATGCACAATGAAAGTGATAAACATTATCTGAGGTAATTGTGTGGGATATATATACGATGATTCAAAAATGGGTTTAGGTGGCCCTGGAGATTATTATGAAATGAACTAATGGTAAATCTGCTTTTTAAACCTTATACAATAAACCACTGAAAAGAAAACAGAACTAAAAGACATTTCAGAGACCAGACCCTGTAGGGCAACTAACACTCCCCTTACTCAATCCCTTCGAAGTTTTCTCTGAAAGTCTCAGTCACCGTTCACTTTCATTGCATAATTATTTCAACACAATGAAACTGAAAGGTGACTGAGGCTCCTTTTGTGTTCCATGGAAGAAAGAAAGTCATACATAATTAGAACAACATGAAAGTGCATAAATGATGACAGAATTTTCATTTTTGATGAATTATTAATTTAAGTATTGTAACTAAGACAGGTAAGATTACATTGCAGCAGGGTATACAAATCTGGGGGATTGATTTCTTTTATAGCATTAGAACATCAAAGAAATCACAGGTTTGGTTTGCACTCCAAGTGGTCTGCATTTTAGATCCTTTTAGGTGTTATCAAATATTTATATGCCAATAACATCATAATCCTCTTACAAAAGACTTGACTATATTACCTCACAAAAAACAATTCTGTGCCCTTTAGCACTTTACAATATGCATGCTTTTGTTACATTTTACATTATTCAACATTTATTTAAAAGCTAAAAACAATTGACTGAAAAAGAAAGAACCTCAGGATAATTGTAGAGCAAGTGGAGGTACAATGAAGCTTCCTTTTCCATTGGCAATTATATAATGGCACAGTTTGCTATGGCACAGTCTATATGTAACAGAGAAGAAAGGTAAAAAAGAACCCTGGGGTAAACTGGGGTCATAAACTCATAAGAAGGCGGGGGGCTCTCAGCTGACACTCTGTGTTAATGGAAGCTTTGCATTTGCCGGGTCACGGTGAAGCTCTCACCATAAAAGGCTGAAGGTATGAGATGGTTTTGCAACCATTATGGACCACAAAGTGATTGATTCCTGTAAGCATTAAGAAACATTAATTACTTAATTACTGAAAAGGGCGAACATGCCATTATGACAACGAAATGCAACAATTACTGGCCCTCTCTCACCTACCATTTGAGTTGATCAATACTGTATAAAGAACTTCCAAATGATGGTTCAATCAAAACATTATACTATATATATATATATATATATATATATATATATATATATATATATATATATATATATACACTGCATGCCCAATTATTAGGCAAACTGTATTCCTCAGGATTAATTTATTGTTGAACAAACACAATGCTCTCAGTCAATCCAAAATGTTACTGAACCTCAAACCTGAATGTTTAAAGAAAAAGTGAGTTTTGTCTTTCTCAGGGGAATATACAGTATAACTGTGCACAATTATTAGGCAACTATTAGTATGCACAATTATTAGGCAAATTAATTATAAAAAGAATTTCTCCCAGCTCAATTGTTTATTCTCAATTTTTAGAGTAAGTGCAACAAATAAGTAACACAAAATGACAATTAAATAAAATTTTTGGCCTTTCAAAAATATTCAGTGACCTATATAGCCACCCTTCTTTTCAATAACTGCCATGAGCCTTCCATCCATGGAGTCTGTCAGTTTTTTGATCTGTTCACGACCAACTTTCGCTGAAGCAGCAACCACAGCCTCCCAAATGCTGTTCAAAGAGGTGTATTGTCTTCTCTCACTGTAAATCTCACGTTTGAGAAGGGCCCACAAGTTCTCAGTAGGATGAGGAAGGGGGCCAAGTCATTATTTGGGCATCTTTGAGGCCCTTGCTGGCTAGCCAAGCAGTGGAGTACTTGGATGCATGTGATGGAGCATTGTCCTGCATAAAGATCTTGGCCTTCTTGAATGCTGAGGACTTCTTCCTGTACCACTGCTTGAAGAAAGTACTTTCCAGAAACTGGCAGTAGGTTTGAGAGTTGGGTTTCAGTCCATCTTCAACTCGAAAAGGTCTAACTACCTCATCCTTAATGATAGCAGCCCATACCAGTACCCCTCCTCCACCTTGCTGGCACCTGACTCAAAGTGGTGCCCTGTGTCCATTAGTGATCCAGCCTCGGGCCCATCCATCTTGTCCATCAAGAGTCACTCTCATTTCATCTGTCAATTAAACCTTTGAAAAATCTGTCTTCATGTATTTCTTTGCCAATCTTGAAGCTTCAACTTGTGAATATATTCAGTGGTGGTTGTGTTTCAGCCTTCTTGACTTTGGCCATGTCTCTGAGCACTTGGCACCATGTACTTCTGGACACTCCAGGTAGGTTGCAGTTCTGGAAAATGGTAGCATTGGAGGATAATGTGTTCCTGGTAGCTTCACGTTTAAAGTCTTTTGCAGTTAATTTGCGCCTTTTCTTCTCCATGCGTTTTTTGCACCCCAGTTGACTATTCGCAACAAAACGTTTGATTGTCTGGTAGTCACACCTCAATAGTTTAGCTATTTCAAGAGTGTTGCATCCATCTGAAAGGCATTTTACAATATTTGACTTTTCAGTGTCAGTTAAATCTCTTTTTTGGCCCATTTTACCTGAGGTAATGAAGCTGCCTAATAATTATGCACACCTTGATATAAGGTGTTAGTCACTTTCGCCACACCCTCCCTCATTACACAAATACATACCACCTGAAAATGATTGAATCCAATAAGGATTCAAGTTTATATGGTTTGGAGTTGGAAAATGTGCATGGAAATAATGATAAGATCAGAATACTCACTTGCCTAATAATTAGGCACGTAGTGTGTGTGTGTGTATATATATATATATATACACTATATTGCCAAAAGTATTCGCTCATCTGCCTTTAGACGCATATGAACTTAAGTGACATCCCATTCTTAATCCATAGGGTTTAATATGACATCGGCCCACCCTATGCAGCTATAACAGCTTCAACTCTTCTGGGAAGGCTTTCCACAAGGTTTAGGAGTGTGTTTATGGGAATTTTTGACCATTCTTCCAGAAGCGCATTTGTGAGGTCAGACACTGATGTTGGACGAGAAGGCCTGGCTCGCAGTCTTCGGTCTAATTCATCCCAAAGGTGCTCTATCGGGTTGAGGTCAGGACTCTGTGCAGGCCAGTCAAGTTCTTCCACACCAAACTCGCTCATCCATGTCTTTATGGACCTTGCTTTGTGCACTGGTGCGCAGTCATGTTGGAATAGGAAGGGGCCATCCCCAAACTGTTCCCACAAAGTTGGGAGCATGGAATTGTCCAAAATCTCTTGGTATGCTGAAGCATTCAGAGTTCCTTTCACTGGAACTAAGGGGCCAAGCCCAGCTCCTGAAAAACAACCCCACACCATAATCCCCCCTCCACCAAACTTCACAGTTGGCACAATGCAGTCAGACAAGTACCGTTCTCCTGGCAACCGCCAAACCCAGACTCGTCCATCAGATTGCCAGATGGAGAAGCGTGATTCGTCACTCCAGAGAACGCGTCTCCACTGCTCTAGAGTCCAGTGGCGGCGTGCTTTACACCACTGCATCCGACGCTTTGCATTGCACTTGGTGATGTATGGCTTGGATGCAGCTGCTTGGCCATGGAAACCCATTCCATGAAGCTCTCTATGCACTGTTCTTGAGCTAATCTGAAGGCCACATGAATTTTGGAGGTCTGTAGCGATTGACTCTGCAGAAAGTTGGCGACCTCTGCGCACTATGGGCCTCAGCATCCGTTGACCCCGCTCTGTCATTTTACGTGGCGAGTTGCTGTCATTCCCAATCGCTTCCACTTTGTTATAATACCACTGACAGTTGACTGTGGAATATTTAGTAGCGAGGAAATTTCACGACTGGACTTGTTGCACAGGTGGCATCTTATCACAGTACCACACTGGAATTCACTGAGCTCCTGAGAGTGGCCCATTCTTTCACAAATGTTTGTAGAAGCAGTCTGCATGCCTAGGTGCTTCATTTTATACACCTGTGGCCATGGAAGTGATTGGAACACCTGAATTCAATTATTTGGATGGGTGAGCGAATACTTTTGGCAATATAGTGTATATATATATATATATATATATATATATATATATATATTTGTAATTGCTTTAGATTTAAAGGTGCACTGAATAATTTGTTTATTTTGCGCTGCTGATATGACAGTGATTTTGGATTTACACTGACACCTAAGGGCGTGGATGCAGCATCATGCAAAAAACTATGTTTTCCGTTTCCAGTACCACAGACCTTATTCATAGCAGCGCCATCTTTGGTTTTTGATGGGAATGAAAACAAGGCTGTGAGGGATAGATGTACAGTCTCTTCAATGGGTTGTACAGTTGTTTAAAGTGTTTTTGGATTGTTCCGCTGACAAAACATTGAAAGAATATATATAAGAAATTCCAGTAGACAAAAAAACTCCAGACCACATGAGTTGTGGAAAATTAGATGTGATCTAGGAGCTTTTTGATAGCTTTATACAGTGCATGTAGTTGAAGAGACAGTGGGCTACTTTTTTGTGAGTGCACAAAGCACAATGCTACATGCAATGATCGTGCTTATTAAATTTTCGTAAGAGCGCTAATTCTAAGCGCAGTTTTCATGCCAGCGCAAAGTGCAAGTCAGCGTGGGTGGGAATTTTTGCGCTATCTGTGGGTAAATTGCGCAGTTTTCTATTTTCCTGAGAAATAGGTCATTGAGCTAAGATGTTTCAGTTCCACATCTGTTTTCAGCGCAAAGTCTAAATTCAGTTCCTACATTTGCAGTTTGGCGATTCCACCAGCAGATGGTAATAAAGTTCATGCCCAAACGTTGAAAATATAGTGAAACATAAAATTATGTCCCTGACGATCACAGCTATAGCCGTTTTATGAAATTAGTCGATTTGTGTTAAATTATATACAGGTCATGGTTTATTTTTAAATTATTATTATTATGTTTATATTCACAATTGTATTTAGGATCTAATTTATATTTCCACCTGTTGTTTTAGAGTGATTTTTAAGTCATTGCAAAAGGGGCCGGTGGAAGAAGTTGGGGAGGGTAAAATGTTTGGATTTGGTATGAATTTTTTGACCACTTTGTTATTTTGATTATATTTTGATTTCATTTGAAGTGTAATTTGAATTTAGAAATATGTTTGGTTTAATTTTTTCGTGTTTCAATAAATGAATTTTGTTTTTCAAAATCATAACCGACCTAGTGAAGTGCATACCGATACAATCACTGTTAATACTTGCCATGATTTGTGTGTCAGTAGATGAAAATTATTCTTTATACTTACATACTCTATAATTTAACAGATGTTCTGATGAGGATTCTGATGAGAATCACATTTTCCATGCGAATAAAAGGAGAGTGTCACTGTCATAGAAAAGAACATAATTTTCTATTCTATTTCTATTCTAATTCATTGCATACAGTCCATTTACACTACCAACTTATGAATGTGCTGTCTTTGTTTATATCACCGGTGCTTGACAAGAAATTAAATTTATAATAGAACACAGACGGTTCAATAACCGGAAAAGAACCAAACCCACTTGCGCCTAGACTTAGCGCATGCTTGCACGAAAGAATTAAAAATGTATGGCCATGTCTATTGACTTTTCGCTTATAACTTAAGGCATAATGCTGCTCTTAGGGCCCGGTAAGTCTATCCCTCAAAGCCTCATTTTCATTTCCATCAAAAATGAAAGATGCTGCTACTGTGAATAAGGTCTGTAGTCGAAATGGGCTACTCACAGTCAGCCATGATTAAATTATTCCATGAGTAAAAATGTCCAATAACAGGGGTTACAGAGATAAAGTAAAAAAGTCACAATTACTATTCATTGCTTTATGTATAAAACTTTTAATAGGGTAAAAAATACTGAACACTCTGACCTCTCTAACATTCCAGTTTTTTCAGCATATTTGTCATTAACATACTAATGATTGTTTGCAAACTGTATGTTAAAAAAAAGCCCAACATTGCTATAGGGAGCACATGCACGCAGGACACACCACCTTGTTATTCAAAGCTTGGGGCTGTGAGTCATTCTCGTCCAGGCGCTCTCTTATACACTGCAGTTTAAAACAGAAACTGGAATGTCTTGATATCATTCCCAAAGGCTATAGCCAGTAATCTGTGATTCAAGTCTCACCTGGACCAGATCTTGGAACCAGACTTCCTCAGGGCTCAGAACATAACAGCTTAATATGCAGAAACAACTATAAGTAAGCCATTCGTAGGTTAATTTTCTCGAAAACTGTAAACACTGTCTTTGTGACTCTATGAAAATTCCTGTATTTGTTTTGAGCGACCTGCTTAGACCCGTCCCAAAGTGTTATTCAAACAGTGGTGTGAGTTGGGGGCAGGACTATCTCTTTGTTTGACCAATGGCAGATGAGGGGCATATTTAGAAAGCTGTTATGAAAACATTGTTTATTTTTGCAATTTCATTTGGTGGTGCTAGTGTCGCAGAAATAACATACTTCAGCTTTAATTGTAATAGTGTAATAAATATATATATATATATATATATATGCCCAAACAACATTAACAGCAAGTACAAGGTGAAGACCAAGCCAGTCTTATGTTCTCACTGCCAAACACATTCAGATGAACTAATGAAGCATTCATGCATTTGAATTTGGTTACTGATTGACACTCTGAGCTGGTCATTAAGGGGATCCACACCTTCTGCAGATTACACCAGGGTCATAGTGTCACCCTCCACTCTCAGCATCCATACACTCTTTTTTGCTTTCAGTATAATGAGGCTCTGCTGCTAATAGAAATTCTCATTCAACCTCAGTGGAATGGGTGAAATAATGTCCCTTTGAGCATACTGAAGGAGAGCTTCACCACTTCACCACTTTAATTGAACTGATGGTCTTTTGTGAAGCCCAGACATGTTTTTGGTCCCCTGATTGTAAGAACAGCATTGATAAAGTCTTGTTAGGAGGGTCTTGGTTTGGACTTATTTGAGGCAAATACTTCTCATTAGCATAATTTCTCCCTGTCATAGTTTTGGTCAACATTTTAGGACAACATGTAGAACTACATTCATTTTGGATTACTTTTTAGGACAAAACTTCCCTTTTGGATATGTGGTGACAAGCAAAAAGTTTTCTTTTAGAAGTAGGGTAAGGGTTTGAGTCTGTCTATAGTATTTACTGTATAATTAGCTTGATATAAAAATAATAGAAGTCTATAGAATGCCCTCATTAGATAGCTAAATTAAATGTGTGTCTGTATGTGTGTACTCAAATGCCAGTCTATCTACATTCTGGTCTTAAATGCAGAATTTCATGTGTTTTGTTAATTTGCTTCTGTGGTCTGAGAGGCAAATCATACTTCATGAGATTTTGCTGGCTGATTAAATAACCCTTTTTCACTCTTATTCAAAATAAACTGGTGAATTTAATATAAATGAATGCATCCAATAAACATGAACATAATTATTTTAAAATGTTGTCTCTTAGCAAGGGGCCCCTTACTACAGTATATTAGCAACAACACTAAAACTAGGTAACAATGTGCATTTAGAGAAATACTGTGCCCTGTTTATGAACTCTCTCTCTCTGAGCTGTAGTAGGTACTCCTTTATCTTTAACTTCTTTATCCTCAGAATTGTCATGGTTTGCCTTTGTTCTTTGGGCATTCAGTCTCGTATCTATCAGGCAGGCCATTAGGAGGTGTAAGGAAGTACAATGCAAACTGAATGAGATGAGGGAACACCCCACCCCATGCGCCCACCTGCCACTGAGATGTGTGCGTGACGGGGGTTTCAGCTAATATTGGGGCAATAAAATGCAAAGGAGGAGAAGAAAAGGGGTTTGGTGGCTGACAGGGTGGAGGGAGTAATAATAGAGGGAGAGAGAAAGAGAGATGCAAATGATTTAGTTCATCTTTAGATGCACCCGGTTCATGCTATTAGTGATCAGGCTTTGGTGGAGATTCTCCTGTTCAGTCAAACAGCCTTTACATGTAGTTTTGAATTTATTTAACTAATTTGATAAATGAAATGTAAAACATTATTACGTTTCTAGATTATTGTATTCTTTGGCATACAGCTATATGTCAGCAAGTTTTAAAATGCATATCAAGGGGGCCTGGGTTTCTCAGCGAGTATTGAGGCTGACTACCACCCCTGGAGTTGTGAGTTCGAATCCAGGGCATGCTGAGTGACTCCAGCCAGGTCTCCTAAGCAACCAAATTGGCCCAGTTACTAGGGAGGGTAGAGTCACATGGGGTAACCTCCTCGTGATTGCGATTAGGGGTTCTCCCTCTCAATGGGGCGTGTGGTAAGTTGTGTGTGGATCGCGGAGAGTAGCATGAGCCTCCAATGCTGTGAGTCTCCGCGGTGTCATGCACAGCGAGCCACGTGATAAGATGCGCGGATTGACGGTCTCAGAAGCGGAGGACCGCACCACCACGAGGACCTACTAAGTAGTGGGAATTGGGCATTCCAAATTGGAAGAAAAAGGGGATAAAAGAAAAATGCATATCAAGACAGGTGAAAAATGCACTTGGAAATGTTTTTTTGCGCTTGTTGAACTACTGAAGAGATTTTTGACTGCTTTTTAAAATAAAACCTAGACTTGTTGAGCAGCTTACTGTATCAGTGTAAAAGAGACAAACTTTGAGTTAGCTACAAGCAAGGAGATACTGTTACCATGCTATAAAGCTTGTGTTTTCCTGAATATCTCTATAGACTTTCTGAATCAATTCCTACATGCAGTTCCATGCAGTTCTCCATGGATATAAATTGGTTTTGCCTTTCAAATGAACCCAACACAGCCTGTTTCATTTTTGCCTGATCTTACCTTAAGAAAATGATACTGTAGATCACACAACAAGATAGGATGAGTGTAATCAAATGTATAGTTGGTTAAATTAGTTTATATTTTCTAAGACACAAAACAGGGGAGGAGCTTAAGGACAGACCTATAACCGATCATCACAGCTTCAACAGACTGAAGAAAGAAGAGTTAAAAGAGACACGTGGAGAACAACCCCCAAGTTTGAATTTAATGACGCATGCGGTGTGAGCTGTAAACCATAGAATATTATCCAGTATATATTCTAACTCAAGGATATTATTTCACAAGATTTGTAGCGACTGAGTGCAACAACACAATTCCTGACTGCAAAAGGATGCATTGGAGCGCTTTGTTAACGTGTTTACTCACCTTATCCCTGATGAAGCAAGGTAACGTGTAGATTCGAATTTTTGAATTTTAGAACATTCGAGTAAGTAATGTTAGTATGTTTCTGTTTAAATTTAGATGAATAAAGGTAACACGAAAATTCGAATTTTTGAATTTTAGAACGCTTGAAACCGTTATTTGAGAATGTCTCTGTTTACATTTAGTTAATAAATAACTGGGCTATTTTAACTGGTTTTATATTAACTGTAGTAGCTCCAGTACTGCGTTATAGACAGTGATCGTGCATGTTATGGTGGGTCATAACACTTTTTAAAGACAATTTGCTGTTTTATCGAACAAAAATGCTCAACACATATTAAGCATGAACAAGTTTACATACCTTTTGAATTTAAATGATACATTGAATAAATGCGTGGCCGAATTATTAGACCTTGGAACTTATTTCAATGGACTGCTTTCATGGAATCATTCTTTACAATCTTTAACAGGAACAAAATACAAATTAACTATGATCTGCTCCAAAAATACCTTTAAAAAGCTTCATATATTTCAATCTAAAGTTACATAGTCTATATACTTTTGTGCCCCCGCCCCCTCCCTCTACCTTCTTTTACTTGCACCTGTTCCGTTCCTATAAAAACAACACATGCATCAGTGTGTTGGATAAACTATTTAGCACAGATTGTTGAACCAGCTTTAAATAATTCATATGAGCTTTTCTGTTTGTGCCTCTCTTTTACTGTCTCTTTGCGAGTATTGGAAGATGCGAAAGACATACGGGGACGTTTACGCCCGGTGAAAATGAAATATGAAACGTGTTATTGTAAGGTACCGTGAGCCCCATTCCGTCTGTCAATAGAACTTCAAAGCGAGACATTTGCCTTTTGGGCAGGAAAAACGACGACATAATGATAATGTGTCGCGCGCTGAGTGATTGTTTTTGGTTGGAACAAACTTCAACGTGTTGTGACGGTCTTCTCCTGCCATCAGTTATGAGACAGAGAGATACAACTGAGATTCTTTATACAAGTGCTAAATGAGTTTGAACTTATACAGGACTCCTAATGTAGGAGTAGGAGTGAGTCTGTGTTTAAGTTTGTGAGACAATATTTTGCTTCGATACCACCATCTTTAAAATGTACATTTTCTCCCTGTTCAATCCCACTAGGCTAGTTCTGTAACCAGTTCTCCTTGTAATCTTAGTGAATTACTAAAATGTCACTTAATTGGTCATTCTATGGGTCTTACCTCTATTTGAGTGGGCATTTGAGTGAATCTTAGTAAGGCTGTTTCATTTAAGACTGTGACCATTTGTCTAATAGATAAGGGTTTGAGAGCCAAACTGAGTTTTTCAACTAATAGTAGATAGTGAAGCATCTGTTTTTTGTCCTTACAGCACTCTCACCACCCCCCTCCCCCAATATCCCCCTCAACCACACCATTTGCAGTGTCACACCCCGTATTACTAGTTTAGCTGGTGGGTTTCTGTCACTTTGCTGCACTATTGTAATCTTTTTTTTTTTCTTCTGAGAAATCTGTCCTTCTTCTAGACAAACATTGCTTTGAGAACAAATATTGGTTTAGATGTTGGGCTGAGTTTAACCTTCAGTTGTAAGACACACTTACTGTAATCACACTGAGAAATTGTCCCTAGTCAACATTGCATTTTCATGGATTGATTGGCCTTTTTTTAATAATAGATCTAGTTTGCATATTCTCATTCGTAATTGTAAATGTTTGACTCGTACTGTGTTCTTGCGTACCCCACTTATAATATAAATGAAAGGTCTATTTCTGAATCTAATTTTGAATTTCTATCTCAATTTAATTACTTATTTGAAATTCCTATCCCAAGTAAATCTGGACCATGGAAGGAAATTTATTGTAAAGACAAATGGAAAAGCACTCAAAGTTATGTTGTATTCATGTTTTAATAATGTCATTTTAGACTTTATTTTTCAGAGTTCCTAAATCACCCACTTTGTAGCTGGTAGAGAGTTACCTGTCTGCCCCATTGCACAGTCTAAAAACATTCATTTTGTAGTGCCATTCAAAAAGAAAGCAAATATAACACAACAAAAGAGTGTTTGGTTAGATTAGAAGAATTGAGTGTGATTCACCGAGGACTCATCAACCAAAGCATTTTTTATGTTTCTCCCTCATTGAAAGCACTATTGTGTCTTGAATTCTCTTCTCCTCCAGAGCAGAGTATCTCTTTTCTTCAGTGTAGCCTTCATAAGAACCAGTTTATCTGTCATCAGGGAAGACAACAGAGCAATTGTCTCGTGTTAAAAGAGAGGGAGACACATTGTTTTACAACAGGGTAGGCATGTGTGTGCTTAGCAGTGGCGCTCTTGCATTGCCGAAATGCTTCCATTGAGATGTATGATGTCCCCCATGGCTCTCTGTAACCTCCAGTGCACTTGCTTGGATCCACCCTGGTTTTCGGACAAAAAGTCAGGTTGTTTGTCTGTTGTTAGTCAGTTTCTCTAAGACCTCCTCTGGACCCCTGCTGTCTATTGTTCGGCAGGTTTTCTTTAACTAATGCGTGTACGATTGCGACATCTCCCACGGACTCTTCTCCATTTGTAATTAAATTCAACAGTATACTCCCCACTGAGAGGCCATTGTCTGCCCCAACTCCTTTTACTTTACATGCCCTTCTCTTAGGTTACCATTTGAATGGCTGCAGATCATACCTCTTTTCAAATCATACATTTTAAAAAGACCACTGAGACTAAAATATTGAGTCGAGCTACGTATTAGCAAACCCCATTTGAGGTTGCTGCGACTGGGTTTGCTTTGCAAATGCATGCATGACTATCACCTGTAAATCACCAATATACTCAGTCTAGAACCTGCCCTGTTAAAAAAAAAAAACAGCTGGTTGGCTGGTCTTAGTTGGTCTCCCAGCTTGGTCAGCTTTTAAAGGGGTTTTGGGCATATTTGAGCTGGCCAAGCTGGGAGGCCTTCTTAAACCAGTCCAAATAGTTGTGTTTTTTGTAAGTGATTTTGTAAGATTTGTTGTTGTTGTTGTTTTGTTATAGAGGTAGTTGGATTGTTTGTTTTTTTCATAATAGCATGAACTAGCTGAGAGGAAGGACCTGTACTGTATATATGAACAACTGAAAGCTCTTAATCCCACACTGACTCAGGAAATGAAACTGGCTATTACAATAAAGCCACCTCCCCCCTTTCCCGCCTTCTGCCCCCCCCCCCCCACCACCTCTCTATCTCTGTCTCAGGGAACGTGAGGCCAGAGGCAGAATCTTAAATAATTTTTACTCATCCTTCTTTTCTGCTTGTTCCTTTATGTGACACATTTTCTTCAAAATACCCTTAAGGAATAAAGATGAAAATTATTTTGTTATGTACTCACCCTCATGTTGTTACAAACCTGTTTGACTTTCTTCTGTGGAACCCAAAATGAGATGTTAAGTAGAATGTTAGTCTCAGTCACCCTTAACTTTCATTGAATGGAGAAAAAATGCAAAAGATGCAATGAAAGTGGATGGTGACTGAGGCTAACATTATGCTTAACATCTCCTTTTGTGTTTCACTGAGGAAAACAAGTCATACGGTTTAACCTAACCCTTACCCTTTAACCTAAGAGATTACCGGTAATGCAAATTTATTGAAACGTGTTTGTTTTCTATTGCAGAATGCAGAAATGCTTAAATTATCTCAGTGGTTGAAAGACACATATTCCATGTGTCTTCCTGTGCATAGACTATATGTATTTTTCTCACCAGTACTGTCAGAACTGAGAAGGTGAATCAGTTAGATCACTACGTTTGAAACATTTGACTCTTTGATGGTACTCTTCAAAAAAAAAAAAAAAAGATTCTGACCTAGCATTTTTGTCTTATTTTCCAGTCAAATTATCTAAACATCCTTAACAAGAAAAAATGACTTGAGAAGCAGACATATTAAGTCTAGTTTTCAGAGAAATCGAACACAATTTGGTGTGATCCATGTTTAAAATAAGAAAAAACTATTTGCCAATGGGCTAAGAAGAATTTACTTGTTTTCCCTTTGAATCGAGTTTTTTTTTTGGCAAATAGTTTTTTCTTGTAATAAGCATAAATGGTACTAAATTTTATTAGATTTCTCTGACAACAAGACATACATCTTATGTCATTTTGCTTCTCAAATAAATGTATCTTGTTTTAAGAATGTTTAAATATTTTTATTGGAAAGCAAGTGTACTATGTTGAGCAGCAAAAGAGTGCAGGCTACCATAATCAGCCTGTGATGTCATATATAGTCTCTTATGGGTTCATGGATTGCCACGATGTGGATCTAATTTTAATATCCTCAGCTGAATGTTCTGATATTAAGTCTTCAGCAATAGCCTTTATAACCTCAAAGTTTATACCTTGTACACAAACATCCAGTGCATCTTGAGTTTTTCTCAGATTAAAATTTTTATTGGTTGCTCCTCAAGCATGACACATAACACAACAAAACATTCATGTACAGAGTCAACCATTATCCCCCTTAAACCCCATTATTTCCCTACATCTTGAGTTTTTTAACATTAGTTTTTTAACTCTGTTCTGTGACCAGGATTTGACATATTTGTGAACATTGTAGAGATCTTGTAGTAGGTCAAAGATTTGTAGGTTTGTGTTCATAATGGTCTGTATTTAAGGTGAGATTAAGTTCTTGAAACAAACACAGAAGGAATCTGTTTTTTGTGCTTTTGCAGAAAGAGTTTAGCAACAGTGTTAGTTTCTATGTGCAATGGTCTCTAAGATTTAATGTTTTAAAAATTAGCTTAATAACATTGCGATTTAAAAAAGAAAATTGATTTCAACCTGTTTGTTATCAATTGAAAAATTCGACTTGTTGTTGACATTTGTCTTTCTATTTATCATATTCATCAGTAATTCATTTTGAGCTTCAGGCTCAAACCTGTCTAAAAATAAACCTGCACAGTGTTTTTTACTCTATATCTCTCTGCTCCTTTTATACAATCACACATGCAGACACTGAAATTACCTGTGGCTTTGCTCTTTGTAAATCAAGTTCTTAGCCTAACTTTTGACATGATTACTTTGAAGTCTAGCTTATGCTCGTATTTAGTTGTCTTTCTATTGTGGGAACTTTGATGTCATCTGCTTTGAGCTGGCAAGCCTACACAAGTTGGAATAAACCACAGCCAGGTGGCTGTGCTCTCTGATGGCATGAGAGCCGTACCTGGTGGCTTTCTAAAATGGCACAGATTTCTAGTGTCATCAAGAGCACCATGTTTTAACTGGTAGATTTTAGGGGAGGTCAAAGAGCATTGGAGTTCAACTGGGTGTTCCAGTCTGCACTTCCTGGATAAGGGATGTGGGTCATTCGTTGAAGTTATACATTTGCAAAATAATAAACTAGGGGGTGATTTTGACTGACTAAAGAAGGACAGTCTAGTATAATCACTTCTCTCATTGTAGGGAGAAAAGTCTCTGTTCTGGTAGTTAATCAACAAACTCCATCTGAGACACTTTAAATGTGCAGTAAACATTTTTTATTTGTTGTTGTAAAAAAATACATTAAAATAAATTAATCAAGAGTGACAAATGCATTTGTAAATGGGGTATTTCTACAATAGCACTGGTATCCAAAAACATTTGCTTTTGTTTAATGCTGCATCCATAACATTGGGTGCCAATGTGAAGTCCGAGACCAATGTCATATCAGCCAGAAAAAACAAGTCTATTTAGTGCAAAATGTTATTTTTATGGAGTACTTAAAAGAGTTCCTCCATAGTTCCTCCATTTATTTGCACATGAAGAAATTGTTAATATATTAGGAAGAAGGAAATAGCAGTACACACAGTAGTCCAGCAACCATGAATGGCATGTGCGCATTAACAATTGCATTTTCTCCAAAAATACAGAATCAAACCAACTGTACATACAGTGCATAGTGAATAAGACATTTACTTATAGCACACGTGAAGCGCTTTTACTTTGAAGTTGCACTCACATGCTCGTGTGGATCCAGCGTGAGCAGCAATCTCCTGACAGTTTAAACAGCCTGGATCGCCTGTTTGAATTGTTAAGGACTGACCATCATGATTTGTGAATCAGAGGAACTTTTGCTCGACGGAAAGAAAACGCTGGATCTTCGTGAGGTTCGTGAATTACATCAGCTTAAACAAGATATCTGCATATTTGCAAATGGTAAATAATACAAGTTTTATTGATATTTGCCTTTTATCATTAGAAAAGAAAGTTAAAAGTTACAGGGAACTGTTGAGGTGAGTCTGATAGAATACGTGCTTTAGAGATAAATAATTAAGTGCTCCATAGGATGTTGGATTTGCTGAAGTTCTGTGAGTTTGGGATATTACATCTATTTAAACGAGATATGTGCATATTTGTAGGCGAAATATGATATTAGTTTAATTGATATTTGCCATTTTACCATTAGACAAGACAGTTAAAAGTTACAGGGAACTGTTGAGGAGAGAGAGGGAGAATGAAACAGGCGAGCACTTTAACATTATGAGCTCAAACGCATCTGCCACAGCTCTGCTATGCGGACCGTTTAAATGACACTGTGTTGCACACCGGTCTATTATTGTAGTAACATGATGGCACGTAACAAGAAAACAAACCGTGACTGGTCATTTACATGTCTCAGTTGCTTTACATGCAAGCAGGCGATTCTCAGCGCAGTCAAGAAACAAATCGGCCATACGGGAAAATTTATCAGAATAAGTATCAGAATAAAGTCAGAATATCGGCCGATTTATCAAGGTTTTTTTCTATCTGAGATGTCAAAATCAAATGAATTATGCTATCTTTAAAACTCTCAGTCATGATAGCTTCCGAATGTCACTGTTAATGAGCCAGTTCTCTCGCTTTGTGTGCACTAGGATATTCTGACTTTTTAAATTATCGGCCTCTGTGATATATCGGTCGACCACTAGTGCAGACAAAGCGAGAGAACTGGCTCATTAGCAGTGACATTCGGAAGCTATCATGACTGAGAGTTTTAAAGATAGCATATTTCATCAAATGAATGATGCTATCTTTAAAACACTCAGTCATGATAGCTACCGAATGTCACTGCTAATGAGCCAGTTCTCTCACTTTGTCTGCACTAGGGGTCGACCGATTTATCGCCGAGGCTGATAAATCGGCCGATATTCTGACTTTTTTTAATTATCGGCATCGACCAATTTATCGGCCTCTGTGATATACCGCAGCTGGCTCATTAGCAGTGACATTCGGAAGCTTTCATATTTTGACATCTCAGATAGAAAAAACCTTGAGGTAGCTGTACTCCCAAAGTTCTGCTGTTTCATTTTTTATTTTTTTTTACTCTCTGCCTAGGGTAGCTAACTGTTGTGCTGCACACACCCACCAGCCATGCTTTCTGAAATCAATATTTGCTCTGCTTTTGTTAGCACAGATAAATGTGGTCTATATACTGGGCCGAATTGTTATGGGCCCTCACACAACATGGGAGGGGGCCTGTTTCAAAGCTGAGTGAAGAGAAAGAGCTTATTTAACTCTTAAAACAAGCTAGCTGACCTCTGTGTTTTGGCACCAAATTTGATTGGTATCTCAGTGCCTGCGAGCAAATGCTGATGTTATGAACACAAGGGGCCCTGCAGGACCCAGTGGAATGCTAATGCCAATAGCCCCGAGGCATCTGGGAGCAGGGAAACTGGTTTGTGGAAGAGATAAAGGCGCAGTCCCTATCTACTCAAAACATAAGACACCTCACTGTCTGATGCAGTGGTTTAATATCTGTGTTCAACAGGATGACTTTGATGTTTGGAATGTTGTTAATCAAAGACCACACAAATTCCCTGTGCCGTCTAATTGCTCAAACATAAATTGTCAAGTCTCTTTGACTCCTACAACAAACTCTATAGTTCTACATGTAAAAGTTCACAAATTGTGAAGATCTGAAGTTAAGACTCTTTGACTCCTACAACAAACTCTGTAGTTTTACATGTAAAGGTACACAAATTGTCAAGATCTAAAGACTAATTGACTCCCACAACAAACTCTGTAGTTTTACATGTAAAAGTACACAAATTGTAAATATCTGAAGTCAAGTATCTTTGACTCCCTCAACAAACTCTATGGGTTTACAAATAGAAGTACACAAGTTGTAAAGATCTGAAGTCAAGTCTCTTTGACTCCAAAAACAAACTCAGTAGTTTTACATGTTAAAGTACATAAATTGTGAAGATCTGAAGTCGACTCTTTGATTGCCACAACATACATATACAGTAGTTGTTCAAAGGGTATATAAGACATCAAAGGGGCCCTTCGAACAGGACACGTTCTTGTGTTTAAAAACAGATTAGACGGAGTGTAACAGAATTAAACAGAAGGCGTTTTGATTGGTGCATTAGCTCCCATGTGCCATTAATAATATAAACACTCAATACGCTTGTCTATATGTTATTATACTCATCCCACCCCCAGATTAATCTGATTGGTCCAACTGACACTGATCCTCTGCACTGATTCAGAAGTTAATTATTTTTAATTTTTTTGGTGTATTAAAAACAGTGTTCATTGCACTAGACCCTAAAATAACAGCGAGGTGTAACGACCAAAAATGTCTCTGTCTAGCGCATGTTAACATAGACTAACAATGCAAAAAATAGCACAGACACACACATGAATGCATCATGTGTGAACTGTCACTAAGTACATTCATAAAAGGAACTTAGTTAAGTGATAACCCAGATGAACATGGCACCTTGCAGCAATAGTTTTGACCTAAATTTGTTTAATGTTCTGAGTCATAACTTAGGTGATGTAATCCGAGTTTCTGCAGTGACAGCAGAATGAACAGTCAGTCATAATTCTGAGCTCATAAATAGCATTCAGGGTTAATGGACCACAGCGGAAGCTGCTTTTCTGTATTTTGTTAATAGGTCTCCATTTTAGTTTAATAGCTGCTCGCAAATGGGATCTGCCTCTGCGAATCCTCTGGGCCAGTATTGAATCTGGCATGATCGGCACATCAGACCCAGACATTGTTTAAGGCCCCTGGGGGCCCCTGCAATGAAATACATAATTTAGAACTTAATGGATGTGATCTCTGAGTGCACTTATCATTTATTAGACGAACCTTCTTGATGAGTTTTGTTTTGAGAGCAATTTCAGGCCCATCTTAGACTAAATTTATGTCATTTTCAAGGGAGCGTAATGGCTCTTGCATGAGTAAAGGAGAACATTCAGTGTAATAAGGCTGACTCCAAATCAATTCCTGGGCTGTCTTTGTCTCCTGGATATGGTGGCAGTCTGTAAAGAATTAAACCACTCCCTGTGTGTCCCTGGCTACAGCGGACACACATACACACACAATCACTGAACTGACTCATCCTCATGTTAATGGTTTGCGAACATTCTCTCATCCTGTGAGAGCTGTTCTGAACCTCTTTGTATATCACTTCCTCTATGAGATTCATAGGTTTGGTGCTAAATATAAATGTTTAATATAGATTTTAGATTTTTTTCATGTTGTTTAGTGCTAAAAAATAATAAGCTTTTTCATGACACTCATAAACGGCAGCTGGACGCGTACTTCAGAACAGAATTTCACTTTATTTTTACAACAGTGTGAGAACAGTTGAAAGCCCCGTTTACCATATGTTGTTAACAAATTACTTGTTACCGAACCAAAAGCTACAGTGCTTGATGTTCAAGAGCTTTAATAACAGCAGGGTTCGTACAGAGTCTTGAAAGTTGTGAAAATGCTTGATTTTCCCTGTTAGTGTCACGAATGCAGAGGCAGGACCCAATAGCAGAGTTAAAAAAAAAAACAGGAATTTATTAAATACAAAAATAAAGGGGAAAATACTCAAACTCCCACAAGAGGGAAAAACAATAAACATAAATTACCCCAAAGGGGTAAAAGGGTATCCAGGGTGGGGTAGGGAAAACAGGATATAGGACCGACCGGACCGGGTAGGGATGGGGTGATTAACAGGACCGACACGAGACAGGAAACAAGACCAATTAACATGGCCAACAAGACCGACTGGAATACACACAATACACACAAGACAAACTGGCACTGGACAGCACACATGAGGAGGCTAAATTAGGGAGAGAAATCAAACGGGTTAACAGGTGACAGGTGAGGCAAGTTAACTAATAATAAGCAAACAAGGAGGCGGGGTATGACATAAGACAGAGAGACACACAGCGATGCAGAAACTAAACAAAGCCACGTGCTCTTACAAGACAACAAAACATCCGAATGGCATGAGCGCACATCACCAAGACAGTAAGGCAATATACGCTCATGCCAACCGACAAATAAGACAAGAGAATTCGTAGCAACGGCAAACAAAGCGATGCCACACATTCTCACTCTAAACGAAACCTGAGCATACATCGCAAGGCAGACGCCACATGATGCACGCAACAGGCGACAAAAACAAGACAGGACACCTGTGCGAAAGTTCAGCCACACACAAACCCGAAATCTCAGACCGAAGTGACCAAACCTCAGCACAACCTGAAGACAGCTCGCAACCTGGGCGCGCAACGCAAGGCGCATCCGTGTTCGCGAGAGACAGACGTAAACTATTGACGCGAGTGCATGCCGCCAAGATGACCTAAGCGCGATGCACCCACATCGATAACAGACAGAACATGGAGCATGAGTGTCCGGATCCCGACACAGTCCGAAACCAAACCAGACAGGAAGTCAGGATCCAGACACCATGCTCCGGACATGAAACAAGACAGACCAAAGGGTGCACCGAAACCATGCGCTCACACAAAGACAGACAACGAAACACAAGACAGAAATGGGATGATAATGCCACGGTCCTGTCAGACAAAAACTCAGACTGACAGAGTGACAGTTAGGTTTTCAAGGTTTGAAATATGCTTGAATTTTGAATGTTCCTTGAAAATGTTTGTTGACAGTTATAAAAGATCTAAAATTATTTTGAATTTGAAATAGATATTAAACAGTTATGTTTGTGGTGTCACGTGAGCGCAAGAGCACACGTGCGCCAATCCGCATCTTGTTTTGATGTTGCGCACACACTGAAGTACTGCATTTCTCACTGTGGTAGATTGGCGCCAAAGAAATTATACTTGCATTTCCTGCTTCCATCCACTCTATCTGGTGTGCCATTTCAATGACAGCTGGCTGGAAGAGGAGACATAAAATATCACTATGCAGAGGAGCGATCAACAATAAGTGTGCAAAGAAAACAAATGACGTCTCTATTTTGGCACTTATCAGCACTAAGCCATTCTGAAGGTATGAGATGAGACAAAGATTAAAAAAAAAAATTGAATTTACTTTGGAATTATTTACAATCAATAATACAATAAGTAGTATCACATGAATACTTAAGTAGGGCAGAAAGTCAACATATGTGTTAAATTAAATATGCTAAATCCAGTGTTGGGTAAGTTACTCTAAAAAAGGAATTAATTACTAACTACTAATTACTGTACTAATTACTCTGTCTGAAATGTAATTGCATTACTTATTACTAATTACTTTCTTAAACCCTTATCAACCTCGACCAGATGAAAAATACAAGGATAGACATGAAACTATTCTTTTAATTCTTTCAAATAAATAATATAAAATAAAATAAATTATTCATGAACTGGCCAAAGAATTTAAGGGGGCTGGAAGCCTCCACACACACTATGTCTCAGTGGCAACGCGCTCAACAAGCCACGTGATAAGATGCGTGGGATAGACTGGGCAACTGGGATTTGTCCTCTGCCACCCAGATTGAGGCAAATCACTACGCGACCATGAGGACTTAAAAAGCACACTGGGAATTGGGCATTCCAAATTGGGTAGAAAAAAATAATTCACTATTGTTTTATATAGAATTGTTCTATAGTCTATACAGTATTTAACACAATTACATCAGAAGTAACTAATTAAATAACTGAAAAAGTAAGAGTAATCCCTTACTTTACTTTTTAATTGAAATAGTAATTTAATAACAGTAATTAATTACTTAGTAATGCATTACACCCAACACTGGTTAAATCTAGGGCTGAATCAGGGGTGCAACTGCACATTTGTTGAGGGGTTTGCAACATTGGCGCCACACCCCCCCCCCCCCCCCACACACACACACAGACACACACACACACACCACCAAACACACACACACACGTTGGTCCGGCTGTCCTTATGAAGACTCTCCATAGACTGTACGAACTACAGATTCTATCCCCTAACCCTACCCCTAAACCTAACCCTCACAAAAAACTTTCTGCATTTTTACATTTTCAAAAAAACGTCATTTAGTATGTTTTTTTTTTTAAGTGATTTGAATTATGGGTACACTAGAAAAAAGCAAAAATACAAATGTCTTCAATTTACTGTTAAAAAAGGTTTGAGGGTTTAATAGTACCAATGCTGTGTGAATGTAATGAAACTACGACAAATATTACTGTTGTACTACAAAAAAATTAACATTCAGTAATAATGATTTAATATTACATTACAGTAATATATTATTACAGTTTGCTTGTGAAATCTCTTAATTATCACAGACGTCTCCACATGATTTTTTACAATAAATAATTTTATATAATTTGTAGGTAAATATTGTTGTTTATTCATCGGCTATGTATTGATATGTTGGTACATTTACAAATTTTAATATGATAAACACAAATGTATATATATATGATGAATACTATTCTTCCATGAACAAAACATGATTAAACTTGCAGAAACCCTGTTTTACTTATAAGCAGTGTTACATGTTCAAAGGCCATTTTGAATGTGTGACCCAGCCTGGGTGAATACATTTACCCTTTACATATTTTAGCTGTCAGAACATCTGAAATCACTCATAATTACATAATATTCTTCAAATCAATCTGATAATTACAGTCACATCTTATACTGGTGTGGGGGGAACAATCCCTTCACACTAAATTTATTTCAGCTGCAGATGTGCATTGTGTACAGGGCTTAACATTCACTTTTTGGCTAACTGGACACTGTGGCTAGTGGTGTTCCAAAGTCACTAACCCCATCCCACAAAAAGTGATGAAACTAGCTGGAGACTGTAACTGCATGCATTTGTTTTGGACATTTTATTTGAACAAGAATTATATGAGTTCAGCAGGACACAAGCCTAATGATTTAAGTCATCTCTTAGAATATCTAAAGGCAAACATGACCAGTTAACTGGAGTAGGAGAGAACAGGAGGAAAACTTTGTCAATAATTTGTCTATTGGTCTAAAGAAGTCCAGATTTTAACCCCTTTAATCATTCTAAAATGTACTTGCCTTTATGGAAGTTTACCATTGTTCTTCCATTTTGTAACAGTGGCATTTGTAATGATAAAGCCATTGCCACAGGTAAGGCCATTGATGGCTCCACATTACTATGGCTACTATGGTTACAGATAGTCTTCCTAAAAAATATCAACAATAGTAAAGAGCCTAAACATATTTAGAAACCTTTACTACAACTTTCACAGTTAATAATTCCATGGAGTACAAAATGGATAATAAAATGGAGATGTTAGGTAGATTAAAGTCATTTACTTTCATTGCATCTTTTTCCATTAATGGAAAAATACATATTTTTTTTTCCATTCATGGAAGAAAGTCCTAAGGGTTTGGATCAAGAAAAAGGTGACTGAATGATGACAGAATAATTATTAATAATAAAAAAGAAATCTTATACTGTAGATTCGCCCCTAATCTATTTAATATGCATCTATACCAGTTACCAGATAGTGTCACTGCTGTAAAAACATTTTAGTTTGGATGATAAGGTGTATTTAAAAAAACTTGTAATCGATGTTGATGCATGGCACACTGTTATCTCTTTACCTCGTCAGTGCTGTTTATAATGTCAGGGCTGTCTAACAGTTTGAGAGGTTTGACTTCCTCCATATAGAGCTTTTAACTAGAACGTTCTTTGTAGAATTCAAATGGGTCACATACGTTTTGTGATCTCCGCGATATCGAAACCCGACTGAATCACGCAAGTTTTGCTCTATATTTAAAGCTTTGAGGTACTTGAAAAAGATGATTAAGGTACCTTGAAAATTTCACTCTTAAAAAGCTGTATGAACCCTGTAACAGGTGCATGAAGAAGCTGCTTCAGCAGATCACCTGTTCATGCAACAAAGAGTACAGGGACTGGGGGTGGGGTAGAGCAATGTCATTTGTTTACTTCACCTGCTGATGGTTTGTAAGCTCTGACGGCACACTGACATACAATCCTTTTATCTTAGTGTGTCAGCCACCTTTCGTTTTCTTTTTTGCTACTCCAACTAAAGCTTCAGTGTCACACAAGAAAACATGTTATAAATCATGTTCAAAACAGACAGCTGTAGCCGAGAAAATGTGTGTAGATGCGATCCTTCCCATTCTGTATTTGGGAGTTAACACATAAGGTGTCCATAGACTCTTTCATGATCCACATCAAGATTTAGGTTACAATTTAAATGAATATATAAGGGAAAGTCTTGTGATTGGTCTCTGTTTCTCTTAAATGTATAGTTCAACTTGAAATAACAATTCTGTCATAAAGTACTCACCCTCATTATTCCAAACCTGAATGATTTTCTTTCCTCTGTGGAACACAAAAGCAGATGTTAGACTGTTCAGTCTCAGTCACCACAATGTTGACCGAGGCTATCAGTCCCTAACATTCTGCTTTCTGTAACATCTCCTTTGAATTCCATGGATAGAAAGTCATACAGATTTGGACCAACATAAGGGTGAGTAAATCATGACAAAATGTTCATTTTTGAGTGTACTATCCCTTTTAGTTTTTAGTCAAGAATTTGCAAAATGCTGTTTAAAATATTTGTAGATAGTAGAGATGCACCAATACTACTCCGATGACAGTAAGTGAGTGTTTTTGGGAAATGCGAAGAGATACGGCAGCTTGCCCATATCTCTCCTACACCTGGCTCACTGCTTGCGGGTGAAGTCTCCATTCTCCATACAGTAAATCCGCTTCCGTGTTTATTATTAGAGCTGGGTAAAAATATAGATTTTTCGATGCATCACGATCTTCGTTTGAATGATTTCAATATTGATTCTTAAATCCCAGTATTGATCTTTCAGTCTATGGCAACCATGTATAATGCAAGTAAATCACTTGCATGTGCAACCAAATCTCACCACATGTCTACGATAAGCTACTTGTTCAGATTTCACTCTCCAGTGATTGAGTAGTATAGTGGAGAAGTTATTAGCACCGAGATCTTTCCACTGCATGTTGAGAGTAAAAGTTTGGTTTAACTCGTTCTGTGTGTCCAAAGAAGAGATCCACGGATCCATGTAATTGAATAATGTCTCTTTTAATACCCTTTCTGTATTTTACAGTCAGTTGTAAGTAAAAGCAAAAAAAAAAAAAAAAAAAGAAACATTTATCTCTAATCACATATAGATTCGCTTAAGAAATGACGCACGTCTTCTCTCATTATATGTGCTCATTGGCTGATGCCACTAATCTTAAAGAGACAGTACCGATTAAGCTCGTGTTCTACATATCAATGTAAATACTTGTAAATAGTACAAATTATGCAAGTAAATTATGCAATAAAATTGCAAATAAAATAAATAAATAAATAAATAAATATATATATATATATATATATATATATATATATATATATATATATATATATATGTATGCAACATAATATATGAAGTTACAAGAAAATAATTGATGAAATAGACTAAATTTGAACATTTTTAAAAGCTAAAATGTGATGAAAATGTAATTAAATAAAATATAGTTAGTAAAATTTATATTTTTGAATTGTACCTAGAAGGGTTACCTAGAAGGTTGCTTTATAATTAAGAGCATTAGCTGAGAGAGAATTTCTTTTACATGTAAGCAAAATGGATATTGTAACAGAAATGTACCCATAGGAATCTATATTAAATGGAATCGAGATCGGAATCGAATCGAATTGGGAAATCTTTATCAGTACCCAGCCCTATTTATTATGGCCGGGACATGCATCAAGCATAATTAATAAGTATGCACTGCACCACACAGTCAGTTTCTGTGGTAGGATATGCAATTGATTCAGTCAGCCTCTTGGAAATGTATAAATGCCACAGGAAGTGGGCGAAAACATTAGTGAGGTTTCAAGAAGTGAAGAAAAAAAAAATAGATCCTGCATTAATTGCATAGAATCTTTTGAATGTGTTAAACAGACAATCACAGAAATTAATGTGTTAAATTTCCCAGCCTTCATTGATATATATCATAATAATCAATGTTGCTAGCATGAATATTTACTCTTTGGTTTGAATTAACATCCAAGTAAACACTCCATATGGTGAAGAAGAAGGACTGAAAGCATGTTGTGTTTACTTCCTTTGGATCTGGTATGTCCTTTTTGTAAAGGAACAAGGACAGAAAGCTGTTTTATGACAGGCCTGTACAGGTAAATTAGTAGAACCATTTTCACTGTGTGCAATGAAACAGAGCTTCATCATTGAACCTACTTGTGTGGCCAAAGGCTGCAGGAAGGACTTTGAGTGCATTCAGTTCTTTTCCAGTGGTCTGTTTAACCTGTTGGCCTATGCTGAGAAGTGTTTTCTATTGAGTTTTTTACTTCTCTGGACATGAGAAGAGACTTTGATATAGAGAAATGTATACAGATGGTTTTCTGGTTTATGCATATAAAACAATAGGCTATATGAGAATTATAGCAGTATTGCCAGAGTCAGTAAGCGTGTTTGGTTCTTCCATTGGTATGTTATTTTACATCATCACAAACTTCCACAGGTTTCCTTAACTACATGTCTGAATCCTAAATAGTGAGTTTTGTGACAGGTTCAGTCATGCTTAACCTTTCATCACAAGTTTCTATGGAATTTTGTGAAATAGATGTGGTTTTGTTAATCCAAATTCTTGTAATCTCATATAACTTTTATCAGGTGTTATGTTGACAGTTATCCGTAAACTGTTGACGTCCCTTCTTCAGAATTGGAGTTGTATGAAGTTTTAACCAGTTTGTACACAAATTGGATTCTGAATCAACTGCATTATTTAGTGTGGAGTCACTGTATGTGAGTGAAATACAAACATTTATACTTGAAAAACATGTGTGCTTGGCTCTATTTGAATATTCAAAATTTTAGCCTGCTTTGCCTGGAAACCAAACAAAATTAATGTGATTCAAATAATATTCAAATTTTAAGGTTTAGAATTAAAAGCACACTTCTGAAGTACAGTATCAGAGGTCACCCCAAAGTCTTGATTTCAGTCACACAATACAAAATTTAACCTAAAACCTTATGATGATGATGATGATGATGATGATGATGATGATGAAAATATTGGTGTTCAAACTGTATGTGAATGTGAATATGTTCACTTTAAGGCTTTTCCTGACTACAATGTATCTCTTGCAACTTGACGGCATATATATTAACTGTCACTGTTTTGCTGTTTTTTTTATTGCATATTTTAGTGAGTGGCTTGGAAATTGTCAATGGCAAGTATGGAGAGACTGTTGAAATCCCATGCAAGAATGGACGTGACAAACCACAGGCTGTCATGATGGCCAAATGGAAATATGTAAGTTTGAGGCTCACTACCGGTACTTTTATTTTTTTCAAAAGTTGTATTTTAGTGAATCTAAAGGTACAGTCTGTCATTTCACCAAATGGAATTGCAAAAATAATGACTGGTATCCCAAACATTCCTACTTCCCTAGTCAATTCCCTGCTAAACAGCTAATTACAAGTAGTCCCGTCCCAGACTCACACCATTGGCTGAGCCAGAGTTTGCCATGTCTCCTCAAACAGGATGATGTTTTAAAAACACCTCAGAGCCACAGTGTTTACACTTACTTATAGTTGTCTTTGATAAACTGCTACGTTAAGCGTGACTTTTTTTGTTTGTTTACTAGGGCAGCGATGGCAACATACTGGTGAAACAGGCGGGTCAGAATGCCAGTCTTTCAGAGGATGTGAAGTACAAAAACAGAGCCAGTATTAAAGAGGACTTCAGTCTCGTCATTACGCAAGTGACAATGGCTGATCAGAAAACCTTTACTTGCATGGTGGTGGTAGGCGAAGACATTTTGGAAAACTCTGTTCAACTGGTGATTTATAGTAAGTCTACAATAGCTGTGACCAAAAACCTTGAATTTTTTCATATTTCTAATGATAAGTTCTAATAAACAAATGTAATTGTTAAGGATTAAATAAAAGGATGCATTTATCTATTACACTACCAAAATTTTTTTATCTCTCTTCAGAGGCTCCTTCGCAACCTAAGATTGCAAAGCAAGCAACTGTGATGGAGATTGGCAAACTAACTACGGTGGGTTCTGGGATTGAATTCTGCACATAACCAATTATATGTATATATATGGTCTAATATATTCTATTATTAAAGGAATAGCTCACCCAAAAACAAAAATTCGAACATATTTTACTCACCCTCAGGTTGTTCCAAACCTGTATGTCTTTCTTTCTTGTACAAAACACAAAAGGGCCGTCTTTTCAATACAGTGGGCTCACATTAAAGGGATAGGTCACCCAAAAATGAAAATTTTCTCATCGTTTACTCACCCTCATGCCATCCCAGATGTGTATGACAAACATTTTTAGGAGAATGACTTTCTTCTGCAGAACACAAACATTTTTAGGAGAATATCTCAGCTCTGTAGGTCCATACAATGCAAGTGAATGGTTACCAAAATTTTGAAGCTCCAAAAAGCACATAATGGCCACATAAAAGTAATCCATACGACTCCAGTGGTTAAATCAATGTCTTCTAAAGCAATCCAGTCGGTTTTGGGTGAGAACAGACCAAAATGTAACGATTACACTTTCCTAGGGTTTGATGCATGCGCAAAGCGTTAGATGGCACTAGGAAGTGTAATCGAGATTGAAATCATCATCGCCTAGGAGACTGCTGATATCAAGATTTATAGTGAAAAATGAGTTATATTTTGGACTGTTCTCACACAAAATTGATTGAATCGCTTCAGAAGACATGGATTAAACCACTGGAGTCAAATTGATTGCTTTTATGCTGCATTTATGTGCTTTTTGGAGCTTCAAAGTTTTGGACCCCATTAACTTGCATTGTTTGGACCTACAGAGCTGAAATATTCTTTTAAAAATCTTTGTTTGTACCCCTGGAGTCACGAGTTCGAATCCAGGGTGTGCTGAGTAACTCAAGCCAGGTCTCCTAAGCAACCAAATTGGCCCAGTTTCTAGGGAGAGTAGAGTCACGTGGGGTAACATCATCGTGGTCGCGATTAGTGGTTCTTGCTCTCAATGGGGCGCGTGGTAAGTTGTGCGTGGATCGCGGAGAATAGCATGAGCCTCCACGTGCTGTGCGTCTCGGCGGTGTCATGCACAGTGAGCCATGTGATAAGATGCACGGATTGAATGTCTCAGAAGCGGAGGCAACTGAGACTTGTCCTCTGCCACCCGGATTGAGGCGAGTAACCGCGCCACCACAAGGACCTACTAAGTAGTGGGATTTGGGCATTCCAAATTGGGGAGAAAAGGGGATAAAAATAAAATAAAAATAAATCTTTGTTTGCATTCAGCAGAAGAAAGAAAGTCATACACATCTGGGATGGCATGAGGGTGAGTAAATGATGAGAGAATTTTCATTTTTGAACTATCCCTTTAAATCTTAAGGACCTAAAAGATTCGTCAAAGTAGTCCATGCGACTCGTGCATCATATTCCAGGTGTTCTAATGGCATCTGACAGGTTTTGGTGAGAAACAACAGAAAATGTAAGTAATTTTTGAGTGAAAAGCATTCATGAGTGCTATGAGAGAAAGTCATTTACAGTAGCACACGTGTTAACACAAAGCTTGCATTGTTTTTAGTGCTACAATCAATGTAAGTTCTGGCGTAAACACGTGCCTCTTTGAAACACGTGCCTTGATTTGAAAAACAACTTAAGTTTTGGGTTGTTTTTCACCAAAACAACTGCTATTGAATTGAAAAGATAGACTGCTATGTTCATTAAAAAATTCCTTTTGTGTTCTGCATAAGAAAGAAAGACATTTTTACTTCTGGATGAATGAATCCTGTATTATATACCCCTTTTGAATCAAGCTTTTTTGTCATATGTAGTATTCTCCTTGAACAAAGTTTACTTCTAGACTTATTTTCTGTTGGTTTTAATTTACTGGCTCTTAACTTGAGGAAAAGATACCAATATACTGTATATGTTAAGAGACCGACCATGTTTTTATGACAGGAAATTAATGATCAAACGTTTTTTCATTGTTTCTTCAGCTAGCGCAGTGCCATACTACAGGTGCAAATCCAGCTGCCAACATCACATGGTTCAAGAACAAAACTCCACTCATGCCTGATGAAACCGGTAGAAATTCATTATTGATACACTATAGTTCATGCCCATTGAATGTTATGAAAAGCTTAGGTATTTTGTTTTTATTAACCAGTAGTGGGTTTTTCTGTTCATTGCAGCCATTAAAATCACCACAGTTGTGGATGTTGATAGTGAGACAGGACTGTCCACCACAACCTCTAAGCTTGATTATGCTGCAGTGAAGGAAGACATTGATGCCCAGTTTACCTGTCGAGTTCAACACATCAGGTCTGCTGAAATGGAGTCTGCAGCTGTTAACCTCACTGTGATCTGTACGTTTCTTTCTTTCACTGCAAATAGAAAGTCTTTGGACAGTGTTATTCCTATCTGGGACATTTAACATGCTAAAATTGTGTTTTCCTCCTAATGCTTTATTCTTTTCCTCCGTAACTCTCTACCAAACAACAGCATTGTGAATTAATGTATTCAAAACTGAAGTGGTTAATGGCCTAATGTTTGAGATAATTCACAGGATTATTCAGAACGACCATTTAAAGTGCCTATTTCAAAAAAAAAAAAAAAAAGACCTTTTGGCTTTCTTGAGCAAGACCATTTTGTCCTGCCTCTGGGCATTATTGTGAAGGAACTAGCTCCACTACTAACTCTCAGAAGCATTTCTCACCACGAGAGCACACTCAAAGCCTCAACTACTGAGCTGAAGGGCCTCTTCTGGCTCATAAGGAGGTTCTCTGAAGTGCTCTTATCTGCATTAGCTCTACCAGGGATTTAATCTCCCTCTCTGTGCTGCTCTTCCTGCTTCACACATGCCCTCTTTCCACAGACCCCACCGAGAAGGTCAGTCTCCAGGTAATGTCCCAGGGTCCTTTTAAGGAAGGGGACAATGTGACCCTTAAATGCACAGCAGATGGAAACCCCCCACCTAAAAGCTACAGCTTCTATATCAAGGTATGTCTGCTTAGGGTCTCTTTCCAGCCCTTTCCTGCTGGCCTGATAAAGCTTTGCTGAGTGTGCCTCTTTTTCTCTGCAGGGGGAGAAAAAGACTGTGGAGAACTCCAACACATACACCTTGACCCACCTCACTCGGGCTAGCACTGGGGAAATCAAATGCTCACTGGTGGACAATGAAGATTTGACAGATTCTGCATTCATCACAGTTGACTGTAAGGAAATGTTTCATTAACATACTTGACTTCACATGCATTGTTTTTCAAAGCTAACAATGTGAATTGTCTCTTTCCCCCAAAGATCTTGACGTGTTCCTCGACACCACTGGTAAAGTTTCAAAGAAACTTGGCGAGAGCTTTGAGACTGCTCTAAATGTCAGTGCCTCAGGAAAGCATCAAATATCCTGGAGAAAGGTAGAAAACAAATATCTCTATAAAATCCAAAGCATTAAAAAATGTAACTTTGTGATGACTTTCCATCATTCATAAATACTGAAAATCTGTTTTAGGGCAATTCCAAGCTGGATATCCTCCTACCCAAGTTTTACAAGTTGAAGTACTCTGACGCAGGAGTGTATGAGTGTATTGTTTCCATGGCTGGCCTCCAGAAAACACGTACATTTGAATTGATAGTTGAAGGTAAGTTTGCAGTACTATTTGTACATCATTTATCTACAGGTGCTGGTCATATAATTAGAATATCATCAAAAAGTTGATTTATTTCACTAATTCCATTCAAAAAGTGAAACTTGTATATTATATTCATTCATTACACACAGACTGATATATTTCAGATGTTTATTTCTTTTAATTTGATGATTATAACTGAGAACCAAGGAAAATCCCAAATTCAGTATCTCAGAAAATTAGAATATTACTTAAGACCAATACAAAGAAAGGATTTTTAGAAATCTTGGCCAACTGAGAAGTATGAACATGAAAAGTATGAGCATGTACAGCACTCAATACTTAGTTGGGGCTCCTTTTGCCTGAATTACTGCAGCAATGCGGTGTGGCATGGAGTCGATCAGTCTGTGGCACTGCTCAGGTGTTATGAGAGCCCAGGTTGCTCTGATAGTGGCCTTCAGCTCTTCTGCATTGTTGGGTCTGGCATATCGCATCTTCCTCTTCACAATACCCCATAGATTTTCTATGGGGTTAAGGTCAGGCGAGTTTGGTGGCCAATTAAGAACAGGGATACCATGGTCCTTAAACCAGATACTGGTTGCTTTGGCGAGTGTGTTCAGGTGCCAATTCCTGTTGGAAAATGAAATCTGCATCTCCATAAAAGTTGGTCAGCAGCAGGAAGCATGAAGTGCTCTAAAACTTCCTGGTATACGGCTGCGTTGACCTTGGACCTCAGAAAACACAGTGGACCAACACCAGCAGATGACATGGCACCCCAAACCATCACTGACTGGAAACTTTACACTGGACCTCAAGCAACGTGGATTGTGTGCCTCTCTTCTCTTCCTCCAGACTCTGGGACCCTGATTTCCAAAGGAAATGCAAAATTTACTTTCATCAGAGAATATAACTTTGGACCACTCAGCAGCAGTCCAGTCCTTTTTGTCTTTAGCCCAGGCGAGACGCTTCAGACACTGTCTGTTGTTCAAGAGTGGCTTGACACAAGGAATGCGACAGCTGAAACCCATGTCTTGCATACGTCTGTGCGTAGTGGTTCTCCCCCACATTTTTGAATGGGTTTTGTTTCACAGTCCTCTCCAGGGTGCGGTTATCCCTATTGCTTGTACATTTTTTTATACCACATCTTTTCCTTCCCTTCGCCTCTCTGTTAATTTGCTTGGACACAGAGCTCTGTGAACAGCCAGCCTCTTTTGCAATGACCTTTTGTGTCTTGCCCTCCTTGTGCAACGTGTCAATGGTCGTCTTTTGGACAACTGTCAAGTCAGCAGTCTTCCCCATGATTGTGTAGCATACGGAACTAGACTGAGAGACCATTTAAAGGCCTTTGCAGGTGTTTTGAGTTAATTAGCTGATTAGAGTGTGGCACCAGGTGTCTTCAATATTGAACCTTTTCACAATATTCTAATTTTCTGAGATACTGAATTTGGGATTTTCCTTAGTTGTCAGTTATAATCATCAAAATTAAAAGAAATAAACATTTGAAATATATCAGTCTGTGTGTAATGAATGAATATAATATACAAGTTTCACTTTTTGAATGGAATTAGTGAAATAAATCAACTTTTTGATGATATTCTAATTATATGACCAGCACCTGTATGTATAAATACTCTTAAAGGGATAGCTCTCCCTAAAATGAAAATTCTTACATCATTTACTCACCCTCATGTTGTTCTGAAGCAGATATAAATAGGCAGAACATAAGGGCCTGACAGTCTCTGTCACTAGGAGTACTGGGTATTAATACAGATATTTCGATTCCTATTTTATCTCTCAACTAATGCTCTCAATTATACAGGGGACCTTCCAAACTTCTAGGTACAATTCGAAAATATCAATTTTACAAATTATATTTTAGCATTAGTTTTTCATCATATTGGTCACACTTTAGCTTTTTTTAAAAAAACAAATTCGTCTAATACATCAAAATATTTCTTGAAATTGCATTTGTATTTTTGTTACATGTTTATTATTACAATGACTTGCATAATTTGTACTATTTACAAGTATTTACATTGATATGTAGAACACATGTTAAATGTGTACTGTCTCTTGAAGACTACCTGCATCAGCCAGTAATCGCATATAATGAGAGAAGGTGTGAGTGCGAATTGAAATTGAGATCGTTCAAACGAAGATCGCGGTGCATCATAAAATCGATATTTTTACCCATTCCAAAAAACGTGCAGTGAAAGTGAATGGTGATTGAGGCTGTCAGTCCCAAACATTCTGCCTAATATTCGTTTTCCAGGGAAGAAAGAAAGTCACATGGCTTTGGAACAACATTAGTATGAGTAAATGATGACAGAATTTTAATTTGAGTAAACTATCCCTTGAAACCATTGGGCAAAGTTAATTAGAGAAATCTGAATTAGCTGAGGAATTTTAGAGTATCTTCTATATATTTATTTATAGCTGATGACATGAATCTGTTTGCAGGTCGTCCAGTGATCAAGAACCTAATCAAGAAGCGCAGTGATGAAAGCATGACCAAGATCTTGAGATGTGAGGCTGAAGGCTCTCCAAAACCCACTGTACAGTGGAGTGTCAATGGCACAAATGTAAGTCTGAACTCTCTGACTAGGGAATTGCAAAATTAAGTTTCATTAACAAGGTTCGGGAGGAGCAAGTTCATTTAATCCGACCAATCACACTCCCAGAGTAAGAGTATATAAATAGCTGCTTACCTCTACGTGGCATTGAGTGTATCCGGCATTCGGCCCCACCCATTGCCCACGAACAGACCTGTGCGAGAGACTCGGATCGTCGGATGCGACTTCACTGCAAAGCATTCGCCCTCATCAGAACAGCTCTTCCGTCTAAATCATCTAGTTTTTCAACAGAAGCTGCCGCAGCAGCTCATTTGTTTTTACAGCAGTGACCGCTACCACTTTAAGTGCTACTTTTACTCTGTCTTCCTTCCTAATCTCTACCCGCCAAAGTAGATCATTGCGTGAAGCTGCTTCCGCAACTGGCTGCTTCGGTGCCGTATACATGTGAAACAGCTCCCTATGACTGTTCATATGTTCTCTCTTCTAAACTTTCCACCCGTTTGTCCGTTGCGTGAGCCTGCCTTCACGTACGGGCGCCGCTCCAGCATCATGCCACTTGAGCTCTATTACAGCTTTAATTGAACGCAAGGAAAACAAAGATTATCTATTTAATCCAATCATCATTCCAATGCTTCCCAGCGTTTCAGTCTGGTTCTCCCGCACAGGTGATTCCTGTCAGCCTCACTACCTTGTTGCGCAGCTTGTTTAGGGCGTGCTCCATTCAGCGATTCCGTTTTGAAGTCATCTTCCAACATGACTATCACGATTGTTCTCCCTTCAAAGCGTCCTTCAGAGCGTGATTTATTCCATTTGGAACACAGGGGCAATCATGCAACAAGCGATCTCCTTCCAAATGACTGCTACTCTAATTACAACATCTTTTCAAATCAATGCAGACATTTTAGCGCAAGCTCGCTGCCGCAGCAGCACCCGCTCTGACAATTCTACAGCTCACTACAGCTATACACAGCCTCTATCCGAACAGACACGAGCCGAATTCGGCTCTGCAAGATGCGGATCGTGTGCCGCGTCCAACTTATTCTTAATCACTCCGCAAACGTGCCCACCTCCCCACAGTATTCGAGCTCGTCTCGCTGCGCAGCCCCGATAACTATGAAGCAAGCGCTTCTACAAACTTCTACTCATCTCTAGACAATAACATGACTTTCTCTCCTCCCCCCCAGGACAAACACCTTAACACAGTATTACATTAACTTGCGAACTACTGAAACTACATATTCTCAAATTTGCCTAGTTGGTCGGTTGCAATCGATGTTCAGGAAGCACTGTGTAATTAGGCTAGTTTTGGTTCACCTAAACGGATGTGTTTCTTAGAGCAGTGAATCCCATTTCAGTTTGGTTTGACTCGCTCCGTGCATGTGTCCAAAGACGAGATCCATGCAATCCATTTGTCATTAATTATGTCTTTCTTAATATTGCATTCTTTACACTCAGTTGTTGATCAAAATCAACATGTAACAAGTCACTGGATCTGTCGGAAGGAGGAAGTGGGACTCGGCATATTCTTTTCTCAATGAAGCCGTTTATTTACAATAAACGTGACTTTTCAGCACAGACACTTAAATGCACACACACTCAGGCGTTTGAAGCGTAGCTCTCTCTCCCCTCCGGCAGTTTGGACTGCCCCTTTTATCCCTCTCAGCTCTCACTGCAAACACAAACACAACAAAAAATAAACATTTAATCATAATAAAGAAGCCATGCCACTCCACACTCATTTAAATTCACTTAAACAAAACAAAACGTTGAACTGCTGGTTTTCTTAAAGAGACAGTACCATTTTAGCATTTGTTCTAAATATCAGTGTAAATACTTCTAAATAGTAAAATTGTGCATGTAAACAATGCTAATGCAGGCCTAACAATATATATAATATTATGTTTATTGTTTAAACATGTTAATATACTGTCTACCAAAAAGACGAAAAACTAATGATAAATAAAATGTGTAAAATTAATATTTCCTAATGTACCAAGCTAACATTTGTGACGATGAAGGGGTACTTGAGCCTTACTGATGGTGCTGTGGGGGTACTTACAGCAAACACTGTCTTAGAGGGTGTTTACAAAACTGAAGATGAAGAGCAACAGAGTGGAATAGACCGCAGGTGTCTCAACACACATTTTAAAATGCTTGTCACGTTATCTTAAAAATGCAACACTCGTGGCTGGATTCAAGACTCAAAAAACTGCGCAAGGTGTGACACAACAGCCAAAAATGCATGTCTTAATGTTAATATGAACCACTTGAACAGCTGTGTTTTAAAGTGGATAAATTTACAGATGCAGTTTTAACCATTCCTGTTCTATTGCATGTCACAAGAGTTAACAGGGAACTTCCTTTCCTTTAGGTATCCTTTTTAATTAGAGACTGAACCAGAGCCATCCATACAGCTCTTAATATGAAATTTCAGAGCATCTGAGCTGTTTTAGAATGCCCTTTCTAGCAATAAAAGAATTTGAAACAGGAAAAACTGCTAATTTTTTATAGGCAGCAACACATTTTTAAAATGATAAAGATGTTCTCACAGCGTCTCCGTCAATGACCTCAGAAACATTGTCGCCGAATGTGAGCCGTAGGTTCCCACATAGGTTGTTAGACAGCGCCTATTGTACCTATATCTGTAAGCACTAGGTTTAGCTCAATGTTCAAACAAACCAAATGACTTGTGTGTCCGAGTGGGTGCGTACAAAGGAAGCAGTTAATGTCATGAGATGATGAGCGTTATGCATATTTCCTGTATCATGTTGTTTAGTAATGGCACAAAATGAGCTGTCAGTGCAACTGAAGTGCATTACAAACCTTATTATGAGCGAACAGTCTGCTGTCTCTTTGTGTAAGTACATGCTCCCTTAAAAGGGATATAATTTGGCATACAAGGGGAAGAAGGTAGAGCAATAGCGCCTTCTTGTGGAGCCTGTTAACCAGCACATGCATACTATAATATTGCTTGGAATATTGTATTAACTATGTCATTGTATATAACATATATATGATGTTTAAAGCTGATTTGTAATGTAATGTAATGAATGTGATGTGGTGTAATTCCAGGTCGCTGAGACTGCTTATGTGGATGGCAAAATCACGTACAGCATCACTATTGTTCCAAAGGTTAATCTCACTGTGTCCTGCACTGTCTCTAATGTCTTGGGCTCTGACATTAAGAGCATTAATGTGTCAACACGTAAGTGTAACCCCTCCCCACTCCTTCACTTCATCTTTGCTCTTATCTGACTTTGGAAATTGTTACGCATCACAAGATTTCTCCTAATTTTGTTGGCATTTACCTCTTAGTATAGGTAATATAACATTACAACAGATCAAACAATATTTAAAGGGATAATTCCACCCAAAAATGAGAATTCTTTCATTATTTCCTCACCCTCATGCCGTCCCAGATGTATAAGACTTTCTTTCTTCTGCTGAACACAAATTAAAATTTTTAGAAGAATATCTCAGCTCTGTAGGTCCTTACAATGCAGGTGAATGGTGACCAAAACTTTGAAGCTCCAGAAAGCACAACAAGGCAGCATAAAAGTAATCAATAAGACTCCTTTAATGCAGTCTTATGTGCTTTCTGGAGCTTCAAAGTTTTGGTCACCATTCACTTGCATTGTATGGACCTACAGAGCTGAGATATTCTTCTAAGAACCTTCATTTATGTTCTGCAGAAGAAAGAAAGTCATACACATCTGGGATGGTATGAGGGTGAGTAAATGATGAAAGAATTCTCATTTTTGGGTAAATTATACCATTTAAGCCTCTTGGATCTTGATTAAAGCTCACTTTTCCTCCTTTTCTATTTATGTTCTGTTTGTCGGGATGCTGGTCTATTTTCTCTCTGATTCTTACACTTGCTCTCACATTGCATGATAGAAATATCTTTCCACTAACCCTAGACAAAAAATGTTTTATTATATAACCAATAAGTATCTGGTTTTCTGTAATCACATGCATTGTTGTTTCAAGAGATTCATTTGAGGTCGGTTGGGGGGAACAAAAGAAAGAAAAAGAAAATACGATGACTCCAAAAATTGTTTGGACAATTGTGGACACTGAAGGCAAAATGTAATAAATAAAAATGTATGAATGACATTGCATTAGATAACAAAATATCCAACCAAGTGGCATCTGCATACAAATTATGCTACAACTTTTTTCAGAACTAACTTCACTCTTCTGAGCAATAACTTTAAACCAAATGGTCTCAATGTCATTTTTAGTGGATGTACTTTACAAATTTGTGTCCCCTCAATACATTTGTCTTATTTTTAACAATAGATCTATTGTTTTACAATTTGAAACAACCCTATTTTTTCAATGTTTTGCTTGTGTGGCTAAAATGACTTTTTGAATACTGTGTGTTATGCAGTGGGAAATTTAATTCCATGTGAATTCAAAACAATTGGAAGTTAATATGATTTCATATCTGATTACAGTTGTTGATGACGTGACTATGGACAAAAGAGGTAAGACACTGAGCTGTTATCTACAATTGGGGCTAATCTTTAAAAGAACATTGTGCCAACTATTCAGTTTATGTATGATGTATTTTAAGTGTTGAGTGGAGAAGGATACATGTCTATTTTAAGAAAGTTAAAGGTGCTGACATGCCCAGCATCCTGACAAATACTGTATCAGCCATCAGTCTTTTGTTTGCTTTTGTTTAGTTATTGATAATGGATATTTTGTTTTCAGTACTCCAACAATTGTCTGTCTTCCCCTTTTCACCAGCTGTTCATGTTCTCTTCTAATTGTTTAACCTCTGTGTGTATTTTTTTTTTTTTTTAGAAGATCAGAAAGATGAACATAGTGACCAGATGGCACTGGCTGTTGGCATTGTTGTTGGCCTGATACTGGCCACACTTGCAATAGGGCTCGCCTATTGGATGTATTTGAAAAAGTTCAGGTACTTAGCATCTGCTTTTCATTAAACAGCAAAGACATAAACATTTATAACTTTCACATTTCTTATGTCTTGTGATACTTTAAAATGTTTAACATTAAAAGAGGTGGATTGTGTAAACTAGGGTTGTTATAGGTTTGAATTTGTAATTTTTTTCTGCATTTTAGTTTTTCATTAAAGAGATAATTCATCCAAAAATGCAAATTCTCTCATCATTCACTCACCCTTATGCCATCTCAGATGTTTATGACTTTCTTTCTTCTGCAGAACACTAATGAAGATTTTTAGAAGAATATTTCAGCTCTGTTGGTCCATACAATGCAAGTGAATGGTGGCCAGAACTTTGAAGCTCCAAAATGCAAATAAAGGCAGCACAAAAGTAATCCATACAACTCCAGTGGTTTAATCCATGTCTTCTGAAGCGATATGATAGGTGTGGGTGAGAAACAGATCAATATTTAAGTCCTTTTTTACTATCAATTTGCACTTTCACATTGTTGTTCTTTTGTTTTTAGTGATTTGCATTCTTTGCGCATATCGCCACCTACTGGGTGGGAAGGAGAATTTATTGTAAAAAAGGACTTAAATATTTATCTGTTTCTCACCCACACCTATCATATCGCTTTTGAAGATATTGATTTAACCACTGTCAATATGGATTACTTTTATTCTGCCTTTATGTGCTTTTTGAACCTTCAAAGTTTTGGCCACCCTTCATTTGCATTGTATGGACCTACAAAGCTGAGATATTCTTCTAAAAATCTTTGGATGGCATGAGGGTATGAAGTAAATCATGAAAGGATTTTTATTTTCGGGTGAACTTTAACGATAACGTGTAATCTTAAATCTGTACGTAGGCAAGGCACCTGGAAAACTGGAGAAAAGGAGGATGGATCAGCGGAGGAGAGCAAGAAACTGGAAGAAAATCAGAGCCAAAAAACAGACGTGTAATGTCAAATGAGCCATTCAGGGTGAGACAGTAAGAGATTTGTGAAACCAGCTCTGTGTGAATTCAGGAACAGAACAGTTGATGTTTTAACCAATAATTATTTTATTTTTTTATGTTTAAAAATGTTCTCTTTTCTCAGGATTTATTTGAATACAGTCCCTTTGTTCCACGGTAGAAGGGAGCAGTTTGTCAAATCTGTGAAAACAATAAAGAGCTGTAATGGAGAGCCTGAGTAGCTGTGTCTGCACCATCGTCTGTAATGTGTCTTTGCCTCACCTATGAATGGGGATTTAATGAATTATGTTGTAAAATATATTATTCTTTTGCATTGAAGATCAAGTCAGAAACCTGTGTCTGTAAAGTGTTCATTCATATTGTTGGTTCATCTAATATTGGTTTGGTCCCTGTGGAAAAAAGTTCTTTTTTTTTCTTCTTTTTTTTATGTGCCCCAATTATTCAGTACATTGATGTGTATGATGTCACATGATGTGTAGAAACATAGTGGCCATTAGTCTCTTTTCTTTTGTAATTTCATACAGTACCTAATCTGTGGCATGATGCGTGGCATGATTTTCGCAGCTATACTGAGCACTTGGGTAGTTTTCTGGCCTTAACAAGCCCATGAAAAGTCAAACTGTGAAAAGAAGCAAAACTGACTTCCCAATATTATACCTATCAGGATGTATAAAACAATTATTTACCTGTTTACCTAGACCTTATAAGCTGTGTTATAAAGACTGTAACCTTTAAAATTTCGATGCAGAAGGACAATGTTTTTGATTTTGGAAGTTATTGAAGATATAATACAGGGACCAATGTTTGATTATGAAACCCATGCCCTTTGCTTGGATTGTTTTGATTTTTTTTTTTTTTTTATTATTATTTTTTTTTTTAATGACAAAAAAACCCCGTGTTAAATTAGAATCATATTACAACATTTTTGTTGATACATTGCTTTTAACACATTTTCTTTTTTTCTGGAAAATGGAAAACTCTGCTCTCTGTACTGTACATTCCCACTCCCTTTTTCTTGTAGTATTTCTTATAGTTTTGCAGCAGAATTGTATGTGGTTTACACATTACTTGTAAATATGGTAAACATTTTGTTGTTGTTGTTTTATGTTCTATTTATATTTGTAAGGTTTAGCTAAGTGGCAGTGTTTTAACAATGTTAGTTTTAGTAATTATTCCTAGAAAAACTCAATTTCTGTTGAACGGTACAGTACAATCTGTGGTATTTACTTGTAGGCTTTGAAATTGTGAAGTTTAATCTTCCAGCTTTCCGTTTTGCTTAGTGGTATTTCTGCATTTCCACAGTTCAGTGCTTCTTCAGAGTGAATTCAAACCATCCTCGAGACCAAAGAGGTTGAATGAGGCCATGCAAGTATTGTACATACTGACCATTGTTTTGTACTTTTAGTTCAAATAAAGTGTACATTTTTAGGGAAGAGTTTTTCATTGTTTTAATTTGTTCCAGTTTTATTGACTACGCCTCTGCTTTGTATCCCTACAATTACACTTTAACTACATATAAAATCACTATAGAATCTCTACAAAGGATATTTGTTGCACTTTTCATGCAGTTTATTTAAGAATTCTTTAATGGAACTTATTCATATAAATCAAAGAAATTAATTGATGTGATTATTAATAGTACAAATGTTTGGATGATCAGTCATGACATATTTCATGTGAACTAACAATATTATTTGCATGCTCTTCTATTGAAAACAAAATAACGTGAAGATACAGAATACATTTTGGATCATCACTTTGTCCCTTAGAAAATGCATATTGATATCCTTATATTAAAGGGATAGTTCACCCAAAAATAAAAATTCAGCCATGATTTACTTACCCCCGTGTTGTTATAAACCTATATGACTTTTTGGTACACAAAGGGAGACATTTTGTAAAAATGTGCTCAGTGAAGTCCTACTATGGCAGTTTATGATGACCACCTCTTCAAGATTCAAAAGGATGCAAAAGTATAATTAGAAGTAAATTATTCAATGTGACTCATGTCTTGTTTAGAAGGAATATGATAAGGTTTGGTGAGATACAAGCCAAAATCTAATTGATTATTTAGTGAAAATAATGAGAGTACACAAGGGCATTCAAGTGAAAACTCGCTTTGTGGGAACAATCAGACCACCACAGAGACATTAACAACAGAAAATTGTTACATATTGTACTTATTGTTACATATTTTCAGGAAGATAAAGTTATCATGTCAATTTATCCATTACACATTCAAGTACATAAACATTCCACCATGTACTACCGAATATAACACTTTAAAATAAATGTTGCAAACCATATCTGACCAGTTCCATATGTCATAATATATATATATATATATATATATATATATATATATATTATCATCGATGGAGATTTGACTACTTCATTGAAAATAATAATAAAAAAAAACCCCCGTCAATTTAAAGCTTTTTATTATACAGCACTTTTTTCCCCAAAATAACAAAAAACTAATAAAATCTCCTTCCTGCCCAGTAGGTGGCTATATCATATGCACAAAGAATATGAAACGCCAAAAACAAAAGAAGAATGCGAGAGTGGAAGTGGAGATTTATAGTAAAAAAGGACTTAAATATTGAATGATACATCTATACAGCGCTTTTTCTGGCATTACAATCAAAGCACTTTAAACAGTGAACCACACAGACTGCAGGGTGAGCAACCCCTGCTGGCCTCCCTAATACCTCTTCCATACTGATTCCAAATATTGATCTGTTTCTCACCCACACTTATCATATCACTTCTGATGACATGGATTAAACCACTGGAGTCTTATGGATTACTTTTACACTGCCTTTATGTGCTTTTTAGACCTTCAAAGTTCTGGTCACCATTCACTTCCACTGTATTGACCTACAGAGCTAAAAATCTTAATTTGGGTTCAGCAGAAGAAAGAAAGTAATTCACATCTGGGATGGCATACGGAGTGAGTGAATGATGAGAGAATTTTCCTTTTTGGGTGAACTATCCCTTTAAGAAGTTGCGTAGTGACTACTGGAATCAGCAACAACATTAAGACTCTTTGGTTTTGTCATGAGTATGATCGCATGGCTAGAAGCAACAAATTGGCAAGGGACAGCTGGGTTCAATGGATTTGTAAACTTTTTAATTTTCTGTCAATCATTAATCAGCATTTTTATTGGAGTAATAAATGGGTCATCATCATATAAATTTGAAAATGTTGAAAGAAATGCATTCAAATAGTTATCATCAAGCATTGCGCCACAGTTTTTGCTCCCCGGTGCAGCTGTTGCTGTCCATGGTGCTGTAATAGACAGCAAAGATTATGATATTTCAGGTCAATACAAACACAATCACCAAGCTCACTACCTCACTAGGGCCAGACCTTTTCTAGAGAATCAAACGGCTGTAAAAATAAATAAATAAGTGAGACAAATTCTAAATGAGCAGGATGAGAAATCACACAGGCCTGAGAAAAACACTTCTCAGTCAAATTGTGCTGAAAGTTTTATTCGACTTTCCACATAATACAGTCAGATCTTCAGCAAGTGAATCAGGTGCACCACCAGCAAACTTAATGACACCTGGAATGCCGTAGTTGGTGTTTAAAAACTTTACTATGAAATAACCTAAAGTTTACAGTATACACTGTATTTAGTGTTAAAAATGTTCATACATTAAAGGTGCACTCAGTAATTTTATTCCTCATTAAAAAGGTTTAACTCCTAAAGACATGAATTGTATTTTTGCAATATATTTAGGAAATCATGACCACTCACACTAAAATGAAGACTAAAATGAAGTCATTTCAGTAACTTTATAAAGCTGTTTTATTCTACATGGAGAGGGTCCGCACATGGGGGCTGCCATGTTAGAATCACATGACCAGCCGAATACTACTCGCTTAATCTCAGTAAACGCCTTGTTATTTGACTCTTTAAATCATTTATTAAAGTAATCATGGAAGACTGTGAATGCTAATTTCTACAATGGCATCTGATATGGAAAACTATTGATTTTTAATGATGCTGCATCCAAGCCGCTAGGAGTCAGTGTGAGTCCAAGATGAAATAATTAGACTTTACATTAATTGGTGTTCAGATGTCATTCTTGAGTAACTGCAACTCACACCATAACACTTTTACATAATGTAGAAAACTCTCAACAAACTCTAAGTTGCACACTGGCATAAAAACAAATTAGCTGGGAGTCACGTGACTACATGCGAGGTTCAGAGATGTGAACGGTGAGCTCTGCGCACTTTGCTAGTTTTAATACTTTTTATGTCATAAACTGGTGAGATTCGATACACCCTGATCCTTAACTGTTCTAGGAAGACAATATGTCAAAGAATTCAAAATCCTCAGGCTCTGGAGACATTAAAAGACACTTATGTGCTCAAGCTGACGCCCCCGAGCAGGCTGTAAGCCTGGGAGCCGATTTGGCCGGAGAAGTGAGGGAAATTCGGCATGAATTGTTGAACGTGTCGGCAATGCTGACGAAGGTCGTTGAAGGATCTTGCTGTAATACGTCAATCGATCACTGCCATGGAGACGAAATTCACTGAGGTGGTTACAAGAGTGGGGGATGTCGAGAAACTGATCGATTATCTGGAGTCATTGGAGAGGGAATTAGCTGCTAATCCGCTAGCGACCAAGGTGGATTTGGAGCACGTCTAGGAGAAGTTGAAGGACTTGGAGAACCGCAGTAGGCGAAATAACGTCCAAATTGTTGGAATTCCTCAGCATGAGGAAGGCAGAAATATGGTAAAATTCCTAGACGATCTCTTCCAAGGTCTGCTCGACATAACAGGCCACAAGCTGGAAATCGAGCGAGCTCACAGAGTTCCGGCTCTGAGATCAGCTGAGGGAGACAGGCCCCGATCAATTTTGGCCAAAATTCTGAGATCATCCAATAAAGATCTTGTGTTACGCGAGGCGAGGAGCAAAGGAAAGCTTTCTTGGAAAAATCACAACATTTTCTTGTTCTCAGACTTTGTGAATTCGACAAGAGAGAAACGTGATCGATTCAAGGAATGCAAGAAACTCTTACATCAATGGAAGATAACTTTTGCACTGATGTTCCTGGCCAAGTTAAGAATAGATACTAAGGATGGCCGCAATGTATTTACATGCCGACAACAAGCAATGTCCTTCATAGAGGCAATAGACTGGGTAAGCCATTTGATGTTTCTCATGTGCCCCTCGAGTGAGTTTGTCTTGCCATATATACACTTTGTTGTCCGAGGAAGCTGAGCGCCTTCTTTGTTTCTTTTTGTACTGGTTCCACCTAGAGGCTGGAGTTTGTTTTGTGGAATAACACTCCTTCGGGACAGTTGTGGATGAATCTGCTCATTCTTTGTGCTTGTGCCTCCTATTGGCTGGAATTTGTTTTGTGGAGTATTTTTTATAGGATATTGGAAGGATTACATCATATGCAAAAAATCCAAAGCACGAGAACTCATGGAGTTGGAAGAGAATATTAAAAGTACCGAAACAGAGCTGAAGCGCCGACTGTCATCTGATGGCCTCAGAGAACTGACCCGATTGAAATACAGATATAATACTATTTTGTTGCTGAAGGTGGAGTTTTGGTTATTCAGGGCAAGACAGTCATACTTTGAGTCGGGAGACAATGCAGGGAAGCTTTTGGCTAGATATATAAAACAGAGAGAGTCTTTTTCTACCATTCCCTCAGTGAAATCTGCTTGTGGTGAAATATTTACCTCAGCCATTGATATTAATAATGCTTTTTTTGGGGGGGGGGGATTTTTCCCATTTTTCTCCCAATTTGGAATGCCCAATTCCCAATGCGCTCTAAGTCCTCGTGGTCGCATAGTGATTCGCCTCAGTCCAGGTGGCGGAGGACGAATCCCAGTTGCCTCCGCGCATCTTATCATGTGGCTTGTTGAGCGTGTTGCCACGGAGACATAGCGCATGTGGAGGCTTCACGCCATCCACCGCGGCAACCACGCTCAATTCACCATGCACCCCACCGAGAACAAATCACATTATAGCGACCACGAGGAGGTTACCCCATGTGACTCTACCCTCCCTAGCAACCGGGCCAATTTGGTTGCTTAGGAGACCTGGCTGGAGTCACTCAGCACACCCTGTGATTCAAACTAGCGAACTAGCGAACTCCAGGGGTGGTAGCCAGCGTATTTTACCACTGAGCTACCCAGGCCCCCCCATATTAATAATGCTTTTAAAGAATTCTATCTTGATCTCTATAGTTCCACGTCTTCGTCTACTGATGAAGATATTAGAAACATTGTGGAACCATTAGAACTCCCTAAACTGACGACTGAGCAAAAAAATTCTCTTAATTCTGAGATAACCTTGGAGGAGCTTGGTGAGGTAATTAAGGCCTTGCCTAAAGGCAAGGCTCCGGGGCCAGACGGCTTTGCCTCTAAATTTTTTAGATCTTTTGCTACAAAACTGGCTCCACTTTTGTTAGAAGTTTATAAGAAATCATTAAAGAATGGAAAGCTTCCGCCAACCATGACACAAGCCTGATTCTTAAAAAGGACAAAGATCCAAGCGTGTGTAAGAGTTACTGTCATATTTCCCTGATCCAGCTAAACATAAAAATATTGTCAAAAATTTTGGCTAACTGATTAAGTTATGACATCTCTTATACATATAGATAAGCTGGGGTTTATTCAGGGCCACAGCTCTTCTGATAACATTAGGCTTTTCATCAATATCATGTGGTCAGTGGCGAATGATCAGATTCTGGTTGCTGCAATCTCACTTGATGCCGAAAAGGTGTTTGATATAGTAGAATGGGATTATCTTTTTAAGATTTTGGAAATATACGGGTTCGGGAATACTTTTATTGGATGGATTAAGTTACTTTATAGACACCCGATAGGGGTGGTACAAACAAATGGATTAATTTCAGATTATTTTCAGATTATTTCAGATTATTTTACTCTGGATAGAGGCAGCCGGCAGGATTGCCCTCTTTCCTCATTATTGTTCTGTCTTGCCCTGGAAACATTAGAGCCGCGATAAGAAAGGAAGATGATTTTCCGGGGGTGGTAGTGGGAGGTATGGTGCATAAGCTTTTGCTTTACGCAGATGATATTTTATTATTAGTCTCTGACCCCACTAGAGCTATGCCTTGCCTCCACAGAATTATTAATTCCTTTTCTAAGTTCTCAGGATACAGGAGTCAATTGGTCTAAATCTGAAGCTTTGGCTCTGACAGCGTACTGCCCAGTAACAGCTTTTCAGCTGGGCGCCTTCCAATGGCCCAAACAAGGCATTAAGTATTTGGGCATTTTATTCCCAGCAAATTTGTGTGATTTAGTTCATTTTGACCCCTTAATAAAAAGGTTTTCGAGCAATGTGGGCAGGTGGGCTTCATTTCATTTATCTATGATTTGGAAGGTTAATGTTATTAAAATGAAATGTATTCCAAAATTCAACTACCTGCTACAATCTCTCCCTGTAGATGTCCCCCTCTCTTATTTCAAGCAATTTGATAGCATAGCGAAGTCCTTCATTTGGAATGGTAAACATTCCAGATTACATTTCAATAAGTTACATAGGCCGATTGACAAAGGTGGGCTAGGCCTACCCAAGATTTTATTATTATGCATTCGATCTCAGACATTTGGCTCATTGGTCGCTTCCACCTGAGAGAGCCCCTCCCTGGTTTTGTACTGAATAGGAAGGTCTTGCCCCTATTTTGCCATTGCAAAGCCTTTCTATTAAACTAACCGGAGAAGTTAAGTTACACCCCGTTATCTCATATTTGCACTCAGTATGGACAAAAGTGTCCAGAATGTTTAATTCGGACATTTATTTAAATGTTGCCTCGAGCATATGGCTGAACCCAAAATTATGGATTAATAAATCCCCTTTCTGCTGGTCAGAGTGGATTGTGAGGGAGGTTAATACACTCGGTGACCTATATGAGAGTGGAGTGTTGAGATCCTTTGAAAATATGGTTCAGCATTTTAGGATTCACAGATCTAAATTGTTTAGGTATTTACAGCTGCGCCACCTGCTCTGTACTATTTTTGGGAGTAGCATACACCACCCCCTATAACGGCAGATACTCTGGGAGTGGTGATTACTACTTTTGGAAAAGGTCATGAGGCATCAGTGTATTACTCCCTGCTAATTCAGAGTCTGGGGGACGGAGCTTTAACTTCTATCAAGAGATTATGGGAGAAAGATTTAAACTTGGTGTTGGAGGAAGGAGTGTGGACTAGGATTCTAAAAAACATCAAGTCTACATCTAGAGATGCAAGGGTGCATCTAATGCAATTTAAGATTTACATTGATTCTATTGGACCCCTTCTAGATTGTATAGGCTTGGTCTTAATGACACACCCACCTGCTGGTGATGCCAATCAGAAGACGGGACACACGTGGCGTGTTAACATCCAAGAATTTTAGTTGAGGGTTCAGAGCTTTATGTGTGACGTATTGGACACTCAATTTTCATTTAATTTTTCATCTCTATCTTAGGCGATGGAGTGGTCATTAATATAAGGGAAAGACATTTAAAAAGTTGGGTCCTAGCCGGAGTTATGATCGGCAGACGGATCATTCTCAGGGGATGGAAGTTGGCTGGAGCACCCTCATTTCAGGAGTGGTGCAAAGAGATGGGCGGCGTGGCGGCATTCAAGGAGGTAATTTATAGAAGGCTGGGAAAATGAGATTTGTTTAACAGGAAGTGGGGTAGATATTTGGCTTTTTTGGAGGGTTCTCGGGGAGGGGTAGTGGAGAAGGATTTGTAGTTTAAATGTGTATGTGTATTCTTATTGTTTTTTGAAAGTATACTTTTTTATTTTTATGTTCTAATTATTTATGACCACTGTAGTGCATGTTTGTGTCGGGGGTTAAGCATTTCCATAATGATCAAATGAGAGTCTTTATAAAGTTTTTGTGACTGATTTACTTGATTGACACATTACGTGCAGCTACCCTGTCCCCCATTCAAAATCGTCATTGGAACATGTACAACAAGAGTACATAAAACAATACATGTCAGGGGTTTATATTAGATATTACATGAAAAAAGCAACCAAAAAAAAAAAAAAAAAAAAAGAGTTTGTACATAGTAAATAATTGCATGGTTCGTATTGCTTTCAGAGTTGTACTTTTAGAAACAGTTTCTAAATATGTTTTAATGTCAGTTTTGAATTGTTCAAAAACAGGGGGCTGAAACCATGGTTTTACTACAGTAATATTATAGTAGTAACCATGGTTAAATGTGTGGTAACTATGGTTTAACTAAATTCCATGGTTAAACTATAGTTAGCCTACTGTAGTGAACCTATAGTTAATTTTTGTAAGGGTAAACAAAACAGAAGTCTAATAATTTTCTGTTTAGGCTCACAAATGTAAAAAAAATAATAATTATATATATATATATATATATATATATATATATATATATATATATATATATATATATATATATATATATATATATTAATAATAATAATGATTAATTATTACAAAACAATATCTTAAATTACCCATTTTATCCCAAGAAATCACGCAAAAAAAATAAAAATAATAATAATAATAATAGAAGTATCGGTATCGACGATATTGGACTTGAAATTATTGGTATCGGATCGAAAAGAAAATAAGTGGTATCGCCATCCCTAAACCTCTTTCACTTTATTTGAAATACAATACTTGTGAGGTGTGAAGAAGTCATTCATATTACTCCAATCAAACTGTTCTTTTTTTTTGTTTTTTTTTGCTTGATTGACAGTTGCCCTAGCAACAGCCAGGCCGTCGCCATTTTGTCGGTGGCTTTTTTAATCTTTCAAATGTTTTCGCTTCCCGCCGGAATAATGCAGTCACCCGCTCGTAACAGCGACCGTTCTGGACAGGATCCGTCAGCTGCGTCGGACTGAAAACAACACCGGGACAAAGAATCGGAATGTCAGGAATATATTTAGAGGGCTAGTAGTCCGTGTCTCGGGTCCGCCGGGCCGGTCCGCTGCGCAGGTTTGGATCGCGCGCCATTTTGTGAAAACTGACAAAAAACCTCAACGGAAAAGAGATGCATTTTAACGAAGATGTTTTTATAATAACTACACGCCTTTCGTTTTCCACCCTTATTTGTGGTCCTGAAGATCATTAATTTCCGTCCCCAGCTGTGCAGAAAACGATCGATCCGTGAACGCGCGTTGCCGTGCGAGCGCGAGCTGGTTAAAGTCACTCAGACAGAGTGCTAACTAGCCGCTAGCCTTCACTTCACCACTATTAAACCATGGTGAAAGCGCATAAGACGTCTGACACGGGTAAAACTGGACTGGAAAGCCGCTGGTTTACCTGTCAATTAAAATAGGACTGCATTTGGCACTGTCTGGCTCGGTACATTAGGGGTGTTGGAAGCTGAAGTAGAGAAACTGGATAAGTCGCTTCTCTTTACTGGATCTGGGACTCTAAATGAAGATCACACCATCAAAGGTGAGTTTTTGGCAAAGCAGTCAAGTTAGGAAAAAAATGTTGAGGTCTAAATGAAAGATGTGTTCTGTATGTGTTGTTTTGTTTACAAACGGTTTGTTTGGTGGAGATAGCGTTTGTCTGTTGGTTAGAAGCTAGCTTGGCCTAGCTGGCTAACCGATTAATATCTTCCCTTCCATTCGTAAGCAGCATTTGTTGATATATTAAAAAGCATATCCGATTGAATACACCTGCTTTTATCTTCCAGAAGCAATGCAGTGAACAGTTGTGCTGATTTTAAGAATACATAGTCTTGACACTCGTTTAACAGGAAAAACCCTACATGTAGCTCTGCTAGGACAGACTGCCAGAGCAAATGTGTCTCGTTAGCTCAGCCTAACGATTTTATACACCAACAGAAAGTCAGCCAGCTGGGTGCTTAGGGAAGTGTATCATCACATCAATCTGATGGGAGTGTTTGGCTGGTAACTGTGATGGTGATGAAGCCCCATGACTAGCGTGTTGTCAGTTAGCCATCAGGCTGGTTTCCTGTCGGGGGAGGGGGGCTGACATTAGCCAGCGATGTGATGCCTCCACTCGGGCTCTAAACATAGTTATCCTGCAAACATTGCTCAGTCATGTAGTACGGGGTTTAGCATGACGAGGGAGGCGTAAAGCGAGTCCAATCGAGCCCGATGAATGGCTATGCCAGCTAGAAAGGTAAGGTCCGCTTTTACCTGTCACCATCACGCGATTATCTGGCTATCTCAGTGTTCAAGGGCTTATGTCAAGTTGTTTATAGTTCATGTGAAGGAACTGAAGGCACGCATCATAACTGCTCAGATTGTTATTAGTTAATCTTTGTAATGTCAGAGGGATGCTTTTGTCTTGGCAAGCTGAATATTGATCATATGTTTGTCTGAGCAGGTAAATGCAGGACAGGCTGTAAGATTTACCCCACAGTAAGCTGGCATCTGAGGGTTCAAGTCGCATGGTGCTGTCATACCTGAGGCCCTAATAAATGTACATGACATGAATGTAAAGCTTTTAAAGTAAAATGTCACTTGAATAAAAATAAGACTTGTCACCTCTGTTTCCCTGAGGTAAACTTTTATTCTGAAAGTTCCTTGTTGGTAGATCTATTCCAGATGCCACTTTTTTTTTTTTTTTTAATCACTAACTCAAAAACAAACATACTAGGCTAGATTAAATCTGCGAGTGATGGCACATTATTCAATTTTACCTTTACCATGATGCAGTTTATTTATTGTTTTGCACAAGCTTTATTTTATTTACACCGTAAGAACAATTTGTCTGCATATTAGCAAGATATGAAGGAATAGGCCTTCTTGCACAAAGGGACCAGGATGCACCATTTATATACCATTTTTATTTTTTATTGTTCTATTATTAACCAAGGAGTTTTAGGAGTCCTGAAATCCTGCTACTGGTAAATACTGTTTGCTGTAGCATCATTTGAGGGTCTCTTTTTGACCAGATGTTTGGAAAATGAGCCAGAACACCATTTAGATTGATTATAACTTGGTTCTTGAGAAAATTGTTTTGTGGAAAACGACAGCCACTACCAATGGTCTTTGTAGAAGTATGGTTGGTTAACTTAGACTTTGAGAAAACTTAGAACTGAAGGCCCGTGTACACTTCGTTTTTCTGTGTTGCGTTCAACGCATGCCCGCTACAACCACTTTGTAATACTCTGGCTGTTTCTCAATGCAGAGAACATTCTTGTGTATGAAGACTCTGAAAGACAGGAGGACGTAGAATGTATATTGCGAGCTTTGAGATGTGGTGCAATCTTCCTATTGCCCAATTAACCATCATAGCACATTTGAAGCCAGCGAGAAAACTACTGGCATTATCACACATCAGTGACAGCATTATTATCATCATCATCATCACACCAGTGAGGCTTTGCAGGGCTAGTGACCCGTTAAAAGAATAAAGTCTGTAAACACTAATTTTTTTCTCCATGTGTTTATTACTTTGTTCAAATCATGCCCAACAAAACAACAAATGTTGGCGGAGTATAACGGCTCACACCAGCCGTCAGACTTTTGCAAGCTTACGGCGGGAAACTCTTGAGGGAAAACACCATGATAAATGTCCTTCGTCTGCCACCATAGTGCCTCTATGACTTCTGGGACTTCAAATGAGTTCTTGCGTACAAGTCACCATCTGATTCATTCTCGATATTCGGCCTGATCAAGAACACATCTGGGTAATTTTATGTATTCTTGGTTCTTGAGTATTGGAATTGAACTACGGCAGTGGATGATGCCGTCAAATGAGTCAATGAGAATGTAAGAACACAAAAGAATGCACATTGAGAATAGCCACTGTGAGTACAGTCAATGGCCGGCGCATGCGCCGTCAATGCACACAGACAGCGACCGCTTCCGCTTTGCCGTGGTAACCGTGCTGATGACTACATTTGCGTCAACGCAGACAGCCGAAGTATACTTTGGCCTTTAGGCCTACTTGAAGTCTCTGAATATAATGTTACCAAAGTTCTAAATGGAAAAACACAAGCAAACAGAAAATGAAGTGCTGCTCAGTGAATATAGAGAAGAGATGTAGTCATTTCTTTTAATTATTCCTTTTCTTGTGATGTTTTTTTGTTAGGCTGTGTGTCAGAATGTTTATTTGCAGCCCTCCTAATACATCCATGATGTAGGTCACTATAGAAACTTCACTTTACTGGTGACACACAAAGCAAATTTAGCCTTTTTACAAGTGATTTAAACTTGAAATAAAGCTGACGATAATGCACACTAGTTAGCTGTGGTTATCTATTCTTGTTGTGGAGCAGAGATTGTTTCCTATAGTAGTTGGCTAAGGTATCAAATGTGGTATGCATATGTTGCAGTGTAAAATAACTGTAAAAGTTTAACAGTGTTAAGTATGGCAGTATTCAGAAGTTTTTCTTTGTTTGCTGCACCTACTTGTTTTGTGCTTCATACAAAATAAGAGGCGTAATTCCTGGGACACACAACACATCCATTCGAGAAATTGTAACTAGAGGGTCAAACTTGGGGAATAAAATTGTTGATCTTGAAAGCTATTCAAGTACAAGGAACTGGCCCATTATTACACTATTTTGTTATTGTTTCTTATGATTATTTATTAGTTGATTATTGGCAAATGTTTGATGGAAATCCATTATTTTAAACACAGTCTTTCTAGCAAGTCAGTCCACTGGCGGCCATCTTTGGAAGGCTTCCGGGAAGCTATTTCCAGTCATGAAAGTGCAGCTTCAATCTACTTCAATGAGGAAAGATCGAAATCTCCAAAACAGTTGGTCAAGGTTACGATCAAAGAACATATTTCAAATCAGCAGTAAAATCTGAATACTCTGGTATCATAAATTGTGCTTCTTTACCTCAGATTGTGCTAAAAAAAAAAAAATTAGCTTGTGTAGCTAATGCGCATGCACATTCTCGAGTTTATTGACCGGCGATGTCTGTATCTAAAAGGTGATTGGCTCTTGTACATGAAAGGCGGGACTTCCCTTTCTACATTCGTTGACTGTTGGGCATTCTAATTTCTCCCATTCATTTTAATAAAAGTGGCACGTCTCTGCTAAATAGTCTCTCAACCTAGGGCTGCACAATTAACCAAAAAAATTAACGAGATTACAATTACAGCTGTCGTAATTATATAATCACAAAAAGTGTCAATTACGGCATTCCATTTAGGTGTACTCCCATTGCACCAAAATTTTCTATTTAAAACAGATTTTTGATCCGTGTGCGTGCATTCATGCAAAGGCAAATCTGACACGTTTAAATTAGTCTTAATGCATATCAGTAATTCTTACTATCTAAATTATACTGTGTACAGTTTTTTTTCAAAATATGGATAACACTTTGGTTATCATGCAATTCAAATATTAAAGCAATTCAGGAACATAGTTCTCAAGTTGTTTTGATGCATAGCCTACATAAAGAATATGACAAACAACTGCCCCATACAAAATAAGTATTTTAATGTAAATTCTGTTAATCTATATTAATAATCGCAATTACAATATTAAAGGAAAGAATCAGCAATTATGATTTTTGTAACTAACCCTACCACAACCTGACCTGCAGTGGAATCAAATATACTAAATAAAAAAAGAGTTTAGCATTAAGTGTCAAAAATCTCTGCAGTTACTTGTTTCTTTTAATGATCAACATTATCTCTCTACTCATCTGTTCAGGATGTGAGATTCATTTTTAATATTGTAGTATATCTTATTATTTATTAGTTACAACTAGTCCTCACAACTTGTTAAAAACAAACTAATCGTGCGTCTTATTTTATGTCCTAATTAGTTTGATTTTTGACATTTTATAGGACAAAAATATTGATGGGTTGTACTCATACACTAAAAAAAAAAAAAAAGTTTAATTTTGTACATTCATCAAATTCATAAATATAGGCTATATGTTACCCAACACAACCTGTGTTTTGAGGGGTCATGTTGAATATTTGAATTTGTAAGTTACTGACTTAATCATTTTTAATAATAATATATACATTTCTTCTTTGAATTTTAATGGTATCCTCTAAATCAGACCATAATAAAAACAAAAGCAGCTCTGGAATATGTGTCTATTTCTTCTGAGGTGCATAATGTAGTGTAGTTTCTGTTTGTAATATGACATGCACCATTATTTCTTTTGGTGAATTTCATACAGTCCTTGACAACATGAATCATCAAGCTTAGTGATTCTTTTTATTTATTTTTTTCATTAAGAAATATTTTACAAAACGGGTAATAATTAGAAGCATCTGAATGATATCTTACTAATTTTTCTTTAATTCACAGCATCAATTTTTAATTTTCCCTGCGTGCTTTATATTGGTTTAAAAATATGAAAAATGTATTCTTATTTCATATCCTTTTGTCTTAGATTTTAAAGTGCTTCCATCCTCTGATATTTTGTGGATCACAAGAATTCTTTGCCCTGCCTTAGTTGGGTCAGCTGAATCATTCTCCGCTCCTACACCATGAGTGGGGTCTAAGCTGCTATTTTGCTGTCAGGCTCCAATGTGGTGGATGCTTCATCTAAGTGTGCCAAAGTTCAATTTTATTTCTTGTTTATTTCTTGTTTTCTTATTGGAAAATGGGAGCAGCTCTGCCCTGGCAACAAAAGTAGGCTATTTGCATACTCTTCTGTGATTGGCTTGAACATTGATGGGCTTGCCAAATCACACTGTATCTTCTTGGTGATAGGCTATGCTAATTAAGTGCTGTTGCTGGGATTCTGAATAGTGGTGGGATTCTGTGGTGCTGTGCTGCATTGTGTTGCCTGGCAAGAGATGCTGATATATGAGCAAGCTCCTTATAATTATCAGAATTTACAGCTAAAAGAGGACAAATTTCTCACTAAAAGATTTTGTACTTGACATGAAATTTGCAGTCTTGTTTATTCAGTTTTTAAATTAATAATTTTTCTATTTAGATTAAAGTTATACATTCACTATTCTTTATTGTGCCTTTACATTTATTGTGTTATTTGTTGTTTATTCCAATAATAAATACATTTGTACAAATCTGAAAAGAAAATGTTTTGGGGAGAAAAGCATGTAGAATTGCAGTGCTGTTATAAGCCTAAGCTTCATTTGATTACATAAAAATCTCAGTGATGTGTTTTGCTGTCATATAAAGGAGAGAAAAAGATGGAGGAGAATTTTGTTGTAACACGCTAATTTAGCTTAAATTTTCTCCAGGGGGAGAGACCTCAGCATGCAAACCCTCGTCTGTCCGGCTTGCACCCTCTCTTTCTTTCCATGCTGCTGGTCTTCAGATGGCTGCTCCCATGCCTCATTCGCACCAGCAGTACAGTGACTGTCACCAGCAGAGTACAGACCAGTCTGTCACTGTACTGCCATACAGTGATCAGACACAAGCACTCACTGCCAGCCAGGTACTGGATGCTCTGCTCTTGTTCATCTACTCAACTTTTGCATCGTGAATTTAAACATGGATTGAGCACACTAAGTAATTGTATTTTTGTCAAATTAATTAAACCTATTTTAACTTAAATTGTTTTTATTATTTGGATTTGTTAATAAATATAGAAATGTGCCAATTATGAAGTCCTTTTGTGTGTTTCCCTTCTTATTGCAGAGGCACATGCCCCAGTGCTTTCGTGACCCCACTTTAGCTCCTCTTAGGAAGCTCTCCATAGACCTGATCAAAACCTACAAACACATCAATGAGGTAAAGTGTGCTCTGATTACTTGACTTTCCGTGCATATTGTGAAGATATTTTGTTCTCATTTCTGTATTTTGTTATGTATAACAACTACATATGTGCACGGTAGGGCTGCACGATTTGGACACAAATTCAGTTTGCGATTATTTTGAAAAATATTGCGATTGTAATTTGAACTGCGATTATGATAGACAACAACAAAAAAAATGGTAATGTTTTTCACATGTTCAACTGCCAAAAGGCTACTGGGGTTTTCACAATTGAGTCCTCTTAAAAAGAACCAAACTGAAGACCTTTTTTCAGTTCACCCACAAACAAATAAATATATAAACAGTGTACAAAGAAAACAGCATTCTTAATATTCAAATTGTACCCATCCACGTGTACCTGTTTTGTCCATTTTATGATAGGGTCTCAGCAGACTAATCATCATCATTAATTTTTGAAAACCAGTCAGCTTGATTATTAGGGATGCTTCAATCAGGATTTTAACATCCGAGACCGATCACCAATTTTCTTTTCATCTAATCGTCCAATGCTGAGCATTTAACATTTTATCAGCAGCTCTGTCAAAACTGGTTATGTAAGCATTCTGCTCAATGTCACTGTTAACTGAATTTCCCTGTTGGTAATACCATAGTTGTTGCCTTGTTTTTGCTGTCAAAAATACAGTTGGTTGGTTGAATAATTAAATAAACACAAAATATTCCATTTTACACTTTACTCTAGGACTTTAAAACAAGTAGACTTATACAAACTATTCTCTACTGTATATAAATTCAAACTGAAGTTGAACTGATAACCCATTGGTGTAATTAAACTTAAAGTGAAAGTTTTGGTTAGTTTGTCACCATTTAATTATTTGTATTCATTATTTTATTATATAATTTAACAATGCATTATATGATAGTATCTAATTAATTTATATAGATTTAGTATATGTACGTTCCTTCCTTTTCATTTTGTTGAATGTTGGTAATATTAGTTCCGCTTAACTTGTTGCCTCTGGGAGTGTAATAAGGGCGACACGCTCTCTCGTGAAGTAATCAAATGACAGGAGAATGGAGGAAGAGCGCATGTTTCTGGATTATACAGGTGCTACTGTTAATGCTGTTTGCTCAGCAATCATGTAATAAAGATGTTTGAATTATACCCCATCTTGTATTCCGCATTATTATTATGATACCTGTGCCTGGCGGAGACTGAGATGCTGCTACTGCGGATGATAATAACAAACCACTTCACAGGACATGCCGGATTAATGTAAATAAAGTGCTTAGCGCACGTAAGCAAACAGAACTGAACTTTGACCACTTCTGTTACTCTTGAGCATGAGATAGAGTTGTGGAGCACAGACTGCTTTGAAGACACTGTAATAATGCTCTAACTTAATATAGACTGGACAGAGCAGCGCAAATAATCTTTGAAACGAGTAGACTATTTATTTATTTATTTAAATCGCAGCACTTTACGATTTAATAATCATACAAGGTAATTAGGGGTGTGAATCGGAAGTTTCATCAAGATACAATCTTGAATCCATTCTCTTGGCCTGCGATCCGATATTTGCAGATACTTCAAAGTCTGCCACGATTTGATTCAGGGGCCTGCAATCAATATTCTGATATTATGTGCCTATTTTACACAATCAATTACATATTTTTTTTTTGCCCTCAAATGCAACCAAAGTATAATTTTATTATTATATTCAGCTCTATGTATACACATTGGGACATCCACAACAAAGTAAGGTATCTCAGATTATACAGATAAATAATATAAAAAATAAAGTCATACATAAGTGATCATCACTAGTTTGATGACGGCTAATTTTTCAGTTTAGTCCAGTTCAGAATACTTACATACCCATGACTTGTTTCCAACTATACGTGCTATCCGTGGTTTTCTTGGCTACAGCAAAAACAGTTGTAATGAAAAATTCTGTTGCATTTAACTGGGATAAATGTTAGTAAGGGTGTTGATGTGTAAAGTGCTGTTCAGAAGTGTTGTCAAGATGTTTCACATGGTTGAACTTCTCCATGGTACTTTAAAATAGCAAATTCTCATGTAAAATTCAAATGGGCCACATGCGCAACGATATCAATGGAAGCCCGAATTAATCATGCATGTGAGCCGCTCTGCTTTTGTCACAAGAGCTCACATTTTAAGGATTGCCCGGTTGACGCGTGCGCACGCCGCACGGATAGCAGAGTACAATTTGGCTTCAAAGACCCTGCGCACATCTGCGTCCCACATGAAAAGCATATTTAGTGCACATAAAGTCAAATGAATGTAATAAGGTTGCTTCATTGCCTGATGGAAATGCGTACGGATGTGGCTGACATGAGAGTATTCAAATAAAAAAAAAAACGGCTATATCGATATTTATGTGTTGTATCGATAACATTGGATCGTTGGTCGTTGGATCGATGCATCAATCCAGATCGATGGATCGTTACACTCCTAGGGGTCATATCGTGGTTTCGATTTTATTTTGATTAATTTTGCAGCCCTAGTGCACAGTCGTTGTTTGGTGAGCGCACCTGTATGCGAATGCTACACATGCAATAGAGGTCTGCAGCCTGACCAAAGCTGCCGGGTTTTCGGCTAGGTTCAGGTCATTTTTTCAAGTATAGTCATTGGTTATATAGTTTTTCAAGTAGTTATGGGCTGTTCGTTCGAGTTTTTGTAAGCCAATGTTTTTTCCCTTTTGCTGTGGTGTACAGACAATAATTCCACAGTTTAAATGCTAAACCATTTAAAAATCAAAGCATTTCAAAGAGGCTAATAAATCACAGCAGTGACAATACTAGCATTCCCTGCCTAATGTAAATGTGAACCTGACCGGGCAGAGCACATATCATGTTTAGCACTAAAATTACGAACTTTCCGTTTTTTTAAGAATACAGTGTTGCAGGCGGTGATGGTTGGAATTTTTTGTTTTTACTTTAATGTGAGTGATTTAATCATTTGAAGATCTTTGTATTGTGCTATTTAAGCTCACTGTGACTTTATTCCAGACGAAAAACCAAATGACCATTTGTGAACCCTCGTGGTTAATCGAATATTACAAACGGTAACCGTGCACATCCTTAATAACAACATACAATATCATATACAGTATGATTGCTATGCTTGCAGTTGTTCTAATACTAAATTCAGTTTTGAAAAAGCACTAAATGCAGTTTAAAGTACACAATATGCACTGGTTACCAACTTTTATTGTATTTTATGATGACTTTGATACTTCTGCAATAGTATATTGGTGTATAACAGGGTGCCAGACAGGTGTACAACTTGGTAACTGCACACTGGTGTGTTCATGTTGACCGATCTAACCGACTGAAGAATATAACCTGAATTAGTTGTCAGCCTCAAAGTAGGAGGAGCACCGTGTTACACCAACAGACAAAGTGGACCAATGGCAGTATGAAGGGATTTAGCAGCCAATACAAAAATTTCCTGAGAGTTTGCGATGGCAAGCGGTTTCAAACCACCAAAATGAACTCAAAAACACCTTTTTGGCTAGATTTTAAAAAAGATGTCACACTCGCTCGTTCTTTGATTTTACTTGAAGTATATGGGGGCCTATAGTGTCACCTGAGAAGTCAAATTTACTGCTATTAAGTTCTCAGACTTTCTCATGTATTAACATGAGAAAGTTGTGATTTGAACTAAGACTTTGTATTTGATTGAGTGCTTTCCTTTGTGTAGGTGTATTATGCAAAAAAGAAACGACGGCATCAACAGGGTCAAGGTGAGGACTCCAGCCACAAGAAGGAAAGGAAAGTCTTCAATGATGGCTATGATGATGAGAACTACGACTACATTGTCAAGAATGGGGAAAAGTGGATGGACCGCTATGAAATTGACTCCTTAATTGGAAAAGGATCATTTGGACAGGTATAATGTCTTGGGCCCCCAGATGGAGGTGCTTATCAAAATTTTGCACATCCTTTAAATAAATGTCCAGAGCAATGGTAAAATTTGTGTAAAGTGTTAAACACTTTTCAGTATAGAAAAGGAATAAGCACAGGGCTCGACATTAACACTTTTCTGGGACAAGTGGAATTTTGAACGGGCAAGTTAAAGAGAATTTTACTTGCCCCACCAGACAAGTAGCCTGATTAAAATCTCAGTATTGAATGTTGGCTCAATAGCGTGGGATTGAGCACAATTTTAATCATTCCCGCGTGTTTTACTTTCAAAATGCGGGGAATACCCTCTTATCACATCGCCCTTTCTCCCTCTCACCTTCACTTGTGGTGCAGTTGAGCAGCTTGTGAGTGCGAGCAGTGGGGAAGCGCATATTTACTGAACTTTAGATTTTACATACAGTTGTGCTCAAAAGTTTGTATACCCTGGCAGAAATTGTGAAATTTTGGCATTGATTTTGAAAATATGACTGATCATGCAAAAAAACTTTTTAGAAGTCTAAAGTCTTTTATTTAAGGATAGTGATCATATGAAGCCATTTATTATCACATAGTTTTTTGGCTCCTGATTAAATCATAATGATAACAGAAATCACCCAAATGGCCCTGATCAAAAGTTTACATACCCTTGAATGTTTGGCCTAGTTACAGACACACAAGGTGACACACACAGGTTTAAATGGCAATTAAATGTTAATTTCCCACACCTGTGGCTTTTTAAATTGCAATTAGTGTCTGTGTATAAATAGTCAATGAGTATTTTAGCTCTCATGTGGATGCACTGAGCAGGCTAGATACTGAGCCATGGGGAGCAGAAAAGAACTGTCAAAAGACCTGCGTAACAAGGTAATGGAACTTTATAAAGATGAAAAAGGATATAAAAAGATATCCAAAGCCTTGAAAATGCCAGTCAGTACTGTTCAATCACTTATTAAGAAGTGGAAAATTCTGGAATCTCTTGATACCAAACCAAGGTCAGGTAGACCAAGAAAGATTTCAGCCACAACTGCCAGAAGAATTGTTCGGGATACAAAGAAAAACCCACAGGTAACCTCAGGAGAAATACAGGCTGCTCTGGAAAAAGACGGTGTGGTTGTTTCAAGGAGCACAATACGACGATACTTGAACAAAAATGAGCTGCATGGTTGAGTTTCCAGAAAGAAGCAAAGAACACCTTGACACGCCTCACAGCTTCTGGCACACTGTAGTTTGGAGTGACGAGACCAAAATAGAGCTTTATGGTCACAACCTAAGCGTTATGTTTGGAGAGGGGTCAACAAGGCCTATAGCGAAAAGAATACCATCCCCACTGTGAAGCATGGTGGTGGCTCACTGATGTTTTGGGGGTGTGTGAGCTGTAAAGGCAAGGGAATCTTGTGAAAATTGATGGCAAGATGAATGCAGTATATTATCAGAAAATACTGGCAGACAATTTGCATTCTTCTGCACGAACGCTGCACATGGGACGCTCTTGGACTTTCCAGCATGACAATGACCCTAAGCACTAGGCCAAGTTAACCCTCCAGTGGTTACAGCAGAAAAAGGTGAAGGTTCTGGAGTGGCCATCACAGTCTCCTGACCTTAATATCATCGAGCCACTCTGGGGAGATCTCAAACGTGCGGTTCATGCAAGACGACCAAAGACTTTGCATGACCTGGAGGCATTTTGCTAAGACGAATGGGCAGGTATACCACCTGCAAGAATTTGGGGCCTCATAGACAACTATTACGAAAGACTGCACGCTGTCATTGATGCTAAAGGGGGCAATACACAGTATTAAGAACAAAGGGTATGCAGACTTTTGAACAGGGGTCATTTCATTTTTTTCTTTGTTGCCATGTTTTGTTTTATGATTGTGCCATTCTGTTATAACCTATTGTTGAATATGAATCCCATAAGAAATAAAAGAAATATGTTTTGCCTGCTCACTCATGTTTTCTTTAAAAATGGTACATATATTACCAATTCTCCAAGGGTATGCAAACTTTTGAGCACAACTGTATATAAACAAGTATAAACCTGTTTATTGATCATGCGAATGGTGTTGTACCACGTCACTATAAGCGAACGATGTGATAAAACTATTGCTTCTGTTTATAATCAACAAAGCTGTCTTCATCGCAAGCGAGCAACGTTGGACAGAGATCTAATTCTGTCTCGTCACATCGTGGCACTCCCTCATAATACAGCAAGAGAGGCAGAAATTGCAAAAACGCTTTGTGTAATAATTCCATCTGTAGAGTGAAGAGAAATGCGTTACATCTCATCTTTCTAGAGCTCCATCTAATGTATGTTTCCAAGGTATTTTCTCTGCCATATTTATCAGTCAAATTGAATAAGTATATAACAGTATATATTATAATAATATTAATATTAATACTATAACATTAATAAATTACACACAATGAAAACATATTATATATCTTTAATATGCATATCTGTTTTGAATATACAACATAACTGATTTAGCAGCAAGGTTCTCTCAGGATTTGATCTGTTAACATTTTCAATGCATTTTGTCAATATTAAACAGCCGTTTTTAATGCAACTGGTGAGAATTGACTTGTACTCTCATCTCAGAGATGATTTACCCAAAAGTGAAAATTTGGTAACACTTTACAAAAAGGTTCCATTTGTTAATGATAGTTAACATGAACTAACAATAAACACCACTTTATATAATTTATTAATCTTGGTTAATGTTAATGAGAATGTTAGTTTCAGTCTCAATCCACTTCTATTTTATGGAAAGAAAAAAAAAACACACAGTGAATAGTGACTGTGACTAACATTCTGCCAACAATATAATTTCGTGTTCCTCAGAAGAGAGAAATTCATACAGGCTTGAGGGTGAGTAATGATTTACCGTCTAACTGCACTGTGTTCTTAATCCTTATTAGGTGTAAATGATGATAATGGAGGCTTTTTGCTTCTTACATCCTTTCTTTTGTTTTTATCTCTGGACAAGTAACTTTTTTACTCGGACAAGTGAATGACCAATTTATTTGTCCAAAGAACAAGCACATGAACCCTAAAGTAATTGTGTTTATTTATTTATTTTTTGTCGTGTCACGTGTTTTAGGTTGTAAAAGCTTATGACCGAGCTGAGCAAGAGTGGGTAGCAATTAAGATCATCAAGAACAAGAAGGCCTTTCTCAATCAAGCTCAGATTGAAGTACGGCTTCTCGAGCTCATGAACAAGCATGACACAGAGATGAAATACTATATAGGTAAGAATTTTTTAATTTTGAGGTCTTTACATGCATACACTCCTTAATTTTTAGTTGGTGACTTTATTAAATGTATCTTGCCAAATTGTTTCTTCTCAGTACACTTGAAACGGCACTTCATGTTCCGGAATCATCTTTGCTTAGTATTTGAAATGTTGTCATACAACCTGTATGACTTGTTACGAAATACGAACTTCAGAGGTGTCTCTTTGAATCTGACACGGAAGTTTGCCCAGCAGTTGTGTACAGCACTACTGTTTCTTGCTACTCCTGAGCTCAGCATCATCCACTGTGACCTAAAACCAGAAAACATCCTGCTGTGTAACCCCAAGAGAAGTGCCATCAAAATAGTGGACTTTGGGAGCTCCTGCCAGCTTGGACAAAGGGTATAGTAACCATTGTGCCTTATTGTGGGTGTGGAAAGTGTGTACAAATGTACAGAACATTGATTATTTGTTCTTTCTTCTCTTTTAGATATATCAGTACATCCAGAGTCGATTCTACCGCTCCCCTGAAGTTTTATTGGGAATGCCATACGATCTGGCAATAGATATGTGGTCACTGGGATGTATTCTGGTGGAAATGCATACTGGAGAGCCTCTGTTTAGTGGAGCAAATGAGGTAAAATAGAGCTATATTAAATTATCACTAACATATCATAACATAAAGGCCTATTCACAGTGAGACCATAATGAATGAAACAAAAAAACTATTTCACCCCTGTACAGTAGGAGGTGCTGTTGCCGTTCTACAAACACATTTATACTAGTTTCCTGCCCGGACCCTTTACTGTTACCCATTCCACTGTCAATGTTAGCGATTAATATATTGAACACTGTTAAAGAATTTATTTACCTAATTTGGCATAACTGTTTTGTTATGTTCTTTCCACGTTTTTGATGTATTTTGAGGAATATAGAATCTGTGTTTATTGTGCGAGTGAGATGAGTAAAGAACAATTTTTCATAAATAAACGTCCGGTGTCTTTATATTTGCACATGTATTTTGCTACGAGTATATTCCAAATGGACTCCCGAACCCAACTTCTCTTTTTAAAATGCCTGGATAATATAACACAAGGTATAGTGATATATGTGGAATAGTGTACAATAAGAATTACAGGTATAGTATAAAATATGATGCATAATATTACCAATAATATAAAAGAAAACACTGGCTCATGGTCTTTTCCATATTTAATAATTGCATATTTGTATTGAATTCAGGGTTTCTTGTGCATGGTAAGGAAAAGAGCACTGTTACAGGAGTACTTTGTTATTATCCTTGCAATAATAATAGCAGAGAGGTTCTGCAATTTGTTTGTCTACACTTGTAATTAAATATTGCATGTAAGTCTTTTAATGTGTTATTTTACTACGAGTTTAGTCCAAACAAATTGCTGAACCTCGTTGCTATTTTTATTGCCAGGATAATCTAAAAGGCACAGTGATACACATTAAATAATGTACATTAAGACAAAACACCAGATATAATATCAAATTTGAGGTATCAGCACATTACATAGATATTCTAAAAATAATGTTTTTACAGCTTCTATATTATTTTATTTATTGCATATTTGCATTGAGTTTTTGTGTGTGAGATGAGTAAAAGTGCACAGCACCTGTGTTTTCCAGTTGATTAGTGCCACCAATGCACTAGATTGAGCAGCTGCAGCAACTCTGGAAAAGTGACAGCTTTTATCTCATTGGTCAGTCAGTTTTCATCGACTGCTCTCCGTAAAAAGAAAAACCTTCAGATTGTCTGCGGGCGATTTGTCGGACATGTTGTAAATAGCACCTTGGGAATCCATTGTTCCAATCCAAAAGCTTGTTTGGAGCGAACATTCGTACCGAAAAATGGACTTGTTGTGAATAGGCCTTTACCCCTTCCTTAAAGGATAGCATCTGTGCTTTTAACCCATGTCTGATTCAAATGGTTGACGACGGACAATCCTGCATAATGGGAACTGACTGTTTTAATAAGGAATGGGCTGACATATCAAATTAATTCTTTAAATGTTACCCCATCAGGTGGACCAAATGAACAAAATAGTTGAAGTACTTGGGATCCCGCCCAGTCACATCATGGACTTAGCACCAAAAGCCAGGAAGTTTTTTGAGAAGTTGTCAGATGGGACATGGAGTATTAAGAAGACCAAAGATGGAAAAAGGGTATGTGTTACTGATCAGTTGTAGTTGTGTTTAAATACTACTGGAATTTTGCTATACAAATTGTACTACATTTTAGCAGAATTATATAAATAAATGTAGCAGACTGTATACTGTACACTGTTGTGCATTTTTTTGGGAACGCTTGTAAGTTATATAAGTCTCTTGATTTCCTGTGATCAGTACAAACCTCCGGCATCTCGAAAACTCCATGCCATCTTGGGAGTGGAGTGTGGTGGACCAGGTGGTCGTCGTGCGGGAGAATCTGGCCATGCAGTAGCTGACTACTTGAAGTTCAAGGACCTCATCCTCAGAATGCTGGACTATGACCCCAAGACGCGAATTCAGCCCTACTATGCCCTCCAGCACAGTTTCTTTAAGAAAACAGCAGATGAAGGAACCAATACAAGCAGTAGTGTGTCAACAAGTCCTGCACTTGAGGCGTCACAGTCATCAGGGACCACTTCTAGTACATCCTCAAGCTCAGGTTCTTTGAAGTTTTAATCTTTTTGAGAATTGAATACTGGGTAATTCTCAAGAAACCTGTCAAGAAAATGTCCTGGTCCAATTTTATTACCAAAAAACAAATAAGAAATTATATTTTGCATGTAGAAAATGAAGCCAATTTTTTAAAATATGACCAGGACTTTTTCTTTACAGGTTTCGTGAGAATCACCCTACTAGTTTCTAATCTATGTACTTTAAGCATACTGGATGGGTAACTGTAAGATATGTTAATTTAGACTGTTATTGTGTTTCAGGGAGTAAAGCATAAAGCTTCATGCAGTTTCTTTCATTTTGCTTTAGGAGGATCATCTGGAACAAGCACCAGTGGCAGAGCAAGATCTGATCCAACTCACCACCATCGGCACAGTGGCGGGCATTTCGGCACAGTCATGCCAGCCATAGACTGTGACAACCTTTGCCCTCAGGTGAATCTCTCTGACTTACCAAATAGTTAAAGGAATATTCTGAGTTCAATACAAGTTAAGGTCAGTCGACAGCATTTGTGGTATAATGTTGATTACCACAAAAAAATTATTTAGACTCATCCCTCCTTTTCTTTAAAAAAAGAGAAAAAAAAGTAAAAATCGAGGTTACAGTGAGACACTTACAATGGAAGGGAATGGGGCCAATTGTTGGAGGGTTTAAAGGCAGAAACGTGAAGTTTATAATTTTATAAAAGCACTTACATTAATTATTCTTTTAAAGTTGTTTACATTTTAATTTTTACAGTCATTTTAGGGTTTGTTGACATTACATTGGCATGGCAATGAAGTTGTAAAATTGGCTATAACTTTAAGCAGAAAAGACATATAATTGTTTTTTAATGATGCTAAAATCATGTTAACATGCATATTGTTTATGTCTCGTGGCTATACTTTTGAAACAGTGAGTATTTTAACATTTACGGCTTAGCCCCCATTTACTTCCATTGTAAGTTCCTCACTGTAACCCATATTTGTGCTTTTTTTTTTTTTTTTAAAGTATGGTCAAGTCAACATTTATTTTTGTGATAATATTATGCCACAAATGCTGTCGATTGAGCTTAACTTGTATTGAACCCGGAATATTCCTTTAAACGTGTTTGGCCTTTATTAATGAATTATGTTTTAAGATAATTGGTAATTGGTTCATTTTTGCTTCTGGATATTTTGGAGGCAAGATATTTATTTTTATATGATGTCATGTCATTGTATCCAGAAAACTAGAGTTTTTGAGTACACATGGGTATCAATATCAAGAACTTCTTTTTCTGTTGAGGATGAACCAAAACAAAGCCCGAGTCATTCAGATATTTTACCCTGAAATCAAAGTTGTTTTTCCCTGTAAGCCATCTACTCTTATATTCATGTCATTGTGGAGTGAATTTTTAAAAAAAGACTGCGTGCTGATGCTATTTTGAGTCATCTGTGCCATGTGTTTTTAGATGATGGTGTTTTAGTTAAAAATGAATGTTCTCCTAGAAGAAAGAACACAGATATTGCAGTCACCACATTGCACAGGCATGTAACGATATACAGATTTCATGATACGATGCAAAGCCTCACGATACAATATGATACAATACGATACGACCACCCACAAATGTTTCGCTCAAACTTATTCAAGGATTCGACATAAATGTCTTTTAAATCGTAAATACCATATAAGTATCTGACATTGGCAACAAAAAGCAGAGCTCTAAGTAACTTAACATCACCGCATTTATTTTGTTTGATTGCTGAGAAAAACTAATATGAATAGTGTTGCAACGGTATACCAGTTTCACAATATACCACGGTATGAAAATTGACGTTTTTCATACCATGTACATTTGCTTATCTACGGTATTGAGAAAAAAAATGCAACCGGATGGAGAATCTCACCTGCGCGTGCACATCTCCTGTCCTCCTTGACTGCCTGTCAGACTCGTCAACTTGCGACACACACACACACACACACACACACACACACACACACACGCAGCAGAGCAGATGCCAGAGAGAAGTGAGGCGAGGGGGTCTGACATAAGTGTGTGTGTGTGTGTGTGTGTGTGTGAGTTAAAGCAGTGTTTCTCAACTTGTGGGTCGTAAGTCTATTCGGACTGGGTCGCAGACAGCAGGGAAAGAACAATGCCATGGTTCTCCCATTGAAGATATTTTGGCGGCCGCGTAAGTGATTTAATGATAATCTCGCAATCAGATAAAGGCTTCTCATCTGCAGAGTGTAATGGAACCAGCACGCGATCACGATCTGCTCTTCTCTCTGGTGCACGTGTGCAACAACTGGGCTTCCCTCGATATTGCGGAGCGCAGACCTCAAAACTGATGTGACCAATTTCAATTCTAGTGAGACTTTTCTAGTTTAAAGCGTTACGGAGGAAGTCAAGTTGAACCTCTCAAACAGTAGGCAGCCCTGACATGCCAAATAGCACTGAGGAGGAAAAGAGCAACACTGTGCTATGTGCAAAAAAATTTTTTCATTATAATAATAATAATTAATAATTATAATTATAATTTTATAATAATAATATTTTTAATTAATAATTAATAATAATTTTTATAATTAATCATTTATAATAATTATTATCTTTAATTTATAATAATTATTATTAAATAATTATTTATAATGAATTATACATCACCTTTACAAAATTGTTTCACGATTTTACATGAGTAAAAGTAACTGTTATATTTTGACAAAATGTTATAGTTTCTTATGAAATAATCTATAGGTAGAATCTATTAGACCTCATTTTATATCAACAGTGACAGTTGTAGTTAAAGTTTCAAGATGTGTTTCAGCTAGTATTTATTTTTTCATAAATACTATAATTTGTTATTATTATTATTACTATTATTATTTAAGACTAGCTACGCTGACCTAACCATGGTAATGAGGAGCCTTTCCTCCTGTGTAATATGTATGTTCTGTTTGAATTATGTTTGAAATTAGGAAACAAATGGGATAATGGGCTCATATACACTACCGGTCAAAACTTTTGAAACACGACTGAAATGTTTCTCATGATCTTAAAAATCTTTTGATCTGAAGGCGTATGCTTAAATGTTTGAAATTAGTTTTGTAGACAAAAATATAATTGTGCCACCATCTTAATTTATTTCATTATAAAACTAAAATTTTATAAAAAAAATAAAATAAAAAAAAGAACTTTTTGAAATTGATGACTTGGACCAAATAATGAAGAAAAGCTGCCAATAAGTGCCCAACATAGATGGGAACTCCTTCAATACTGTTTAAAAAGCATCCCAGGATGATACCTCAAGAAGTTGGTTGAGAAAATGTCAAGAGTACATTTCTGCAAATTCTAGGTAAAGGGTGACTACTCTGAAGATGCTAAAATATAACATAGTTTTGATTTATTTTGGATTTTGTTTAGTCACAACATAATTCCCATATTTCCATTTATGTTATTCCATAGTTTTGATGACTTTACTATTATTCTAAAATGTGAAAAATATTATAATAAAGAATGAGTAAGTGTTTCAAAACTTTTGACTGGTAGTGTAAGTAAATATGCTCTTCAATTTTTAAAAGGGGGGAGAGAAAACTTCCTGTCGCTTTTGTTGTTGATGTCAACAAAAATAATGTCACTTGATGCATATCCTTGTACTTGAAAACCATGAACAAAACTATGCAACATAAAAGGAAATGCGACCCAGGATACATTAAATACAGGTTATGTTTTTACTATGGTGGGTCACGACTTGATTTTCAATGTAAAATCTGGTCCTGAAGCAAAACCAGTTGAGAACCACTGAGTTAAAGGTACAGACAGGAGCAGTCTGGCTGCGCTGTCACGCACTTACAGTATATTTTAATTATTAATAATCATAGGACATTACTTTAAAAGCTCACACAGCTGATGTTATTTTTCATTTAGTAGTTAATTTAACATGCTATGCTAACATGTAAACTAACATGCTTTAGTTATATAACATGTTATAGTTACATGCTATTTTTTTTTTATCATGTTTATAATTCGGTTTATTATTATAATTCTGTTAGCTTTCTTATTTATTCTATTTATTTTCAAAAGGGAGACTTTTTTTTTTTACACATACTTCCATTACAAAAAAATAATGGTTTCAAGTTTCAATTATAATAAAGCGTTTGTTCAACCAAAAAAAAAAAAAAAACTTCTGTTTTCACTCCTTTAAGGGTCATTGTAACTGATAATAATAATTGCATAATACCATGATACCGTGAAACCATGATATTTTCTGAGACAGTTATCGTACTGTGAAAATCTCATATCGTTGCAACCCTAAATATGAACTCACAATATTCATGTTTTTCTTGAGAAAAATTGTCTACACATTTATATTTGTATAGTACTTTTCACAATACACAGTTTTAAAGCAGCTTTATAGAAAATCATGCCTTGTTGTCTGAAAGCCCCCTGTGAACAAACTAAAGTGACTGTAGCAAGGAAAAAACTCCTTTCAATGTTATTTAATGGTGAAAAAAAAAACTTGAGAGGAACCTGACCTCTGGTTCCACTATATATGTACATAATCCAATATTGGGCTCCAGACTGCGACTAAAATGGTTGGGTTATTGAATACATCTTTAGAGCGCGCACCAGTGTGTCTCGTGCCGCTTTTCACCCATTCTGTTTCTGACGAGCTCACTGGACCGCACACAACAACAAACCCAGCGCAAAAGAGTCGTGGACAAGTGACTCTTTTGAATTAGGTCTTTTTCATGAATTACCCGAAAAGAACTGAGGGTTTTAACTCAGGAGCTCTGGTTAGCAGTTTGATTCACTTTCTCAGGTGTCAGTGACCTCACAACTGGGAGCGCAGACATTTCAAAATAAGAGTCCCATGTGTATTTCGGAAGTCCCGTATTGTGTACCACTTTTTCTTCTTCTGGTAATAATTGATTGGGATTGGAGTAGCGCAATACACTAGTGGAGGTCCACGATTCTTTTTTTTTTTCTGAGGTCTTGTCTGATTTCTTTTGATTTTCCCATGATGTCAAGCAAAGAGGCACTGAGTTTGAAGGTAGGCCTTAAAATACCTCCAGCTGACTCCAATTAGCCTATCAGAAGCCTAAAGGCTTGACATCATTTTCTGGAATTTTCCAAGCAGCTTAAAGGCACAGTTAACTTGGTGTATGTAAACTTTTGAACTAATTTTTTAAGTCCTCGTGGTCGCGTAGTGATTCGCCTCAATCCGGGTGGCGGAGGATGAATCGCAGTTGCCTCCGCATCTGAGACCATCCACCCACGCATCTTATCACGTGGCTTGTTGAGCGCTTTGCCACGGAGACATAGCGCATGTGGAGGCTTCACGCCATCCACCGCGGCATACGCGCCCAACTCGCCACGCGCCCCACCGAGAACGAAGCACATTATAGCGACCATGAGGAGGTTACCCCTTTTGACTTTACCCTCCCTAGCAACCGGGCCAATTTGGTTGCTTAGGAGACCTGGCTGAAGTCACTCAGCATGCCCTGGGATTTGAACTAGCGAACTCCAGGGGTGGAAGCCAGCGTCTTTTACCACTGAGCTACCCAGGCCCCCCTAAAAAATTTGTTTTAATGATTTCAACCTAAGTGTATGTACATTTCTGACTTAAACTGTATACTGTATATACTGTTTTCCTTTTCTTTGGCTTTCTAAACCGAGCAATTCTGTGATTTGGCAACTAAAAACAGTCATTTGGCTCCTTAATGTTTCAGTTTAGGAGCCAATGTCTCCCAAGTCACTTTTTTTAGTCTGGAGCCCTGGGCTTGAGCAAAAACCGATCGGCACACATAATTTTGTTTTGCCCTCTTCCCCGTTTCACTTTGCATGTGAACTTGACCGGCACCAGGACATGACACAGTTGTTTGGCAAATTTGACAAACTGTAACACTACAATCTACTTGGTGTTTGGCATTGATCTTCTTGCCTAATGTACTGTAAGTGTGTTGCTCTGATTTTCTGTGAGCGCTCAGCGCCGCCTCTCCAGGAAGAAGACTGTTTTGCAGCTCTCAATGTTGCGCTGATTGGTTTTAATTACACTATAGTGTGTTTATGTATCATATGATACATATGGTATTCTATGGTGAGCGTCGTATCGTACAATACAGTATGATACAATATTTTTTTACACCCCCATCACCACTGTGTTGTAAAGTAATTTGCTGATCTACCTTCATTTTGTGTGCATGTCCCCAGCAGACAAGACCGCCTTACCATCCACCAGTAGTATGGCCTGGAATTGTAGGACCAGAACCTGTCACTGTAGAGACTCATCCAGTCCAGGAAACCACTTTTCATGTGCCTCCCCAGCATCCCAAAGCATTGCACCCCCATCACCATCATCACCACCGTGGACAGGTCATAGCAACGCGACCACGACCGCGACTCTACAACTCGCCCACCAACAGCGCCTCCACACAAGATTCCATGGAGGTGGTGCATGGTCATCTGTCCATGACATCGCTGTCTTCCTCCGCATCCTCTTCCTCCACATCTTCCTCTTCCACAGGAAACCAAGGCAACCAGGCTTACCAGCTTCGCCAGCTTCCTGCCAACACCCTGGACTTTAGCCAAAATGGAAGTTTGAATATGGGTTTGGGTGCCTTCTCAAATCCTCGCCAAGAGACTGGTATGGCTGGACACTCTTCATACCCTGTTGCCACAAACACAGGAACTGGTCACTTTATATCAGAGGGACACCTGGGCATGAGACAAGGCATTGATGGGGAAGATTCTCCGATGACTGGAGTCTGTGTTCAGCAGAGCTCAATGGCCAGCTTATGACTTTAGCTGAAATGGGTTTGTTTGGTTATTTTGTTTTGTTTTCCTTTTTTATTTTTTTTATGGTGTTATTTTTCTCCTGTTTTTCAAAAGGTGCATAGAGAATAAAAGCTGCTCACTTCTGAGGGGGATATCACTGAACCGCTACAAATTGAAGAGTATTTAAAAAGTATATATGTATTTTCCATTTTAATGTTTTTCAATTTCTAGATAAGTTAGTAGAACTGCAAATAACCATAGTGAAACTGAGACATCCATCTGCTGATTCACTCATCTGCATATAGTACTTATTTACCATCTGTTACATTGGAAACTAGGAGATTTTTTTTTTATTTGTTGGTTATTCCCTTTTTTCAATACAGTGAGCATTTCAGAGCTGTGAGCTGTCATACAGCTTTTTATATGTAAAGCAATTCAAAACATTTTTGTTTCAAACAAGTGAAACATTGGACAGTTATAATTTTGCTGGTTGTTCTTTCATTTACCCTTTAAGTGAAACTTCTCTAAAGAGCTGTGTGTTTAAACCTGTAGCGTATCAAGGAAGCAGTACTTGCAGTGGTATTTCGTGTTGTCGGTATTGTGTAACTCTTCAAGAAGGGGCACATAGCTGTGGAGCTTCGGTTAGGGCTTAGACAGGCAGGTGCAGTACTCTTCAGGCCTGAAGTCCTCCAGACCAGGCGGCTTTGACTACATGCAGCAACTGAGGAGGAGATGCGCTGAAGAGCAACAAGGGGGACAGATCCAGTTCGACCCTTTGGCCTTATGACTTTTGGACCTTGACTGAAAAGGAGCTGGACTTTATTATTAAATAGAGATGGCTGTCCTCTGTTTTTAAGATTTATAGAGTCCTTAATTGGTTAGGGAAAGTTAAATAAGAATGGTTATTCAGAGGCCTTTATTTAGCAAAGATTTCTAATTGCAGGGTCTTGTTCAGATGTCCCTAACTTCCTAAAATTCTCTTTTGCCGAAGTGGAATTTCACATAGAAGGTAATCATTCCCATTTAAGACACTTCATTAATTGGCATAATTATTTTTCTGTAAAGCATGTGGTTGCCATTCTGCACAAATTTGCCTCTTTGTGTTGAACACAGAAGATATTTACTGAAATTTGTGACTGCCTTTTTTCTCCTCTTGAATTATGCTGTGAATTTTACACAGATTAGTTTTTCTTCTTTATTATTGTCTTTTCTTTTCTTTTGATATACCAAAGCAGTTGTTTTTATAGCACTAGGTGTCTGTAAGAAATAATGTAGCAGTTCACCACTTCAGCCCAAGGTTCATCAAAGTCCATTTTAGTCTGTATACTCTTAAACTGGAACTTTTGCTGAACGTCATGTTTTAATGTTAACTAAATACTGAAATTGGTTAATATATGGATAAACCTCCCTTATTTGTGACTTTTTCCTGTCAAGGAATATGTCTGGGGAGGAAAAGGACAGTGACAGTTACTCTGCAGGCTACAGAGTAGCTGAGAGATCACAAATTATTCTGAGGAGAGAAAAGCGTTTTGTTTTGTATTTACCTGGTCTGTCAGTCAGTGATGCTGCCTTTTATACCTAATTTGATGAACATGCTAATTTCTACCTTTTTAAATCTAAGTGGCTACTTCAATTTATTTATTCAGGCAGTCTACTGTAGCTACTGTGACCTCTGAGTCTGAGTTGAATTTACCATCAAGTGATTGGCTCAATGCTTGCCTCAAATATACTATTCAAAGGGAAACTGGAGGTGAAGTGCTGCCACACAGACACTGGGCACATGCATGTTGATTTGAAGAGGATAAGTGTTTATAGTCACTATTCAGTCATGTTAAGGACAACTAAGCTCACTCTGATTTTTCTAACGTTTTGTGAGCTCCCCCACCGAGCTTCTCACTTGCACCAGGTCTCAAGTTTTGAAATCAATGTACATCTAGCAGTTCTTCACAGACAAGTGGGACACTATCCTGCCAGAAAGTGTGTGATGTTAACTTCTGCAGTTCTTTTTTTGTTTTGTTTTTATGTGCAAAGACATCACTTATAACCAGAATCATGTTTGATATATTTACAAATCTCACAGTGGCTAGCGGTAATCAGAAAGAGGTTTAGCTGAATGTTAGCTCGATTTTAAAATGTTTTTATACATAAAAACATTTTGAGTGCAAGTTTCTGAAGATGACGACAAACATTCCAAAAATCTAAATTTGAAAAATTACAGAAAATTTTAAAGAGTGCACCTGTTTCAGCTGTTACTAAATGAGATCTGATTTAGTGCAGTTTTCATGAAATGCAGCCCCTTTTTAATAGTTGAAATAGAATTTATGTATATATTTATATTTTTTTAAATAAAGGAAGTATAGAACTCACTACATTGCTCCTGCTGGTATGTCAATTGCATTGCCATGTGTTCAATTATCTGTTTTTAATTTGTTCTTTTTTTCTTTTTTTTTTTTTAACCCTCCTTGTCTTGGTTATTGGACCAGAATTGCTTTTTGGTCCAGAACAACACTAATGGTAGGGCTTATACTTGGGAGAAAAGGCTAGAACTTGTACCTAAAGAATTCTTTCACAGGGTATGATGCATGTATGTCCACACTTTTTTTATAATGCAATGCTCATGGTTTGAAGGGTTTGTTGCTCCCCCTTTTTTTTCTTAAATGCATTAAAGGGAAATGTCACTGATACACAAGATCATGAATTTTAATTAAAACATTCTTCTGTCTTTTTTCTTTTCAGAATTTCTTGACCCTTTTCATGCAACATGCACTATATAATTGGACAGCATGGGGAAAGGGATAAGTGTCCACAGATTGTAAGATCAAGTCAAGATTTTGCTGTGTATATGAAAATGCCCTTTGTATTATATTCAAACAGTCTTATGTATGATATATAAAAAATAACGTAATTGATGCGCTCTTGGCTTTTTTTCTTCATTTATTCCCTGGCTTGTTGCTTCCACACTACATAGCTGAAGTCTAAAGGACTACCTGTGTATGTAGTGTCGACGATACCAAATAACAAACATATTCAAGAGGTTTTGTGTAGATTGTAGGCGGTTAACACACATACAAAAAATAAAATGTCCTTTATAAAGTAGCATGTACTTTCTAGTTACGCTGGTCTAGGAGTATAATTCTCGCTTCGGGTGCGAGAGTCCCAAGTTCAAATCCCGGACAAGCCCAGACGTTTCATCATCATTTAATACATCATCGTTAATACTCATTTAGAACCCGACGCGTTCTATAAAAATATCCCATGACGAATAATGGCATCTGCTTCTCTAAGCATTCTATCAGATCTTCTATACTAAGATAACCTCCGCGTTTTTACCATAGGCGAGAGCGTAACGGTCAACTAGCGTGATCCAACAGTAATCACCGGCTGTGTTTCGTTCGAAGGCTGCGAGCTAGGTAGGACGCGTCTTTTGAAGGCTGCAGTATACCGAGCGTCCTCCTTTAAACAATCCTCGTTTAAACGAGAAGGCCTTCATAGGACAAACAGAACGTAACTTGGTTGCTATGACAGCACACCACTGTCATAGCAACCATGTTGAGATGTAAAGAGAAAAGAAAATAGATTTTACAGGTGTACTTTTAGTCTAATACTTTATTTTAATTATATATTAATATAATTATACATTTTATATACTCTGCACCCATCTACTGAGGTACTTCAACTTGGGAATTAACATTACTTGCGTTTGAACATCATATTTACGGGCAAATTGGCGTCATTTTTTTTTTTTTTTTTTTAGACATTTCCGTTGAAGCAAAGAATTGTGGGTTGTGAGTGCCCACGAAGGATACACCTCATGGATCCTCCGAATTCCAATGAAAGGAGGTCGCATTTGAAGTGTCCTACTCGCTTTTCTGAAACGAGACAGCCTCGATGACGTATGCGGCCGAAAAATGCTACCTCCGGAGAACTCGGCCTTCCAAACGAAACACAGCTGCGGATACCGTTCAAACGAATGAGGAGAGTCGTAAACTGACACCTACCTGTCGCAAAATCGTCCGCGATTTCTCTTATAAAACAGCTATTTTATCGTAGTAAACACCACACATAGTTCACTCCAAAAGGATTGTTTAGTTTAAAACATGTTTAAGATAAGCGGACAGGCGATCAATTGATTAAGTGATGAGCTCCTCACTAAAGCAGATTATTCAGTACACTGAAGCATCTCCTCCATAGACATCCATTCAAAAAGAACGGCCTCTAGTCTCCTCGTGTACCGCCCATAGACTGTCAATGGGAGCGCTGCGTTATGTTATTTTATGCTAAGCGCGTGGACTCTGATACTGTAGCAATGTGACGTTATAGTTGTTGTAGTAGTATGCGAGATGCATTGTGGGATAGAAGCGAACTGCATTGTGGGAAGGCATGCCAATAATACTAGTGCTTCATATTTGCGCGCTGTGTTCAACCTGTAATGTTGCGGCGGTATAATAACGTGTTGAAAACAACGATCTTGTCAAAGCGCGTACATAGCTAATAGGGAGGCCATAAAGCTTTTCATCAGACATTAAATGCACAATGCCTAATTTCTGTGCCGCTCCGAACTGTACCAGGAAAAGCACCCAATCCGATTTAGCTTTCTTTAGGTTTCCAAGGGATCCTGAGAGGTATGGCTTTATTCCTGCTATAGCATTATCGCTGATCTTAATGTCGTTTATATAAGCAGACGATTATTTTGAAACTAACCCTTACCGAGCAAGGTAATCCAAAGTTGCATGTGCGCGCCAATAATGATGATCCTTGAATACAAATGACAACAAGTGAAGTTCGTGCATGTTGAGACCAGAGATAACATGATACTGAATCAGTGTTACGATGGTTTACAGGGGTATTTCGAATAATAAGTCTGTTTGTGCTTGCTGTTTGATGAATTAGATTTGTATGCATGCATAAGTTGTCAACAGAAGTTAGGTAGCCACCCTGTAAATTGTCACGGGCATGTGTAGTCAGCTCATGATTTACAAAATATGAATTCCATGTTCCTCTGGTTTGTACTTCTCTCCTCAGTGTGTCAGCTCCACACATTATACTTAAACTGTTTTTGTATTCAAATTGATTGGTTCCTCATACATGGTTTGTGCAAATGTTGCTAATAACTGATGTTGTCTAGTTATAAATAACATTAGAACAGCAGTACTACTGTATAATAGTTTATAAGGCAACCAACTGCCTCAAATACTTCTTAAATACAGCACAGTACTTGAATGTTATTCACACTTTATTTAATATAATGCATTAAATTACTATTGTGAAATTTAAAGGAATATTCTGGTTTCAATACAAGTTAAGCTCAATCAACAGAATTTGTGCCATAATATTTATTACCGTCCCTCTTTTTCTTTAAAAAAAGCTCAAATCAGGGTTCCAATAAGGCACTTACAATGGAAGTGAATGGGGGCCAGTCCGTAAACGTTAAAATACTCACTATCTCAAGTGTAACCACAATATATAAACAATATGTGTGTAAATGATTTTAGTGTGATAAAATCACTTACTAACCTTTTCTGTGTAAAGCTATAGCCAATTTTACAACTTCGTTGCCATGATGATGTAATGTCAACAACACTTAAACTACTGTAAAAACTGTAATATAAACAACTCAAATAATACATGAGTTTTAACAGAACAATTAATCTAAGTGCTTCTATAAAATTATACAAGCTTCACATTTTTGTCTTTACACTTCCATTGTAAGTGTCTCAATGTAACCTCGATTTTTTTCTTTTTTTTTTTTTTAAAGAAAAGGTAGGATAAGTCAATTATTTTTTGTAGTTTTCAACATTATGCCACAAATGCTGTCGACTGAGCTTAACTTGTATTGAACCCGTAATATTCCTTTAACATGCTTGTTTTTTATTTGCACAGATGTAGGCTGTGGGTGGAGAACTGTCGGCGTGCAGATCTTGAGGAGAAAACTCCTGATCAATTGAACAAGCACTACCGGCTATGTGCAAAGCACTTTGAACCAGCGATGATATGCAAAACGGTAATGCTAAACTAAACTGTCAAAGCAAGTTATTTAAAAATACAGCAGGCTTCTGAATATACAGTATATATGTCATGTCTTTGAATAGCCTCCTTTGAATCCACAAAGTCTAGTTAACAGTAACGGTTTTTTGCTGTTGTTTTTCAGAGCCCTTATAGGACAGTACTAAGGGACACTGCTATTCCCACTATATTTGATTTAACCAGCCACCTCAGCAACCCGCACAGCAGACATCGCAAACGCATCAAAGTTCTGGTAGAATATGTTTTTCTCTAAGTTTTCTTTCTGAAAAAAAATCATATTTCACATGTTTCACTATTGTGGAACTGTAGGAGTTTTGTAAAGTTATAATTACCAACTAAATAATAATAACATAATTGATTTATGGATTTAGTGTCTCATTTCACATTTGATTCACATTTTTAGTGCAAGCCAGTTTATAAATCAAAAAATGTAGTGTGATAAATCTGCACAGCAGTTATTTGTGCGTCTAGTAGTTATTAATTAATTGCGTAGTTAAAGGGATAGTTCACCCAAAAATGAAAATTCTCTCATAATTTACTCGTCCTCATGCCATCCCAGATGTGTATTACTTTCTGTCTTCAGCAGAACACAAATGAAGATTTTTAGAAGAATATTTCAGCTCTGTAGGTCCATACAATTCAAGTGAATGGTGGCCAGAACTTTGAAGGTCCAAAAAGCACATAAAGGCAGCATAAAAGTAATTCATACGACTCCAGTGGTTACATACATGTCTTTAGAAGCAAATCAATATTTAAGTCCTTTTTACTATAAGTTCTCCTCCATGCCCAGTAGGTGGCGATATGCACAAAGAATGTGAATTGCCAAAAACAAAAGAAGAAAGTGAAAGTGGAGATTGATAGTAAAAAGGGTTTAAATATTGATCTGTTTCTTACCCACACCTATCATATTATGTGGATGGCCGCCTCAGTGTGGAGCGCTTCAGTTCTTTTGTTGTTTTTGTTTGTTTGTCCTGTGTTTAGTAATCTTTTTCCAGTCAGTTTTACCAGGGACGAACTGCTGAACATTCGACAGCATATACCAGACAATCTTTTCCCGGTTTTTGAATATTCGGACGCTTTGCTGGACATTTTAGTCGGAGGCGCAGCTTTGCTGTTCAAGAGACGCAGGCGCGCTGGTCAAGCTCCGTCGACGCGGCTTTCGAACAGTGCTGCCGAGCATTCATCTAGCGAATCTCCGCTCTCTTCCTAACAAAACGGACGAACTGTATTTCCTCACCCTCACAAACAAGGACTTTTCAAACTCTGCTGCCTTGTGCTTCACAGAAACCAGGCTGAGTGAAGCCATTCCGGACAGCGCGTTACATCTGCCGGGCTTCCAGCTGTTCAGAGCAGATCGCATCGCGCAGTTAACGGGGAAAACGAGAGGCGGTGGAACATGCTTTTACATCAATGAAAGTTGGTGTACAGATGTAACAATGTTAAAGAAGATGTGCTGTCCTAATTTGGAAGCGCTCTTTATTAACTGTAAGGCGTTCTACGCGTCTATTCTGGTGAGTGTGTATATCGCGCCAAACGCGTGCGTGAGTGCCGCTCTGCAACAGCTGGCTGATCGGATCACAGACACGGAACAACAATACCCGGACTCAGTTATTATTATTTTTGGGGATTTTAACAAAGCAAACCTCACACGTGAACTGCCCAAATACAAACAGCACATTACATGCCCCACCAGAGACAGGAACATACTAGACCACTGCTACACAACAGTAAAGGATGCATATCTTTGCACTTTGTCCCTAGAGCAGCTTTGGGACTCTCTGATGACTGACTGGTTCATCTTCTTCCAACCTACAGGCATTCACCTGCATGTCTTAGATTCTGTGCTAACCAGCTGGCCCCCATCTTCACACAGATCTTCAATAGATCACTGGAGCAGTGTGAAGTCCCATGCTGCTTCAAACGTTCCACTATCATCCCCATCCCAAAGAAATCAAAAATCACAGGACTTAATGACTACAGACCTTTCGCCCTGACGTCTGTGGTCATGAAGTCATTTGAGAGACTGGTGTTGGCCCACCTGAAGGACATCACTGGACCCTTTCTATATCTCCTTCAATTTGCTTATTGAGCAAACAGGTCTGTGGATGATGCAGTCAACATGGGATTGCATCATATCCTGCAACATCTGGACAGACCAGGGACATATACAAGGATCTTTTTGTGGACTTCAGTTCGGCTTTCAACACCATAATCCCAGCTATTCTCCGGACTAAATTACACCAACTCTCTATTCCCATATCAATCTGTCAGTGGATTCCCAGCTTTCTGATGGACAGGCAGCAGCTTGTGAGACAGGGGAAATTCACTTCCAGCACCGATACAATCAGCACTGGTTGCCCCCCAGGGATGTGTGCTCTCCCCACTACTCTTCTCCCTCTACATCAGCGACTGCATCGCCAAGGACCCCTCTGTCAAGCTCCTGAAGTTTGCGAAAAAGGCCTAGCAGAGGTTGTACTTCCTTCGCCAGTTGAAGAAGTTCAACCTGCCACAGGCGCTGCTAATCCAGTTCTACTCAGCGGTCATTGAGTCTGTCCTCTGCACTTCAATAACTGTCTGGTTTGGTTCAGCTACGAAATCTGATAGCAGAAGTCTACAAAGGTCAGTTCGAACTGCTGAGAGGATTATTGGTTACCCCCTGCCCTCCCTTCAAGAACTATACACTTCCAGAGTGATCAAAAAGGCTGGAAAAATCACTCTGGACCCCACTTACCCTGCCCACTACCTTTTTGAACTGTTGCCTTCTGGCTGACACTTCAGAGCTCTGAGCACCAGAACCGTCAGGCACAGGAACAATTTTTTCCCTCAGGCTATCCATCTCATGAGCAGTTAAAATTGCCCCATTGAGCAATAACTGCAACACACAGTTTAGTCTTTTTTATATTTATCCAACACATCCAACCTCTTCTGCCATTACATTCCCTTGCACTGTATATTTCAGATTAGTATTTAGATTTGCACTGTGTATGTGTGTGTATGTATATGTATATATGTATGTGTCTTATTGTGTATTCTATATATATACTTTATTTTCAATTCAATTTTTATTTATTATTATTATCATTATTTGTTTTTTTTAATTCACATTTTTTTATATATTTTTTTATTATCTATGTCTTGTTGCTGTTTTGTATTGTTGTGCACTGGAAGCTCCTGTCACCAAGACAAATTCCTTGTATGTGTAAGCATCCTTGGCAATAAAGCTGATTCTGATCATATTGCTTTTAAAAACAGATTTAACCATTTGAGTCATATGGATTACTTTTATGCTGCCTTTATATGCTTTTTGGACCTTCAAAGTCATACACATCTGGGATGACATGAGAGTGAGTAAATGATGAGAGAATTTTCATTTTTGGGTGAACTATCCCTTAAACATCGTATGTGGTTCATTTTGATATATTTATGTTACAGCTGGACTAATTCAATTAATATTTCCCATTCCTATCTTCCTTGCAGACAGATGAAGAGGTTCAGAAAATCAAAGAAAGACGATGTAAGTATGGTATACAGTTGAAAAAACATTACCAATATAGCAACAGATCAATTTATCATGATATTTTGTCTCTCTCTAGTGGAGGCTTCAATGGAACTGTTGCTCGCAAAAAAAGAATGCGAAACTCAGGATGACAGCGAGACCACTGATGATATTCCTCGTCTGACACCTGAACAAAAAGATCTGAGAGAGTTCTTAAGGTCTTTGTTTGAAGTCCTGGTTTTAATAGGAAAACAAAACTTTCCATTCAGTTGGAATTCAAAAGAAGATGAAATAAGTGCTAAAGAGCAGGGACAGCACTTTTCTGCCAGTACAGTTCAGGAGTTATTGGAAAACCGCATCAATGCGGGCGATGAATTTCTTAGAAGAAGGTTTGAGACAGCGGCTGTTAATGAGGAATATTGCCCGGCTATCCAGCAGAAGCAAATTATAGAGGTCTGTAAGAGATGTTTCCGTGAAGAGATTCTACAGCAAGTACGAGAATGCCGTTTCTTTTCAATTGTCACCGGGGAGTTGGTGGAGTTCCCAGAGGGAGAGCACCTTCCAATATTTCTGCGCTATGTAGACCAAGACAGCACTCTTAGGGAGGAATTCATAGAATTCCTCTCATTTGAAGGAGAGGAGGTCTCTGTTGCTGAGAGGTTGGAGTCTCAGATCACGAAGGAATGGGGCCTGAGCATGGAGCACTGCAGAGGGCAAGTGCATGCAGGTTCTGGAATACTTGCCACCAAGATGAAAGTTATTGCTGCCAAGCTAAAGGAGAAATATCCCACGGCAGTAATAACCCCCAGTTCTACATGTGCACTTAACGTTCACCTTGCTAATGGCATGTCACTGACCGGAGTGCAGGTTGTGATGTCGGTTCTGAAAAAGACGAATGCATTTTTTAAAGGATCTCCGTTGCTGCAGGCTGAGCTTGATAACGCCATTTCCATTCTCTATCAGGGAAACATGGAAAAAGAGAATGATCTCAAAGAGCTCTCACATTCAACCTGGACTGAGCTTCATAATGTGTTTGAGATGGCTGTCGATATGATGGAGCCTCTTCTGCTTTGTATGGACAGCATACACGACAATGAAGATCTAAAATGGAACGACCAAATCACCAGTGATGCCTACATCATTTCAGAAGCTCTGGCAGACTTTGAGTTTGTTGTGACGTTGGTTGTATTGAAGAATGCTCTGTCTTTCACGAGAGCATTTGGCAAGAACCTACAAGGAGAAACCCTTGACGTCTTTTTCGCAGCTAACAGCCTAACAGCAGTATTGCATTCGTTGCATGAGGTACTACACAATCTTGAAGTATACCACGAATTCTGGTTTGAAGAGGCTGTCAATTTGGCTATGGCAATGGAGATCCCAGTGAAGGTCCCAAGGTTGTTCCTCCGGAAGCAACAGACTATGGAAACCATGGAAATACAGGCAGAGTCTTTCTTTAAAGACTACCTTACACTCCCAGTTATGGAGTATGTCACACAGGAGGTGCAGGACATCTTCTCTGAAAATCATTTGAAGGCTCTCAAGTGCTTGTCTCTTGTCCCACAAGTCATGGGACAAATGAAGTTCAATACGTCAGAGGAGAGCCATGCGGATATCTACAGGAGTGATCTACCCCATCCCGACACTTTGCCTGCTGAGCTACACTGTTGGAGGATAAAATGGAAACACAGAAGCAAGGAAGTGAGCTTGCCGTGCACCATTCACGAAACTCTACACCACTCTGATGTAAAATTCTTCCCTAACGTTAATGCGTTTCTGAAAATTTTAGCCACGTTGCCAGTGCTGAAGCTTGATGGAAGTCTGGGTGAAACTGCCCAAAAACGCTTACAAGCTTACCTCAAAGACACCACAGTAAACAAGAGGTGTAAGAGTTTGGCTGTGCTAAACATCAATTATCATATAAAAACAGACTTTGAAGAAATGGTTCAGTGTTACATAAAAAGTTACCCAGAAGTAAGCGAGAATGATTAACCCTCCAACACTCCTTTGAACTGGAAGGAAAATTAAATATTTTAAAATTGTTCTGCATTCTATTTTGAAAGTACTCTGAATTGCTTTACATCTATAACTGCATTATTTTTTTCTTGAAGAAATAGTGTTATTTTTACATTTGTGAGGACCTTCAGAAATGTTCACCATAAAAGTATCTACTTCAGAAAGAGGGATCTTGCAATGTTTCGTTTGGCTGACTGTCTTGCATGACAGTTGTCTGATAAATCGACATTAAGGGTCAACCTTTACAGACAATTACCTTTGTAAGAACTTGAAATGTTTGAGTACGGCACAGTCCAAAGTGTAAATAAAATGTGAGTTGTTCTTTCTTGAATTGTTATTTAATTAACTGGTGTTGTTATGTATGTACTGTTGCAGTTATACCCTACTAATGCTATGTGGCTATATACTTTTTTACTGTTTGGTAAAGTAATAGTTAGTATTAAAGGGATAGTTCTCCCAAAAATTAAAATTCTCTCATCATTTACTCACCCTCATGCAATCCCAGATGTGTATGACTTTCTCTTTTCTGCTGGACACAAAGTTTTTTGGAAGAATATCTCAGCTCTGTAGGTCCATACAATGCAAGTAAATGGTGTCCAGAACTTTGAAGGTCCAAAAAGCAGATAGAAGTAATCCATATGACTCCAGTGGTTTAATCCATATCTTCAGAAGTTATATGATGGGTGTGGGTGAGAAACGTATATTTAAGTCCTTTTTTTCTTAAAAATTTTCACTTTCACATTTTTCTTGTATTTTGCCGATTCACATTCTTCATGCATATTGCCACCTTCTTGACAGGGAGAATAATTTATAATAAATATATTACTTAAATATTGATCTGTTTATCACCCACACCAATCATATGACTTCTAAAGATATGGATTTAACCACTGGAGTCTTATGGATTACTTTTATGCTGCCTTTATTTCCTTTTTGGACCTTCAAAGTTCTGGTCACCATTAACTTGCACTGTATGGACCTACTAAGATATTCTTCTAAAATTCTTTGTGTACAGCAGGAGAAAGAAAGTCATAAACATCTGGTATGGCATGAGGGTGAGTAAATGATGAGAGAATTTTAGCATCCCTAAGTCTAGAGATTAGAGGGAGAAAGAGGAACATGATCTCTGTAAAGCAGAAGAATGGAAACATGAGGATACTGAACATCAGGCCAAACAGATGCCAAATGCTACATCCACTCTAACTGTCATCCAAAATCTCCATCAATAAGGGTGGAGATGAGGTTTCTGATATCAAGTTTTTTCCCCCTCACTTATCACTTTTGTTTCTAGTTTGCTTCTGGAATTACTTTGTATCCAAATATAGCCGATTCTGATACTGACCCTCTTGAAAATATTGGGATGGAAAAAACACAAAACCATGGTGGTGTTTTAAGGAGACTGTATGCTTTGAAACCAGTTTATATAATAAGTTATTAGATGAGATACTCCAAAATATCAAAAACCAGAAGTTTTATGTGCCTTTTGAATAAATTTGCCATACAATGTCCAGTTTAATGCAGAACACATTAGAATAACAAGACATGATACTGAGCTGACCATATCGACCCCACCCACACATGTACAAGACATACTGCTATCATTGCACTACACCACTAGATGGTATGAGTTCCACAGAATGAAACCAAAGAAAGGAAGTAGCTTCTTTCATGCAGGGTGGGTCCAATTACTCAAAAATAAATAATAAAAAAAAGCATACATGCATTTAAGGTGAGAAAGTGTTGGAATTTTAAAATGAGCTTGTGTTTTTGCAATATGCTCAACTGAATGGGCCTATCTTACCAATTCCATTTAGTTGTTTACATTTTGAAATTAGGAAGACTGTTGAATAGGCTATTTGATCAAAATAATGCAGCCCCACCATCAGTAGATCAACAAGTTGAAGTCAAGGAAGCACCGATGTATCGGCTGGCGATATTTATCAGCCAATTATTGACCAAATTAAAACCATCGGTATATATAATAAGCATGAAAAACGGCAATAAGAAATCCAATGGTTTATTTACAATTGATCAGTAACACACTTTGTAAAAGAATCAATGAATTCAAATGCACAACACAGAAATAACAATAGCCGCAATATCTAGAAGGGTTGGCAGTCCTAAGAACATGTAATATTGAATTTGTATTCTTTCTCATTCTCACGCCATTAATGGACATGACAGTTGTGAAAGCAGCGCTTTCATATTGGCCTCATGAAGAGAAACAATCATCCATAACGCTTTGAAACCAGCAGACTTTGACTTCTGATATATCGAAAATTATATTGGAAATAATTTATTGTTACAACAGTAAAAAAAAAAAAAGCTTTTGTACCTCTTTATAAATTTGGTTTGCATTCCTAAGTAAAACAGTGATCTGATGACAAAATAAGGTAAGTGGCAAAATATCGTGAAAGTATATTTGAAACAAAAAATGCACATTGAATTGCTGAACACACTCTGAAAAACAAATGCATTGCATTAAGAGTGCTTGCATTTTTGGGGGGGATGCAGTTTGATATGGTTGTATATTTAAGATGTGAATATTTAAATTGAAAATATTTAAGACAATTTCATCATTAAAAATATTAAAAGTAATAAATATTCACCTTCCAAAGTTCAGTTCCAACATATTATTATTATTAATAATTATTATTTTATTTATTTTAAGGGGGGGGGGGGGGGGGTCCCCTTTTTCTCCCAATTTGGAATGCCCAGTTCCCAATGCGCTCTAAGTCCTCGTGGTCGCGTATTGATTCGCTTCAGTCCGGGTGGCGGAGGATGAATCCCAGTTGCCTCCGCGTCTGAGACCGTCAACCCGCGCATCTTATCACGTGGCTTGTTGAGCGCGTTGCCACGGAGACATAGCGCGTGTGGAGGCTTCACGCCATCCACCACAGCAACTATGCTCAATTCACCACACGCCCCACCGAGAACAAACCACATTATAGCGACCACGAGGAGGTTACCCCATGTGACTCTACCCTCCCTAGCAACAGGGCCAATTTGGTTGCTTAGGAGACCTGGCTGGAATTAATTTTTTTTTGGAAATAATTTTTTTTTTTAAATTATCTTTATTATTTGACAGGTAATGTGTGGTACATTATATCTCGCTTTGCAAAATCGCATCTAAAATTTCAGTGGTTAAAATTCCGTTGGAAATTCAGTCTTGGACATTGTTGCATTGCAGGAAAACCAGTGCCCGTGCACAATCTTCACTGAATATTTCAGACTCAACTTTGGAAGGTGAATATTTATTACAGAATTTTTAATGATAAAATTTTGTGTGAAATATTTTCAATTAAAATATTCAAAGCTTAAATATAAAACCATATGATAGGCCTATTGCATCCCTAAAATATGCAAGCACTCTTAATGCAATGTGTTTATTTTTTTAAATAGTGCAATTCAGCATGCTTTTGTTTTTAAAGACATTCGTCGTTAAAATACTTCCAGTTATCAGCTTATAGTTTTTTATTTTTTTGTTTGGTTTTTTTTTTCGGTATCAGCCAAATATGTTCATGTCAGTGCATCCCTAACTCATGGTAAATAAAAAAAAATGTAATCTACCTCAGTAGTATCTATTTTCATATTTAACCCAAACAGACCTATGAATGCAAATATCTTCACTATTATTTCAGTGAATTCCAGAGGACTTGTGTCATATAATAATGCCCATTATTACGTGCTTCGTGCTATATTTATGAGCTACTGCAGACAGTACGAAGAAACTGTAATGCACTGGGGTGATGCGACACGTGACAGTCTTTAAATGGTTAAATGAGTGGCGTCTCCACCCGATGCTGCCCAGACGCGGATGCCTGCAGGTGATAGTTCACTCCGCAGACCCCGGGCATTTTCTGAGGATACACGAGAGCCGGGCGGGGTCTTTATGAAGCTGTCTGAACCGTGTCTTTTGAGGAAATTACTTAACTTATATTTCTAACTGAGATAAAACAATTAAATAGAAAATACTTTGTCGCAGCTGACAGCGGTGCGCAAGCGCGTGTGAAACGAATCTCAATCTCAGGGAATCTCAAGCATCGCGAAGGATTCCTCGCATTTCTTTGCGTCTCAAGAAACACATAAGGAGAGGACCATCGCTGTTTTGACAAAAGAGGAGGTTTCAAGCTTTGTATTGATCATTTCTGCATCGTTTCTCTTCAAATTCAAGTCTTCGGCTCGTCGTTATCGATCATGGCATGGCCCTGTATCACCAGGGCTTGCTGCATCAACCGCTTCTGGAGTGAGCTGGACAAAGGTGACATTGCAGTGCCTTTGGTTTTCACCAATTATTCAGATGTGGCCGAGGTGCAACACCTGCACCCGCAACCAAAAACGTTAATTTCACAGAAGCCACCGGTCACTACAGAAAGCCAGCCTGCCCATAGCGCTGATCAGGAGGCGTCGGCCAAAGCCGCATCAGCATCAGCAGCATCTCAAGATGGGTCAAGCGCTTCTGTGATGCGAGAGGATTTCAAAGCATGGAGTGTGCGTCCTGAGAGAAGCTGTAAACCCAGAAACGATTATCAGCCATCCAAGACCCCTTTCAACAATCAAACTCAGTATCAGAAAGATTATAAACCGTGGCCCATTCCGAGAAGGGGAGACCATCCATGGATTCCCAAACCCACTCCCACTTCTGCTGCATCCGTTAAAGCTGAGAGCAAGTTCTCAAAACAAGAGCAGGCCACTTCTGACGTTGAAACTGGCATGGAGAAATGTGAAATCGAAGAGAAGCTGCATGAAAAAGAGAGTAAAGAACCGAGAAAGAAGTTAGATACGAAAGAAAAGGTCCCAGAGGCTGTCAAAGTGGAGCAAGGGCCAACAGACCATGTAGTGGAAGGAAAGAGGAGGTCAGCAGCAGATGCACTGAACAGGCAGATCAAGGAAGTCAAATCTGGAAGCTCATATAGGTAAATATACAGTTATGTTATACATTTCTAATGGGAGTAGATAATATCACCCAAAATGGTCTGTAAATTCATTTGATTTATTGATTACCATATTGTATACACACACTGCATGCAATCTATTCAGTAACATTTACTAGTCACATGCACATTTGTATGCATCAAAGCTATATATAAAACGTACTTAATCTTTCAGCAGTTGCCCATACATATTAGCAGAATTGATAATCAATAAGCTAAAAACAAATCTTTGTCCAATTATTTCAATCCCATACACCAGGGGTTTTCAAACATCTTGCTGATGCCAGGGACTCCCAGATTTGATGATT